>NC_051184.2:123174035-123803047 GCF_013339695.2 Rhipicephalus sanguineus
TCCAGTGTCGGCTGGACCTCTTTTTTATTTTTTATTTTTCGAAATTGCAGAACTGGTGGTACATACAAGACGAGCGCTTTTTATCGCAGCGTGGGCCCGGGTGTTTCTTTTGCACCGAGACGCTGACCTACGCACACAAGAGACGGCTGCACCACAAGGACGCAACGAGCCACACCTCGCAAGGCACCGGACTACGCCCGAAACTTCTGATACTGCATATCCCTTGTTTGTTAGGGAACCACGCACACAGGCCCGTGTTATATTAGATATTGCCATGTGTGCTTGTCGCCCAATGAGCGGAAACCGCCTTTTGTGTTCTGGACTGTCTCCATCCTCCTCGCGTCACATGCCCTGCGGCGTGAGTGACGACACCGAGGAATCTTTCTACAACTGCTCTTCGAAAACGCTGCATACTTATCGCGAGAGAATTTTACGAATACAACCTACTACTTTACATTCATGAAAAAAATTAGAACTCCTTTCTAGCGCAGCAAAGTGCTGCGTAGAGAAAAAGAAACATTGGTTCGAGATACATGGACTTCTCGCCACCTTATTATTAACCGCCTCCCCTTGTAGCGGCCAACGCCTCAAGGAAGCGCCTATATGGGCACACAAAGTCGCCGTGGGAGTGAAATGCTGAGGAAAAGAAGATCACACATTTTTTTTTTATTTCTAGAGACTCGAATCAGGGTGATCGTTACCACTAATGCTTTTTTTTAGATTTGGTGGCTACTACTTACAAACATCTTTTTCGTTGCAATCAGGTGGTATGCCCTATAATAGAGTACAGCGTGCGAACTCACCTCTCATTTCTCTTTCTCATTTCCTTCATCAACAGTACATAGAGCTCGCGGACTAAGATACGAAATTGCATTGGAGAATCCTGTTGCCACCACTGCCCCCTTCAAATGGATCGCCTCCTATCAGAGCAACCAATGCATCTCTAGGAGTTACAAGAACGCATTTGGGCCAAGAACAGTATTTGCATTGAAACAGTTCAATTAGTTGTAACATTTTTCAACGCGACAACCTTCAACCTATTCTATGTCAGAAATAAAGGCGGCTGTTATCAGGCCATTGACTCCTTGAGGGACTTTTAATTCAGACTGCCTATCAGGTCGTCAAACTTACGCAACTTTATTGTAAAAGACACGGTGTTTTATTTCAACAAACAGATGACTGTACTACGCCTATTTCTTTGTTTTTCAGATATTAGCCTTAATAAATTGTTATTTAACATCTGTTTATTATGAAGTCAGTCATGCTGTTTTACGCGGCAGTGTTAAAGAGCTCGTTTCGCAGCAATTTCTGTTTCCGCGTCGGTGTCCGCGTGGTTTGGTTGTGGTCTAAAAATCATCGTTGTCCGAGGGCGAAAATTGAAGAAACATGCAAATACAATAAATAGCGAACGTCCTCCGTTCATGCTTGACTTCAACGAGGCCTCCTGCATGGCATCTATGCGCTCTAGAACATAGCGCCGCCATCGCTTGAATCTTCTTGGCAAAAAACTATATGAAAGTCTCGCAGTATTACAAGCGTTAGCAGTCCCCATAACGTTTGTCATATTGCGTGGCGGAAGCGTAACCTCGCGCCAGGCGTCTGCACCTGCGAATTGCGCAACGAGCGGGTGTTTTAAAGGCGCACTTTTACAGCGAAAGCTGTTATCAGATCACAACGCCAGTGGGGTAATTGTCCGCCGCCGCCGCCGCCGGTGTCCGTAATCACTATCGCTCGGAATAAGGAAAAAAATGAAACGAGAAAAAAAATATATAAAGGCATGAACCTGGGCGACGGATACCACCGGCGGTGCGTGTTATTCTTTGCTTTCACCCACCACATACCTAGCCACCGCTAAGCAGCCGTTCTGTGCTCTCGGTCACTGCTCTGGTGACAGCGATGGTGGTTTGGGCGCTTATTTATATTATAGCGAAAGCTGTTATGAGATCGCAACACGAGCCGATTTTGGTGCCGTAGTTGTGCGCTTCCGCCGCCGTTGGCCAAACCCGTTCTAGTGCGAAATAACAAAAACTGAAAATAGAAAAGTTTCTATCAACATATGGGATTTGAAGCCGGGCCCGCTGCATGGCAGTCGATTATTCTACAATGGGGCCATGCTGGTGCTTTAAACTTCTCGCAAAAATGCCCTATACAGGTCTCATGTCGGGCAAACACTCGTGTTATCATATGTGATATAGCGTCGTAGAAGAAGAAAATAACGGCCAGGCGTCACACAATGCGAATTGCGCAACGAGTGCCCGGGTCGTTGATTGTTCCAACCCATTGCAAAAGGCTCAGTCATAATTTTTCATCGTCATCAGCCACAGCACAACGTGCACATATGCTTTACATATGTGTAGCGGGTACCACGCTTCTCCGCAGAATAACGAATTATGGCATAGTGGGTGCATCTCTACTTCATGAAAGGCACGATGATTTATGGCGTAGTGGGCACCTTGCATGTGTACTTGTATTAGTTGCCCAAAGAGAGTTTATAAAGGGCTTTTGAAATGCCGCTGTTCCAGCTTTCGCTGTGACTGTGTTGCGTGTTGTGCGTAGGTCTGGCGATTTTTTACGATGCACATAGATTTAATTATCACCATGCGCAAAAGCATCAACAAAGTGAATAGCTCCGTAGAGTCGCGCGGTGCCTTACGGACTAGCAGTGGGCCCTTCGCTGATTCTCAAAATGAAGAATTATACGTAGTGGGCACTTAGCAACTGTACGTGCACTACACATTCTTGATTAGTTTGAAACGACCAATGTCACGCGCAGAGACGTTCGTTTTCTTGCAGCATGATTGAGGCATCCACCGAGAAGCGAAGCCTGGCGATCAATTGAGAAGGTGAAGCGCACGGGGTACTATTAAGCTGTGTTGTTCTGCTCTTGAAGACGAATCTGTAGCGTCCTACATGTTTTACTGAAAAAAATCTAAAATTATATGAACTTCTGACCGGTTATATGAATTATTAGAATACACCTTGAGGGAATTCATGCACAACAGAATCATGTGCATTCGTCATGTCTTCTAATTGAGCAATAGACAGATGCTAAATGAAGGCGCATTGAGCACAAACGAGGCTTCATTCGTCCAAATATCAACGTGTCTTGCTATTTTTCGGCTGCTAGTCAACACAAGTAAACTAAAGAAGTTGCGTCGACTAGTATAACCATCGCCGAATGCAATATTGCGAGTCTTGCTTACACGAACCAGCGTCAATAATCTCGAAGCGTTAACAGTGTGAATTTTGCTGTACTATTTTTATGATATTAAGCTACTGACGACGTAGAACTCTTGACCGGCGCTCAAACCGCTATATTGATGCAAATCAACGGCGACTCTATCTTCCCTTAGATAGAAGGGCCAGCCACTTCGACCCAACTTTCGACCTGTTCTGCGGCATGTAAAAACGTAAAAAAATTGTTTTCAACAATGGGGATGTAATTTCATTGACTGTGGCCTGTTGCTAGAGTCATTGTTTCTTTCAACACTCCGTTTTCATAAACTCGCATGACTGCCATCAGAATAACCAACCTGCTCTTTTCTAAAAATTATGTGTAGGCCTCACATGTTTCCTGAAATAAAACGTGTCATCTGCTGGATTATCGGGCCTTAGAGATAGTGGCACTGCAATAAAGCACACATGAATCATGACGGACCAGAAAACGTACGAAATATGCCTGATTGTGTGCCGATTTCAGCCTTCAGAGGTTTTGCAGAGAGGAAGCAGGAACACTGAGAAACTTGGTTATCTATTTCGTGGGTGTGGCCAACCTGTGGTACAACACCCATGCGTCAGATTTACCGACGTGGTCCAATTTCGTGTTTGCCCGCTCTGCCATTCGTGAGCTGGAAGACGAAAAGCGTTTACGTGAACGAGCTCAGCAGGCTGGCGAATATTTCACGAGTTGCGTCGAAGACATCTCCCCTTGTGCAAGAAGACCGACGCAATGTGCCGGAGGTAATAACGCTGTGCGAAAGCCTCAGCGAAGCCCATCGCAGGTGACGTACGTGTATGTGACCGCTGTTCACACATGTGCCATCCTAGATACTGAACATCCTAGATACTCCACACTCGCCGCCTCCATAGCTGCGATCGGCGCTAGTAACACTCCTATGCTTAAATGCACATATATACCCCACAAAATGGAAGGGAGGATGACCGCCGCCATAGCTCAGTGGTAGAGCATCGCAAGCGTTATTTGAAGGTCGCAGGTTCAGTCCCTGCCGGCGGCAAGTTACATTTTCGTCCACTTTCTTCATATTTATATCCTAATTACTACAAATAAGATCCCCTATACTTTCCTTGGCACAACTGTCTGTATATATATATATATATATATATATATATATATATATATATATATATATATATATATATATATATATATATATATATATATATATATATATATATATATTGCCACGAGTAAAGATCGCCTAGCACTGTTCTTGGCAGGCTTGTATGTGCCGCTGTCGAAAAGATGATGAGGACGAGCTCGTGAAAAAGACGATGAGGTCGTTGTGCCAGTGATCGGACCAGCCTGACGTCCTGCTGTACTGCTAGTTACAGGTTCCCGTTACAGTATCACGTGACATTACTGGTGGAGGTGCTGGGTAGCAGTCTATGCACTGCGACCACCAGGAAGATCCCGACTCCAACAGCGACGCCTTGGAAGAACCAGCTGACCTTCGGCGTAGTCGGCGGCAATTAGGCCTACCACCCCAATTCGGCCCTCTTCCAGAACGCTCTAGAAACATGGCAAGCGCGACAACGGCAAGCCAGACGGAACAGACCACGGGTCCGTCTGCTCCATGGCCTTTCAACGCTCTGCGAACCCCAAAACCCTTCCATGGGGACGCATACGAAGACGTTGAAGACTGGCTGGACCAATACGATCGAGTCGCCGTCGCCAACGAATGGGACGAGCATCGGAAGCTCCGGTATGTTTACTTCTATCTGGAGGATTCGGCGCGCATTTGGTTTGAGAACCATGAAGCTGCTTTGACAACCTGGCCGGAGTTTTGTACTCAGCTGCGGAACACGTATGGAAGTCCCGACCGGAAAGAACAAGCAGAACGTCTCCTCAATTCCAGGAATCAAAGACCAAACGAAAGTGTTGCCATGTTCGTTGAGGAGATGTCTCGGCTGTTCCGGCGAGCTGATCCCGCAATGGCGGAAGACAAGAAGGTACGCTTCCTGATGCGGGGCGTAAAAGAGCAGCTGTTTGCAGGACTTGTGCGCAACCCTCCAGCTACTGTGGCGGAATTCCTCCGTGAAGCCACAACGATGGAGCGAATGCTAAGACAGCGGTCTTCGCAGTATGAGCGGCCGAACAACCTTTCATGTCTGTCATCGGCTTTGGCAACACCGGACGTCGCGACCATCAGGGACCTCGCGGAGCTAGTGCGCAGCATCGTACGCGAGGAGCTGCAAAAGTTTCGCACAGTGTCTCCCCAGCCCCAAGTGGCTGCTCTAACGGACGTAGTCCGCGAAGAGGTACGGCAGCTGGTACAACCGTTGGTGGCGCCTCCAGCCGAAGCTCCTCTCCTAACGTACGCGGAAGCTTTGCGCACTCCTGCGCCGGCTGTCAGTTATTCCCCCCGACCGTCTACCTTGCAGACGCCGCAGTACTTCTCGGGCCCGCCGCATGACCAGAACCCGCGACCTAATGTGCGGAAATCTAGTGTGTGGCGCGCCCCCGACAATCGGCCCCTTTGCTACCATTGTGGTGAGCCAGGACACTTGTACCGTGAGTGTTCGTACCGACACATGGGCCTCCCTGGCTTTCGGCCAGATGCTCGTCGACCCCGTGATGGTGAACGGCCCCGCGCTATTGCCGAGTACTTGGCAAGCCTTCAGTCGTCAGGTCGTCAGCGACGCCAATCCCGCTCTCCGTCTCCTCGACGTTCTACATCCCCGGGTCAACACTCCACCTTCGCCGACGTTGTTGCGGGACGATCGCCTAGGTCCCCTAGCCCACGCCGGGGAAACTAGGAGCAGCGGCCTCCGGGGGTGGGACCGCTGCTGCACGATCGTTAAAACATCCTCCTCCGACTCGTCCGCCGACATCCGACGATACCTTCTCGCCGACACCCCCCATCGACGACAAACGCGTTTCTGCTGACATTTCCATTCTTGTCGACAACCATCCGGTAACTGCTCTGGTCGACACTGGCGCCGATTATTCTGTTATCAGCGCTGAACTCGTTGCTGAACTAAGGAAGGTTACGACTCCTTGGGGGCATGGACCAAACCTCCGGACAGCAGGAGGTCACCTCTTGACACCGATCGGGAGATGCACCGCCAGGCTGCAAATCCGTGAGTCGACATTCATCGCTTCTTTCATCGTGTTGCGCGAATGTTCCCGGAAAGTTATCCTTGGCATGGATTTTCTCCGCGAGCACGGAGCTGTTATTGATCTTCGAGACTTACTCATAACGTTTGCGGACGGCCATGTCCCGAAACCAAGGGATACCAATATGCAGAGGACAGCGCTTCGCATTGTCGACGACGCCGTCACACTTCCGCCGCGAACCAGTATGTTCGTGACTGTACAGAGCGACACAGATCATGGCAGTAGCGGTATCGCCGAAGCAAACCTGTCGGTGCTCTTGGCTCGGCAAATCTGCGTTGCCCGCGGCATAATCCAAATCCAGCGTGGGATGACTGAGCTCTTGCTTACGAATTTCAGCGGCGAATACCAACATTTGGCCAAGCGGACGGCCGTCGCTCACTTCGAAGCAATTGACGATGAAGCATGTTCAACGATTGCTCCGATTTCCGCAGCCGTCAAAGGTGACACCTCGGTGGCCAATACAGTCGATGTCAATCCGAAGCTGTCATGCGCGCAGAAGGAGCAAATCCGCTGTATGCTACACATGTTTAGTGACTGTTTCGCATCTACATCCAAAATAAAGCAAACCCCGACTGTGAAGCACCGCATTATAACGGAGCCTGCTGAACGACCAGTACGCCAGCACGCCTACCGAGTGTCACAAAAGGAACAAGAGGTTATACGTTCTCAGGTGAAGCAGATGCTCGACGACGACGTAATCCAACCCTCGACCAGTCCATGGGCGTCCCCGGTCGTACTGGTAAAGAAAAAGAACGGCACTCTTCGATTTTGCGTCGATTACCGGAAGCTCAACAAAGTGACGAAGAAAGACGTTTACCCTCTTCCACGCATCGACGACTCACTGGATCGCCTTCGACATGCACGATATTTCTCCTCCATGGATTTACGAAGCGGCTACTGGCAGATCGAAGTCGATGAACGCGACCGCGAAAAGACAGCCTTCATAACTCCTGATGGTCTGTACGAATTTAAAGTGCTGCCATTCGGCCTGTGTTCTGCTCCCGCTACATTCCAAAGAATGATGGATACAGTATTGTCAGGTCTTAAGTGGGAATCATGCCTTGTTTACTTAGACGACGTCGTTATCTTTTCACAAACGTTTGAGCAGCACTTGCAGCGGCTCCGATCTGTCTTTGTCGCAATTCGTACGGCAGGCCTATCACTGAAACCAGAGAAATGCCATTTTGGTTACGACGAACTAAAGTTCCTCGGCCACCTTGTTAGTCACGATGGTATTCGGCCGGACCCAGAAAAGACATTGGCTGTCGCTGCATTCCCACCACCTGCCAACAAACGTGACGTGCGTCGATTTTTAGGCCTCTGCGCATACTACCGACGTTTTGTGCAAAATTTTTCAAACATAGCCGAACCTCTGACCCGTCTGACAAAAGAAGATGTTCCCTTTGTGTGGGGCCCTGAGCAAACACGCGCCTTCGCCGAACTTCAGCAGCGCCTTCAGACTCAGCCGTTACTCGGACACTTCGATTAAGATGCCGACACTGAACTGCACACAGATGCCAGTAACATCGGCCTTGGTGCAGTCCTCGTCCAGTGGCAAGACGGCGTTGAACGTGCTATTGCTTATGCTAGCAGGATTTTATCATCAGCGGAGGCGAATTACTCAACCACGGAAAAGGAATGTCTAGCTGTTGTCTGGGCAATAGCAAAGTTCCGACCGTACCTGTATGGCCGCCCGTTCAGAGTTGTTACAGATCACCATGCCCTCTGCTGGCTGGCCAATCTCAAAGACCCGTCAGGACGTCTGGCCAGGTGGAGCTTACGCCTTCAAGAATTCGACTTGACAATCGTTTACAAGTCTGGACGGAAGCACACCGACGCGGATTGCCTTTCACGCGCTCCCCTTACAACGACGTCAAGTGATGACGACATCGACGGTCGTTTTCTTTGCGCTATCAGTGCATCTGACTTGGCTCAACAGCAGAAGAACGATTCCGAGCTTCGACAACTAATCGAATATCTCGAAGGCCGCAGTCCGCACCCTCCACTAGCATTTGCGCGCTCGCAATCGTCGTTTTGTGTTCGCAGCAATATCCTTTATAAAAAGAACTTCAACCCTTACGCGACTCAACACCTGCTCGTCGTTCCATCAGCGCTACGAGCGGACGTCTTATCTGCTTGCCACGATGAGCCTTCGTCCGGCCACTTGGGATTCACGCGTACCTTGGCTCGGATTCGCCAACACTACTACTGGCCTAAGCTCACGCAGGACGTGAAGCATTATGTAAAAACGTGTCGCGAATGTCAGCGCCGTAAAGCACCACCTCTGCGCCCAGCCGGTTTTCTCAAGCCTGTTGCTCCTCCAACACAACCGTTCCATCAAATTGGCATGGACCTTCTTGGACCTTTCCCCAAGTCTCACGAGGGAAACCGCTGGATTGTAGTCGCCACTGATTACATGACGCGATACTGCGAAACTAAACCATTACAACGAGGCACTGCCAGTGAGATTGCTCACTTCTTCATGAAGAACATCGTTCTCCGCCATGGAGCACCAGCAGTAGTAATAACCGATCGTGGAACAGCTTTCACCGCACAGATGATGCAAGACGTCCTGCAGCTTAGTGGAACAACTCATCGGAAAACTACCGCATACCACCCACAAAGCAACGGCCTTACAGAGAGACTCAACAAAACGATCGCGGACATGCTATTCATGTACGTTGACCGAGACCACAAAAACTGGGATGATGTCCTGCCCTACATCACGTTTGCTTACAACACCGCTGTTCAAGAAACTACTGGGTTCACACCGTTCCGGTTGCTTCACGGCAGGGAGGCCACAACAATGCTCGATGCCATGCTCCTACCCGACAGGTACGACATTAGTGTCGATACGAACGAATTCATCCGACTCGCGGACGCAGCTCGCAAGCTCGCATTTGAGCGGATCAATAACCAGCAACGCATCGACTCCCAGCGGTACAATGCTCGTCATCGCGAAGTTATTTACCAACCGGGTGATCAAGTATGGCTGTGGATCCCCATTCGCCAACGGGGCCGGTCGGAAAAGTTATTGCACCGCTACTTTGGCCCCTATAGAGTTCTCCGTCGCATCAGCGAAGTGAACTACGAAGTTGTTCTTGAAGAGACAGCTCATCGATCCCGTCGTTCCAAGCAGACAGACATCGTCCATGTTTCAAGGATGAAACCATTTTATCAACGTTGACTATTCGTCAAACTCTATTGTGTAACCTTGTGAGCACTTCGCTACCGTTACGTCGTGTGTCCTGGTGATTGTGTGTGTGTGTGTGTGTGTTTTTTTTGTTTCTCATAATCTTGATGTGGCATCGGGACGATGCTCTCCGAAAGGGGGGGCAATGCCACGAGTAAAGATCGCCTAGCACTGTTCTTGGCAGGCTTGTATGTGCCGCTGTCGAAAAGATGATGAGGACGAGCTCGTGAAAAAGACGATGAGGTCGTTGTGCCAGTGATCGGACCAGCCTGACGTCCTGCTGTACTGCTAGTTACA
Source organism: Rhipicephalus sanguineus (assembly GCF_013339695.2). NCBI lineage: Eukaryota > Metazoa > Arthropoda > Arachnida > Ixodida > Ixodidae > Rhipicephalus > Rhipicephalus sanguineus. The sequence continues at coordinate 123,183,884 of NC_051184.2, forward strand.
GGTTCCCGTTACAGTATCACGTGACAATATATATATATATATATATATATATATATATATATATATATATATATATATATATATATGTGTGTGTGTGTGTGTGTGTGTGTGTAGATTCTGACGACTTTGTGTGCGGTTGCCATAAAATAAATTGGAAAGAGGTATACGCTTTTAAAAACTGGTCATGGGTCGATGTTTAGAAGTGTATACCTTTTAACACGAGTGTTTTATGCCGGGGACCACCAATACTTCAGTGACGTATTTCCGTCACGGAACTGACGTCGAAAAAGTTTACACGATAAGATGGAAAAGACAAAAGTACCGTCAACGGGCATCGAATCCACGACTGCTCGGTCCGCAACAACAGATGCCGGGCACGCATTCCACTGCGTGACGGTCTTTTTTTTTCTATAGTGCCTTCTTGACTACAGGTCAAGATAGTCTAAAAGTCACACATCATGCCGTTTCATGTGCGTTAATGCATCAAACAAAGATATTGTAGAATAAAGGCAGCTTGGTCGTAGAAGAGTGGAAAAAGGGGCGACTTTATTGCCCGTACCACATTTGCAAAGCGTCCATTCTAGGCCGTTCCAAATTCAGTTCAGCGCGAGACACGAACCGCTCGCTCGAAAATGCGCTAGTCCCATCGTCGTCCTTTTCTTCTGATATTTCACAGATATCACGTCTTCACAGTCAGCCGTCTTATACACCTCACGAACTTTGACAACAATTTCCACGAAACACCTATGAACAGATGGAACTTTAACATCACAATGTCTATACGCTAACATGCTGCGCCAAACCGAATGGTGACCCGGTAAAAGGATAACATCCAAATGCAGTACAGAACATTCAAAGGGCAAAAAGCGAATTCCGTGTGGATTAAGAGGTACTTCTATCTTTAAGGTCCTCTGCAATATGTCCCGTGCGCCACAGTCACATACTCTAGAGGCTTTACAAACGCGCCTTTTATATCTACCATTCTCCCGGTCGGCGGGGTGGTGCCGCCCTGTGGGAGCGGTAAAGTAAAGTAATTCCTCATTACTGTGGCATCCGCGATTAGCGCGATTAGCACCTGCAACGCGTCAAACGTCCGTCCCATTCGTCGCGTTTTCGATGGAACTTCAATTTGTCAGTGCCTTAACGCACTGCTATCAATGCCTCTTTCTCCCTCTCCCTCTTCCCCTCTCTCTCGCTCGCGCTGCACAACAGTTCAACCCAGGCAGCATCTGCTAGCGAGTTTCTTGATTGAAAAAAAAAAAACGACCGCTCGCGCTGCAAACCGTTGACTGACCACCCCGTATATATAGGCACTGGATTTTGACCTCCAAGGTAGTGCCTTTGTGCGATTTCTCCTGTGCGTGATTAAACAATGAAAATTCACAGGGTACATGTAAAATTAAAGTGAACTGCAAGTCGCCATAACTCTCATCGACCCCCACCACTCTGCGACGCATTTAATCGAGTTCCCCCCGTGGGAAGATGCAGGCGGCGTTTTTTAGAAGCCTATACCTTTTCCTCACACTGACGAAGGCTGGTCCACCAGCCGAAACGTTTGTGATTATTAAAAGTGTTTCCACGTACGTCGTACTTCTCGCATCTCTTTTACTACGGTTTACTACGGAGCCAGTGTGCTCCTTTCACCGCCTCTTCTCTCTCTCTCACTCTCTCTCTCGCTCTCTCTCTCTCTCTCTCTCTCTGTATATATATATATATATATATATATATATATATATATATATATATATACTGCCGCAAATCATGCCTCTTCAACCACGCTCCAGGTACGCAACACTGATCATCTGCATTGTTAATTGAAGCTTCGCTGTTTTTTTTCATTTGCAATCCCACCCCTTGTGTAACACTCACTGAATGGTGGCTTTAAGAAAACACAACAGAACTGAACTGAACTTATTGGCCTCACCGAACGTTTTAACCATACGCTCGGCGACATGCTTCCTTGTACGTCTCCGCGGATCACGCAAATTAGAATGCCATTCTGCCCTTCGTCACCTATGCTAGCAAAAGTGCCCCTCACAGCACTACTAATTTTTCTTCCTACTTCGTGCTGTGTGGCAGGAGCCCGTTGCACACAATCGACACAATCATTCCATAAAATCCGGATCAATCTCAGTGTACACTATTTCTACCATAGCCAAACTTGGTGAAGTGTCATGAGCTTGCCAAACCCTTTACTACGCACCACAAAGAAGGGCAGAACAGCATTCGGTGTGGCACCAGCACTTCTGTGCCCACGTTCTGGCCAGAAGCGCTCGTATGGATCTCGGCCCCTACCACTGCAACTGGCCTCTCATCAAAACAACAGCCCTAATACGAATGCCCCTATCGTGTCGTCGAACACACATCCACGGCTAACAACCTGGACGAGCCCATTGAGCCAACTTCGGATATATGTCGTTCAGGGCGGGACGTTGTCAACGTTGAGTATCTCAAGACATATTGCCGCGCCCGCTTCTTGTTTCGGTGTATGTGAGTTTGACCAGCAATGACGGTTTGACCAGAAATGACACTCGTTGCTGACAGCGCGGCAGTGTTCGAGAAGCTTCGCAATTTTAGTGGATCACTTTGTTAAGATTGCGCGCAGGCCACGAACAGACTAGTTTATTCTGGAGCTTGTGGGACCACCAGTGATAAGTATGAAAAGTTCGATGCGTGACGTATAAAACACGGCGCGTCCCAGCCATGAGCAGTTTAATCGACGACCGACGCCCTGTTCGCCGATATCATTCTACAGCGTGTGTTGCTGTAGCTTGAGTTTTCATTTCCGGGCCACAAGTTCGGCCAAATAAATAGATTCAGCTTGAACACTACGACTGCTGTCTTCGTCGACGTCACGACCTCGTGACATCTGGTGGAGGTGCTTCCCGGTCCATGTACCGAACACCCCCCTCCCGCAGTGAGCCAAACCCCCACCATCAATGGGATATCGACGCCAATGCTCACCAGCGAGCCGACCCGGTACTCGGGGGCTTTATCGAATACCTCGAGGGTAGTACAGCTGTTGTTCCGAAGGTATTCAGGCGAGGACTGGCGTCGTTTTACCTGCGAAACGACGTTCTCCTAAAGAACTTCTCGCCACTTCGCGCCAACAACCTTCCCGCGGTGCCCTCAGCTCTGCGACTAGAAGTCCTCCAGGCTCTGCACGACGACCCCACGGCTGGACACCTCGGTGTTTCCCCCGCCCTTGCCAGAATACAGGAAAAGTACTACTGGCCGCGCCTTGCCTCCGACGTCACTCGGTACGTAAAGACCTGCCGAGACTGTCAGCGACGCAAGATACCACCGACTAGGCAAGTCGGAGTTTTGAAGCTTTTCGAGCCACCTCGACGACCGTTCCAGCAATTCAGGATGGACTTTCTGGGGCCGTTCCCGACGTCGAATTCTGGAAAAAACGGATCGTCGTAGCCACCGACTACCTTACCCGCTACGTACAGACAAGGTCCCTGCCCTAAGGCAGTGCTGCTGAGGTTGACAAGTTTATCGTTGAGAACACCGTCCTGCATCAAGGCGCCCCAGAGGTCCTCATTACTGACAGAGGTACGGCCTTTACTGCGGAGCTAACCCAGGCAATCTTGAGATACAGCCAGACAAGTCACTTCCGGACAAACCCCTGTCATCCACAGACCAATGGCTTACCGAGCGTCTAAATAAGACCATCGCCGACATGGTGGCCATGTACGTCGATGTCGAGCACAAGACGTATGATGCCATCCTTCCGTATGTCACCTTCGCATACAACACATCATAAAAGAAATGTCGCAGATGACGCTTTACAAGTTTGTCTATGGAAGGAGCCCGGCAACGACGCTCTACGCAACGCTACCAACCGCCATAGACGACGACGATCTCGACGTCGCCGCGTATTTTTAACGCACCAAAGAAACTCGGCACCTTGCCCGCCTGCGCATTAAGGACCAGCAGAAGGTCGACAGCCGTCACTATAACCTTAGACAACGCCACATGGATTACCAACCCGGTGACCGCGTGTAGGTCTGGACGCCGATACGCCGGCTGGGACTTAGCGAGAAGCTTCTTCCACGATACTTGGGACCATACAAGGTGCTCCGACGTCTCGCGCCCTTGACTACAAGATCATCCCGGATGGTATTTCGAACTTCCGGCGACGCCGCGCACGACCTCAATTCGTCCACGTCGTGCGCCTTAAGATGGTTTTTGCGCGTTAGCGAACCTGAGGACTCTACGTTTTCCTTTCTGATTGTAATATTTGTGCATGCACCTGTGTTTTTTCCTTCTATGTTCGGTCACAATCGTCGGGACGATGCTTTTTCGGAGGGGGGCAGTGCCCCGCCCGCTTCTTGTTTTTATATATGCACGTTTGACGAGCAATGACGGTTTGATCAGCAATGACGCTCGTTGCTGACCACGCGGCAGTGTTCAGAAGCTTCGCGACTGTAGTAGATCGTTTTGTTAAGATTGCGCGCAGGCCGCGAACAGCCCAGATTATTCCGGAGCTTGTGGGACCACCAGTGATAAGACTGGAAAGATCTATGCGTGACTTATAAAAGATGGCGCGTCTGAGCGATGAGCGGTTTTAACGACGGCCGACGCCCTGTTCGCCATTATCATTGTACAGCGTGTATTGCTGTAGCTTGAGTTTTCATTTCCTGGCCACAAGCTCGGCCAAATAAATGGATTCACCTTGAACACTACGACTGCTGTCTTCGTCAACATCACGACCTCCTGACAGTATAATGACGCGCTCATAGTGACAAAGTGTTAGGTCGCCGGGCGGTTCCCTTTTCGTACCCGGGGTAGATGTAGCGAATCCTTGCTACTCCGCAATGGATAGTCCTATCGAGGCATTTCTAGTGGGGCATCCCAGGGACGGACGCGCATGTCTGGGCTATCTGCGAATTCCCAGTTCCGCCATCTACACAAGCAGTGTGAAGCATTCAGGGACTCATCAACATCGCGAACATTGGTCTTGGGAAGTTAACTAATGCCGCCACTGTGGCTTTCATTGGTTCCAATTATCCGTGTCCTATCTCGTGTCCCAAATACGTGACACGGGCTTGGCAGAACTGACACTTCTCGGCTTTGATATTGAGGTCCGCCTGTTTGATCTTTTCAAGAACCGTTCGAGTATTCTGCAAATTGTACTCCCAATCCTTAGAAAACACGACCACGTCTTCTACGTAGATGGGGCACCGTAAACTGTTCTAGCCCTTCAGCTACCCGGTCTACCAACATTTAAAAAGGAAACGGTGCGTTTTTCAAGACAAAGCTCATGATAACGGATTTATAAACGCCGAAAGTCATTACAAAAGCGGCTTAGCGACTGGCTCGCTAAGCCGCTTTTAAGTCACCAGGGTTAAGGGCACCTGCCAATATCCCTTACTGAATCTAAGGTTGAAATGAAAGTAATCCTGCTCACGAGCCCTTTCCTGCCCTTTCCTCTATATTAGGCAAAGGGTAGGCCTGGTCTTTTGTAACCGCATTTAACCTACGATAATCGACGGACGGTGGAGCACTGGTCACTGTACGCTTCCTTGATCACGCCAAAGCGAAACATCCTTGTAACTTCCACCTTCATTAGGTCTAGCTATCGCGGAGTCATGCTGTACGCCTTGGGACTTAAAGGGACCTCCGTAGTCACCTCGATGTCATGCTGTATTAAATGAGTCCTTCCGAACCTTTCCCCAAAACAATCCAGATATGCGTGAATAAGTCTCTTCAAATCCTGCACATTATCTGTGCCCATCTCCTCCTCGTTCTTTTCTTTCGCTATTTCCTTTCGCCTTCTTTTCTCGGTGGTTTGCGTCGTCGAGTTTTCTTGTAACATCCTCCTCGTTACCCGCATACGGTATCACTTCTTCCACACTAGGGCCCGTTTTCCCGCGAAAACAAGGTATCTCTAGAGAAACATCCTCTGAAACATACATAGCGATGTTGACAATTGCTGCTGACTCTAAAAACGGTTTCATTTGATTTACGTGGTAGGCCCTGTCCTCACGTTTTTTTGTCCCGGTAACCTCATGGTGCAGTTCACCTCAGAAAGACGACTGATAATCTTGGCAGGTCCATCCCAGTGAACTTCCAGTATTTTTTGGCCATTCGGGCTCAATATCATTACTTTGCCATCAGTGTTTAATGATCGCTACCGGCCATTTCTATCATAGTAACGCAATGAAGCGTCTTGCACTGCCTCTAAGTTGCCTTGCACGACCTCAAGACATTTATGTAACCATTCCATTAGGTTCAACACATACTCGATCACACTTTTAGGCACCCGATCGTCCTCCCACAGCTCGCGGACTAGCCTCAGTGGACCTCGAAAATTTCGCCCACATACCAGCTCTGCTGGTGGGAACCCGGTTCCCTCATGTGGCACTGTGCGCCTCGCAAATAGTGTGCCAGGTAAGCAACAATCGCAGTTACACTGCCTTTCGTGCAAACCGCTCGCAAAAACCCTTTTGAGGGTAGCATGCCATCTCTCCGTACTGTAGCTTCACGGATTGTAAACTTAGCTAAGCAAAATCTTAACGACACACTCCTCGAGAAACGTTGTCTTGAGTGCGCTCGTAAACGCTGTTCCTTGATCTGATTGCATTTCGGCCGGGAAACTTAGGCGCCAAAATATTTCAAGTAAGGCATCCACTACCTCGACCTAAGTTACCTGCTTTAAAGGTACCGCTTCGGGGAAGTTCGTTGCAGGACACAGTAGTGTGATAATGTATCTGTTTCCCTCACTTGTTCTCGGCAACGGCCCCACCAAATCCAGAACAACTCTGCGGAAGGCCTCAGAAACAATGGGCACTTTCACAATCGGTGCCTTTCATCTCTCGTTAGATTTACCGGCTCTCGGGCAAGTGTCCCAAATCTTCACGTAACTCAGCACCTCTCTTAAACACCCTGTTCAATAACATTCCTGCGCCAGCCTTTTCTTGGTTTTATTTATGCCCAGGTGCCCTGCCCACGAGTGATCATGACAGACTGAGTAGCTCATCGATCACAAGTTTGTCCTCGCCTATCTTGGTATTACGATACAGGATACCGAACCTCACTTCGTAAGAAATGTTTCTTGACGACACACCTTCACTCTTTCTATTGGTCAAAGCCGCTATATTAGGGTCATTCTTCTGAGACATCCGTAACGCCTCCCTATCAACATCTAGCATGCGCTCGTAGCTGTGTGAGATCGGTGCTAACAATGACCCCTGCAAACTTCGAAGGTTTTTTTTTCTTTCTCTTGGTCGGTGGCTCCTTAGCCTGACCTACTTCCGGATTTTCGGTAGGAGGAATAGGACATACACCGTCCTGCGGTTCGACTACTCCGGGTCCACTTCTTTCATATTTTTCTTTGGCACTTTCCTCATCGTCGTAACGCAGCTGCGAAGCTAATGCGCGTTCTTTCGACCCCGTAAAACGATGACCTGAGCTTCAGCAAATGTGCAGCATTGTTTGTTCAGTAGTGATTCTGAGGTGTTCGAGAAAAGGTACGGGTAGCCTCCGGGTAGCTGTTGAAGACTGCTTGCACTGCCTCGATAGCTCTGAAAGGTTTCCGAACCTGTACCTTTGCCATAAATAAGCACACTGAATCTTCGCTGACGGCTAGCCTTATCCATGCGCATTCAAATAAGCAGTCTCTATTTTAATCTAGCAAGCTTTCACCTAGGCAAAACTGTTCCGCGATAACGCAGTGCGTATATAAAAATGTCTACGGTTAAGCGTGATACGTGGGCGTGTCAAACGTGTAAGTCTGGTAGAAGTTCAGGCGATAGCGTCGGCTCACTTGTTCCACAGTTTTTACTGTTAATACCAAATTGGACCAGCAGACTAGCACTGTTGAGATGCTTATGTCGAAAGTTGAGGAACTGCTTTCTCTTAAGGAAACCTGCGAAAAGATGGCGGGCATGGTGACAGAAATTCAAATGTCTCATCTAACAGCTCAGATAGAATCTGTTTCCTTTACAGTTGCCCGTCAAGCTGAAGTTCTTGATAGAACGACCGTGAACTTGAACAATATGGTAGACGTTGTAACTAGAAATTCATGGTCTCCCTGTTAAACCTAGGGAAAATCTGAGGTCCTTCATTAGTGGCTTAGCTGGACGTTTGAACCTAGCAAACTTTCAAGAAGATGAAATATGCAGGGTACATCGTTTGCCAACCCACAATAAATCTAGCCTCATACCACCCATTCTTTTGCAAGTACAGACCACTTCAGGAAAATAAAAATGGCTTCGAGCTCGAAATGGCCTTCGTGATCTTGCCCAGTGCGATAAGTTGCCTCGTTTTTTCATTAACGAAAACTCGACACGGATGAACCGAGACCTCTTCCGATTGGCCCGCTCGAAAGGAAAAAAAGGTTATAATTTCGTGTGGACAAGAGATGGAAAGGTGCTGGCAAGAAAAGCTCGGATCGAAAAACTCTGATTTGGATAAGCTAGCGTATACATGGCGGATATGGAAAAATTTAATCTGCACCGACTTTACGAATGCAGCTAAATTCCTTTCCGATGCCTCATCTGACGGCTTTAAAGTAGCACATGTCAATATTCGTAGTCTTTGGAAACACTGAAACACTGGAATCGGTTCTGTGCCATCACTTCATCATCTCGACTAAATGTCGATGCTTTCGTCTTTGCTGAAATCAACATTCCATCCAAACGTTTCTTTTACAGTTTGCTCTGCCGGGTTACCAAGCCTTTTCGTACACACACCCGACAAGAAAGGGAGGAGGCATTGCAGTTTTTATAAGCAACAGATGGGCAGCTTCAGAGTTATTACTTTCTTTTCACAAGCCGAAGTGTTGGCACTGCGATTGAACACACCCTCTTTTTCGGTGGCTCTCTTATCGGTCTACCGGCCTCCCAATTTCAACGCGCGGCTTTTCTTATCCGAACTTGAGTCTACACTATCATCCTTACCGCTTGAAGAGCATGTGTGCATCATAGGCGACGTCAACATTGACAATTTGCGTCCCACTGTAGGGTTCGTTGCTGATTATCTAGACAGGCTTTCAAAATGGGGCTCAGAGAGCCGAATCAATCAAGCGACTCGGGAGGAATTTTCGGCTGGCAGGCTCTTCAAGTCGTGCATTGACCACGTTTTCGTGCGTGCGCAGTACCTGCTCACAAAAACCGCAATAGTACAGTCGAAGCTAACTGACCATTACTTTGTCTGCGGCTCAATCAGCTTTCTACATACGACGACGATACCAACCGATACAAAAAAGTAATATCGGTGATAGATAAAAAAAATTGCAGAATAGTAGCTCAGTACGACTGGAACTCTTTTTTGTCAATAATATCTCCTGGAGATCTCTATGATAAAGTCGTAGAAGCGTTCATGAGCTTAAAAGGGAAGTGCTACGCAAAGGATACATAATAAACAACGCAAATTACTTAACAATGTAATTGATGTCAACACATTTACTTGCGGCAATAAAAGAAAAGTACTTGCTTTGGACACAATGTAAGCGTTATCCTAACTGTTCAGACTTGCGGGTCAAATTCAAGCAAAGAAGAAATAAGGTTAATGCTATGATTCGCTGGCTACACGAACCCATTTCTGAGCTAAATTTTAGAATGCCAGTGACAGCAGTAAAAAAACACGGGCGTTAATTAACACTATTAGAGGTCCAAACACTCGCGGGCATATTTGGAATAACTTTTTTCCGAGTCAACCCGACAGTGTACAGGAGATTGCTGATAAATTTAACAGCTTTTTCTCCCGAACAAATAAAAACACAAATGCCCAGGTAGGCCCGTGCACTTTACGTCACAGTGTTAGGGAATCGGCTTATCTGCCTTCTATCGCACAAGAAGACTTACGATCTATCATTTTCAGTTTAAAGTGTAACAAATCTGCTGGTATCGATGGAATTTTTATACCTGACTTGCGCTATACGGTTTAATACACACATGAAGTTCTGATAGCACTACTAAATCGCATTATTTCTGGGGCAGAAATTCACATAACCTTCAAAACAGCAATAGTTATACTTCTACACAAAAACGATGCGCGTGATAAAATTGATATATATGGTCCGATATCAATTCTGCCTTCTATAGCACAAATACTAGAAAACATTTGTTGTTAACGATGACAAGCCTTCTCGACCGCCACAAAATATTATCTCCCTGTCAGTATGCTTTTCGGCAGGGGAAAAGCACTCATACGCTGTTGGAAAACTTCTCTGATCAGTTGTACGCAGCGTTCTATAACGAAAAGTTTGCCTGTGCGCTCCTCCTTCATTGATGCAATGCTTTCGACAGTGACCATCGTACCTTGTTATTGGATAAACTTTTTCAATTAGGGTTAAGGGGTACTTTCTGGTCTTTCTTGGCAAACTTCCTCCAAGACAGGCGTCAACTAGTATCCCTTGGGCAATCTCGTAGCGCGTTCCAAACCATCAATACCGGCGTTCCACAGGGATGGATTCTTAGTCGATCCTTATTTAATATTTTTCTAAATGACCTTCACAGCGCGATATCAGTTTCTCTATATCAATACGCCGACGACACGGTGATCTTGACGTCTGCAAACAACCTCTATGAGGCGATTACTCTTCTGCAGTCAGCCGCCACTAAAGCCATGGATTGGTTTCGGCACAACCTTATTAATATAAATGTGTCTAAAACTAATCTAATTGTAGCAATGAACTGGTTCCGCAGACGTTAGATGGAGACTACCCCTTTATTGATCATGGTCATCAAAAAAACTGCCCTTCCAGCCCGTGCCACTCTTCAACCTTCTCTTCGCGATCGTTCCGCACGCTCCTCGCTGCTCCGTTCCGCGGCATTTCGCAACATCCTCGGGGGCAGGCCAAGATTAATCGCGTGCTTCGAGGGGGCAGATGTTTTGCACCAGGCGATTTACCGTTCAACCATAGCGAGATGCACTGAGCAAGCGCCCACTATGCCGTCTCTTCCTGGGAGTAAGGTGGTCACTCGGCCTAACTTCCAGTATGTTGCGGGTGTGTTGCCCTGTAACACCAGCACTGCATCACCAATCCGTAGCTTGGTTGATGAGCGATTCGAGCTGTTATGCGCTGACCGCAGTAGGAGCAGGTAGGCTCGCTTCCATCGTCTCCAAAGTTCGTCTATTAGATGCTGGCGAGGACGAACCTTGCTGTTCAATTCAACCGCAGGCGGAAGCTCCGAGATGCAAATGTGTTGCGGCAGGGAAAGGCTACGCTTTGATAACAGGAAATGCGATGGAGTCAGTGGCTGGAGCTCATCGGGCTCGCTCTCAAGATACGTTAATGATCTGCTGTTTATCGCTGCCTCGATCTCGCACAGACCAGTTGTGAGGGCTTCCACGTCGAGTGAGCCGCGTCCCAGTCACCGTTTGAAGGAGTTTTTTCGTTGAGCCAATAAGGCGCTCCCACCATCCGCTCTTTCTACGGTGAACTTCCAATGAATCCGTAGCTCTGCGGCGTACTCCTGAAGCGCTGGTAGTGCGGATGTATATGTTTTAGCGCAGCGAAGGAAAGTTTGAGCGTTGTCGGAGTATACCGTGGAATGAACTCCACGGCGTGCAACGAAACGGCGGACGGTGAGTAATGTTGTAGCGGCGGTCATGTCTGAGGTGAGCTCTAGATGGATTGCGCGTGTGACGGCACATGAAAAGAGAAGGACTTACGCCCTTGTTGTACCACTTGCCAGTTTTGCGTATAAGGGCCCACAGTAATCAAGCCCGACAACGGTGAATGTGTTTGCTTCACTAATTCCCTCGCGTGGTGCAGATGCCGTCGCCGCATACCATCGTTTACATATTCTGCACTTTGAAACTATCTGCTTTACAGTCTCACGTTCCCTCAGCAACCAAAGACGCTTTCGAAGATCTGTTAATGTTACTTCAATACCTCCATGGAGAGTGCGCACGTGTGCTGCTGATACAAGAAGGCTTGTGAGCTTATGGTCGTCTGTCAGGAGAATGGGATGGCGTATGTCGTGATCTGCATCAAGGTGGTGCAGTCGTCCACCGACGCGAAGTAAACCGTCCTCATCCATAAACGGACAAAGGCGAAGAATACGAGATGTTGAGGGTAACGGCTAACCTTTACGTAGCGCAAGATCTTCGCTCGGAAAGGAGTGTTCTTGAACAGTCTGTAGCCAATAACGCTCAGCCTGTAGTAACTCTTCCGCTGTGAGGGGTCCGGATAGTGACGGGAGGTGTCGCGACGCGTTAGCGCTGAAACGCTTGATCAACGCCATGACTCTAAGCAGCCTCATAATGGAGCTGTAGTGTTCGACGTGCAGGACGCATTGGTTTCCGGAAAATCCCGATGGACATGCACACGTATTTAGCGCAGACGAGACTCGAGCACTGCGTGGTCCCTCCAATGGGGCAATCTCTGTCATTGCGGTGAAATTCTCCTCGCTCGCTCCTTCAAACTGTTTCCTCTTGTCAGATAGCCAAGTTGGGACGTGCCACCACATGGTAGATTCGACGAGATTAACATATGATGCTCCGCGAGTGATGACGTCGGCAGGATTGTCCTTGCTGCTACAGTGGAACCATTGAGATGCATTGGTACATTGTTGAATCTCGGCAACCAGATGTGCTAGAAAGGGGTCCAGTTTGGTTGACGAGCGCTATCCAATGTAGAGCCACCAGCGAATCAGTCCAGAAGACAGGAGCGTGCTGAAGGAACTGCACCCTTTTCAAGTAGCAGCTTAGCCGCGCTGCGATGACGCATTCCAGGAGCTGCAAACGAGGAAGCGATACCATCTTGAGTGGAGCAAGTCTACCCTTGATGATCAAGAGTCGTGCAAAGCATGCGTCAGGTTCTGAGATGACTCGGGCGTAGATGCACGTGCCGTACGCCCTAGGACTGGCATCCGCGAACGTATGCAACTCAAATGTAAGTGGCCTGAGCTCGTTGCTTAAAAATATGTATCGTGGGATGCGGACACAGGTGGCGCCATTCAGCTCAGAGCACCAGCTGTTCCAGGCGATTTGTTCTTCATTTGACATGCTAGCGTCCCATGCAAGGTTCTTCTTCCAAAGATCTTGGAATACAATCTTGGCCTTTACGGTAAATTGTGTGAGGTATCCCAAGGGGTCATAAATTCTGGCTAACGTTTGCAATGCTATGCGTTCAGTAGCAGGCTTCCCGGCTGCGAAAGTGGCAGCATGTTGAGTCGTGAGTAGGAAGCACTCACCAGAACGTTCCCACGGTACTCCCAAAACCTTCATATTATGACTGTCCCCCGCTTCATCTTCAATGGCACATTTATAGCGGAGGAATCTCTCTTTCATGCTGTCACAATGAGAAGCCCACTTGTGATGTTCCATGCTGGCCTCCCTGAATATGCCGTGTTTCTTCATACACCTCTAATGCCTCCTGGGCGATGGGTAGTCCAACAAGAAGGTCATCTACGTAGAAAGCCGTTCTAACAGGGATACTCTGGTTGGATAATTCTGACATGACGACAAGTGGTGTCGAAGCGTAGCGGCCGAAAGAAATGGGCTTGCCGCGGCTCCAAAGGGAACTCTCGTCATTTTCCAAGTCGTAGTGGATGGCATAGACTCTTCTTTAGTTGGCAGCCTTTCTAGCCACAAAAACCGCAGCGGGTCTCGGTCTCCAGGCCGAATAAGAAGCTGTAGGTAGGCCTTCTTTATGTCGGCGGCGAGAACCATAGGGTGGCAGGGAAAATTCAGTAGAAGCTGGATGACGTCAGAACCAAGTTTCACGCTTTTCGTGAGTACGTCGTTAAGGCAAACATGCCCGGCTTGGTGCGATGACGCATCAAATACGACACGAAGCTTCGTCATAACAGCATCGCGACGAAGCACGGCGTGATGGGGCATGTAGTAGACGTTGTCCTTAAGCAGGTGCTCGTCTTGTACTTTCTCCGAGTGTCCATCGTTGAAATAAGCTGAAATTGATTGGTCGTATTATTCTAGCAGTGATGACTGCTCTCGGAACCGGGTGATCTGCATTCGCACTCGACGTTCGGCTAATCGGCGATTGTCGCTTCCGGATGGTAACCCTGGTGGTTTGACCATCAGCGGCACTTGATAACGGTCATCTTGCTTCGAAATTCCTTGATTAAATGCAGACATGTGAGGGTCGCTCTCTAGGGTCCGTGAAGATGCTTCGTGGATCCCGATGGCATCTAGACGCCACACTGATGACATGTCGATGTTCTCCGACTCAAACTTCTCAAGCGCGACAAATAATGCACTTGCTGGGGAACGAAAGTCAGACATCATAGGGCCTTGCACCATCCACCCAAAGGTAATGTCGATTGCTGTTATAGTCGAGCTGATACGATCAATTTTCCCTGTGATTACTTGCCAATAGGCGTCGCACCCGATGAGGACACTTATTTTCTCTGGTTGCCATGTGGTTGGTTGAAAGCTGTCGGCCACGTTGTACTCCCGTTCACCGAGCAGGTGCAAAATGTTGGGGTCAAGCGGTGGGCTTGTTACAGAACAGATTTCAGGAATCGTTAAGGCTTCCAGAGATACTGCTGAGGCGCCGAACTGGTTGCAGAGTCGCACTTTGACAAGCTCTGCAGAAATTCGTCTTCGTGGCTTGGAGCCAATAAATGTGACGAGGGAGATCTCTTCATTACCTACGACCGAGCACTTATGTATCTTTGCCACGTCTGCACGAATCCAGTATCCGTACGAGGAGTCGTCGGTCTCCAGACTCTGCCGAAATTCGGCCTGTCTGCAATAATGCAGGCGTAGATTCGGCGTGACTACTCTGGGTGGTTGTGACGTTTCGGATTGTTTGGGGCGGTGGTTCATGATATGCCGGGGATCCACCGCTTGATTGAAGGTCTTCGGCTGGCCTCGATAATTGATAGAGAATCGTCAGGTGGCGAGTGATGGATTTTCTGCACAATCTCGCGATGTGATTGCGTGTTCCGCAGCGGAAGCAGCAATTAGCATACTGCAGCCTCGCACGCTTCTCCTCAGCCGATAAGTTAGCGTTACAGAAAGCGGTCATATGATCCCTGCTTTGGCATAGCGGAAACGCTGGTCGGACAGGCAAGGTGGACCCGGTTAGAGCTGACGCTGATGGTATAAGTTCCGCGCCATAAATTTCTTCAGGCATGTGGGTCCTGGGTTCGTTTTGCAGTGCACGACGTGACAGCTGCCGGCCTTCCTCCCGGATTTGCACTTGAATGCTGAGGAAGGTTGGCATCTCCTTGGCTGGAGTATCGGCGATACTGGTTGCGCAATTTGCTTCCTTGGTCTTCTGCCTGTATATGATGACGAGATCCTCTGGCAGACATCGCATCAGGACACGGTTTAACACCACGGTGCACTGGTCTGTCGAAACTCCAAGCCATTCTAAGGCGCTGACGTGAAATTGGAGATTGTCGTGCAGCAGACGAAGCTTCGGGACCTCTGATGAGCATTTCACTGGGCTTAGCGCGGGAAGATGATCGATATGTTCGTTCACGAGCAGATCCCGGCGTCCGAAGCGGTCCGTGAGCGTCTTGATCGCAAGGTCACATTTTTTTTCGGCTAAGCGGATGCCTTGATAGCCCGCTTCGCGCTGCCTCTTAAGTAGGTGAGGAGGTACTTGAACTTTTCATTCCGCGGTAGCTCAGCGTTCTTGTGGATGGTGGCGTCGAAATGATCCCAAAAAGACTGCCATCCACTTAGGCTACCATCGAAAGTCAGTATCTGTAGCTTCGGTAGTTGAACTGAACGCTGACGGTGCTCTCTCACCTGGCCTGCTGCATCGCCGGAGTTCGGAGATCCGAGGTAGCTAGGCCCGGGTTCAGTTGCTCGAGCCTGCGTTCCGGCATTCCTCTCACGTTCTTGAAGCCAGAACTTGGTGCGTGATACTGCGTACAGAATCTTCTCGTTGTATTCCTGCGCCGTTCCTACTTCCTGGTCGAGGTTTTCTTCGTCCGTGGTCGCAAGGATGACGTCGTCGAGCTGTGACAGTGCTGGCTCCTTGTCCTTCAGGTAATCCATGTGGCCGCTAATCTGAGAGGCCTCAGGATCCAGCTGCTGCAGCAGGTCCGTTAAAAGCGTGAGCGCTCTCGTGACGCCAGCCCTTAGGGCAATACGCTTCTTGCGCAGCTGGTCCGGGTTTGCCATGGTTATGACGTGAATGGAAGAATCCAAAGTGGCGGATACCGGGTTTCGCGCACCAAATGTAACAAAAACTGGTTTCGCAGACGTTCGATGGAGACTACCCCTTTATTGATCATGGCGATCAAAACACTGCCCTTCCAGCCCGTGTCCCTCTTAACCGTCTCGTCTTCGCAATCGTTCCGCACGCTCCTCGCTGCTCCGTTCCGCGGCATTTCGCAACACTAATCTGCTTCCATAATCCATTGAAGAAAGTAACCCTTGACTATCTTTTCATTTCGCATTGTTCGAATTGTTCATCCTGCTCTTGAAGGCCATTACAGTATTCATCTGTTGGGAAGTACCTTGGCCTGTACATTGATAGCGACCTTTCCTGGAATAGTCATCTTGCCTATGTTTGCAAAAGACTTCGCGCTGTTGTCTTGTCTACTATATAGTATAAGATACTACATGCCGTTTTGTGCTGTGGCTGATGACGATGAAGAATTACGGCTGAGCACTTTGTAGTGGGTGGGAAGCATTAAACCACACACTCTTTGCGAAATTAGCATTGTATGATGGCTGGTTGTCGTTTTACTGTTCTGCCACGCTGTATTACATATGTTAACACGATTCCTTGCCCGACATGACGCCTGTATAGCGAGTTTTTGCGAAGGAGTTTTAAGCACCAGCGTGGCACTGTGGTTGAAGGCTCGACTGCCAGCAGGGGGCGCGGGTTAAAATCCCGACCGATCCTATAAATTTGTTTCTCATTTCATTTTTTCTTATTTCACGCGATAGTGGTCACGGACACGGGCGGCGGCGGACAACTATGGTGCCAAAATCGGCTGTTGTGATCTCATAAGAGCCTTCGCTGTAACAAACTTCAGCGCCGACAATGCCCTCTACACTTTGGCCTGCGTGACAGGCCCGCAAAAGTCCACTTGCGTTAATATAACCATCTCTGTTTGCCACTGTTTTCGTTTTTCGCACAATTTCATCATATCTTTGCTTTGGAATTCCTGCCTGAGGTACGCGCTTATACTGTACCCTGAGATCTGCTCACATTGCATGAGCTCAGTTGTTCTGGACTGCGAAGTTTTCTCGTGAACCGAAAAACGATTGAAAAAAATTCGGTTTCACTCCGGAACGAAATAATATATAAAGTTTCGGTTACGTTTTCGTTCCGGTCAAAAATATCGTTTTTATTGTTTTTCGTTTTCGGTTTTAGTTCCGTTCCGACACCCTGCACAAGGGTCATCCGCGCAAGTGTCCTGGCTATCCTTGGCCACGGCGGACTGCGCGTGGCACACACGACCACATGCCAGCGCTGCCCGCCCACAACTCTCTCTGGGACTTCATGGGCTGCCGGACGCGGGAACTGCAGACGCGCGCAGCAGAGGCAACTCTGCCGCCACCCGAAGACGGAGGCCCAACAGACTTGCAGAGGTTGACCACGGTCGTCAGCATGACAATGGTCGAGAGCATGACATAATGTCGATGCTACTGGTGCAGCACCGGTCCCAGCGAGTCATAAGCCGTTGTCATATGTCGTTGCTGTTGTAGCCATCCAGACTATTCACGTGCGGGTGGCGGCCACTCCACCAGGTAGTAGACGTTGAACGCAGGTGACCTCGGCTGCTACGGAAGTGTGACGTCCCCAACGAAGCTCCGACTGCATATGCCTCCGGCGCTCACGTGTTCCTTGCTCATGTTGCGCTGCAGGTCAGACACGCTGGTGCATTTGCTCATGTGGGCGACAGGTTCCTCCTCGAACGGGTCCACCTGTCCTGCCACCCTCTCCAGGGCTTCCTGTAGCTGCGTCATCTCTTCCGTGAATTGTTTATTCACTTGCTGGTGTCTTGCCTCAAGCTCCTCCATCAGCCGCTTGTTCTCGATCTCAGCCGAAGCCACCATCTGGCTCAGCTTTGCAAGCTCTTCCTGCATGGTCTCTGGTTCAGCCTCACTCTTCTTCAGACCGTGCTTGAGGATTGTCTCAGAGTGCGACGACAGACTGAGCTGCTTCACTAGCTTGGAGACCTTTGCCAACAAAATCTTCTGGCCCTCCTCGAGCCCCTGGATCTGCTCCTGGTTCTTCTTGCACTCTGCCTCCTTCTGGTTCAGTTCCGCAATTAATGTCTACACTTGACTGGCCTCTCGATAGCGGTCCTGCTGGGCCTGGGTGAGCTGCACACGGAGATCAGCTGCCTGCATCCGTGGCGCATCCAGCTGGGAGTCCTGGAGTACGCGCTGCCGCTGGAGCTCTTCTTCGTGGCAGCGCCGCATGTGTGCCAGTTGAGTGTCCCGCTCCAGCAATTGCTCCTCGAAATTGGCACACTGCTGCTGCTGATCCTTGAGGCGGTGCTGATCATCTGCGAGCAGCCTCTCCATGCGACTGTACTCCAGCGAGTCCTCGGCCACCTTTCGGTTCAGGTTGAAGATCTGAGCTTCAAGGGTGTAGATTTTGTCACTCCAGGATGTCTGGGCCTCCAAGAAATGATGGCGCTACTCGTCCAGCTGCTGTTCTAGCTGTTTCTCGAGAGCACAGACCTTGTCCTTCAGGTCATAAATGTGGCGGTCTTTTTCGTTGATTACGGTGGTTGCCTTGGCTTTGTAGACGTCGTGCTCCTGCTTGAGACCATCATGTGCATCAGTCAGGTTTCCCAACTTACGTTCCAGCTGGCTGATGCGGGTAGTATGCTGCGATGCGTCCTGCTTGAGACGATCTAACTCAGCTTCAAGGGCAGCCTTGTCCCTCTCAAGGTCACGAGTGCGGATCACCTCGGTGCCGGACTCCGATTCGTCTGGTGTCTTCCGGGTCTGGTGTCTTCCGTCTGGCGTCTTCCGTCTGCTTCCGGCTCCCCCTCTTACTTCTCGTCTTCTTCCTTTTCTTCAAGGCCGCCGCACTGTCGTCATCCCGGGACTTCCTGACCTCTGCTTCAATGTCGTCGCAATCACCGGCCGTGTCCCCAGAAATCGCGTGGTCCGATGCCGTCTTCGCCTCACCGTTCCTGGACGCTGCAACCTCGCTGGCGGACGATGTATCGCCACCACGTCACTGGTCGTCCCGCGGTGCCGGCCCGCCGCACGAGCCCGCACGAGCCTCTATGCCGACCTCATCAGCGCACGCATCGTCGCCGCCTTCGTCGTCAGCCCCAGGTGCCGCCTCGCCGCACGAGCGCGCCACAGCCTCCATGGCCTGCGCGGGCAGCGGGACGCCGAGGTAAGCACCGAAGTGCTCACGGGCGATGATGGCACGCCGCTGCTCGTCGGAGGTCATACTCCCGGAAAGGCGCATGAGGGTCTCCACCGGCTGTAGTAGGAGACCGGGTCGTAGACCCCGTAGGTGGCCATATCCAGGAACGCCCGCTTCAGCGCCCATAGCTCCTCGAAGGCGATATCGCCGTGCAGGGGGCCGAAGTCAGTGGCTGGTGGGATCCGGCGTACGGTGATAGGGCAGAACATGTCGGGGCGGGGTCCTTCCCGTTGGGCGCCAGATATGGGGTTCAGGGCTGGCTGCAGCTGCAGCCAGCCCTGAACCCTTTAGGGATGAGGCCTAGACCCAAAGAGTCACGTCTTTACTAGTGCAAGCCTCGGCCGCAACTGCCCGCTGCCAGCGGCTGCCGCGTGACACCAGCGTACATGAGATAGTCGTTGTCGACGCGCTCACAACCGCCGAGCGCCCCCATAGCGTACAGTGGTGGGAATTGTTGCGGATTCAATCAGACTAACAAAGAAGGACAGGACAGAGTAAACGGAAAGAGCGAGCGAGCGGAATTGCGCTCTTTTCGTTTATTCTGTCCTTCCTGTGTTCGTCCGATTGAATTCGCAATGATTCCCACCACAGACATGCACCAACTCGGCCAGCAAGAAGTGCTTCTAAAATGTGCATGCGCGTTATATTTTCTTGATCCAGTGAACGTCGAAGTAAATCGACTCTCTGCCTGACTGCCTGGAGATAAGATCACGTTCCCGCATTGCATACGGATAACGTTTCGACAGCCTGATGCCAATCTGCCCCTTCATGAGATAACGGGAAGGCAATCCTGCGGAAGGCACCCTGCTGAGGCAGATATGTGAGCCAGCACGGCTACAAAGGTCTAGCGAGAGCGCACAATTCACACGTTTCGTGCGATTAGCCCATATCCTACGAGATAGACGGCACAGCGCTTAGAACGTTGAATTATTCGGCAGGACGAGTGGACAATATTAGGGAGGCTAGATGTGGTATGCCGACACCATGTAAATGATTATCGGCGATAAAGGTAAGTGCAGTTTTATGTAGACTTCAAAGAGCAACTGTTAGCATTGCGGGTGCCTCATTCGTATCTCATGGAACCAGCTTTGCCTCAGTCTATCGTGAAAACCGCTATCAAGATATGCGTGAAAAAGGGATCCTTGTTATTGTTATACCTCGATATTTGGGCTTTCGCTCTCTCCACTGCCACCAGATGGCTGCTTGCAAATCTGGCAGGCAGGCGAGCTACCCTGAGCTACCCTGAGCGTGGACATTATTCGCCACTATGCGATAAGCATTTAAAACTACGAAAGCTGACCAGCGCCCTAGAACGCTCATCAAAACGAGTGGCATTGGGACCTGTTAATTTGACATTCGGAACGACTCCGGTTCATATGCCTTCTTCTAGAGCTCCGTACTCCTCCAGGAGGATACCCTGGCCGCGATAGTTCAGCAATGTTGAAGGTACGGTACTCATATTGTCACGGGCGAAATAAGACAGACAGCCAGGTGTTGACGTCTACCCCAGAACCAGACCAGCAACAACAACGTTCTCTTCTTCTTCCACTCGCGTGTACGTGCCACAGCGGATGGCTCATACATGGTGGCATGGGGCATTACTCCCTCTCTCAGAAAAGCATCGTCTCGATGCTGGTTATGCGCACTAAAAAAAGAGGAAAGAAAAACAAAACGTCACTATACAAACGAAACAATTGTGCCCGTAAGGCAAAATGAACATGCTGCCGCCACTGAAGAAGTAAATAGAGAAAGTGGGACACAACAAGAACAAGCAGAAAAGCAACAAAAAGCAAGAAGCTAAGTGGCCATTGTAGTCAAAGTCACTCTACGTTCGATTGACGACGCGAGAAATATGGCTTGAGCCTTGAAACATGAACCACATCAGTTTGTGGAAGCCGACTGGAACGTGTTGGGGTGCCTTCTGGGAGAACCTCGTAGGTTACGTCGCTGAGTCGGCGTAGAACCTTGTAGGGACCGAAGTAGCGCCGCAGTAGCTTCTCTGACCGGCCGCGCTGTCGGATGGGGGTCCACACCCAGACTTCATCGCGTGGTTTGAAGGTAACATCTCGGTGCCGAAGATTGTAGCGGCGTGCGTCTGCTGTTTGGCGACTCTCAATACGGCATCGGACGAGTTGACGGGCCTCCTCGGCGCGTTGAGCGCACGTGGCAGCATCCGTGTTAAACAGTCCCTGGTTGTCGGGGAGGAGCATTCCGTCGAGCATTGTAGTGACCTCTCGACCATGCACTAAGCGGAATGGGGTGAAACCTGTACTTTCCTGCACCGCAGTGTTATAAGCAAAAGTTACGTAAGGGAGGATATCATCCCAGTTCTTGTGGTCAATGGCCACATACATTGACAGCATGTCTGCAATGGTCTTGTTCAGCCGTTGAGTGAGTCCGTTTGTTTGGAGGTGATAAGCCGTGGTTTTGCGATGTTTTGTGCCGCTGAGCCTCAATACTTCCTGTAGCATCTCTGCGGTGAAAGATGTTCCACGATCAGTAATTATGACAGCTGGCGCTCCGTGACGGAGGACGATATTGTTGACGAAAAAGTGGGCGATGTCAGCTGCGGTAGCTTTGGGCAGGGCCTTTGTTTCGCAGTATCGTGTTAAATAATCGGTGGCGACCACAATCCACCGATTTCCAGACGCAGACGTGGGTAATGATCCCAGCAAGTCCATGCCAACCTGATGAAATGGTGCTTTCGGTGTGGCGATTCGCTGTAACAGTCCCGCTGGTCGGACAGGTGGAGTCTTACGACGTTGGCAGTCGCGACATGTGCGAACGTAATGCTTGACAGTCTTCGTGAGATGTGGGCAGTAATAGGAGCGACGAATTCGTTGCAATGTGCGCGTGTAGCCAAGGTGTCCGGCCGATGGTTCGTCGTGGCAAGCATGTAAAATATCGTCACGAAGCGAGGTCGGCGCAACTAGCAGGTAAGTAGCTTGCGTATGGTCGAAGTTCTTATAAAGGACTCCATCCCGGAAACAAAAGGAGGCTAGCGAGCGTGCGAAATTTCGAGGAAGACTAGATGTGCGCCCTTCCAGATAGTCAATTAGTGGGCTGAGCTCCAAGTCGTCGCGCTGTTTTTGAGCCAAGTCGGTTGCTGATACAGAGGAAAGGAAAGTGTCGTCCTGATCAAGGTCTGCGTTGGCACTTCCGACTGGTGCACGTGAGAGACAGTCAGCGTCGGTGTGTTTGCGTCCTGACTTGTGAATGATGGTAATGTCAAATTCTTGCAGCCGAAGGCTCCACCGTGCCAGACGACCTGAAGGGTCTTTGAGATTGGCGAGCCAGCATAGAGAATGGTGGTCGCTAACTACTCTGAATGGGCGTCCGTACAAGTATGGTCGAAACTTTGTTATAGCCCAAACAACAGCTAAGCATTCTTTTTCTGTTGCAGAGTAGTTTTTCTCTGCTGATGATAATGTTTTTTTTTTCATTCTTTATTATCAAAATACTTTACAATATACAAAAGCATTACTGGACCCATAGCCATTGGCTAGTTCCGGGTCCACAGACAACTTAGGGTATGAAATGCAGCACGCGAGCAAACAGAAACAGAAGACGTGATACATAATAGTAATATTACCATACATAACTCATACACAAATATAAATATAACATCAGTGTTCTATTATCCTTCTCGCACGCGAGCGAACAAAGCAAATACATAACAATGAGTATGACATGCACAACTTAAGCATTGACACGCACAACTTATGCAAGAATGTAAATATAAAGAAGTGTACTCTCATCGACAGTATTTTTCAAAAAAGTATTTTCTGACAGCAGACCTGAAGTTGCGGGCTTCTTTTATATGTATGGGCAGAGAATTCCAAATAAGTGCGCCGTTAAATTCCACGAGCCTTTTCCCATACAAATTATGACAAGGAGGCAGATTAAAACACTGATTAGTTGCAGCTCTTGTATTTCGTAGCGGGATCTTAAACAATGTAATTGGAAGCGGATCATTGGTATCGATAATACTATGAATGACCTCAGCAATTTTCAGTTCATATAATGCATGTACTGGCAACACATGCAATGAGCTGTACAAGTACGTACTGGATTGAGTACGCGTAGAAGTGATAATTCTTAATGCCCGTTTTTGCAGACGGAATACAGGATCAAGGTAAGTTGTAAAGGTGTTACCCCATGAATCAATACAGTAAGATATGTGACTTTGTATAAAGGAAAAGTACAGAATGCGTAGGACAGGATATTCGAAACATTCACGAGCCTTAAGAAGAATATAACATCCGTAAGCAAGCTTGGAACAAAGGTGTTTAATGTGAGTTTTCCAGTGCATGTCTGAGTCTAAGAAAATGCCTAAATATTTATAGGAGAAAACTTGTAGTTTTATACCTTGTAATGATATATCCAGTGTTTCAGTATTGAGTTTTTTCTTCCTGGAATGAAAAACTGTATACTTAGTCTTACTCAGATTAAGGGTCAGCTCATTGGTTGTGAACCACTTAAAAACATTTTCTAACTCAGCATTTATTTTATCCGGTATATCAAGCAGACTGTCACCAGTAAATAGAAGAGCGGTGTCGTCAGCATACATCAAAGCCTGTGAATGCCTAAGCGTTGCAGGGAAATCATTTATGTAGAGTGTTCGGCTGGCATAGGCAATCACACGCTCTAGGCCATTTTGCCATTGAACTAATACAGCTCCAAGTCCGAAGTTGCTGGCATCGGTGTGTGGCTCTGTGGCAGCGGTCTCGTCAAAGTGACCGAGTACAGGGGGAGCCTGGAGATGGCTTCGAAGGGTATCGAAGGCATGTCGCTGTTCCTGACCCCAAACAAACGGTACGCCTTTTTTCGTAAGGTGGTTGAGGGGTTCAGCGATTTTGGAAAAACCGTTGACAAAGCGTCGGTAGTAAGCGCACAGCCCCAGGAATCGGCGTAGATCGCGCTTGTTTGCTGGCACGGGAAATGCGGCGACGGCGCTTGTTTTGTCAGGGTCTGGGCGGATACCAGCGTGACTCCACGACGTGACCAAGAAACTTGAGTTCCTCGTAGGCAAAATGACATTTCTCAGGTTTGAGAGAAAGTCCGGCTGTTCGAATCGCCTCAAGAACTGTCTGGAGGCGCTGGATGGGCTGTTCAAAGGTGTCCGAGAAGACCAACACGTCGTCTAGGTAGACAAGACATGATTGCCATTCTAGCCCAGAAAGAACCGTGTCGATCATTCTTTTAAAAGTAGCTGGCGCTGAGCATAAGCCGAAAGGAAGGACTTTGAACTCGTAGAGGCCGTCAGGAGTAAGAAAAGCGGTCTTTTCACGGTCCCGCTCGTCAACTGCAATTTGCCAGTAGCCGCTGCGTAGATCCATGGAAGAAAAGTATCGAGCGTTCCGTATGCGCTCCAAGGAGTCATCTATTCGGGGTAAAGGATAAACGTCCTTCTTCGTGATCTTGTTCAACTTTCGATAATCAACGCAAAAGCGCAGGGTACCATCTTTTTTCTTCACCAACACAACAGGGGAAGCCCAGGGACTAGTCGATGGCTGGATGACGTCGTCCTTGAGCATCTGCTGGACTTGCTGACGTATGGCGTCTTGTTCTTTTTGCGACACCCTGTAGGCATGTTGTCGAACAGGTCTCTCGGTAGGCTCGGTGATGATACGATGCTTGGCAAGCGGCGTCTGTTTGACCTTCGATGTTGTAGCGAAGCAATCTCGAAATGAATCGAGTATACCCAAAAGACGCGCCCGTTGTGCGGAAGGTAGATCCTGGTTTACGTCGAGAGTGCTTGCGAATGGCATGCCGGAATGGTCGCACGACGAAAGGGCAGCTAATGTTGAGGGACCCGAGATGTCGGCAATCTCTTCAAGGTATGCGATCGCGGTGCGCCTTGTAAGATGGCGATACTCCTCGCTGAAGTTCGTGACTAGTAGGCGAGCCTGTCTATTTCTGGCGACGCAGATTTGCTGTGCAAGAAGGAGAGACAAAATTCCAGTGTCGGGGACGTCCTGCTCACATTCAACGCTGACAAAGAGGCTGCTACGAGGAGGCAGAGTCACAGATTCGAGATGTGGGTGTTGTCAGCCTCAGCTTCAGGATGAAAGGGGTCCTCGAACGACACTAGCAACTCACGTAGATTAATGATCGCGCCGTATTCACGAAGAAAGTCCAGTCCCAGAATGAGCGGACGGGAGCACACAGGTAATACGAGGAAGGAGCCCGTGAACGTCGATGCACGTATTCGAATACGTGCTGTGCACATTCCAGTCGGCTTCACCAGATGGCCACCTGCCGTGCGCAACGGGGGTCCTTGCCATGCGGTCGTAACTTTCCTCAGTTTAGATGCCAGGGCTCCGCTCATAACTGAATATTCGGCGCCAGTGTCGACGAGGGCAGTGACAGCATGATTATCGACGAATACGGCGATGTCGGCAGAAACAGTCGTGCTACTCTCTGAAAATAACGAAAAATCTGAGCGGTCATCATCGGGTCGTTGCATCGAGTGTGAGACGACGGTCAAGCCGAAAGACTCTTCTTTATTTATCTCGAGCCTGAGCCCCGCTACTCAGACCCAAGTGGTGATGATGAGTATTTACAGGTGAGAGGATGAAGCATATGAATAATGCTCACACTAATTTCCCCGCGCGCTGAAGCGGCCAGCCTGGCCGCGACTTAGACTGGGGATAGACGTCGAACGAAAGGCTTCAGACGCGAAACGTGGACTATCTCGGAACCACGGCAGCGACGGTCGGAAGAAACCTCAACGGGAGCAACGCGATAGTTGACAGGAGATGTTTGTTCAATAACTACGTAGGGTCCAAGGAATCGCGATTGAATCTTCTCACATAGTCCGGGGGCACGAGTAGGCGTCCAAAGGAGCACTTCGTCACCAGGACGGAAAGACATGTCACGATGAGAGCTGTCATACCGCTGCTTGCGGTCGTGTTGACTGGCTTCTGTACTGAGCCGAGCAAGTTGGCGACAATTTTGAAGTCTCGAGACGAACTGTTCCGGCATAGTTGTAGAATTGTCCATTGGAGTGCGTAAGAATGAAGCGTCGATCGTGAATGTCGCCGAACGGCCGTAAACTAGGTAGAACGGCGAGTACCCAGTAGTGCGTTGGATGGTGGTATTATCAGCAAACGTCACAAATGGTAAGATTGTGTCCCAGTTGTCATGAGCGGGCCCAATATACATGGATATCATATCATTTAGTGTGCGGTGAAATCGCTCTGTTATGCCATTGGTTTGAGGGTGGTATGCTGATGTGGTCTTGTGAACTGTGCCGCAAGTTTTAAGCATTTCTTCAATCACTGTAGACAGAAAAGTCTTGCCGCGATCGCTCAAGAGGATGCGGGGCGCACCATGCCGTAAGACAATGGCTTCGAGAAAGAAGGTGGCCACGTCAGAGGCAGAACTAGAGCGTAGAGGAGCGGTCTCTGCGTACCGCGTGAGATGGTCAACGGCTGTTACGATCCATCGATATCCTGTGGACGTTACGGGAAGAGGTCCGACCAGGTCCATTCCAACAATGGCAAAAGGTTCCTCGGGACAGGGTATTGGATGTAACAAGCCAGCAGGAGGTGAAGTCGGCCGCTTGCGCCGTTGACATAGTGCGCAAGAAGAGACGTACTTTGCAATCGAAGTGGACAGACCAGGCCAGAAAAAGCGGCTCCTTATGCGGCTGTAGGTTTTATGGAATCCCAAGTGGCCAGCAGATGGGTCGTCGTGGAAGGCCTCAAGAATCTGCGTACGAAGCGAGCGTGGAAGTACGGGAACCCACCGGTGTCCATCATCATTGTAAACGTACCGGTGCAGCACGTTGTTTTCAAGCTTGAATTGCCTGAGTTGTCGGCGCAACCTGGCATTAGGCGGTGGAGACATTCCGCAGAGTCGTTGAATAATGCGATGGCAGTAAGGGTCTTGCTGTTGACAGGAGGCCAGCTGCCTGTGGCGATTGTAAGGAAGCGGGCCACCAACCGTTAGTGCCGATAACGTAAGTGGACGCGTAGCGACTTCATCGTGGGAGGAGGAATGAAGAGGCTTGCACGGAGATGTTAGTGGCAGAGGGCAACGAAAAAGGGCGTCGGCATCTTGGTGTTTTTTCCCAGATTTGTAAAGGACGTCAAATGAATACTCCTGTAGACGGAGCACCCAGCGGCCGAGGCGTCCGGACAAATTCTTAAGTGATGACAACCAGCATAGCGCGTGGTGGTCTGAAATTACGGTAAAATGGCGTCCGTAAAGATATGGGCGGAATTTCTGTACGGCCCAAATTACAGCCAGGCATTCCTGCTCTGTGATGGAGTAGTTTTGTTCAGCAGTTGTGAGTGCGTGGCTGGCGTAGGCAACGACTCTTTCTCGACCAGTTGCATCACGCTGTAGGAGGACGGCACCGATGCCATGCCCGCTAGCGTCGGTGTGTAGACAAGTAGGGGCGTGCTCATCGAAATGACAGAGGACGGGGTCAGATGTCAGTGCCGCCTTGAGGGTGTCAAAAGCGATGTCGCATCCGGGTGTCCAAGTGAAGGCTGTGCCCGACGTCAGCTGTTTGTGCAGGGGCGACGCGATGGAGGCGAAGTCGCGGATGAAGCGGCGAAAATACGACGCGAGGCCGAGAAAACTTCGTAACTGCTTTTGATTTTCAGGGCGAGTGAAGCATGTAACGGCATTCACCTTGTCAGGATCGGGACGAACACCATCTTTGCTAACAAGGTGGCCCAATACGATGATGCTCTTTCTGGCAAAATGACATTTTTTGTATTGAGTTGAAGCCCAGCGTTAGAAATGCACGTCAAGACTTCGTCCAATCGCTCGAGATGCTGGCGGAAAGTGGAACAAAAAATAACGATGTCATCAAGATAACATAAGCAGGTCCTCCACTTCAGGCCACGAAGAACCGTGTCGATCATACGCTCAAACGTTGCCGGAGCGTTGCATAAACCGAAGGGCATTACATTGAACTCATAGAGGCCATCGGGTGTTGCAAAGGCCGTCTTGTCCTTGTCCACTTCATGCATAGGTGTTTGCCAATACCCTGATCGAAGATCAAGGCTTGAGAAATATTCAGCGCCCTGAAGGGAGTCGAGGGCATCGTCAATTCGCGGCATCGGATATACATCTTTGCGCGTGATCTTATTGAGAGCTCGATAATCGACGCAAAATCGTACCGAGCCGTCCTTCTTCCGGACGAGCACAACAGGAGACGACCAAGAACTGGACGATGGCCGAATGATGTCGCGTTTCAGCATGTCAGCGACGTTGTCCTCGATGATTTTACGCTCTGCAGAGGAGACGCGGTATGGTCGGCGGCGCACAATGGAATTGCCCTCGGTTTCAATGCGGTGCACGGCGACGGATGTGCGACCCAAAAGCTTGGAGTGGATGTCAAAAGAAGCACTGTGTTTTCGAAGTAGTGCTAAGAGATCTTCCTTTTGCGCCGCAGGGAGATCAGGGTTGATGGTGGCTGTTAGAGCAGTGGTTGTCGCGTGGTCGTTGACAGTAGTAGGCGACGGTGGTGGATCTGTGTGAAGAGGCATCAGGGCAAGAGGTTCTGTGTCAGCAAAGCAGGCCACAACGCTACCTTGGGGCAGGACAAGTGGTGAAGATGTAGGATTACGTGCA
Source organism: Rhipicephalus sanguineus (assembly GCF_013339695.2). Lineage (NCBI taxonomy): Eukaryota > Metazoa > Arthropoda > Arachnida > Ixodida > Ixodidae > Rhipicephalus > Rhipicephalus sanguineus. The sequence goes on from NC_051184.2 coordinate 123,212,769, forward strand.
GTGACCAACGCTCTGCTGTCATGAAACCTGACCAAGCTAGGCGCAATGACAATTCCTCGGGATATCCAGCGATCGCATGGAGCGAGAAACACATCACCATTAACGATGGTATCGGACGTCAACGTCAGAACATTCTCGTCGCCAGGTGGAATGGAACAATCGACCGCCGTGAGGAAACACAGTTTGCGAACATCGTCATGAGATGAAAATTCCGTGTCCGTCATATGAACGACTCGCTGTTGACAAGATATCACGGTCGACGCTGAGGAGAGAAAGTCCCATCCCAAAATTAGTGTGTGCGTACATGACGGCAGGACGAGAAACTGAATGTGATGAAGTATGCCGTCGATGAAAACTCGCGCTGTGCACACACCAATAGGCCGAACAAGAACTGCATTGGCACACCGAAGGGGAGGGCCAGTATACGGGGTTTTTACCTTTCGCAAGCGAGAGCACAGTTCGATACTAATAACGGAAAGTGCTGCCCCCGTGTCTACCAATGCTTCAGTCCATACACCTTCAGCACATACTAACAGTATATTTGAGGGCCGCTGCGGAGGAGTTTGACTTAGCCCGAACAATGCAGCTTCCCCTCCCAAAGCTGCACAATTTAGTTTTCCGGGCGATGGCCCGGGGCCGAAGTAGCTGGTCGAAGGGGAGAAGAGGAGCGGCGCATGGGTGATGGAGAGCGGCGACGCGGAAAACGGGAAGCAGCGGCTCCGTTGAGGCTCTGCGGAGATGCAGAACGACGTTCGTAAGCTTGGTAGGCGCGACTGTATTGTGGAACCGGAGCGGGAAACTCGTCTCGTTCATGGTAGTCGTAACCCCGTCTTTCGTCCTGTTGACGGCGTCGGTAAAACCGGGAAATATGTCCACGGACTCCACAGTAGTAACATACTGGTCGAGGTGGGCGCCAGGCGTTTGGAGAGGGAAGCGACGCTCGTGGTGACAAAGCATTCACGGAACCGTGCATTGTGGGCGCGTGGGGTGGTATCTGTTGAGGAGGCGCTAGGGCCGCAACCTGGGCGTAAGTTGGTGGCGGTACGGGGTCGTGCCTGGGAATTTCCGTACACCTCATGGCAACAAGTTCTTCTCGGATGATGTTGCGGATGCTGCTGCCCGGAGATGTCGTACGGAGCTCAAGAGGGTAGGACATAGCCTGTGCTTGGAGTTCATCTCGTATGATGGAACGAATCAAGCTGCGCAGCTCGGTGTCAGTGGTTGTGCTCAGAGGTGATGTGTCAGGCTGCAAACGGAGCAGATGGAGCTCATCAAGGCGCTGACACGTGGCGACGATTTCCGAGACGGTAGTGGGGTTCTGCACTGCAAGGGCGTTGAATGCCGTAGCGCCAATTCCTTTGAGCAGGTGGCGCACCCTGTCCGTCTCCGTCATTGAGCTGTTCACGCGGCGACAAAGGGCGAGGACGTCTTCTATGTAAGAAGTGTATGACTCGCCGGTTTGCTGGACACGCTCCGCTAATTTCTTTTTCGCGATGTCGGAGCGGATTGAAGGGTTCGCGAAAATTTGTCGTAGCTGGTGCTTAAAGGAGGTCCAATCGACGAAGTCCAACTCGTGGTTGAAAAACCAAGTCTTGGCTACACCCGTCAGGTAGAAGGCGACACGAGTAAGTTTTGCAGGGTCGTCCCAGTGGTTGAGTGCACTGACGTGGTCGTACTGCTCCAGCCAGTCTTCGACGTCGTCCCCACGAAGGCCAGCGAACGCCGGTGGATCCTTCTGAGGGGTGGTAACCAAGCAGGAAGGGGTTCCTGACGGGACAGGTGTCGTGGATGGTCCAGCGTTGGAGTTCTCGTCGTGCGACATTGCCGATGTCTCCGAGTTCAAACGGCGACCTGACCGGAGCTCCAGGGGTGCAGTGAAGTGGAAGGCGTAGCGCCACCGGTAGAGCCAGAGGACTGAGGAATCGTACAGCACAATCCACCACTTCTGAGACGACGGTCAAGCCGAAAGACTCTTCTTTATTTATCTCGAGCCTGAGCCCCGCTACTCAGACCCAAGTGGTGATGATGAGTATTTACAGGTGAGAGGATGAAGCATATGAATAATGCTCACACGAGGGAGGCTCTTTGACAGTTCGTTGGGAAGCGAATTCACCCCCAGAAGCCGCGGTTCCTAGTTTCCCCTGTGAGGACTCGGTGACCGGCTTCTGAAAGGAGCGCAGGACGACGAGGGCAAACTAGGTGACATGGAGGGGCGAGGCGACGGTGATCGTGATTGGCGGCGTTGAACAGGGGGAGGAATTTGCTGGCTCGTAAGGTACGCTTCGATTTCACGGGGGCGCTCACCGTAGCGTGCGCAATGAGCATCAGGGTGGAAGCCGCGTAGACCAAGTTGGCGGTACTGACAAGTACGATACACGTGGCCCGCCTCGCCACAGTGATAACATAGCGGACGGTTATCCGACGTGCGCCACACGCTTGCCTTGGTAGCGTTCTCTCTTGAGCCGGACGGCTGATACGTGGGTGGGCTCGGGAACCTTGACGCAGAGGGCGAAGTCGAAGATGCGTCCTGGAATGGATGACTAGGCGGGTCCATTGTCCGCAAAGTAGGACCAGTAGCGTGTAGTACAGGAGATCGTAGGGCCGCCGCATAAGTCAGGACAGGGACCTCAGGTCTTGGTGGTGCGAGTGGTGCGACCGCCTGTCTGATTTCATTTCTGATGACGTCCACGAATGCTGGCGCGGTTGGTTGAGGTCCCACTGCTTGGAGTTGGCGGAGCTCGTCCCGCACGACGCTTCTTATGAGGTCTGCGAGGGCCTGCCTCTCGCTGTCAGACCCGATAGAGCATGCCGTGGCCGTTATGTCGTGGCGTTCGTACTGTGACGACCGCTGCTGGAGAGTACGTTCGATCGTGGTCGCCTCACTGATGAACTCAGCCACGGTCCTTGGTGGATTGCGTACTAGCCCGGCGAAGAGCTGTTCTTTAACCCCACGCCTCAAATGCCGCACCTTCTTTTCCTCGGACATCGCAGGGTCGGCCCGCCTGAAGAGTCGAAGCATGTCCTCGACAAACATCGAAACTCTCTCGTTTGGTCGCTGGTTCCTAGACGAGATGGCTTGTTCCGCTCTCTCCTTCCTTTCGGCGTTGCGGTACGCGTCGCGGATCTGGCGGCTAAACTCCTGCCACGTCGCAAAGGAACCCTCATGGTTCTCGTACCATTTTTTGGCAGAGTCTTCTAATGCGAAGTAAACCCTCCGCAGCTTGCGACCTTCATCTCATTCATTGATGCTGGCAACTTGATCAAAGTGGTCTAGCCAGTCATCAACATCCTCAAAAATGTCTCCGCGGAAAGACCGTGGTGTCTGCGGTGCATGAAAATCATGCGGGAGCGGAGAAGAATAGGCGTCGTTGGTTTGACTCGCCTGGCTTATAGTCGAGGTTGTCATCTTGTCAAGTCTTGACAAGGGACCGAATTCGGGGGGTGGTCCTAGCAGGCGGCGGCTGCTTCTTGCTGTGGGAGCTGTGGCTGTCTCCAAGTTGCTAGGAGTCACGGCTGGAAATTGAGAGCCAAGGTGCATGTACCCAGCGCCTCCACCAGTGCCACGGGCGAAATAAGACAGACAGCCAGGTGTTGACGTCTACCCCAGAACCAGACCAGCAACAACAACGTTCTCTTCTTCTTCCACTTGGGTGTACGTGCCGCAGCGGATGGCTCATACATGGTGGCATGTGACAATATTATAGTCATTTGACATGTAGATCTAACATCTTAATGTTATAACGCCACACCGGGAGACGTACTCGTGGAACGTCTTTATTCTTGCACTCTTGCACGCGCGCATGGCCCGATGCAACGCCGCAGCGCGTTCGGTGCAACGCCACCGTGCGTTGGGCGCAACGCCACGGCGCGTTCGATGCAACGCCGTTAAGCGTTGGATGGAACACTCCTTCCCTCGTATTTATGAGTGGCTGTAAGCCCAACGGTCCGGAGGCCGTCGACTTCGGCCGCTGCTTCTAACGGTGATTGGTGGGGAACAGTCAGGGTTGGGTGATCCTTGTGCTTGTTCCGGTGCCAGCTGGGTGTCCGGTGGCTCTGATGAACAGGGTACAAGCGCTTCCGCAGCATGCGGCAAATCAATTTCACGAGGCTCACAGTTCCCATCTGTTTCCAGAAACGACCTTCGCAAATGATCGGCATGCACGTATCGCTAACGGCCTCCGACACGGACCAGATACGTGCACGGCGATTTCACTCGATTTCACACTTTTCCTGGGAACCATTTAATAAGTTCACCTCGCACTGAGCGCACCGAAACAACATCACCGACAGAAAAGGACCGCGGTACACCCCGTCGCTTGTCTATAGACAATTTCACTCTTTCCGCTTTGTCTCACAGTTCACTCCTAACATTTGGTTGAAGCAATGTTAGCCGAGTCCTCAGTTTGCGTCGGAGAAAGAGCTCGGCGGCTGTTTTCCCCGTGAAGGTATCCGGCGTCGTGCGATAGGAGAACAAAAAGTTGTCGATTCTATGCCGCAGTAATCGGCCTTTTCCTTTACTTTCATTGTCTAGCAGCTGTTTAAGAAGTGCTTTCTTCGTAGTTTGTACTGCTCATTCGACCGCACCGTTTGACTGTGGGTGGTACTGTGGCGTGAGCGTCTGTTTTACACCGTTCGCTTTTAAGAAGGCCTCATATTCGGCAGCAGTGAACTGAGGGCCGTTATCGGTAACCACCTCAGTTGGAGGCCCATGCGACGCAAACAGAGAACGTACAGCTTCTACAGATTTTGTAGCACCTGTTGAATGCATGATTTTCACTTCAAGCCATTTCGAATATGCATCCACAGCAATCAAGAACATATGCCCTTCCTTAGCGGCAAAATCTCAATGTACTCTTTCCCATGGGACATCCCTTACTCGCCACTGACACAAGGGTGCTGGCTGCGTCGAAGGGAGTACAGATTGGCATACCACTTGTTCTAGAGCATTATCTATGCTTGGCCACCACATCATTGAACGTGCCACTGCTTTTATTTTGGTGATCCCCAAATGCTGCTCGTGCAAAAAAGCTAGAACCTGGGTTTGCAAACTTTCCGGTACTACGACACTGTTGGTCCAAACAATGCAGCCATTATCAACCGTAAGATTCAACCGACGAACCAAAAATGGCTGTAGCTCATTTGGAACGCTTTTTGGCCAACCATGCCATATCATGTTTCGAACGCTCGTTAGGAGCCTGTCACGGTCCGTTGTGCGCTCAATATTTTTAGCTGTGAGTGGCAAGTCAGTGAGAGTAGAAAAGTAAAAAAATTCTTCAGGCAGCCCTTCAGTGTCAGATAACGGCGAGCGGGACAATGCTTCGGCATTAGCAATCGCTGTCCCCGGTTAATGCACTATTATGTATTGATAGTTAGCCAAGAAGGTCAGCCATCTAAGTACTCTCGCGGTAGCCTAAGCGCTTCCCTGCCTCTTTGAGTCAAACAGCACAGTCAGGGGCTGATGGTCTGTTACTACCTTACACGCTCTTCCATACGGGTATTCTTGGAACTTTTTTACCCCAAAGACAATGCTCAGGGCTTCTTTTTCATGTGCCCGTAATTGCGTTCTGACGCGGTGAGAGACCTTGAGGCAAACCCTATCGGCTTCTCGACGTCATTCTCCACCTTCGGCAGTACCACTCCAACGCCATAATCCGACGCATCACATGCGATTTCAATGTCTTTGCGAACATCATACAACTGAAGAACACTGTCATCGGTCAACAACGCTTCGCACGTATTGAATGCGTAGTCACAGTGACGTGACCAGTGCCATTTGGTCTCTCCGTAGCACCTCATGTAAAGGTTCTAAATCCATTGCCAAATTTGGCAATAATCTGGAATAAAAGTTTACCAAACCCAGAAAGTCTCTCAGTTGTGTCACAGTGACTGGCTTTGGTGCGTTTTTTATAGCCATCACATTATCCCTAGTAGGATGCAGGCTATCTTTATCAATTTGGTGACCCAAATAAGTTACTTTCTCCTGAAAGAACTTGCACTTTCCGGCGTTGACCTTTAAACCGTGCTTACTTAGGTGTCTGAGCACCTACTCGACTCTCTCACGGCACTGCTCGTATGTCTCGCCAGATATGACGACATCGTCCAAGTAGCAGGCAGTTCCCGATAACGCCACCTAGGATCTGATCCTTTACTGCTTGGAATACGGCAGGCGCGCACGCGACTCCATACGGGAGACGCTGAAACCTAAAAAGGTGCAGGTGCGTGTTCACCGTCAGCAATTCTTGTGCTGTAGATAGGCCTTAGATAGGTGAATGACCGAGAAGACGGTTCCGCCTTGCAATGTCGTGAAAATATCCTCTGGCAGCGGCAGAGGGTAGTGGTCAACTTCTATTGCCGGATTGATAGTGACACAATAGTCACCGCACAGACGCAGCCCTTTATCTTTTTTTTCGGTACAATGACCAGGGGCGTCGCCCAAGCGCTATGCCTTACTCTTTTTCCATGTTCGACAGTTCCTGTTTTACTTGCTCACGAAGAGCATATGGCACTGGCCGCGCCTTACAAAAGACCGACGTAACACCTTCTTTGAGCTTAATACTGGCTTTGAAGCCTTTGATAGCGCCGTAGCCTGGTTCAAACAATTCGCTGTACATTTCCATTACAGAAACTGAATTTCTCAAAATCTCTATGCACATGACTTCATGGCATCTAATTTTAATTTTGTGCGGCCAATTTCGACCAAGCAATGTTGGCATCCTAGCTTTATCAGCATCCTTTGCTATGACAAGAGGCAGTGAATAGCATTGATCGTAATATCGAACATCAACATCTATCACGCCTTTGATGTCGACAGGTGTGCCATTGTGGGCGACTAAGTTCACATTAGCTTCTCTGAAGCTAGCTGAAGGAAAAAGCTTAGCGCACTCAGATTCGGACATAACCGACACAGCAGCATGTGTATCCAACTCCATGCAAACTTCCTTTCCATTTATCTCAAAGTAACTGTAATAGCCCGCGTTCCTGAACTTTCATCAGTATGACACAGCGTAAGTACCTCATTTCCGGCGACATCACAATGCAGGTGCTTAACGAGTTTGGTTTTACACATTTTAGCTATGTGCCCTTTTTCTGACATTTGTAAGAAGTACTGTTAACAAATGGGCAACTTACTGGTGCATGGTGACCCGCACAGCTATGACAAGAAGCTTTAGTCCCATGCTGCGTGGTCTTTACAGTCATTGTGAACGCACAATCCTTCGCGTTCTTGCCAGCACTTGCTTGCGGACGCCGTCTTTTTGCTTGTCCTTGCCAGCGCAAGTCGGAGACGCTTGCTGCAATGCCTTCGCTCTTCCTAGAGTCCATCTGCTGAGTATCTTTCGTAGCTGCTTCCATAGCCACAGCGATGTTGCAGGCGCGTTCCCAAGTCAGCTCAGCGTCTGGCGTGGCAGTCGGCACCGCACAGCGTCTGTTTGAAGGCCAGCGATTAGTCGGTCCCGCAGAGCTTCCTCTGGAAATGTGCCGAACGCACACGTCGCCGCCAATTTCTTCAGATCCGCGATGAGTTCTGCCACGCTTTCATGATTCTCTTTTTTTGGTTGGTGGAAGCGATACATTTCCGTCACTACGGAACTTTTGGGAGCATAGTGCTTTTTAAGTGCATCAACGGCAACCTCGAATGCTACTTTTGCAGGCGTCTTTGGAAGAAGCAAGATCATTAGCGTCCCGTAAGCCTTTTCGCCGATTGTAGTCTAGAAGACCTGCAGTTTCTTTTCTTCTGCAATGTCGTTGGCGGCGATGAAGCACTTGAGACGCTCGAGGTAGACCTCGAAGTCCCCGTTGTCCGGGTCGAACTGCGGCAGCTTGCCAAGTGTAGCGCTCGATGATGCCGTCTTCAGGGTATCTTGCCGTATCCCATCCTCGTGGCCAGTTTGTTGTAACTCCACACCGGGAGACGTACTCGTGGAACGTCTTTATTCCATCGGTTCCGTGGTAACAGAATCTTGCACGCGCGCATGGTCCGATGCAACGCCGCAGCGCGTTCGGTGCAACGCCACCGTGCGTTGGCCATAACGCTACAGCGCGTTCGATGCAACGCCGTAAAGTGTTGGATGCAACACTTAACTCCTGTCAATTGGGAAATAATGAAATCCGCTGTCTTCACTAGCCTGGAAACAAAAACCGACTTCTTCGCTCAGGAAACAAACGTGCTTAAGCCGTGGCGGTGTGTTAGGCCATTCATGGGTGATACTCTTAAGGCACTCATGAATGCGAGGAATGAGGACGTCACGGCCCTCCTCGTACTGCTTCAGCCGCCGTGTGCATTCAAAAGCTCGCCACACTTCGTACTGAGGCAGCGGCCTGGTGCACTGAAAATCTACGAACATATCCAACGATTCATGCAATCGTTCTCATACGGATAATCTGTCTACTGGTGGGTGGGTAGATCAATCAGGTCCTGAGCGACTGTCGAGGTAGCCGTGTGAAAAAAGTCCATCGCACTTTCTTGCTTTAGAATACAGGTTGGGCATCGTCGGAAGGCGAGCCCAGCCATCCTTGTGTACTGCTCCGCGTACGCTGCCGAATGTCCCTTCTCCACAGCTGCACGAAGTACGTACCCGCGTGCCACCGGCCAAGACAGTGTGCCTCAGCCATTGTAGTGCGATAAACTACATCCGTGGGGCTGTTGGTCTGCGTTCAAACGGTGAGGCGCTTGTTTAGCGCAGAACCCCCACTCGGCTTAGAACAGCATGCTCAGTTTTCGACATGTGACCATACCGTGGCAGCGAAGGCTGGAGTAATGATGCGCGCAGATTGACCAATTGTAGCAGCCTCAACAAATACCTGAAGGACCACCTCGGCCGTTCATTGCTTACCCAAAGCAGTTAGGGGGTTTTAGTCGTTTCTATGGACACTAGAACAATGTTGCTTAAATACATCATTGATTTTCATTTGATAATATCTGGCAACTACTAACCACCTTCCATTTTTACACTCGAATGGTGTTTCCTACAGTGCAGTTCAGTGTCCCTTGGGAGGTTTCATATTGTTACCTCTGCTCCTCCAGCAGTAATGCCGACAGCTCACGCACTAATTCGCGAAATTGCATTGAGAAATGTTTTAGGGTGTCGCACTAACGCCTTCATATTGTTCGCATCGTCTAAAAGCCCAAAGGAGTGAGTGACGGCTGGTCTGTACACAATGGAGCGCGTTCTATAAGAGCGCCCAAGGCATCTCAGCAGGTCACAGGTGCGCAATTGTAGCCCAACAATTGTATTTGCATTGAAACAGGATGATTGGTTGTATGTTTATTTACGCGACATCCCTCAACTTGTTTCACACCACAAAATAAATGCACCTGCTATCAGGCCTTCCACCCCTTGGCACTTAATATGTCAAGATGCCTGTCAAGGCTTGCAACTTTCATAAATTTATTACTTTATTCGAAAGCACTCAGTATTTTATTCCGGCAAACAGAATATTGTATTATGAATATTGCTCGTTTTGTTTCATTCATTTACATAAGTAACGCTGTTTATTGTCTGGTTATTGCGAAGTCAGTCATGATTTCTCCGCTCAAAAGAATTCATTCTATGCTCCCCTTTCATGTTCGCCATCAAACCTGTCTTCGTCACACTCGATAGTCGTCAGAGAAAGGTGGGAGAGAATGTCTGCATCTGCGTGGTGACCTTCAGACTTGCACGAGATGACGTAGTCGTAATCCTGTAGTCGAAGAGCCTAACGTGCAAGTCGTCCACTTGGGTCACGGAGATTTACTAGCCAGCATAAAGCGTGCTGGTAGGTGTCGATTGTGAACAGGCGTCCGTAGATATAAAGTCGAAATTTGTGTACCGCGAAAACGGCTACCAAACATTTTTGTTCCGTCACGGTATGCTTGCGCTCAACCCTACTGAAAGTTCGGTGAGCATAAGTCGCTATGTGTTCAGTTCCTTGATGACGTTGCACTAGTACGTCACCGATGCCGATGCCATTAGCATCAGCGTCCGCTTCCGTCGGTGAGGTCGCATCCAAGTGACGCAATATGGGCCCCAACGTTAGCAAAAATTTTAGCAGGCGGAACCCGTCGTCGCAAGCCGAAGTCCAGTTCAAAGGGACGTGTTTTTGGAGATGACATGTTACAGCATGCACACGTCGGCGAATCTTGGAATGAAGCCACGGAAATACGAGCATAAACCCAAAATTCGCTAACCTGCCAAACATTGGCGTAATGTGGCATAGCTTCAAGGTCTCAAATTTACGGCAATGCTTGGCTTGATGACATCAGCGATCGAGGCGAGACACTCCTTGGCGAGCAAGTAGTTGTGTACATCCGCAGCAATACCTCTCAGAAAGTGCCCAACTTTGTCCTCTTCGGACGTTCCAGTGTTAACCGGCTTACACAAATTGAGGATCGCCTGTATGTACGTAGTACAGGTCTCACCAGGCACTTGAGAACGCTGAAACAATGTCTGCTCCACCCGCTGCCTTTTCGTGGTAGAATCTTCGAAACACTGTGATTTCAGTTGCGAAGCAGTTGCAAATTGTTAATGGTTATTGGCGGTTCTCAAAGCACACCTGCGTGGTGTCTATCAGGAGCAGAACGACATTCTCAAGCTGACATGTATGGATCCAGCCGTTGCACTTAATAACACGTTTGTAGTGGGTGAGCCACTCCTCCACGTCCTCGCCGGGTTTTCCAGAGAAATGGCATGGCCTCGTCTAACGCATCCGGCCACCGGATGTCCACACCGGATGAGTAGAAGATGGCTATTGGTCACCGTTCTTGGACATCGGGATCCCTGGTAGTGTCGGAGAGAGTCAGGCGTCGGCTTTGGTCCTAGTGACCTAGCGACAGCGGCTCCGTCGTCTTGGTCGAACATACCCGCACCTACACCCCAAGACTGTTACTGGTACGGTTGAACTTTGCTTATTTGCAGGGCGAGGTTGATGGTCAGGTAATAATGGCGTCAGTAGGTAGAACCAGCTCACATATCCTACGCCTTCTCGCGCTCGACTCATACCCGTTGCAATATGTTACTTTTCGACCAGTTCAATTCATTCCTAGAATGCAAAGCTATGCCCTTGAAGTGATTTGTGGTTAGTGACACGTGAACCTAGCCGACCATAGCAGTGGTCATATGATCTAATACAGCAAAACACAGAAGGTAAATGAAGGCAAAGGCACATTGACCACAAAGGGTGCTTCATTCATCTATAGTACAACGTGCCTTCATCTTAGTGGCCACTACTCAACGCAATTGAAATAGACCAGCTCCGTGAAGATACGTAGCTGTCGCCGAATGCGATATTATGAAGCTTACTTATATGAACACTGTCAATAATTTGGAGGCATCGTGGAACGCGTTTTATTTGTGCTGTTGATTTTTATGGCACATTGATAACCTTAAAAAAATTGGGGGACGCTTAAGCTTCGCCTTAAGAGTTGAACGTGATAGCAATATCCTGCCCCTAGTGCGTACTTCGAACACTACGAGTGTTTAACAGAATGCGCGCAATAAGGTGTGTGCCTTATGTAATGGGTAGCATGCTTTAAACCAGGAGCAAATATGCGCGAGAACCTTTTTCGAAGCTGCGATGCACCCATTACGTGGTCTTAAGGGAATACGCGCAGTAATTTGTGTTCCTTTTGAAATGGGTGGCTGTCTTTAAACCACCAAGTCGTTATGATATTGACGTGGTGTGACGCCCGATGGCAATGTACGCTCGTACCACGCAATATTACTGCGATATTACATCTCGTACTGTGACACCTGTATATAGGACGCGTATCCTGCGCATATCGCGGTAATATGCGCAGGAAATCGATCAATATGCTCAAGATTTTGTCTTGCACGACATGCAGCGGTGCGAGAAAATGGCCTATGGATTTCTACAAGCGCCTCACAAGCACAAGCTGCGATCACGGGGAAATTGTCTATCAGTATGCGACGCAAAGTGCTCTAAACATTTTGCACCATCTACGCAATGGTCTCTCTACAGGTGCCTTTGGAGGACGACTTGTCGGAGGCATCTACCTTGAATCGAATGACTGGTTGCTCCACTTGCAGAGATTCTACGTATTCTTCGTGTGTTTTCTCAAAGTAAAGGCAAGCACAGAGCCCCCGTCAAGCTGAATCGAGGATTTTTGTAGTGGTGCCGTCTTTCACAATCATCATGCCAACACAACCCTATGCACTTTGCGCCGGTGCCTTTCCGTCTTTCTAGACCATGTGATCGCTCCAGCTGAAGCGCTCCTGACGTGGCAGCTCATAGGCTGTGATGTGCGTTTTGCTGTAGTTATTAAGGCCACGCCCGTTGCTCATATCTCGATGCCCAAGTCCAATCTTCAGCCATAATACTCTTACCCCGCATTTTTCCCAGGTCGTTCAAAGACCGCTCGTGTGTGCTACACAGCAGTCCGTACATTCATTTCGGATGCCGGTATTCTCAACTGAAACAGAATCATGCTCATAGCAAAGGCTGATGCAATACAGGTGCCTAGTGCACACATAAAGACTATAAAACTTCGAAGGGCAGTTGTATGCAGAGTTTCTTTAGGCGTGGTAAATGCTCTAAATCTGTAAAAGAAGCCCAAAATGCCATGATCACCTCGTTCTTCTCACTCCTGTGCTGTAAATACGTATTTGAACATAGCGTTGTTGTAGGCTGGGTGCCAGGGCACCGCGAGATTTCGAGAAGTGTGCCAACTGATAAGCTAGGTTATCCATCCATAAAACATTGCCGTTTCTTCCATAGCTGTTGCTGTAATTGACCTAAGGCACTTAGTGAAGGCATTTTTGAGAAAAACTCCTTTTGGGCCTAGTTGGTTCATAATCCTAGAAGTACATTTACAGTGCAAACATAAATACGCACCACAAAGAAAGAAACGACACACACAAGCGCTGACTATCAATTGACTTTATAACGGTGATTGTCAATGCATTTATACCTCCAAGGCAGACTTACCGCACATTCGCCATGCAATCAACATAAAAAACAAAAGAAAGCGTTAATATGAGCCACAAGATGGGCTCGTTTTTCTGCATTCTTGTTAATCTTTTGCGCGTGTTCCCCCGAGCCGCTCGTTGACGCATCCTCGTTGACGCATCGTTGACGCAACAGTTCGGATAGTGTGCTTGCGGGATTTTCATGGATCAGTATTCCTTCTGACCGGCTTCCTTCGTGAACACGCGGTGCCTACTATATTTCCTGTTATCGGTGAGCAGATCGCTAAGTTATCTGTCGCGCTACAGTTACTACAATTCGCATGTCTTGATACGTTACACGTGAGGTTAATTTATTGGAACAAAAGGTAAAACAGTGCACGTGGTGTACGCACTTTTTGTACTTGTTATGACATTTGTTGCTCATTGTGTATAGTGTGGGAAATTGCGTTATTGTGATCATTGAATAAAACCTAAACATCATTATTTTGGCGTGACCAGGCGTCATTTCTTCTCGCTAGAACTGAGGCACACATGCAATGCGCACTTTAAGTCCCCTGCGCATGTGCGAAGCAAATAACCAACGCTGCAAACATGAGAGGTACGCTGTTGCCTACTTTATTCACGCCGTGGAAGATGACACGAACGAAGAATAACAGCACAGAAAATAAAGATTCCTGGTAAAACCAAGGCGAATTGCACGACGGTACACTGAAACAACGATGTTTAGTAACGGGTCGATATTTATTTAGCTAGCGTTGGCTTCAAGCGCATTCGCCAAGGGCTTGCCGGCTCGCCGTAGCGCGAGTCCTTAGCGATCAGGGGCCTAAGAAAAATATTTTGAGGTCTAATTTCGCGCTAGTGCCAAAAAATGAGGTCACTTTTTACTGGATACTACGTCACATCCGCTTTATTTTTTGTTTCGCCGGAAGTGTTTTATCCACACACAGATAGCGCTAAGCCACATGCGCAGCTGATGATCAGCCATTTTCTGAACGTATGGGCTTCAATGGAAGCTTCGCTACCATTTACATTTAAATTGAATGTACATCTAGCATTTTTGAGAGCTTGCTGGTGGCACTTACGGGACACAAGAAAGATCATGAACTCCATGCTATTTAACCGTAGCCTGTAAACTGGTCATCCATATGAAAATCTCGTTGAACTGTATTGATATATTGTCGGCTTCGGATACTACACATATGCGAAACGCTAAATATAACCAATGGTGATCCACCTGTTTGTGCTACGTGCGGTAAACCCTTAACGGTACTTTATGTCCTGATGGAATGCCGTTAAGTGCGTCCACAGGACAAAGACTTCATTTACCATCCTAGCAGCATCTTCCACTTCATCCTTGATTGTTCCTGGGTAATAAGCCGCTTCTTCACAATCAGTTTTATAGTTTTCAGGATAATTATTCTTTACGTATCGCATACCGTGGTGAGGCGTAGTACTGCCTCTCACGAGGTACAGCTGATGCAGCAGGTGCACGGACACAGGCGAGGTGGTGGTGCATGTATACTTTACTACGTTTTTTGATACGATGAACCGATAGACGATCACGATGTCTTTACACAGTCGCCCAATGTGCCATTGCCACAATTTAGTCTAAGTATTTTTCGCGCTTACACAATGATTCTATTTAGGTCTGATTCGAATCATGTTTCATGGCTGATTTGTGTACCACTTGCCGTTGCTAACGAACACTCACAGTAATGACGCTCTTTCGACCCATATGACCGGTGCTCCAATTAACTCCATAGATAGTCCCTGAGACTGAATTTTTCTACAGTATTTGTTTCGCTTTAAGACACTTACGATGTCGAATCCTCGACCGCCGCTCAAACCGCCACGTTGATGCAGGTCAACGGTGACACTGGCCCTCGAAGGATAGAGAGCCGCTTCAGCCCAACTCTCGACTTCTGCAGCAGGTTGAAATCAGACAGACTTCGTTTTCAACTATGCGGATATAAATATCATTCATTCTGGCCGATCGGTAGAGTTATTGCTTCTTACAGCATTCCAGCGCCATAAATATGCTTGACTGACATCAGAATAACCAATATAATATTAACCATCAGAGTCTGTACGCTGCGAAAATAAGACCAAGTAGCTGATATATGATTGCGCGGGAGCGATAGTGACGCTGCAATAACGCATACATGAATCATGGCACAGCGAAACGTGCCTGGTCTGTGTGCCGTCGTGCAGCCTTCACAGCTATTTCGTAATGACAATACAGCAATAATATGGCCCGTCGGTAAGTATATATGTCCATTCCTAATATATATATATATATACATATATATATATATGGAGGAAAAAAAGACAATCCGACTTTCGTTGGTTAGTATTGTATACTTTTCCTAACGTTTGTTCTGGTGGACCAGACTTGGTCAAAGTAACAATGGACCACTTTCATAAAAGGGCGCCCCACGCGCCCTTCACGCGAACTACTCCAAGCCACCGTGCTTAAGGCGCCGCAGCAGGCGACACTGTCTGCAACTGGGACGGCTACTAATGCGATTGCCGGTACGCGACGTTTCGTTAGCGTGGCAGCCAGCCCGGAAACGTGTGGCGAAAGGTGGTTGGACGGTGCCGGGTTCCATTGTGTCACCGACTAGGCTACCGCGACGAGAACGGAAAGGTATGTGCGACAGATCGATGTAAACAAACACACGTGTCACATATCCGCGCACAGTGCATGGTCAATGTCATTATGGTCGTGGAAGCGCTAGGCCCTGTAGGCATGCTGTGGATTTTCATATGAAATGTTCGTCCCCCCGATGGATGACGTGGTATCGACCATCGAAACCGCGTTGCAGCGGCTTCCGTACTCTACGCTGGCGACGTAGAATTCCGACGTCGCCAGCTTTGCGGGAAAATGGGAAGTGCGTTGCTGGCAGCGCGGTCGAGGGCCACGAAGCTTGTGGAATGAAACTGGCAGTCGGTTGGTGTAGCCGGTGGAGTCAGAACATGACAGCGAGGGCAGCGATTAGGCCAAGCCCCTGTAATAAGTACATACAGTGTACTTTGCCAAACAGGAGGCCGCTGCGGGCAGCCAAGTTGTTGTGATGCCTCGGTGGAGCTGACTACAATCAGTTTCACACATCAAGCGCACCGCTGTTGAAGCTGTGCAAGAAGTTCGGTCAGCGAAATGCATAAATCTGCGTGTCTGCTTTCTTGAGTTTTCGCGGTTGTGAATGCTCGTGTGAGCCGAGCACAAGCCTGCGCGTGAGGGATCGCGACCAGCCACAAATGAAATAATGAAACAACGAAGCGTCAAATGATTGGAAACAGCACAATAAAAGCCGCATACCGCAGTTCGTTCATCAGTAATTAAGGTACAAATCATGTATTACACGGCCTGAAAAAGAAAACAAAATCATAGTCTGGCGGAAAAGACATTCAACCATTTGTTAGCGCAAACGCATTTTTTTCTCAGTATTGCTAGTCTCTTCAGCATGGCACCTGTTGTATGCGAAACAGAGTAGGCGAAAGCGCTCGGCACTAGCCGCTCGAGTCTTCCATCTCGCGCGTTCACCTCGTTTTGTAGGCCGGCCACCGTTGTGTCTATCATAGGCGATGCTGCTATAGTTACGTGGACGTAACTTCCCGTCAGCAGCTTTTAGCTCTGACGAGCGATATTCCTCGTTACCGGCTCCTGAAGTCCGAGTTGGAGGGGTTATGCGTCCGCCTCGACGCGGCAGCCACGTCAAATCATTCGTCCACCCGGTCGACGGGTCACACATGACGCCGAAGTCCGTTGCACTCTCTTTGCAAAGCAAGGCACGGGTAGATTGATTCGCAGAGATTTCGGAGGCGGTGAGATGCAGCGATGCAGCCGCCTGGCACCACACACGGGCACATCAAACGGCCGCACGTGCGAATAGCTACGCCCCCTTGCCCGAAACATGGCGAATTATATCCCAGAAATCTTTGCAATTCGGAACTGTCGAAAAGCCCACCATCAGGTGGCGTATTTATGAAAGGGTCTATTGTACATCCGGGTGGGTTTCCGTATACACACACGCTTAAATAGGATAGATTCGTGGCAGTTCTCGATAGCTAGAATGAAAACGTAAAATAGCGGTCACACACAGTCGACATAGATTCATGCGCGCAAATATGGTACTCGTGGCAGTGAAGTCAGATTACACAGAGTAAGATAGGTTGCACACGCAGTTGATATGGCATTACGCACTAGGGATACGGCAGTAATATTAGATTGGACGTCACATGGAAGAAAAGCAGGATGGCATCTGATCTGTGCTTTATCTATTTTTTTTCGCAGGAATGCAGTGACATGCTAGCATTATACTACAAACAGTTTGAGATCGCAAACAGAAAATCGTCACGCAGAACTAAGATAAATGTTTGCTTTTGTTAGCTTCCCGTGAAGTATCTTCAAATACATCAAGAATTGTATGCGAAGAAACTCAAAAACAAGTCGAAAAAAATTGCAAAAAAGAAGGAAAACAAGCGGCAATACACAGCACTGACGCCGCACATGATACATACAACTCACTACGTGAACACGTAGTTTGGTACAAAAACTGTGCAAAACAGTGGGTGATTACCAACGTAACCGGAGCGAAAACGCGAACGATATTAGAAACAAAGCTACCTATCCTGTTGAAGACCAGACTATAAATAATGGTGCTTAGTGGAAACACTTGGAAGTGCGCCTGTGCTTTCGTTAATACCGAATGAGCTGAACTTATTCGTTAAGGAAGACTCACCGGTTTCACGATCATGATGAGAAAGAAAGCCTGACTCAAGTACAATGGTCCGAATATTTTCAAAAGAATGTCTAGGTAAGCGAATGTGTTTTGATAATGATCTATGGAAGCTTGCTGGCGTGCGATGTATGGTTGTTAAAGCGCAGCCAAAATGATGTGGTTTGGCTGATATACTGTTTTTTTTTGCAGACGGTGCAACCCAGCATCTGTATAATGTTAGAACTATCGCCATAAACGAACCTCGAATATTAAGGGTAAAGTATGAAAACGAGGTTCTGTGTCGTTTGCACATGCACACACCTTGCAACGTGCTTTGTTGCAAGATATACAGTCAGTTATTTTGTGCTCATTTGCTTTTGATGACGGTAATAAATCTCGGAGATTGTTTGTGCGAATCAGATCGGATGTGACCGCCTTCAGTCAGCTGTGAGGCTTTCGGTACTACAGAAGCATTCAGGTACGTCGACAGTGCGGCTACGTGCAGTTCAGAGCGGATGCCTTTCTCGGCATTTCTTCTAGCCCTTAACAATGTCCTAGAAGGAAGATTCTGGGCAGAGTCACCAGGAGTCGGCAGTCAATTGGCAGCTTTGTCACGAGCGGGGTTCTTGCGGGAAGGTTAGCGGCGGCCCAAAGACGGAGTCATCTATGTGTCTCCCTCGTGAAGATGGCGACAGTTTGCGACGGGAGAGCCACGGC
Organism: Rhipicephalus sanguineus; assembly: GCF_013339695.2. Classification (NCBI taxonomy): domain Eukaryota; kingdom Metazoa; phylum Arthropoda; class Arachnida; order Ixodida; family Ixodidae; genus Rhipicephalus; species Rhipicephalus sanguineus. The sequence continues at coordinate 123,231,109 of NC_051184.2, forward strand.
TGGTGCCTGGGAAAGTCAGAAAAAGTTCTTGCTTGGAGAGGTACGGTTGGCACCAAAAAATTTTGATGACTTGACACTGGAATTTCGTTGTTGGCATCTGCTGAGGGCTGACTGCTGCGCGTGCCAGAAGTATGGGTGGCACCGGGAAGGTCACGATGCCTCGAGACTGGAGGCAAGTGGTGGACGTCTCAGGTAGACTAAGCGGAGCACGTTCTAGGAGAAGTATGGGCTGCACCACTGGGGATGACACTCGATTCGAAATCATGCCACAGTGATACATTATTGTCAGCACGTTTGAAGAAAAGTTCACAAATATGGCTGGCCATTAGCGCGGCACCTTCAAAACTTGGGTGGAGACCGTCGGCAGCTACTGCACGGCGTGGGGGCAGGTACTGAAATCCGTAGGCCACTAAGAAGACTTTCCTCGAGTGGCTGCGAAATGAGATTCCGCACATTCCGCTGCACACTCGACGCGCGCGCTGCTTAGCGCATCTTTATTCATTTATTTATTTACAGTATATTGCGGTCACGAAGGACCATGCAGGTGGGAAACTATACAGTTGCAAATTTACAAACACAAACAGAGCCGTAAGGCACACAAGCTCATAGAAAAGGGAAACAAAGCAACCTATCAGCATATCTAGAAGTATTACGAAAAATAAAATAAAATAAAAATAAAAGGAACCAGCGCAGCCTGTCAAGATAACAAAATATTACAGTTCATAGGCGAGTGACGCATACAATAAGAAGTATAAAAGTAAAGAAAAAAGAGCTCTTCTCGGAATAGATCGAGTGCGTAAATGCAGTATTTGCAAATTATGAAGTAACACTGTATCAATTAAAACACATAGTGAAAAAATGACGAAATACAAAGGTGAAAGCGAAAAGAAAAAGAAAAGTCACATGAACATTCAGTGCTTTACTGCATTTCTAAATCGGTAAGCAGCGCACTTTCAAATGCACTTGTAGATTCTAAAGAAAAATATCTTCAGGTAGTGAACTCCAATCAGAAATGGTTCGTGGAAACAAAAAGAGCACTTAAAAAGATCAGTGCGCGTTTGATAAGAAAGTAGATTATGTGCATGTCGATTTCTCGACGTGCGTGACAAAAATGGTTCAATAAATGCAGGCGCATTCACATTCAGTCTGTTGTGACAAAGCAAGAATAAAAATTTGTCTCGATATTTTCCTGCGCTGCTCTAAGGTTGGAATCTTATTTTCCAGCATTAGAGATGACGGGGAATCTGTTCTCTTATATTTGCTAAATATGAAGCGTACTTCCCGCCTCTGTACCATCTCGAGCCTATGCTTATCTTTTTCGTAGTGAGGATCCCCAACTACGCTCGCGTATTCAACTTTAGGCAAAGCATAAGTTTTGTAGGCGAGAAACTTTGCACCGGGGGGCGTGTTTTTCAGTTTGTGCCTAAGTAGGCCAAGTTTGCGAATAGCCGCTGTACAGATGCTTTCGATGTGGGAGGACCATGTGAGTTTGTTGGAGATCGTCAATCCCAAATATTTGTACTCCGTGGTTTCTGCGACGGTGTCATTACTAACTTTATACGTGTATAAGAAAGGTTGTCCTTTATTGCTTAGGCGCAGTAGTACAGTTTTTTTTCGGAATTCAGGGACATTGACCATGTTGTGCACCATTCGCGGATTTTCGCTAGACTAGTGTTTAAAGAAATTTGGCCATTTTGGCATGTTACCTTTTTGAAAATCAAACAATAATCGGCAAACAGCCTAAGTTGGGCATCAGGACACACAGCTGCAGTTATATCGTTCACATACATGAGAAAACAACTGGTCCCAAGACGCTTCCTTGAGGCACACCAGACGTAACTGGCAAGCGCGTGGATGAGTATCCAACAACATCAACAAACTGAGTTTGGTTGGATAAGTACTGTTTTATCCTATTCCCCGCCACGGTGGTCTAGTGGTTATGGCGCTCGACTGCTGACCCGAAGGTCGCGGGATCGAATCCCGGCCGCGGCGGCTGCATTTTCGATGGAGGCGAAAATGTTTGAGGCCCGTGTACTTAGATTTAGGTGCACGTTAAAGAACCCCAGGTGGTCGAAATTTCCGGAGCCCTCCACTACGGCGTCTCTCATAATCATATGGTGGTTTTGGGACGTTAAACCCCAGATATTATTATTATTATTATCCTATTTATAATAAAAGATGGCAGGCCAAATCTGTGAATTGTGTTTAGATGTTTACTGTGGGATACACGGTCAAAAGCTTTGCTAAAATCTAAAAAGATTAAATCCATCTGACCAGCCAAATCGAGGGATAAAACGATCTCGTGAATAGTGGTAGTACGCTGTGTGATCGTTGAAAGATTTTTACGAAACCCATGTTGGTGATCAGATAGCAGCTTATCACGTTCAAAAAATTCGGTTATGAAATGTACGAGTATGTGTTCAAGCCTTTTGCAGCAGGATGACGTCAGGGATATCGGGAGGTAGTTTTCTTTTTTTAAGCGGTCTCCCTTTTTGTGAACTGCCACTACCCGGGTGACACGCCAATCGTCTGGAATGATAGCTAGCTTCAAACAGGAACTAGAAATCGCAGTGGGAATGTATGACACAGGCTCTGCATACCGGCGGAAAAAAAGCATTGGGAATGTTGTCTGGGCCGTCTGAAGATCTTTCTTTAAGGTTCAGTAAGAGAGAATTATAAATTGTAGTGTAACGCGAAGAACGGAAAGCAGCTCGAAATTGCCAGCGCGTCGCTCGAGCCCAAAGGACGCACGAAAAGAACGCACACAGGACGAGGGCGAACTAATGCGTCACAGGTCGACACTTGAAGCGCACTGCTAAAACATAAAGCAGGACGCACGAAACGAACGAACAGGTACACACAAGACGAGCGCGAAGTAATTGTCACAGTTGTTATTTATGTTTGAATAGCGCGCTCCTTTCGCAAACGGGGCCGCTGCAGCGAGCGAAGCGAAGCACCCCACCGGCAGCCCTTTCTTTCCTCGAGATAAGCGCACGAAAGCGACCACGCCCTGTTGAGCGAAGAGCAACGGCGTTCGCAGGAGCGGGGCGACGATGAATAAAGCGCGCCACACGCACGCACGTCGCGCCATCTATGTGGCCACTAAGAAAGCATGCTGAAATACATGGTGTACATAAATAGCTCGCCGTTAGCAGGCTGAAAGACGGTGCTGTCGTGGCCTAACGTCTAACGCGGCAGGCTGCAAAGCGAGAGGTCGCCCGTTCGATTCCGCTCGTCGGAAAGAATTCCTGAATTATTTTTCTTTGTGGCTTTTCTATATATATACATACTTATACATATACGGTAAATGACGGCGACGGGGACGGACATTTTCCAGCCGAGACTGTCCATAAAATTGCTATCGCAATAAAAACACCTTCTACAGTTATAAAGTTATCAAAATCTGATGGCCCAAATGACTGGACGCCGCTTTCGGCTGGAGAGAATACAGAATGGAAGTACTCATTGAACACGTCAGCTCTGCCAATTGGTTCCGTTCTAAGCAGTTCCCGGTCTTTTATTTTCTCGGTTTCTTTAGATTTAGAGCCGAGAAAACGCCAGATCTTTTGAGGATTTGTCTTAATAAAACTAGGCAAAGTAATTTCAAAATATTTGTTTTTTGCGCAAGATAGCACACAGTATAATTTTTCTCGAAGTTGATGCAGTGATTCATTATTGGCGACCTTTTTTTTTTCCTTTGCTCGTTTAAGCTTGCGCTTCAAATGAATAATGGCTCTATCAACCCAGGGGTTGTGGCGATCTTACTTAACACGCCTCGTAGGAACAAAATTTACAATGCACTTTTGAACAGTTGCTTTAAGCTTATTCCACAAAGTAATACCATCATGGTCTCGCAAATTATCTGCTAGTTCCCAAGGTCGTCGAGAATAGTGTCATCATTCGCCTGATTAAAGTTTTTGACAGTTTTGCTCTTTGGCCGAATTTTCACGCAGTTATTTAGGGTGCAAGAAAAAAGAACTAACGTATGTTCCGATATACCATCCTCTACACGAACGGCATAATCAGGAATGCTTCTGCTGACGAATATAACATCCAGTATTGCGCCGCCCCCTTCAGATTCACGGGTGGTTTCATCAACAACATGAACCAATTGGCTTGTCAGCATTATATCTTGTAACGTATTGTCGAGCAAGTGAAATGTAGTGCTACAAGCCCAATTGATTGATGGCAGGTTAAAATCCCCAGATAATTAGTGTCCCGCAAACGTTCGTTGTCATGTAATCTGATAAGGACAGCAAGAATTAAGGGGTGAAGACGGAGGTCTGTGGACCGCACACAGTGTAAGTGCATCTCCCCAGCAGTTTATCTTTAAAAAAAGACTTTCATGATTTTCTACCTGCGATAGTAATGTAGCTTATCGCACGCCACCTCCCCGTGTCGTGCGATCACGACGGAAAATATGGTGCGATTTGTCAACTATTACTTCGTCTGGCACGCCATCATGCAGCCAAGTTACCCGTTATTATCGTGATATGGGGATCGTGGCTAAGAAGGAGGCACTCGATTTTGTTTGTTTTGTTCACGATGCTACGTGCATTAAGATTGAGTATTCTAAGACATTTCGGCCTTGCGCATGCATGGTTTCATAAAGCATTTTACCTTGTGGTCTGGCTGAGTTTCACTGATTTGCTCCTTGCCTATGCGCTATCGCACGTAATTGCCTTCGGTGCTAGAAGTGCTCCATTGTTTGTGTCTTCATCTCTCATGTAAAGTACGCCATCTACTTTTAGTTTCTCATGAATAAGAGTAACCTTCTTGCCGTTTGGCACTATCTTCTTTCCCGGACTGCCACAGAAGCCGTCGCTTATGTCGCGTCGAAGAACTGTAATCATTACTAATCGATATATTAGTACCTTAAAATTTTTTTGCATTCCTCATTATGGTCTCCTTATCTGTGAAGTCTTGGAAATAGACAGTGACTGGCCTATTTTGGTGACCCTTACCAAGACGATGAATTCTCGCCACCGATTTGCAATTGTGTCCTAATTTTCTGCCAAAAAGATCCGAAATCACCTTTTCTCTTAACATTTGTTCATCCTCTCCGCTTTGTTCTTGAATGCCATAAATGACGAGGTTAGATCTTAGACTACGGTCCTCGAAATCAATCATTTTTTCAGCCTGTTGGCCTAGCCTTTCCTCAAGTGAAACGATTTTGTTCTGAAGAGTTTCGATTTGCGAAGATTAGTCACGAATGCCTGCCATCATTTTGTCAAACTCATTCCAGCGATTGCTGAGGGCATTTACTGTGGTTTCGGTAACTGCTAGTCTATTCCTTATATCGGATAGTTCTCCAAGTATTGCGGATTGACCACTTTGAAGTTCCTTAAACATTTCCTCGACAGTAGGTCCGGGATGTTTCTCAACATCGCCGCATAAAATTAGTTTACAAGCACACAAGCAACTATACGCAATCAGAACACATGTCCGTGGGCACGGCACAATCAGTAACGTACGATCGTCACTTCGTATGCTAGATGAATTTGAACAAACCTGGACAAAAAACAGAGTCGACTTTGCTAGCAGCATAGCTCCTGCCGCATCGCCGAGCCCACTGCCGAAGAACCGTCGCGGGCTTTCTTTTATAAGCCGATATTGTGACGTCGTGGATGACGGGAAGGGCAAGTGAGTGCTGGTGATTCTGCGCAGAACGGTCTCCTCCGGAGGCAAGGGACAGCGCTGATAGCCGGAGTCATCCACACTATCACCCATGTTGAGCTCTGAGCATGTGCCGCCAGCCGATGATGCGACGGCGGGGACGAGCAGAAGGGCCTGTACAAAAAACAGCGTCGACTTTGTTAGCGGCATAGCTCCAGCCGCATCGCCGTTCCTACTGCGGAAGAACGGTTGCGGGCTTTCTTTTATAAGCCCATCTTGTGACGTCGTTGATGACGGGAAGGGCAAATGAGTGCTGGTGATTCTGCGCAGAACGGTCTCCTCCGGAGGCAAGGGACAGCGCTGATAGCCGGAGCCATCCACGCTATCACCAATGTTGAGCTCTGAGCATGTGCCGGCAGCCGATGATGCGACGGCGGGGACGAGCAAAAGGGCCTGGACAAAAAACAGCGTCGACTTTGTTAGCACTATAGCTCCTGCCGCATCGCCGTGCCACTAGCGCGGCACCTTCAAAACTCACGAATACCTTGCGAACTCGTAGAGCAGCAGCAGCGCGGGCCCGCTGGCAAGACCCTGCGGTGAGAGCTCGCGAGTACGAAGAAAGACGCCAGCGTCGTGCGGACACCGAAAAAAAAGGCTCGCGAAGCGGAGGCGGCACGTAAGCGGCGGCAGGAGAACCTGGAAGCGGAGCGGGCGCGATACGCAGCGGTCAAGAGCCGAAAGCGGTCGCAAGCCGAATCTGCCGGCGCCGACGCGCACTTCAAGCACGAGTTCCTCGATCGATCGTTCGGCCCCAACTGCAAGGCATGCGACCGGTTGTTGTTGGAAAGATTCACGGGTCATCCCGATCTTTCCGAGCCAGCTCCTTAATCGTCATTTAGTTCGTGGATAAGACACGATTTCTTTTCTTTTTTTTCTAGGCCTGTTTTTGAGTTTCTTCTCGTATCCTCAACGTTTTTGAAGGTTGCTTCAGGGGAAGCTAAAAAGCAAAAGCACATCTCAGCGCTGCACGCCGATTTTCTGTTTGCGATCTGAAACTTTTTGCAGTATAATGCTAGCATGTGACTACGTTCCTGCAAAAAAATTAGATAAAGCACACATCTGATGCCATCTCTCTTTTCCTTCACGTCACGTGCAATTTAATAATACTGCGATATCAGCAGCCTGTAATGCCATATGCACGGTGTGTGCAGTCTATCTTACTCAGTGTAACCTGAATGCACTGCCAGCAATACCATATGTGCGCACATGAATCTATGTCGGCTCTTCACGACGGCTATTTTATGTTGTCATTGTAGCTATCGATAACTGCTATGAAACTAACTCATTTAATGATGTTTATAAGGAAATTCACTACCATATACTTGTTAATTTGACAGTCTTCTCCAGCAGACAAAACGTGAGAGAAAATATGCAGCGCTAAACCAACGAAAGTGCAAATTTCTTTCTTCCTTATTCTGTCGGGATGCGCGTGACTCTTCTGCCACTATATATATATATATATATATATATATATATATAATATATATATATATATATATATATAATATATATATATATATATATATATATATATATATATATATATATATATATATATATATATACACGTCAAGCTCGAACTAATAAAACTACATTGTAAGAATTTGTCAATAAATGAGCACAATGCAGTGACTGCAATTTTGACGCAGCAGGCTTTTTTACCAGCGAAGTAGATAAACTAGCCGTGATATCTGCGGCCTATCCCGTATGTGCCACTGTGCCGCCTGCGCAAAAAACAATGATCATAAACGGTTATGTGCCGCAAAATGTGAGTAAATACCATTACAGACCACTGGTTCTCAATAATGAATAATGCAAAAGTTAGCCCAACAAACGGGTACGTGCCACAAAAACTTGTGCGGCTATCAGAAAAGTACCATCACCATAAAGGGGTATGGGTCACAGTATTTGGGTAAATCCCACCACTCAAATCTTAAGTTGAAAAGCAAGAATGCCACAGTTAGCCGAACAAATAGCTGCGAAGTGACGACGGCGAGCCTATGACCCCGAGCTCGTACAACGAGAGAATACTAGGGGAAGGGAAAGTCAACGGCGGCTGCGAGAAGACCCGGAAGCGATGGAAGGCATACGCCAACGACGACGTGCCCATGTCGTGTCTGTGACTGTCTGTGGTTTTTCTCGAGCCACCCGCTTATAGACTTCATTTTCTGTTTTACATTTTTTTGTCCAAGTCTTCCTCATTTTTTCTTACCTTTCCTCTTTCTCTCCTCCTATATGCCGTTCCTCGATCTCTTCCGCCCTACCGAAAGAGTAGGCAGGCGTTGTGCCCCTCTAGTTGGCAGTTAATTGCCAGCTTGCTCTCTCCCTGCTTTATCTGTGTCCTTGTACATATATGTATGCAAATAAAAAATAAACATAATACTGATCTCCGCTGAAAATCAACGTAGACACAACGTAGTGACGGCGGCGAGCCGAAGATCCCCAGTTAGTACGAGAGAATACTAGGAGACGGGAAAGTGAACGGCGGCTGCGAGAAGACCCAGAAGCGATCTAAGGCTTACGCCATCGAAGACGTGCTCGTGTCGTGTCTGTCACTGTCACTGTCAAGCAACCTGCATCACCGAGGTAAGACCTAGAAACAACCTAGAATAAACCTCGTGAGTCTCCAGAATCGCCTAGTTCCGTTGCTTCAGGGTTTGCGCGGCTGAGTGCAAGCTTCGCAAGTGCGCTGTAAAACTACCACTTTAAAACGTATAGCTCACGTAGTGACAACAATAGTTCTAAATGCGACGCATTTCTAAGCGATGTTCTATGACCTTGAGTTTATCTATCTATCTATCTATCTATCTATCTATCTATCTATCTATCTATCTATCTATCTATCTATCTATCTATCTATCTATCTATCTATCTATCTATCTATCTGTCTACGACTTTGTGCTCTCTTGGCCGTTTCCTAAGGGGTCGTATACCAAAATTGGTATGACATCGCGTGACTGTAAAACGAACATAAATGATAGGTCACAACGTGAAAATCATGACATGCACGTCATGCACGGCATATTTACATGTCAACGCCTTGGTAGTCTTGCGGCCGTTTCGTTACCTTGATATATACCAAAATTGGTATGGCGTGACAAGATTGTCTGACAAACATAAGTGACAGGTCCTATCGTGCAAATGGTGACACGCATGTGATGTAAAGCATGATTTGCATGACACGGTCTCGGGGCGTTCGCGACCGTTTAATTATATGGATATATACCAAATTTCGCACCAAAAAGCATTTCTGTATGGCGAACATAAATGAAAGGTGGCAACATAAAATCATGACATGCGTGTCACGTGCACTATGATATACATGCCCCGCTCATGGTGCGCTTGCGGCCGTTTTGCAATCTTGATATGTACAAAATTAGGCATCGCATGACGTGACTGTATGAAGAATATAAATCGCAGGTGGTAACATGAAAATCAAGACATTTCATGTTATGTAGAACATGATTTACATGCAACGCTCATGGAGCGCTCGCGGCCGTTTCGTTAGCTTGATAAACACAAAACTCGGTACTGCATGACGTGACTGTACGATGAGCATAAATGACAGGTGGTAACATGACAATCATGACATGCATTTCATGGGCAACATAATTTATATGCCACGCTCATGGTGCTTTCGCAATCGCTTCGCTAGCTTGGTATACCCTAAAACTGGTATTTGGTGACGTGACTGTATGAAGAATACAAATGACAGCCGGTAACATGAATATCATGATATGCATGTCGTGTAGGGCATGATTTACATGTCATGCTCATAGGGCGCTCGCGACCATTTCGCTAGCTTGATATACGCCGAAATTGGTGTTGCATGCCGTGACCGTACGATGGACATAATTGACAGGTGCTAAGATGACAATGATGACATTCATGTCGTGTGGGGCATGATTTACATGCACCGGTTGTGGGCTGCTTGCGGCCGTTTCGCTAGCTTGACATACACCAAAACAGGTATTGTGGGACGTGACTGTATGACGAGAATAATGACAGGTGGTAACATGACAATCACGATATGCATTTATTGGGCAGCATGATTTACATGCCACGCTCATGATGCGCTCCGGCCGGTTCGCTTGCTTGGTAAACCCCAAAAGTGGTATTTGGTGACGTGGCTTTATGACGAATATAAATGACAGGTGGCAACATGAAAATCAGGACATTCATGTCGAGGAGGGCATAATCTACATGTCATGCTTATGGCCTATTCGCTAGCCTAATATACACCAAAATTGTTATTACATGACCTGAGTGTACGACGGACAAAAATGACAGGTGGTAATATGACAATCATGACATGCATGTCGTGTAGGACACGATTTATATGCCACTGTCTTGGTGCGTTTGCGGCCGCTTCGTGAACTGGATATACACAAAAATTGGCATGGGTTGACATGAGTGCGTAACTAACATTAAACAAAAGGTCATGCATTGTAAATACCAAAATTTACGCTCATTATATTAAAGACTGTGCATGCATGAATGAATGGCAGACATGCGATATACAGTGAACTACGTGTCTTGACATGAATGACTTCATTTGCCTCAAAGGCAAACAAGGCGATGTATGCAGCTCTTTGCTCCCTGCTTCGCATAACATGGAAGGAAGAAACAAGCGGAAAGACAGGGAGGTTAGCCAGTTCTTAGACCGACTGGCTACCCTGTGCGGGGGGAAGGGGTAAGGGGGGATAAAAGATAATAGAAGAGAGATGTTTGAAATAAAGGAGAGCAAGAAAAAAAAGAGAGGGGAAAAAAGCAAACTAGAATATGTCACTACTTAGAGTCTGTCTCTAAGACCAGTTGTCCTCAAGAAGCGCAATAGTGCTTTTAAAGCCTTCTATGCTGACGGTGGACTCAGCCAGGGTCCCAAAACCCTTTGTTCCGACAAAGGGTGATTATTAAGTTTATCTAACGCACTGCAGAGTTCTTGTCTTGGCGCACTAAAACGGGGACATTCACACTGCGTCGGATCTGCCGGATTTTAGAGTGATGAGGCTGCACGCCACAGTCCGTAGCACTTTTGCATATGAAATGTCACTGGTCTCTAATGGTTTGTTATCCATTCAAATATTCAAAATGAAACGAGGTGGTTACTTTTGTTACTTAACGGTTGATGCGGCAGCTGGAACGAGTCTACCCACGCGAAGTCCCTTCTATAAAGGCCAAGTCCTGGCCGCCCGGCGCGCTTGTGATGGGGCCGCCAGACTAGACCTGTCGGTACTCTCGTGGGATTAGGCGGCTGCCCATTGTTTCGCGTTGAGGTGGACCCACTAATATTTCGTAGTGATAAATACCGTTACGCGTAAATGAACGACGAAGAAGATGGTTGTTGTCGTTGCTGCTCGAGCTCCTGCAGGCTCCGTTTTGGGCACCGACTGCTGTACCGTTCTTGTTCCCTCTATAAAACGCTCATCATACCTACAGCGTTAAACGTGTACTATCAATTCGCGGAAGTGCTGGTATTTTTACTCTGGAACTCCGTTTTCGGACTCTAACATCACCTAGCCAATGCCTGACGACATCGCCCAGCCAGCTGCGGCCACAACTACATCTGTTACCGGTTCCGACATACTAAGACAGCGAGATCCGGTGATGTTCAATGCGTCCGACACGCAAGACGCCGAAGACTGGCTGTTGTTCGTCGTATGAATAATAAGTGCTCACAATAAGTAACATGAAGCCGCCAAACTTGGCTACCTTCACTTCTACGTCGCGGGTGTGTACAGCGGTAGTTTAACCACCACCAAGCTGGCATTCCCAACAGGTCGTCCTTCAAACACGCTTCGCGGAAGTATTCGCCCTACCCGTTGTTCGCAAGCTCCATGCCGAACAGAGCTTGCGCGGCCGCGCGCAGAGGTCTCGCGAGACCTTTGTATCTTATATTGAAGATGTTGTGGACCTCTCTCGTGGTATCAATCCAGACATGACTGGCATTGAAAAAAAAATGTGACACATTATAAAAGAAATCAAAGACGACGACTTCCACGTGCTGGTTGCAAAAAAACCTCAAACTGTCGCAGAGGTAACTCAGTCCTGTCATACCTACGACGAGATGCGAAGACAACGCATTTCTGGCGAGACCAGAGCTTAGACACGACCACCACGTTGTAATAACTGTTGGCGCTGTTTCTACCGAACAGACGGCGTTAATGGAACAAATACAGCAGGTCTTCCGCGAAAGAGTGACCCGACTATTGTCTATTGTGCCTAACATCCCGGCCACTGCGCACACACCGACCCCAGCGCTCAGAAATGTGATCGAGGAGGAAGTCTCTGCGCTCTGTCCCCCACTTTTATCATTTGCCTACTTCCGCACCTCCGGCTTATGCTGATGTCGCCAGATTAACTTCGCCGTCGCTACCACCCGATATGGACCCTGCTCGACAGGCTAATGCCTTCTACGCAGCAAGTCTACCTGTGTGCCCGAACCGGCCTACCTTTCGCCGTCCCACACCACCGTCTAATAATCTTTGGCGCTCACCAGACAACAGGCCGATCTGCTACTTCTGCTGTCTCCCTGACCCTGTCGCGCATTTCTGTCATTGTCGTGATTTCCGCCATGGTGCTGGCGATGAACGTTACGGCTTCTATCGTTCCGAACCGCCTCACTCGACTCAGTGACGTGGGACACGTCACTGTCAAATTGTCGCGGCTTTGGCAGGCGTCGGCTACACTCACCACGACACCGTTCCATTTGTCCCGTGGTTTGTAGACCACCACCCGTACAAGCGGAAAACTGACCACCGCAGTTCAACAGGCAAGAGCTGCACTGATATCGAATACTTCAAGGCCTATATTTTCCCCCGCTAATGAATGAACCCTGTATATTGATGCTGTAGATTTTACATCCCAGCTTCTGGGACGTGCACAGCGTGGATATTCATACAGAACGTTCTGGATATTCATGCAGAACCGTGTTCTCATGTCATCTTGGGCTAGGACATAATTACCACTCATCATGCCGTCGTTGATTGTGCGCGTGCCGAACTTGAGTTATCCATTATGCGTGCCGCTGTGTGAAACACCGATGTATGACGGATCCTCTGACCAGGCATTATATTTTCCAATCGTCGTTGCTGCAAACACTCACATCCCTCCTCTGTCCTCTGTTCTTGTGCTACTCTCTTGCGACGACGCGTCCTCTGTCACCACCCTGTTTACCACCTCCGAAGTCTATCGCCAAAGCTTCTTTCTCCCATTCGCAGTTGTCACCATAGAAAACTCTTGAAGTACCATCTATATCACGAAACCCTTTTCTTCCTCAGCCACGTAGATCCTTGGCGAACTCGGTGGTCACCTTGAGAAAATTATGTTTACTCCATTCACCTGCCTGATGGCTCGACTACTCCTTACGTCAACAGCATTACCTCGGTTACCGCTACCACTTCATCTCTCGAGGCATTCCTTCCGTCGATGGATCCTGAACTCCCCCCTGCTCAGCGTACCCAACTGAAATCGTGGCGCTACTTGATCACTTCAGAACATCATGCGACCATAACCAACGTTCTTTGGGCCGCATATCTGCCATTATTCGCCACACTCACAGCAGCACCCATGTACCTTTGTGCCAGGGTCCGTATCGAGTCTCTCACGCGGAACGCCGTGTAATCAACGATTAAGTGAACGATCGGCTTCCGCGTGGCGTACTAAAGCATTCGCACAGCTCTAGGGCCTCCGCGGATCTACTGGTGAAAAAAAAATACGGCAGCATCAGTTTGTTTCTTCGGTGCCCAGAATTGAAGATCTCCATTGTCTAGAAGGAGGGGAGTTGTCTTCTGCTTTGGACCTTCGGTCGGGCTACTGGTGGCAGGTTTCCATGAATGAAGCCGACCGTCCCAAGACTGCGTTTGTAACTCCTGACGGAGTGTACGAGCTCAGCGTGATGCCGTTCGTCCTCTGTAATGTGCCTGCCACCTTCTAACGTCTCATGGACAATATTCTTAGAAGCCTAAACTGCAACACGTGTCCGTGCCCTCTGGATGACGCCGTCGTTTTTCTCGAAGGACTTTGACTCCCACCTCAGTCGCCTCGCAAGCGTCATCGCTTGTCTTTCAGATGCGGGACTGTAGCTGAATTGAAGTGTCATTTTACCGCACGCCGGCTCACTATCTTAGAGCACGTTGTCAACAAGGATCTTCGTACTTCCGTACACTAAAGGATCTCTGTAGCTTCATTGGCCTCTGTTTATATTTTCGAAGATTTGTGTGCAATATCGCTACAATAATCTACCGATTAACACAGCTACTTGCCGACAACCAAGACATATCGGCGTGGTCTTCCGCTTGCGACAAAGCATTCGCGTATTTACGCCATCTTCTGACACCTCCACCTATCCTACGCAACTTTGACTCGGACGCTCCAACCGAATGCTGTTTTTGCCCAGTGGAACCCTGCCGTCAAAGCGAGTCACACTCTTACTAAAGCGGAAAAGAATGACTCAGACAGTAAAAAAAGTGCCTTGCCATCGTTTGGGAAATCCCAATATTTCGGCCTTATGGATATGACCACCCATTGCACGTCGTGATTCATCGCCAAGCTTTGTATTGGCTGTCGTCATTAAACGACACATCTGGTTGCCTACCTCGTTGGGCGCTACGTCTTCAAGATTATGGTATCCATGTCGTGTATCGGTCATGCCGTAAGCATTTGGATGCCGACGCACTTCATCGTTCGCGAATTCTCCATCAGAATGGTGTCTCCTATCAGTATTTGAAACTGAGATTTTTCGACTCTTGAACATGCCGACATGTCATCTAAGCAACACCAGGACACATGGATAGCCTCTCTCGGAGAGTACCCGTATCAGGTGCCTCTGCGTGCAATCAACCGCTCTCTACGACGCACTGCTCGTCAGTTTGAAACCGGTGACGGCCTTCTTTACCAGCAAATGGTTGCTGGTAATCCCTCGCCATCTACGTTCCGACGTCTGTGACTCCTTTCACGGGGATCCGCAATGCGCCCATGCTAGTGTGGTGATGACAATGGAAGCCTCCGCATTCGGTACCACTGACGCGGCATTTACCATTTTGTTCGGCAGTATGCTCGTTTATGCTCCAACTGCCAATGCCGGAAGAGCTCTCTTCATACGACCACAGTGCCACTCCAGCCATACTGCCTTGTCTCTCTCGGCCCTTCGACCGCATTAGGATCAATTTGTACGGTCCCCTACAGTACACACTAGATGGCAACCACTGGGTCATCGTCGCTGTGGACCACCCACGGTGTAAGAATATTCAGGTGTTGACACTGCGCGCGCCTAAGCGGCCAGAAAATGTTCGGTCGTCGGTCCGTTGAGCGGTGCGCCATCTAATAGCTTGAGGCGGAGAGCGCCCGCGAGTAGCCGAATCACGGTGGTGCTGCGTCATCACCGCCGCGCTCGCCGTGCCCTCTCCTGTTGCTCTCTCGATTTCGCCCCTCGACGCCTCTTGGCAGATGCACATTATCCAGCAAAATGGCACAGAAAAATGCACGTTATCAGCAGCATGCGCGTTGCTATGGAGACGACTTCCCCGCTTTTCGTAGCGCCCTCTAAGACGGCGTCGATGAAACTGCAAGTCATCTGATAAGAACCCGCACACTATCTGGACGCGCGTGGATTGCGATTTCCCATGCGTTGGGGGAAGAGTGCCATCACCTGAGTATATTCGTACACCGTGGGACCACCTAACTTGCTACGATGAAACCTAAGCGCTTCCGGAGGCCATCGCGCGTGAAGTCGGCTTGTTCATACTTGAAAACCTCGTTCTTCGGCATGGTGTGCCTCGCAAGCTACTCAGTGACCGCGGGCGTTCCTTCTCCGAAGCCGTAGAAGCCCTCGTGAGCGAACGCAACGTTTCCATAAAATACTACCGTATATCACCCGCAAATCAACGGGATGACCGAGCGCTTCAATTGCATGCTCAGTGACGTGCTCGCCATGAATATTTTCGTTTACCACACGAAATGGGACCGCATACTGCCATTGCTTACGTATGCTTACAACAGCCCCATTCAGCCTACTACGAGAGTCTGCCCATTTTTCCTTCTTTAGGGTCGGGAACCTTCCTCGATCTTGGTTACTGCTCTTCTGTATTGTCCGGATCTTTCAGAATCTACGACTCTAGCCGAAGCGACCACTTATGCCAAAGAATGTCGGCAGCTCGCGCACTTGCTTACCACGCACGACCGGGAGCGGCAGAAACACTCTTATGACCGTCGTATTCACTTGGAACAATCGTGTGGCTCCACATGCCCTCATCTGCTTTCTGGCCTTTCCGCAAATCTTGTGCGTAAGTGTGATGGTCCTTACCGGGTCCTGCGCCAGACTTCCCCCGTCAACCACATTCTTGAGCCTAATCAGCCATCTACGAATGAACGGCGCCGCCGTCGCCAGACTGTTCATGTCGACCGATTCAAACCTCACTCCAACCCAGAAGTATTAGATGTGCCATAGTTGCCAGGAAGGCTCCTTTTCCACCGGGCATACGGTTACCTGTAGAGAAACTACGAAAACTACTGTTGTTGTGGTTGGCGCTCGTGCTCGTGCTCGCACCGTTTTGGGAACGGACTGCTGTCCTGTTGCTGTCCCGTCTATAAAATTCTCACGCTGTCTAGGCAGTGAAGCGCATACTATCAGTTTATTCACTCACCCACACTTTATAATGCTCGTGTGTCATGCACGCGCATTAAAAAGCTTCGGGGATGCCCTGCCTAATCTATCCCCGGAGCATTCCGACAATTTGGTCCGATATAGGATAGGACGACAGTGGCGACGCTTGCAGTGGCGTGCCCATATGTCCACCGCATTGATATTTACTCACCAGTTCACTTTTACCATGTCATTGCATTTTAGGCCCGATCCGGAGATAAAGAGAGAGGGAAATCGTTGAAGGGGATATTCATCTGTCGGATGTCGCTAATCTAGTCGGCGGCGAAATGCGTCGGCTCTTATAAGTTGTGCACAGTACATTGTAGTGTAACACTGATGCTGGCACACAATCTGGAAGGTACTCTCACACACGCATCGGGCATGCAATGTTTGTAGAACGTGACGTGCTCCGAGCAATAATGCACGTCCTAAAAATTGAATAAGGCCGTCCCTGTGGAGCAAAAGAAAGCCAGCGCCCATGTCAACTCCCCCTCTTGAAAACCCATCGTCCCGATGTCACGAAACGGAAAATACCGGGAAATTAAATCAATGAAGCAATATATTATGATGCCACATTTCATAACCAGTATATAATGCTTAGCGCACCTTGTGGATGACTTCGGGTCATGCACGGCGCCTCTCTGGCATGACGTTGCACCGTCGCTTACGACCTGACAGGCCAGGACAACGCAGCGCCAGATAACTTTGCAGGGTCGAATGTGTCACTGTAAGATCTTTTGTCCAAGTCGATGAATCGGTGCGCAAGCCCACAAACGATCACCTCATATGTATTCCATGTTATGTCGCCGAAGTTTATTGTATTGCAGGAGCATTGTTCGCGCTATTCCTGCGCATGTTTGAGGTTGACATCTAAAGCTCTTTGGGGAACTCCTTTCATCGAAGTACATTCGGTAGCATCGACGAAGGTGACAGTTCGCTGGCGGACACGAATTCATACGCCAGCGAAACGGCGACAAGCCCATCATGAGCCTGATGTCACACATGACATGCATGTCATGTCTTTTTTTTATGTTAGCACCTGTAATTTATGTTCGTCTTACAGACACGCCTCGGAATACCAGTTTAGGTGCCTATCAAGCTAGCGAAACGGCTGCGAGTCAACCATGAGCTTGGTGGGCAAGCAACGCCATTCCTGACGTGCACTTCATGACTTTCATGTTATTGTCATTTATGCCCGCCTTACAGCCACACCGCGCGATACTTATTTTCGTGTGTATCAAGTAAAGAAACGGCCGCCAGCGCACCATAAGCATGGCACGTAAATCATGTCCTGCGTGACAAGCATGCCATGATTTCCATGTTACCCTGTCATTTATGTTCGTCAGGGTAACGTCGCGCAACATTTAATTTGGTGCATACCAAGCTAGGGAAACGGCTGTAAGCGCACCATGAGCCTGTGACGTAAATGATGCCCTACATGACATATATGTCATGCTTGGAAACATTTCGGCGGGCACACAAAAGACGAAAACGAAAGGCTAGAAGACAAACGGGCGCGAACTCACAACCAAGTTTGTTGAAGGAAGTACACGAAATACAGAGCCCAGGGTAGCTCAAGAGCGCATGTGCGTAAAAAGAATCAAACAAGCAAACAAGCAAAACATAAGGAAACAAAAGAAAAACACATCATGACAGTATTTTGCAGAAGTATCTACAACGTGCAGCAGATTGTAAAAGTCAAGTGCTACTCAAAAAGGTGAACTCCTTGTCTCTTAGTGCAATCGATGGGTTGCTTACTCATTTATCAGCGCACCTTCTAATATGGAAAGCTTCAACTATTTCCCGAGTTATCTTGTCTTTATGATCAAACAAAATGTTAGTATCACACCACACAAGATGACATTGGCAGTTCCTGCAACGCTCGGCTAGATGGGAGTTATTGCTATTATCGAATAATTTCTTATGTTCATTAGGCGAGTGTTGATGCATCGGCCAGTCTGACCTATATACACACGACCGCAGGTTAAGGGCATTAAATAAACTGCCCCTATCCTGCACCTCACGAACTTTCCGCTTTCTTTTGAAAGGCAAACACATTTATTCTTCTTGATTTTTGTCGAATGTTTGGTCCACCGCACGACAGATGCGTCGAATCTTATTGGATGCACTGAAAACAACCTCTACACCGAACCGATTGGCTATGTGCTTTAGCTTATGGGAAAAACGATGAATGTAAAGTAAAACAGCGAATCATTTGCGCTGAGTGTCTTTCTTTGTAGAAGTATGCTCTGATCTAGCCTTTAAAAACTTAATAATCTTTTCAACAGCTCTGCGTACAACATTGTCTGGGTATGCAGCCATTTTTAGACGGCTGATTTGACGTGAAAATGCTAAACTCATGGTATGAATGCATGACTTCGACAAAGAATGTCCTCAAACCAACTCGCCCAGCTCTCCATACTGTTATATGTGTCATGATCTTCATGCTACTCCTTTCATATATGTTTGTCTTACAGCCATGCCAAGCCATACCAATTTTGTTGTATATCGAGGTAGCGAACTGGTCCTGACCGCACCGTGAGCGTGGCATGGCAATTATGCTGTACATAAAATGCAACTCATGATTTGCCTGTTAGGACCTCTCACTTATGTTGGCCATACACTATTGTCAAGCCATATCAATATTTGTATGTATTAATTTAAAAACACGGCCGCAAGCGCACCAAGACAGTGGCATGTATGTCATGCCGTTCATAACAAGCATATCATGATTTTCATGTTGTGCACTATGATTAACCTCGCGATACAGTGATGTTACGCCATACCAATTTCTGTACACATCCCGTTAACGGAACGGCCAGGAGAGCACAAAGTCGTAGGTGTCTAGATAGATAGATACGCTCAATATAGGAGAAGTTTGCTAAGGAATGATTCGCATTTAAAAGTGGCCGGTGGGCAAGCCGCATGTGATCCTCTTAACAGGTTAAACTGCACCTTAGTTGAGGACCCTGCTCTGAACAAAAAAAAAAAATCGGCAGATCCCACGCCTTGCGGGAATCGGCATCATGCGAAGCAGTCAGCAAGTAGTTTTATGCTGTTTTTTTTTTGCTTTGAGCGAAGTGTTACAAGGTGGATCAACGTGTTTTTGTAAGTGTAGTAGTCGTGTGCACATCGTGGGCTAACCAGGCACGTCGACAACACTTTCGTGTAACGGCTAGCTTGTGGTGCGACGTAGCGTCAGCACTCCCGTTAGAGTACATATGTCAGTATTATCGAATCTAAGTGCACTTTATGGTGCAGTCACGTGAATACGATACGTAACATTCATTACGTATTCCTTGTTATGAAAGATTCTATTCCAATTAGAACCAGAAGTTTATTTATATAATTTACAACAGCTCTTTTGAGACGCGCATCTTGGTTCCTGGTTCGAATGTCTCGGCTCCTCATCACCGAATTTTCCACGCGCCACCACTCTCTCACCCTTGTGGTATTACTGTTTTGTTTCCATTTGTACTTATTGAAGGTCACGTGCGCAATCCACATGCCTTTCCAAGAAATCCCCACAACCCCGTCGCACCGTTTGTGCCGTGCATATGAGGGTGGTATGGGGCACGGTTTCGTCGACAAGAGGGGAGGACTGTGTGTCTGCTTGTGGGGGTTGGGCGGTACGCCTATAAGACCCCGTAGAAAGGACGTGCGTCTCAACGCCGACATGTTTCGTGTATGTGGTTGGGGACCCCGGGTGAGGCTACGGGAGATACTGAACATAACCCCGTCCAATGAACGTAGCTCATTGACCTCGAGCCTCTAACGGATGTATGAGTTCAACAGGCCGTCGTACGTTCTTTGCCCCAGGCAGGCGTATCATGCAGGCGCAGGTGCGTTCGTCGCGTCCCGAAAAAAACTTCAACAATCCTGCGAACCTTCCCCTTACGACGCGGGTAAAAGTCATCAGGTAGCAACACCAGGTCGCTGACCCTCAAGTCACTTGCTACTGCTGGAGTGGCGTGGTGGTGTGATCTCAAAGAGCACAAGTACTCTGTTTGCGAGCGCTTTCACAGTAGATAAGATAATTTCTAATTTCCATAGTAGATCAGATAATTCCATCGATGCGCTCTTTCGTTGGCCTTAGACGCAGTGGGTAATCTCCGCGAGTCGGCAGAGACCTCAAGCGTCTTCCTATGAGAAAATGGGCTGGTGACAGCAGCCCCGCTCCGTCCTCGTCGCTAGAAACGCAGGTTAACGGGCGTGCATTTATCACCTTCTCAATGCCCGTCAGGATAGTGCAAAGTTCCTCAAACGTTACGTAGCCTCACCCAAGCACTTTCTTCAAGGAGTTCTTTGTTGAGCACACCATTCTCTCCCAAAAACCTCCCCACAGGCTGCTCTTTTCACAATGAATTTCCACTCGATTCCCTGCTGAGACAAGTAGTCGAGCGCTTCTTGCTCACGTGCCGCCTTCCACAGCTTTTTGAGCTCACCTGCCGCACGGTGGAAGGTTTTAGCATCCTCAGAATAGATGGTGCGGCAGAGTCCGCGCCGTGCCAGGAAGCGGCGAATGGCCAAAAGAAAGGACCCCGTCGACAGGTCGGTGACTGTTTCCAAATAGATCGCTCTAGTGATAGTGCATGCGACCAGCAAGATGTAGGACTTCTGCATCTTGCCATCCGTTTTCGTGAGAACTGGTTCGCCGATGTCGAGGCCCGATACCATGAAAGGTGCCGCATCAGATACCCTGTGTTTAGGTAGTGGCTCGACAGGCTGCGTAGCAGCCTTGCTGCTAATTTTCTTGTACACAAAACAATGGTTGAACACCTTGTTTACTGTCTGTCGAGCTCGAACGATCCAAAACGTATCTTCTAACTGCGTCACTGCGTCCAAACACCCAGCCTGCAGCAGCCGCCGATGTTCGTTCTGTATCAGGAGCTTCACAAGGGGTGTTACGCGGGCAGTACTATGGGGTGCGCCGTTTCTTAGGCCAGATTCGACTTCTGCAAACGTCACTTGAGCCGCAACAATCGGCTGTAATTGATGAACAGTTTCGAACGATTGAGGTCTCGCTGTTGCTTGATGCGGCTGTTTGAATCGAAGTTTGTTCCTTGCGTCACGAAACGCGTCCCTTTGCGCCTCTCGGGTCAGAAAGTCTCGCGCTTTCCGAATTTCTGCAACACCGAGAGCGCCATTTCGCCTCTGGTTGCCGTGTTTGCTGTTATGCGTGAACCGACGAACCCAAGATGTCACTGGCAACAAACGATTCAAGTCGCTGAAGCGCTCGATGTCTATCAGACGCATGGGGGGGGGGGTGTCGCGGAGACATTATCCACTGCCGTCTTGGTCAACCTTCGCTTTTTGTGGACAATTTCTGCGGGAACGTAAGCAACTACACGAGGTCATGTTGTCGATGCCTGAGACAGTCATGTCGGTCCTCTCCACCATTTCTCGCATGCCTTCGAAGCCTCCGGAGGGACGCTGCTGGTGAGCAGATCCGCTGGATTGTCTCCGCCCGGGCAATGACGCCAGCCGCTCGGACCAACCAGCCTATTGATTTCTAGAACGCGGTTTGCGACGAAGGGCGTTCATTTAGTAGCTCAGCCTCTTATCCAGTGCTGGGCAATCATGCAGTCTGTCCAAAGGGTCACCTTAGATAGGCCCTGACCCAGGGCTTTCCACAAATCGGCGCAAATTCGAGCGCCCAACACGGTCCCGAGGGGCTCCAACCGTGGGAGCGATAACGTTTTCAGTGGCGCCACGCGTGTCTTTGAGGCTCACGGTGGTCTTCCTATCTCTCTCGCCGCGCAGGTATGCGACCGCCCCATAAGCGCGTGGACTTGCGTCTGTAAATATGTGCAACTCAGCGGCTTTCCTGTCGCAAGCGTAGCGACAGGGAAGGGTATTAGCGACGAGGCGGTGGAGATTATCAATCCACTTTCTCTTTTCTCTCCTCTCACACCTGGCGGTTGCGGTGCGTCCCATTCCAAGCCAAATGTCGACAGCTCTTGAAATAGCATATTGGCTGTGATGGCGACTGAGCCAAGAAGACCTAGAGGGTAAAATATCCTTGCTTACGCCTGGAGTACAAATCGCTTGGTGTTTCCCTTTACGGTGACAAGCTCCAACATAATTCTGAGCGGATACCGCAGCTCCTCACTCTGCCTGTTCCACTCGAGCCCTAGCTCAGGTGTTATCTCTGACGTCGCGGCCTCACTGGCACTACACGGATTCTCGACTCCATCGGAAGTGAACCGCTGTTGCAGTGTCGCTGTTGGAGCTCCACTGCCGCAGCTTCATTCCAACAGAGCTCATGATCTGCCAGCTTTCTCGTAGAAAGTAGTGGCCTCTTGCACGCTGTATACGCCCTTCATTAGGTCGTCGATATACAGACACTTCTCTAGTACCTTGGCAGTGTCTGACAGAGCAGCACCGACACCAGCGAGATGGTGTCGAAAAGTGGCAGCCGGTATGAAGGGGCTGCGTGTGGCGCCAAACGGGATTCGCATCATGCGCCACACCGCGATTTCATCGCCTGTCGTTTGCTCGTTTGGCGGGTCACGGAACCACAAGAAGCGAAGTGCGTTGAGAAGGCTTTCCTTCAGAAAGCCTTCTCAATGTCGGCTGTGATCGCTATGGCATGACGCCGGAAGCTAAGAAGCAGTTGCAGCAGGTCTGTGTTTAGACTCGGGCCGGTCGCTAGTGCGTCGTTAAGGAACCTATAACCGTGCGCTTTCGCGGAGGCGTCGAACACAATTCGCACTTTGGTCGAGCTGCCAGGTCGTTGAACTGTCCGGTGCGGCTGTAATAAATGTGGGCTCCGTCTTGGATCTTGTTTCCCGGAACCCTTTCGGCAAGACCTTCATCTTGATTAATTCGGATTGTTTTGTCATACACATAGAGCTAATTGTGTGGCTTCAGGCGGCGAAGCAACATGTTTAGGCACTGTCTTGCAACTGCCTCGTTACTTTATAAAGGCCGGTCTAATGGCTTGCAAGGGACGCTTGCCTCGTAGCTGCTGTTGAAAAAGCTCAATGAAATAACGAAATCGTGCCTCACTTGTTCGTCGTCTCCCGATGGGCCGTCCTTCGTCGTGATGCTGAGGCTCTCTAATTCCCAGAAGGCTCGAAGCTTGTTGGAAAGGCTGGACGCCGGCTCCACCACAAGGGTGCGTAGGACGTAACCGTCGAACAACACACGGTCGAGGCCGCCTGCGGAATTGGGCCCTGCAGAGTCCATCCAAAGTGAGTGTTCAGCGTGACCAGCGGTTCCTCAACAGCTCGCACTTAACCGATCACTATGAGCCAAAAGCTGTTGGCTCCAATGAGTATTTCAGTGTCCCTGCGGTCACCGCGGGTCGGTGATACCAACCCATCTGCCAACTGTCGATCAGCTACTCCGCGGAGGTGATGCACGTCGCTTGGGGGTACCAGTTTGTTGGAGCAGATCTCGTCGACCTAGAGCGCATCAATGCAATGCCCTTTGCGGCTCTACTGACTCCGAAGCCACACTCGTACTAGGCGTCGCTTGCTCTTCATGACGTTAGCAGCCACACCGAATGAATGAATAGTGGTCTGTTTGTCACCGATCACCTCCAGGTTCAGTTCTCTAGAGTGGCTTTCAGCGACAAATGAGCGCTGGCTGCCCCAATCAAATAGATAGCGCGCGAGGCGCTTTCGGTAGGGACCATCGACGCATACTTCCGTCGTTCGCAGCAGAACCGAATTATTGCAGCTATTGCTCAGCGAAGCCGTCGAGTGGAGCTCCGCAACGGGTGAGAAGCGGGGTGGTCGGGTGAGAAGATGGCACGGGATGGTCGCAGAGAGGGGTAATGTGGCGACGACCACATTTCGCGCACCGGATTTTGCAATTGCAGCACGCCTTCGTCATATACCCTGTTTTAGCGCAACGGTAGCACAACCCTGTGCTCCGCAGCCTCATCTTCATTTCCTTTATCAGTATGGGAGCAGGGCATTCAGCCGCGTCGTGTGAAGGAGAATCACAAAAGGGGCACTTTATATTCTCGTGTTGGACACACACTTTAAGACTGGCGGCACAACCCTGTCTCCTGATGTAATCCGGATGCTGATTTTTCGGAGGGCGGCTCATAGCAGGCTCATGGGGAGATTGTATGTTGCTTGCGTGGGCCTTTTCACGGCTATCCAGCTCCAGGCGCAGCGAGCCAAGAATCGCATTGAGAGCGAGCACATCCTTGTCCGTTGCGTGGGTCTTGTGGAACTCAACTGGTCACTCGGTGGGCAGCACAAGAAACAAGACCGCACACAGCGTCGCACAATATGGGTCCGGTTGAACACACTAATTCGTCTACCAAGCGACGTTTCTCTGGTGGTTGTCGTGCAGGCGATGGAGTGCGTTAATGTCATCAAGCCGTTTAACTGCCTGCGGATTCAACAGCTGCGTCAGGTGCTCCTGCACGACCACGTCCTGTCGGCCGAAACGCTCCTTCAGAGTCTTCATGGCGTAGTCGTAGTTCTGTTTACTGGCCTGAATGCCACTCGCCGCTACAGCCGCTCTGCCCGTCAGCACCGCATGCAGGTATAAGAATCGCTCGATGGTCGAAAGGGTGCAGTTTTCATGGACAGCCTGTCAGAATTGCTCCCAAAACGGCTGTCAGCCAACTCGGTCGCCATTGAACTTTTGAAGGTCCAGCTTCCGTGGCTTGAGGGGCCCTGCGCTGCTGGTGGGCGATAAGGCCGTTCTACTTCCGTTCACTGTACCTCCACCAAACAGGCTCTTTCGTTGCAAGCGCTCGAGACGGGTCCGGATACGTGTAATTAACGCTTGGTACTTCCGCACGCCCGCGAAATCTTGGGCAAAGTCGCCGGCGCTGACATGCAGGTCGATAAGCACGCTTCGATGCTTCATATCTTTGGCGATGACTTCCAGGATAGCTCTTATTTCCGCGATGCGATCGTCATGCTCCGGTTTTATGTCAACGGTAGTCTTCAGCAGCATAAGTTCTTCGCTCAGTTTCTGCAGGTAGACGCGCACCAACTCCTCTTCGATCAGTACAGTTGCATCTGTTCTCGTTAAGCTTCTCGCTTCCGTTGAGCTTCCTGGGTATCGGCACCAAAATGTTATGAAAGCTTCGATTTCAATTAGAACAAGAGGTGTATTTACAGAATTACAACTCTCTTGAGACGTGAATCTTGGTTCGTAGCTCGAAAGTATCGGCTCCTGGTCTCAGAATTTTCCCCGCGCCGGCCACTCTCTCACCCTTGTGGTATTTCTGTTTTGTTGCCATTTGTTCTTGTTGAACGTCACGTGCGCAGTCCAGGTGCCTTTCCAGGAAAGCCCCACAACCCCGTCGCGTCGTTGCCGGGCATGTGAGGGCGGTGTGGTGTACGGTTACGTAAACAGAAGGGGAGATCTGCGTGTCTGCGTGAGGGGGAGGGGGGGTGGCGAGAGACGCCCATACGACCCTGTAGAAGGCTGACGTGCGTCCCAACGCTGAGATGTTTCGTATTTGTCGTTGGGAACCCCGCGGGAGGCTGCTGGTGGTTGGGAACCCCGGTTTAGGCTACGGGAGATCCTTAACATTCCTTCGGAGTCGAGGAGTGCTTCAATATAGGTTACTGAATCAAAGGAATGAAAATGCAATGCTTATTCGACTGCTCTAAACTCGGAGCCAACACTGGAACCACATACGTTATTCTGATATGCCGCCTGTATCACTAGAGTACATATGTAGTGTTTACTGCTTTCTCGTTAAATTGGAACGCCAGACCCACAGCCACAATTTTCTTTGACCGAGATTACGCCTGCATAGGCTGTGTTTCCAAACCAGATTATAGGCCTGGCGTGGCTTTGGGGTACAATACCTGACTGTCACGTAATATGCCTTGGTGGTGTAAAGGCGTTTATTGACGGCTGGATTGACGGCGACGATGCACAACAGTCACGACGGAGCGCAGACTCTCTCGACCACGAGCACGGGGGGCGTGCTCTCCGAGAAGAGGCGAAGAGGGCGACCCATTAGAAGGCGCTAAAGAGGATGGCCCATTACAACGTTCCAATGCTTCTCTACAATTATCCCGGGTATGAAAAGATAGCCGTCGGGCGACCTAGCAGCTGGTCACTATGAGCGGGTCATGGTAGGGCTTGAGGCGCTCCACGTTGACAATGTCGCGCCCTCGACGGTGCATGTCGGAAGATGGGTCGATGGGTTCAATCAGATAGTTGACCGGGGATGTGCGTTCGACGACACGGTAGGGGCCTTCGTATTTGGGCAGCAGTTTGGAAGAGAGGCCAGTTGCAGCGGTAGGGATCGAGAGCCATACGAGTGCTCCGGGTAGGAACGTGGGTGGTGAAGTGTTGGTCTCACCGCGGATGCTTTTCTGCCGCTGTTCGGCCTGCGTAGTAAAGGTCTTCGCAAGCTCGCGACACTCCTCAGCAAGTCTGGCTGTGGCAGAAATAGGCGCACAC
Source organism: Rhipicephalus sanguineus (assembly GCF_013339695.2). Lineage (NCBI taxonomy): Eukaryota > Metazoa > Arthropoda > Arachnida > Ixodida > Ixodidae > Rhipicephalus > Rhipicephalus sanguineus. The sequence continues at coordinate 123,257,825 of NC_051184.2, forward strand.
TCAGATCGAGCCGGCTTGTATGGAAGGATTGTGTCGATTGTGTGCGACGGGTGCCTGCCATACAATAGGAAAAATGGTGAGAAACCAGTGGTGCTTTGAGGGGCGGTATTGTAGGCGTAGGTGACGAAAGGTAGAATGAAATCCCAATTTGTGTGATCGGCGGCGACATACATCGACAGCATGTCGCCGAGCGTGCGGTTAAAGCGTTCCGTGAGCCCATTCGTCTGCGGGTGGTAAGCTGTAGTTTTGCAGTGAACAACGTTACACTCTTTGAGGATGGCTTCGACGACTTCCGACAGGAAGACACGGCCTCGATCGCTGAGCAGCTCCTGGAGTGGACCGTGGCGCAGCATGAACCAGCGGAGCAGAAAGGAGGCTACATCGCGCGCTGTCACCGCTGGGAGGGCGGCAGTTTCGGCGTATTGCGTAAGGTGGTCCACAGCGACGATGGCCCAGCAGTTACGAGCCGAAGTCAGAGGGAGTGGCCCATACAAATCGATGCCAACGCGCCCAAATGGCCGATCAGGGCAAGGTAAAGATTGCAGACCTGCTGGTGACCGGTGCGTTGAAGTTTTGCGGTGCTGACAATCGATGCAGGAGCGAACGAACTTCTGCACATAGCGGTACATGCCTCGCCAACAGTACCGTTGGCGAATGCGGTGGTATGTCTTCGATACCCCAGAGTGCGCACACTGCGGATCAGCGTGGAGCGATTCGCATATTTCAGAACGCAGACTGCGGGGTATTACTAGTAGCTACTGGCGTCCGTCGGCGTTGTAATTTCGTCGGTGGAGGAGGTCGTCGCGAATGGCGAAATGGTGGGCTTGACGACGCAACGCGCGAGTGGATGGTGTTGCCGAAGGATCAGTGAGCAAGTCTAGCAGTGAAACGATCCATTGATCCTTGCGCTGTTCGGTAGCGATAGTGTGAACGTCGATGGAAGAAACGGCATTGTGAGGCACTGAGCTGTGGGTATTGTCGTCAGGCAAGTGGGAGCGCGAGAGTGCGTCGGCGTCAGCATTTTGGCGTCCGTTGCGGTACAGCACGTGGATATCGTAGTCCTGTAGGCGAAGTGCCCAGCGGGCGAGGCGGCCTGATGGACCCTTCAATGATGACAACCAGCAGAGTGCATGGTGGTCGGTGATGACATTAAATGGGCGACCATACAAATAAGGTCGGAATTTCGTAAGGGCCTAGATGATTGCTAGGCATTCCTTTTCGATGACGGTGTAATTGGTCTCGGATTTGGTGAGCGTACGACTTGCATATGCCACGACATATTCAGGGAACCCTGGTTTGCGTTGCGCAAGGACAGCGCCACGGCCAACACCGCTGGCGTCTGTGTGTACCTCTGTAGGGGCCGTAGGGTCGTAGTGGCGTAGTATGGGAGGCGACGTCAACAGACGACGGAGCTTTGCGAAAGCGTCGTCGCACTCTGACGACCATGAATTGAGGGACCCGTTACTTCCGAGGAGCTTCGTCAGCGGCGAGATGACGGTCGCGAAGTTTCGAATGAAGCGCCGACCGTAGGAACACAGTCCTACGAAACTGCGCAGTTCTTTGATGGACGTAGGTTTGGGGAACTCGGTCACGGCCCGAAGCTTGGCTGGATCGGGAAGAATACCGTCCTTGGACACGACGTAACCGAGTATTGTCAGCTGCCGTGCTGCAAATCAGCACTTCTTTAGATTCAGTTGTAGACCGGCGTCGCTCAAACGCGCCAAAACATGCCGCAGGCGTTGAAGATGCGTGGAGAAGTCCGGAGCGAAAACAACGACGTCGTCGAGGTAGCACAAGCATGTGTGCCATTTCAGGTTGCGCAGAACGGTATCCATCATGCGCTCAAAGGTGGCGGGCGCATTACACAGCCCAAACGGCATGACGTCGAATTCGTACAAGCCATCGAGCGTGACAAAGGCTGTCTTCGGTCGAGCGTCATAAGCCATGGGTCATAAGCCAGTACCCTGTGCGCAAATCGAGAGATGAAAATAATTCTGCTCCTTGCAGGCTGTCAATTGCGTCGTCTATTCGCGGTAGTGGATACACGTCCTTACGAGTGATCTTGTTGAGTCGTCGGTAGTCCACACAGAACTGCACAGAACCGTCCCTCTTCGCACCAAGAACGACAGGAGACGCCCAGGGGCTGTTAGAAGGTCGAATAACATCTCGTCGAAGCATGTCGTCGACTTGCTCGTTGATTACACGGCGTTGTGTGGGAGATACGAGATATGGACGTTGCCGCAGTGGCGGGTGGGCGCCAGGTGTCGATGCGATGCGTAACGGCGGAAGTGCGGCCGAGAGAAGTTTGAGCGACATCGAAAGAAGAGAGAAAATCGTCCAACAGGCCCAAAAGCTGGGAACGCTGGACCGGTAAGGAAGCTGGGAAGGCTGGTAAGGTCGTCAGCAACGGAGGAACCAAAGACATCAGCGGGTGATGAGCGTACTGGAACTGTGGCAGTGCATTTCATCTGGTTCGTCCATAACTTGTGCGTCTTCGAGGGGTTCCACGCTGCCCAGACATTACCCTCGGACCAACATAACACTGTACGGAGATGGGTTGATAACAAAAATTGACGTACTGCCCTGAGTGACTTGCATGGTCGCGAAAGGCACCAGCATGCCTTTCCTCGTGCAAACACGGTCAGATGGCGAGAGAAGTGCAACGGTGTTGAAGAGACTGGCGCAGTACACTGACACCGCCGTCGACGAGTTTGCAGGCACCTTGGTATCGTCTTTGAAAAGTACCTTGCCAGCAGCCGATGGACTGTCTGCCGGCGCCAATTCAGAGAACGGTGAGAGCTCTACTTCGACAGGTGCGCAATGAATGACGGCGTCATGGCGGGAGAGAAAATCCCATCCTAGGATGACGTCGTGAGAGCAGGCAGGAATTATGATCAATTCGACGGCGTACAGAGCATCCTGAATAATGACGCGGGCTGTGCACACCGCTGTTGGGTGAATACTTTGGGCGCTGTCTGTACGGAGGGAGAGCCCCGAAAGCGGCGTCGTCTCTCTTCGCAGTAGTCGGCTAAACTTGGCGTCCATAACGGATACGGCGGCTCCAGTGTCGATAAGGGCGGATGCGCAAACACTGTCCACAAACACGTCAATCACGTTCGAGGGGCTTCGCTGAGGGCTTTCGCAGTTCGATAGCGTCGCAGCCCTTGCCTCGTGGACTGCGACGACTAGTTTTCCTGGTCGCGTGAGCCGAGACGTGGCCACATCGGCGACAGTGAGCGACGTCGTGGAGACGGTGAACGGCGGGCAGATGGTGCGGGGCGGGACGTCGGTGACATAGGCGGCGCTTGGTCATAATAAGGGCTGCTTGATGAGCTGGTCAGGGTTGATGCGACCTGAAGCGGCTGCACGCGATTGCAGTAGCGTGCGACGTGACCGGCGCAACCGCACGCAAAGAAAACGGGGCGGTTGTCGGAAGTGCGCCAGCGGTTCGCGGGTCCCATCCATGTCGCAGAACGGGATGGACGAGGCGGCTGCTGATATTAGTACATTGTGGGCAGCAGTCGGGGCCTGGGGACGACGTCGACGTATGTAGGCGGCACAGCCGCGTCGAACGCCTGTGGTCCGACGACGGCTTCGGCGTATCTCCGCGGGCCAGCAACAGGAATCGCGGGGGGCGGCCTGGCTACAGCTTGCGCTTAGCTTAGTGGTGCTGGCACTAGAGGCGGCTGGTGGTATTCGGGAATGACCTCCGCGATTTCTTGCTGAATCGCTCGGTGGAGAGTAGGCAGAAGTGTAGTTGGCGGCTGGTCAACATGCTGCGGTGGAGTGAAAGCCAGTAGAGAGGCCTGGCGGGCAATTTCCTCACGCACGAACGACTTGATTTCGGCGAGCAAGGTGGAGTGGTCAGGAATTGCTTATTAGCCTGCGAGATCAGCATCGCGTGATGGCGGTCGACGGGTCATCAAGCGCTGCCGGCGGAGCTCTTCGTAGCTTTGGAACAGGGTAATGACCTCTTCTACTGTGCGAGGGTTTTTGGCCAGCAGCATGGTGGATGCATCGTCGTCGATGCCTTTCAGAACATTCCTGATTCTCTCAGACTCCGACATGCTCGCGTCGGCTTTCTTGCACAGGTCAAGGATGTCTTCGATGTAGCTCGTGAACGATTCCCCTGCCTGCTGAGCTCGTTCACGTAAGCGCTGTTCGGCTTGAAGCTTACGAACGGCAGGGCGGCCAAACACGTTGACGATGGCGGTCTTGAAATCGGACCACGTCGGGAAATCGGATGCATGGTTGTTGTACCACATGCCTGCCACACCCGCGAGGTAGAAAACCAAGTTGGTCAGCTTGCCTGCTTCGTCCCATATATTGGGAACACTCACCCGTTCGTAAATCGCGAGCCAGTCCTCCACGCCAGTGCCATCCGCGCCGGTGAAAACAGGAGGGTCGCTGATACGGGGGACACCGGGACAAGCGGTCGGGGCAGGAGGCGGCGTTTGCTGAGCGGCGTCTTGCGGCATGGTAGATGGCACGGTACGGGATCGGAGCTCCAGGAGCATCGAATGGAGACCGAAGTTGTGGGGACGGTACAGCACCTCCACCACTTTGTAAAGACGTTTATTGACGGCTGGATTGACGGCGACGATGCACAACAGTCACAACGGAGCGCAGACTCTCTCGAGCACGAGCACGAGGGGCGTGCTCTCCGAGAAGAGGCGAAGAGGGCGACCCACTAGAAGGCGCTAACGAGGACGGCCCATTACAACGTTCCAATGCTTTTCTACAGTTGCTTTACTGTGGAATCCTAATTTTTATTCTTTCCACTCGTGTAGTCAACGCTGCCGATGTTTTTTCTTAACGCTCTCGCATTTAAATTTGCCAGTGTCTGCTCTTGCTGTTCCTGGGTGTATATAAACTGCCCGTCACCTGTGGCGCATACCCGTACACCGTGTCTCGGGATCATAGAGTTAATATACTTACTCTAGAGGAAAATCTGGGCAGATCAGCAGCTGAGAGCGCGAAACGCCAAGGCTCGACGGCAATGCCGAGAACCAGCGAATGAGGCGACTAAAGCGCAGGAAGCGGCCTCGAAGCGCCGACGTCGAAAGAAGGCCGGCCCCGAGGAAAAAGCGCGGGAAGAGGCTGCGAAAGGGTAACGCCCTGAGCAAGCCGGCGCCGAGGAGAAAGCGCGAGAAGCCGCTGCCAAGCGCCAACAACGGCTTATGCTGACGACAGGCGGTGCCGATGCGCAGTTCAAGCGTGACTTCCTGGACCAGTCCTTCGGTCACAGCTGCAAGGTCTGCGATCGGCTCTGGTTCGACAACGCCCTCACCAAGGTCGACAACAGTGGCAGCGATGCCTCTAGAAACGACGTCACCGCCGTGCTGGAGCAAGAGCTTGTCGACGACTACGCTCACAGTGAGTACCTCGGTTTGCGCAACGTGTAAACAATCGTTCATGGAAGGCAAGGCCACTCGTTCAGTGTAGCTCACGGCTAGCGCTATCCGCCCAAACCGCAACACCTCCCCGAGCACAATCCTGTAGAGGAGAGCTTGATGCTACCCAGACTACCTTTCATGAGCATCAGACGATTAACCCACGGAAACGGCCAGTACGGCATCAAGGGTGAAGTAATCAGCATCACTATCGACGTGCAAGAAACTGTCCAGTGCGTGCCCCGCAACATTCTGGGCGACGTTGCATTCGACGCTCACATAAAGCTTAGCCTGATGTGCAAACCCTCGTACAAGTCCGGCTTGATTAAGAAGAGCAACGTCCATACCTGGCTAAGATATCTCGAACACTCTCCACTCTATGCGAGACCCCTTAGAAATGGCTTCTGCACTCAACGCCGTGAGCTACACCATTGTCTACGACTACGCCTTACGGGGACTGATAGACCGTACGCACAGTGTCCACGTGGCACCCGGCGAAGATCACCAGCCAACCTCTCTGCTCTTCGACAGGCATGCCGAAGAATTCCCACAAATCTTCCTGGGCATGCCTCGCAAGACCAAAACGAGACCTAAATACCATGATAGTGTGCCGTCCGGTGGCGAAGCAGATGTGGTTTGTGCGCGTATGTGCCGTGCGGTGTCCACGAGGAAGACAACGGCAGCTCGTAAGGCGCCGCCTCGAGGGCGCGTGGCCCGTTCCTTCGGCAGTGCGCGAGGTTCGTCGTTCGAGGCAGGACTAGCTTGCTGGGCGTCCTGCCCATATCGTTCAAGCCCGCCTACGTCGCGTCACTCCCACCAGCTGAATGGACAGCTGAGCCTCCGCTAGACGACCAGTCCAGGAGAGCTGGCGCCGGGTTCCTGAACGTGCCCCTGCCCCGCTGTTCCAGGAGAGCTGAAGTGGGGCTTCCGAGGCGTACTGCTGGTGCTCAAGGGCATAACTCCCTGCCGCCGGAACACGTGTGTCGTCGGCTCCAGTTCGTCGACGGTGGCGCAGAACCACCGGAGTTCGACGTGGCGACCCTGCGCCTTCTGACTTCGTCACTGCAACAACGTCGACTTCGCCACTGAAAGGTGTCGACGGGGCGTCAACGACAGCCCATGCGACTACCCCGACGACCTGAATTGTAGGCCGGACGTTCTATTTATTCAGTTAGTTTAGTCCATGTGTTTTTCTTAGAAATTTTATTATTGTGTGTTGTCCATGCGTGAAGGGTGCAATAGAAGTGGAGCGTGTGTTTGAGCACCGGCGTGCCGTCTGATTTTTTATGGAGCGGTGCTGCCCCGATAACATCGCAGTGACTACAACTACGATGGCCATATGCATAATTAGCTTTCCTTTGTAAATGTCTGGCGACTACTTACGGCCTTGCATTTTTACGCTCGGATGATATTTACGGCAATGCAGTTCACTGTCCCATGTCAGGTTTCGTATAGTTTCATGGCTTCAGAACGGCGCAACAAGGAAGACGAATAGACGAAAGATCACACAACACAAGAGCCGACTCAAAACTCACACACAACTCACAACTCGTCTTCCTTGTTGCGCCGTTCTGAAGCCATGGATCCGTACCAACTCGCCCAATTGTCAGTGCTACTCAACGTGATTCATATTGTTACCTCTACTCCCCCAAAAATAAGGTCGGCAGCTCATGGACTACCTAACGAAATTGCGGCGGCCAATGTTGTGGCGGGTACTACAAAGCGCTTTAAATTATATGCATGGTATACTGGTCTAAAAGAGTCACTGATGGGTTGCCTGTACAGAACGCAGCGCGTTCTATAAGAGAGCCCAAGGCATCTCGACAGGCCACAAATGCCTAATTGCAAACCAAAAATTGTACCTGCATTGAAACAGCGCGATTGCTTGTGAGATTATTGACGCAGCATTTCTGAACTTATTTTACGCAACAAAATAGGTGCGCCTGCTATCAGGCATTTCACCTCGTGGGGCACATAATATGTCAGACTGCCTGTGAATGCGTGGAACTTACACAACTTTATTCGAGTGCACTCGGTACTTTATCACGACAAACACAACATTGAAATATGTTTATTTCTTGCTTTTTTTAGTAATCTACCTACATTGCGCTGTCTGTAATCTGTTTATTGCCAATTCCATCATACTGTCTCTGATCCAAATAATTCATTCTAATTTCTGTGAACACAGGTTACATTCTGACCGGCTGTATTCATTCCTAGAATACAAAGCTATACCCTTGAAGTGATTTCTGGAATGTACCACACCGAGCCAGTCTAGGATAGCAGTTGCCTTGTGGTCTGAAACAGCAGTAATAATAATAAACATCCTAAAACAAAGATATGATTATGAGTGACGCCGTAGTGGAGGGCTCCAAAATTTTTGACCACCTCGAGCTCTTTCACGTGTACCTAAATCTATGCACACGGGCCTCAAGCATTTTGGCTTCCATGAAAATTGCGGCCGCCACGACTGCGATTCGATCCCTCGACCTGAGGGTCACCAGCCGAGCACCATAGCCACTAGTCACCATGGCGGGGGGGGGGGGGAGTCTAATAGAGCAGTACACAGCAGTTGAGTGAATGCAAAGATACGTTGACCAAAAAGAAGGCTTCATTCATCAATGCTCCGACCTGTCTTGATCTTTCTGGCCACTAGTCACACAACTTGAACGTACTAGTTGCGTCAAGATACGTAGCTGTCTACGAATGCGACATTACGAGCCTCGCCTATATGAAACACTGTCAATAATTTTGAAGCGTTGCGGAACACGTTTTAATTGTGGTGTTCATCTTTTACGGCAAATGAAAAATTGTTAATTTCATGTACATGAAAACAGCCAATATATTGAAGGTTTTGCCTCGCACTACGTAGAGCAGTGCGAACAATAAGTTAGGAATTTGTACAAAAGCCTCCGAAGCACGTGCCGCGCCCACGGGGCCATTGCCTATCAGTATGTGACAGAAAGCGCCCTAAACCTTCTCCACCATCAACGCGTTGCCATTTCCACGGGTGCCTTTGTCGGAAGCTGCTACATTTATTTTAATGATCGGTCACTCCGCTTGCATAGATTCTCCATATTCATCATGAATTTTCTCCATATGAAGGCAAGCTCTCAGCACCCCTCCTGCTGTATCATCAATTTCACACCGTCTTTCACAATTATTGTGTAGTGAAAGAACCCTACTCATTTTCTGTCCGGGCATCGCAGTCCTTCAGCACGACATGATCACTAGCTGTATAGCTCCTGACGTGCCACCTCTGTGATGTGTATTTTGTAGTAGTTACGAAGGCCACGCCTATTGCACATATCCACATGATACTGCTTAATCTGCAGCGCAGATCCCTGAATTCTTTGCTCATCGTTCAAAGACCTCTGCTGTGTGCTGCACAGTGGTCAGTCCATCCATTTCGAATGTTGGCATGCTGAACCCAAACACCAACAGTACAGGTGGATGGTAATCACATTAAAAATATAAAAGTTCGAAGTGCAATTGTATACAAAGGTTCCTTAAGCGTCGTAAAAGCTTTGAAAACTCCAGATAAAAGCTCAAATTCCCGTCACGATCTAGCTCTTCTCGGACCTGTGCAGTAAATACGCATTTTAACAGAACGTTGTTGTAGGCACAACGGCACAAGAAGTCATAACAAAAACCACGTCATTACCCCCTGCTTCGGATACTAAACATATGCGACACATTTAAACTGTACTACGTACGGTGAACACTTAGTGGTATTTTATGCCCTGATGGAATGCCATTAAGTGCGTCCACAAGAAAAAGCACTTATTTGCCATCGATACAGCATCTCGCTCTTGATCCTTGAATGTTCCTTGGTTCTCAGAATGTTTATTCATCACGGGCGAGGTTGTAGGACACGGGCGAGGTTGTAGTTCATATACACATTACTATATTTTTTGATATGATGACCCGACAGACGCCACCACGTCCTGACACAGTCGGCCAATGTACCATTGCCGTATTTTTACTCCTTGTATATTCTGCGCGCTTGCACAGTGATTCATTTTCGGACTGTTTCGATTCATGTATGATTACTTATTTTATACCACTTGTCATTGCTAACCAACACACACAGTAATGACAGGGAGACAGAGAGTATCACAGTATTCGCAGGGTGGGAACATTTCTGAAGTATTTGTTTCACTTTGCGCCACTTACGGTGTCGATTCCTCGAGCGTCGCTCAAGCCAACCCGTCGATGCAGGTCTGCGGTTACTATGGCTCTCGAGCAATAGACAGCCGCTTCAGCCCAACTCTCCACTTCTGGGGCAGGTGGAAGTCAGAAACAATTCGTTTTCAAATATGGGGATACAAATTTCATTCACTGTGGCCGATTGGTATAGTCATTGTTTCTTACAACATTGCACTCTCATAAATTTGCATGTATGACATCAGAATAACCAACCCGCTCGTTTCTAAGTGTTATGTGCACGCTATATAAATAGGACCAAGTAGCTGATATACGGCTGCGCGCCAGCGATAATGACACTAGGATAATAGAGGCACGAATCATAACAAAACAGAACGTACGAAACGTGCCTGGTCTGTGTGCCGTCTGCAGCCTTCAAAGCTATATTGTGATGGCCAAATTGCAATAATAAGGTCCGTTCCTAACGTTTTTGCGCCCGTTATATATATATATATATATATATATATATATATATAGAAAAGGTATATGCTGCTAAAAAACTGTTTATTTGTCGACGTTTCGATCGGAGGCCGATCTTCATCAGGATAAAATTTACCCGGCTTCGATGCGCTTTTATATCATCGTTCTCCGAGCCGAGAGAGAGAGAAAAAGGTTAAGAAAAAGTACTTCCGAAAAAAACGGGAGGAGAGAGAGAAGCAAGAAACCTGACGAAAAAGAGTCGCGAATACGTTTTGCACATACTTTGACTTACATAAGCGTCGTAAAAGCTTTGAAAACTCCAGATAAAAGCTCAAAATCCCGTCACAATCTCGCTCTTCTTGGACCTGTGCAGTAAATACGCATTTTAACAGAACGTTGTTGTAGGCACAACGGCACAAGTCAAAACAAAAACCACGTCATTACCCCCAGGCTTCGGACACTAAGCATATGCGACACATTTAAACTGTACAACGTGCGGTGAACACTTAATGGTATTTTACGCCCTGATGGAATGCCATTAAGTGCGTCCACAAGAAAAAGCACTTATTTGCCATCGATACAGCATCTCGCTCTTGATCCTTGAATGTTCCTTGGTTCTCAGAATGTTTATTCATCACGTATCGCCTACCACGGTGAGGCGTAGCAGGACCTTCTGAGAGGCACAGTTGTTGCAGGTGTAAGGACACGGGCGAGGTGGTAGTTCATATGCATTTTTTGATATGATGACCCGACAGACGCCACGACGTCCTGACACAATCGGCCAATGTACCATTGCCGTATTTTTACTCCTTGTGTATTTTGCGCGCTTACACAGTGATTCATTTTCGGACTGTTTCGATTCATGTATGATTACTGATTTGTGTACCACTTGTCATTGTTAACCAACACACACAGTAATGACAGCGAGATAGAGAGTATCACAGTATTCGCAGGGTGGGAACATTTCTAAAGTATTTGTTTCACTTTAGGCCACTTACGGTGTCGAATCCTCGAGCGTCGCTCAAGCCACCCCGTCGATGCAGGTCTGCGGTGAATATGGCCCTCGAACAATAGACAGCCGCTTCAGCTCAACTCTCGGCTTCTGGGGCAGGTGGACATCAGAAAGATTTCGTTTTGAAATATGGGGATATAAATTTCGTTCACTGTGGCCGATTGGTATAGTCATTGTTTCTTACAACATTGCACTGTCATAAATTTGCATGTCTGACACCAGAATAACCAACCCGCTGGTTTCTAAGTGTTATGTGCACGCTATATAAATAGGACCAAGTAGCTGATATACGACTGCGCGCACACACACACACACACACACACACACACATATATATATATATATATATATATATATATATATATATATATATATATATATATATATATCTGCGTTTTGTTGCGCTTCTGCCATTTCAATTTTTTTTCCTCCTCCCACATCTACGGCACCTGCTCTACTCCGCCGAAACGGCGCTTGTTTCCCGTTTCCCCATTCTCTTCTTTGCTTGCTCTAGCGAATGAGCCGAGGAACTGTTTGACACACTATACGTCACCGCTGACAACTTGACTGATTTATTATTTCCTCTCTTTCCTTCCTTCAACTAAGAGTGACCACGACGATATTGGATGTTCGCATAGCGCTGTATTTGCTCATAAGCCCTGACGAAGACCGGTCCTCCGGTCGAAACCGTTGGCAAATAAAATTAAGACAACCGCTTAGTTGTGTCTCTTCTCTTCCCAAGTACGTTTGGCCCATTGGAAAAGCTTCTCCAAATATATATATATATATATATATATATATATATATATATATATATAAGGTATACACTGCTAAAAAACTGTTTATTTGTCGACGTTTCGATCGGAGACCGATCTTCATCAGGATGAAATTTACCAGGCTTCGATGCGCTTTTATATCATCGTTCGCCAAGCCGAGAGAGAGAGAAAAAGGTTAAGAAAAAGTACTTCCGAAAAAAAAGGGAGGAGAGAGAGAAGCAAGAAACCTGATGAAAAAGAGTCGCGAATACTTTTGTGCACATACTTTGACTGACATAAGAATAACACGTGTTTCCTGAAAAAAAAAGTCGTCAACACCCCACTTGCACATACTTTGGCCTACGAAACACACGTGTTTCTCGAAAAAAGAAAAAAAAAGAAAGAAAGAAACCAAAAACTACGCTGATATACAAAGATGGTCCAGGTGAGGTACATTCCTGTAGCCACTAGTCGAGTTCCAATGCTTTGAAGCCCCAACGCAACATGGGTGCATTCCTCCAGCCCATTTTCACTCCTCACGTCTTCGGCTCCCCCCTCCACATTCGTGAAGCTTCATCCCACAGGGGATGAAGCTTCACAAGAAGGGATAAGCGTTTAAAGGCAGTCAACTCAAAAAGCTTAGTAAAAGTCCGGGGAGAGTGTACAAAGACACATTCACTAAAAACAGGTGGTCACGATCTCCGGTTTGTGGCTCCAGTTAATGCTTATGAAGAAAATGGAGAATACCTTAAAATTGGAATGCGTGTGAGCATGCTGTATGTCCGACAGCGTGCTCCTGAAGCGATGTCCAAAAATATAATAAAATAAACTATATAAAAAAGAGAAAAAAATATAAAAAAATAAAAAAGTAAAAAATCGAGATCTTCAGTTAGGATTATTATTAACGTGAATCTTCCAGAGCACGAATTGAAGACAGTATGCACGGATTGATGTTTAGTCCAGTCTTCAATGTATTAAATTTATAAATCATATATGATTCGCGCTGTTTACGCTCCCTTGTACTGGAGAAACCACTTTGCAGGAGTGTAACCTTGATGGAATCAAATGGGTGGTTTTCGGAGTTTATATGCTGAGACAGAGGAAGATGCGGAAGCGAATTAACATGGGAACGATGGTTATTAAAGCGGGTGCGGGAGGCCGTGTCTGTCTGACCTATGTATTGAATACTGCATACTCCGCACTCGAGAAGGTGTACTACATTAGAGCTGTCAAAGTTAATGCTTGAGTGAAGAGAGTATTTGAAATTAGAATGTGTGCTTTCAACAAAGTTGGTTGTCTGTATGTGTTTGCACACCTTGCAACGAGCCTTGCCGCATGGCTGGCACCCAGTTACAGGTGCCTTATCGGTTTTCGAACGCATAGGATAATCCTTAATGTTTTGGGGCGTCTATAAACGACTCTCGGAGGGGAAGGGAAAATTCTTGATAGTCGTTTACTTTGTTGTAAGATGTTATAGTGTCTCCTTAGAATTTTGTTTACGTTAGGAGGGTTGCTTCCAAATGTTAGAACCAAGTTTTTCCGTCCCTCTTGTTTTAATTCTTTCTGCTGATAAAGTAGTTGTTGGTGATCTAGGTTTGCCCCTTTACGTATGGCGTCGTTGACTATAGATGGAGGATAGTGTTGCTTCGCAAGTACGTTGCGCAAGTTATTTGTGTTGTCCTCAAAGTCTTCGGGACGGGAGCAAATTCTCCTGAATCGGTGGGCCTGCGAGTACGGGATGCTCGTCTTGCAGTGACGAGGGTGGCAACTATCGAAGTGAAGGTACTGCTGCCTGCCTGTAGGCTTTTTGTAAACGGTACTAGCCAAGGACCCGTCTTTTACTTTTACGTGGACGTCGAGGAAATTGATTTCAGTTCTTGAGTATGTGTGAGTGAAAGTTATGTCTGGATGAGCTTTGTTGAAGGATTTTATAAAATTAATTAAGTTCTCTTGTGTATCCATCCAAATGAAAAAAATGTCAACTAAAAAGCGTTTGTAAAGAAGGGGCTTAATTTTCTGGGTTGACAAGAACTTAGTTTCAAGATCATTCATAAAAATATTAGCGTAGTTGGGTGTCATTTGAGTCCCCATAGCAGTGCCATTTATTTGTAGATAGTATTGGTTATGAAACTCAAAGCTATTGAGCTGAAGTACCAGCTTCGCAAGGGCTTCAATTACTGTTGGACTTGGCGAGTCATCACATTTGTGCTCACTATAGGACTCTACTAATGTTTTGATGCCGTTTTTATGGGGAATATTGGTGTAAAAGGAAGTTACATCAAGAGTTACAAGAAAGTCACCATCCAGGATACTTATATCGTTCATGATCCGTATGAAGTGCTTGGTATCACGTAGGTAGGAGGAGTGTGTAGGCGGAATGTCCTTAATTAGGGAGTCTATGTAGCTTGATATTGGTTCGGTGAGGGTACCTCTTCCCTAAATAATTGGTCTGCCGGGGTTTCCTTTCTTGTGTATTTTCGGAAGCATATAAAACCGTCCTGGTGTAGCACGTGCTACAGTAAGGGCCTTAGAAATTTTAGGATCTAACTCTCCGAGCTCTACGAGATCATGGAGTGCGGTGTTTATTCTTGCTTGATGTTCTAGGGTTGGGTCTTTACAAAGTGGTTTGTAGAAAGAGGTGTTAGTTAATTGGCGGGTACCCTCTTGGATATAGTCCGATTCATTTAATATTACAATCCCTACCCCCTTATCAGCTGGTTTTATGAAGATATCCGTTCGTTCACTGAGTGCCTTAAGTGAGTCATACTCCTTTCTTGAAAGATTTTCAGCTGATGCCGGTCTGTGTGTGTTATATTCCCGAAGTATGTCTTTTTGGACGGGTTCTATGTAGGTATCTAGGTGCTTCTCCCGCTGAGAGCTTGGTGTCCACTGTTGCCTTGAACTGGAGGGTATTGTGGTAGTGGTTTCTCTCTGGGGTTTGTCGAAAAAGTATTCCTCTAGGCGAAGATTCCGTGCGAAGTTATCAAGGTCTTGTAGTAAGGTAAACTGATTGTATCGGCCAGTAGTAGGACAAAATGTGAGTCCGCGGCAGATTACTGCTCGTTCATGACTGTTAAGTTGAACGTTGGAGATGTTAATTATGTTTTCTTCTGTGTTGCTTTGTGTGCTATTGATGTCTCTCGGTCGGTCGTTAAAGGTTTTATTTATGTTTCCGAGTTGTGGCCTAACCTCTGGTTGAGGGCCCTCTGGGTTGCCAATGTGCAGCTCGTAGGAGTATGGAATTTTATCCCTTGCCATCTTTTTCTTTTTAACCTCTAAGATTTCCTCTGTCCTCTTTCTCTCAAACCGTCCCAGTTCCTCAACTTCTAGAGTGGATAGGGACGTATTAGACCTAGCCCGACGTTGCGCTGCCCCCAGAGGCGCGAGCGCCCTTTCACATTGCGCCATAACGAGTTCGGTTAGCTTTAGTGATGCGGATCTTAGGATTTGATTGCATTTCTGGGTTTCGTCTTCGTCAAAGTCGTTCATTCACGGCTTTAATGATAATTGAATGCACCGAGGGGCTATACCGGATTGTAAATAAATTTTGAGAAATTGTACATGAAGGTCATGACGTAGCCGTTTATCAACAATTTTTCTTAACCTCAAAAAATGGGGTGTCTGCGGTATTGCGCGCACGTCGTCGGTGGGGGAGGTGAACGGTGGACTTGAGCGACCGGGTTGTCAAGACCTAATGGCTCGTTCACACTGAGCGTTCCGGCGACCGGGGAGCCGCAGAATCCGGTTCGGCGGAGGCGAGATTCGCCGACACGGCCCTCTCCGCGCCGATCGCTCCCGGACCGATTTTTGCGGCAACCGCCGCCGGATCCGCTCGCCGCGGAAATTGAAAACATGGCGGCCAAGTCCGACACGCTCGTCCCGTCGCAGTCGGAAAACATCCACATAGCGGAATTGCTAATCGAAATGGTGCGGAACTACCTCGTCCTTTACGACAAACGCCACCCGAAACACAAGGACAGTTTACTGAAGGACGATTTGTGGAATAAAATTGCCAACGAGCTTGGACTGACAGGTACGTACGAGTACTGCTGTCTATGTTGCTTTGTTTCTGATGCAGCTAGCACCATTTCAAGCATTGCGATGTAGCTGCCTTGCACGCCCTAGTCGCAAAGAGCGTTGAAACGAGCATGGTCGTTTATAGCAGCGCTGAAGACCCGCAAAATTGCATGGCGTAGTTGCGAGCCGCGACAACACCATGAGAACATCCGGGCAACTGCGAATCCATCCCGCGCTCACCCGTGGTTGATGGCTTACTCGACAGATGGCGCAATATGGCTATCTGGCGGCGCGGTGCGCGTGCAGTGTGAACGACACTGTGTTTCGGCGACAGGAGCATTCCGGTCGCTGTGGCTGGCGGATTCCCCAGTGTGAATGAGCCATAATAGAGCCACAGTAATTCCGGAGATCGTACCTTTTTGAGGAGGAGGCAGCTGCTTGTTCCCTGTGTGCTTGGTGAGCATGGAGGAAGGAAAAATAAGGAGAGGCCCTGACGTCACATTCGTGAAGCCTCCACATCGGAAACACCCGCATCGCCTCCTAGCGAAAAAGCCTCGAAACATTTCGCGATTTCCGCCGTGTCGTTTGCAAGCGCATGCGCGATTCGAGCCTTTTTTTTTTTCGTCGTGCAAGCGGCGCCGCGGCGCAGTCGATTCACGCATACTGCTCCTCGTGTGTGTTCTTTAGGAAAGCTGCGCAATGCCCAGCTGTTGCGGCATACCCGGTGCAAATCGCGTGCACTGCGGAAAGTACCGGGTGTCACTTTTCATGTGTACGTACACGTTCACTTCATTGATCACTCATGCATGGTATTCGCATGCGAAGCTCTCGGATGTGCGCTCTGTTGCTTCGTACTCATTGTGTCAACTCAGAGCACACACGAACATTTGTTTTTGGCGTCTGACGCGCCGTACATAACATGCGCCGAAGGCATCGTACGTTTTTAGAGGCTGTGTCGTTCAACGAAAGGGCAATAAGCTTATGTTGTTGTTATCGGACTACGTGATGTATGTATTGCGCGTTGTGCGCTCGCTGCGTGCTTGTTGTTGTGTGCGTACTGGAATTACAAACTTTACGTGCACGATCGGGTATACAATACAGCGGTGTCCTCTTATCGACGTGAAGTTACGTCAACTATATAGGTTGGCGTTGCGCCGAATAGCTACTACGCTCACTCCATATACACGAACAAAGAACCGCTAATCCGGCAACAGATCGGGAAATCGGGCTACGAGAAAGGGAAGGCCTAACACCCAGCAGAACGCGTAAGTCACTGCTTGGTGAGTTGGAATACGATGATGCAGGGGCTGAACGTTTTTCATCGCGGCACGTACCGGTATTCTGTACTGTTGCACAAAAACGCTCCATGAAGAATTTCAGCACGCAGCGCTCGGCCTTGCCACGCACGAACAGCCTGGTAAACGCCTGCTTGCTACATTTTACTGCGTGCGAACGGCACAATACGCACTAAGTTTACGCCGGGACTACAAATCTGCGCAGAAGCTAATCACCGCGGAGAGCACGCCGCGGGGCGTCTGCTGTTTTGTTTGCCCCATACCGGTTTCTTTGCCCCATAAATCTGACGTCACTTCCGCCACACCTTTCGCAATGCATTGGAATACGATAGGGCCTCTCCTTAGTATTCCTTCCTCCATGTTGGTGAGGGTCCGATGGCTCGCAGTCCTCTGTGGTCGGTGGTGGGCCTGCAGGAGTGGACGTGCAGGGCTCGGGTCGAGTTGACCGTGGTATTGTGGAGGGTGGCGAAGATCTTGACCTTGAATGGCTTGGTCCTCGGGGGCGCTGAGAAGGTTTCCTTTCTCCGGTCGTTGGTGCGGCCGTCTCTGCATTCTGAGTTGTCGGCACTGTAGCGGTCGGATTCGACGACGAGGTCGCCGTGGTCTCGGCACGCACAGGACCAGGTTTCCTTGCTTGTTTTTTCCTCGAGTGTGCGGCCCTTCCCTTGGCCTGTGGGGTCCTTGGTGTATGTGCTTGGCAGCCCTTTGCCAGAGTGCTCGAGCTAGGCGTCCGTTGTTGGACGTTGCTGGCCGAAGCGCTTTTTTTTTCAGCGGTCCTGACATTGAGAGAGGCAGCAGTCGGCGTATCCAAGTTGAAACTCTTTAGTTGGTCGAAATGGAAACGCAATCTGCAGCAAGTGATCTCTATCAAAAAATCTCAGATGATACGTATGACACATATTTAATAATCTCGTACGATCATACGAGAACACCTCTGATTCATATGTGTTCATAGGAGAGTATGCATACGAGGCCTATGTGTCATATGAAGATTTTCTATAGGGATGCACGCTATACACCGATTGCGGCGAACAGACCGTCAGCCCTCGGTAATTTCATCTGCGGCTAGGCGCGCTGGCATTTAGACTTGCGGTATCGAACATTCGAGTCTTATCGCTGGTGGCTGCGCTTGTTCCTGAAGACACGGAACTTTGCGCGTTTGCGCGCTCAAGCGTAGCATAATATTCTATAATTGGCTGCATGGAAATAAAGAAAAATCGGTGCACGTGGCAATATATATATATATATATATATATATATATATATATATATATATATATATATATATATATATATATATATTGTAGCGATGCCTTGGAACATAGTAATGGGCTGCTCTCTCCAGCGCCTTCTAGTGGGTCGTGCTCTTTGGCTTCTGAAAGGATGCCGCGCGCTCACAGAGTTCGTGCCTTGCCGTGACTGTCGCCATTACACGTTGTCGTTGAGTGCCGTCTATAAAACGCCTTAACAATTTGGTAGAGAGTGCCCCTGCAGCTTCGATCCCGTACCCTGCCATCTACCATGCCTCAGGACGCAACCCAGCATACGCCTCCTCCCGCAGCAACCACATGTCCCGGTGTCCCCCGTATACGCGATCCACTATCTTCCCTGGCACCGATAGCAGCGATGTGGAGGACTGGCTCGCAATTTACGAGCGCCTCAGCATACCCAACAAATGGGACGAAAAAGGCAAGTTGAGCAACTTGGTATTCTTCCTCGCGGGAGTAGCAAGCTTGTGGTACAACAACCTTGCGTCCGATTTTGCGACTTGTTCCGATGTCAAGACCACCGTCATCAGCGTTTTTGGCCGCCAGCATTTCGTAAGCTGCAAGCAGAAGAGCGTTTACGCGAACGAGCTCAGCAGGCCGGTGAATCTTTCACAAGTTATATCGAAGACGTCCTCGACTTGTGTAAGAAAGCCAACGCAACCATGTCTGAGTCTGACAAGATTCGGAACGTAAAGAAAGGCATTGACGACGATGCCTTCACCATACTGCTCGCCAAGAACCCTGGCGCAGTGGCCGTGGTCATAACGCTGTGCCAGAGCTACGAGGAGCTCCGCCGGCAGCGTTCGATGACCCGTCGCTCACCATCACGCGACGCAGAGCTTGCTGGCAATAACTGACCAGGCCGCGTTGCTGGCAGAAGTCAAGTCATCCGTGCGAGAAGAAATTGCACGCCACTTCTCTCTCCTGTCCTTTGCCTACCCGCCGCATGTTCAACAGTCGTTGACCACTCTGCATCATCCCCTCCGCCGAGCGATTGAGCAGGAAATTGCGGAGGTCGTGCCTGAGTACCACCCGCAACCTGTGGATCCTGCACCCAAGAGTTGCGCTCAAGTTGTCGCTAGGACGGCCCAAGTAATTCCTGCGGCTGCCTCAATGAGTGACGCCGAAGCCGCCGCTAGACCTCCGTTCTTTGAAACGGGTGTGCCGGTTACATATGCTGACGCCATCCCTCGGCCCCGACTGCAACCCACCATGCAGTCATTTTAGCAGCCGACACGTCATTCGCGTCCTACGACCTCTGCGGGACCTACTCGGGCGAACCGATAGCGCAACCCCGACAACCGGCCCATCTGCTTTGCTTGCGATTACGCCGGTCACGTGGCACGTTATTGCCAACGCGTGCAGCCGCCTCGAGTCGCGTCTCCTGTCACCAGCCAGTCAAGCCGTGCATTCTACGACCCACCTCCACCTATGTCACCGACGTGACGCCCACCTCCAGCTACTCGCCGCACTCCGTCTCCACGACGTCGCTCACTGTCACCCATGTGGCCACATTCGGTCGCACTATGGCAGGAAATCTAGTCGTCGCAGTCCAGGAGGCAAGGGCTGCGACGCTATCGAACTGTGAAGGCCCTCAGCGAAGTCCATCGAATATAATCGACGAGTTTGTGGACGGTGTTCACGCATTGGCTCTTATTGGTACTAGAGCCGCTGTATTCGTTATGGATGGAAAGCTTTGCCGCTTACTCCGAAAAGTGACGACGCCACTTTCTGGGATGTCCCTCCGTACCGCGAGCTCCCAGAGTATTCATCCTACAGCAGTATGCACTGCTCGCGTCGTCATTCAGGACGTTCTGTACGACGTCGAGTTCGTCATAATTGCGGCATGCTCTCGCGACGTCATCCTGCGATGGGATTTTCTCTCCCGCCACGACGCCGTAATTCGTTGCGCACCAGCCGAACTCGAACTCTCATCGTTCTCACATTTGACGCCGGCAGACAGCCCACCGGTACTGAGCAAGGTCCCCGTCAAAGACGATACGAAAGTGCCTCCAAACTCGTGAACGGCTGCGTCGGTCTACTGCGCCGGTTTCTCCGACACCATTGCACTCATTTCGCTATCTGCCCGCGTCTGCACCAGAAAAGGGTTGCTGGTACCTTTCGCGACCATGCGAGTCACTGAGGGGAGCACCGCTATCTTTGTCACCAACCCATCTCCGTAGACTGTTACGTTGGTTCGAGGGGAATGTCTCGGCACAGTAGAAGCCGTTGAAGACGCACAAGTTCAGGACGCACCCGATGATTCGCGCTGGTACCGTACCATCAGTGCCGTTTTCACGTCTGATTCGTCACCCGCTGATGTATTTGGTCCCTTCATTGCTGACAACCTTACGTCCGTCCAGTGTTCTCAGCTTCTGTGCTTGTTGGATGAATTTCGTCAATCTTTCGATGTCGGGCAAATATCTCTCGGCCGCACGGCCGCTGTAACGCATCGCATCGAAACTGGCGCCCACCCACCACTGCGGCAACGTCCATATCGTGTGTCTCCCGTAGAACGTCAGGTAATAATGAGCAAGTGGACGATATGC
The DNA here is from genome assembly GCF_013339695.2 of Rhipicephalus sanguineus. Lineage (NCBI taxonomy): Eukaryota > Metazoa > Arthropoda > Arachnida > Ixodida > Ixodidae > Rhipicephalus > Rhipicephalus sanguineus. Next base: position 123,278,740 of record NC_051184.2, read on the forward strand.
TTCGACGCGATGTCATTCGGCCCTCAGACAGCCCATGGGCGTCTGCTGTTGTTCTCGCTGCGAAGAAGGACGGTTCTGTGCGCTTCTGTGTGGACTACCGACGGCTCAACAAGATCACCCGCAAGGATGTTTATCCACTGCTGCGAATCGGCGACGCGATTGACAGCCTCCAAGGAGCAGAATTCTTTTCAACTCTCGATTTGCGCTCGGGGTACTGGCAAGTACCCATGCCTGATGACGCTCGACCGAAGACAGCCTTTGTCACGCCCGACGGCTTATACGAGTTCAACGTCATGCCGTTTGTTCTGTGTAATGCGCCCGCAATCTTCGAGCGCATGATGGACACCGTTCTGCGCAACTTGAAATGGTACACGTGCCTGTGTTACCTGGACGACGTCGTCGTCTTCGCTCCGAATTCTCCACGCATCTCCAACGTCTGCGGCATGTTTTGTCACGTTTGAGCAACGCCGGCCTCAAACTGAATCTGAAGAAGTGCCGATTTGCGGCACGGCAGCTGACAATCCTCGGCTACGTCGTGTCGAAGGACGTCATCCTTCCCGATCAGGCGAAGCTTCGGGCCGTGGCCGAATTCCCATATCTACGTCCATCGAAGAACTGCGCAGTTTTGTAGAGCTATGTTCATACTTTCCAAGCTTGATACGAAACTTTGCCACTATCATATCGCCACCGACGAAGCCCCTTGAAAGTAACGGACCCCTAAATTGGTGGTCGTCCGATGGTTCGACGCGTTCGCAAAGCTCCGTCGTTTGTCGACGTCCCCTCCCATACTACCCCAATACGACCCTACGGCCCCAACGGAAGTACACACGGACGCCAGTGGTGTAGGCCTCGGCGCTGTCCTTGCGCAGCGCAAACCAGGGTTCCCGGAATATGTCGTGGCATACTCAAGCCGTACGCTTACTAGAGCCCAGACCAATTACACCGTCAAGGAAAGAGTGCCTGGCGACCACCTGGGCCCTTACAAAGTTCCGACCTTATTCGTATGGCCGTGCATTTGATGTCGTCACCGACCATCATGCACTATGCTGGCTGCCGTCAATGAAGGATCCCTCAGGCAGTCTCGTCCGCTGGGCATTTCGCCTGCAACACTACTACATCCGCGTGCTGTACCGCAACGGACGCCATCATGCTGACGCCGACGCCCTCTCACACTCCCCCTTGCCTGACAACAATGCGCCCTGCTCAGTATCGTACATTGCTGTTTCCTCCATCGTCGTTGACACTATCGCTACCGAAAAGCGCAAGGACAAAGGGATCGCCTCGCTGATCGTCCTACTCACTGATCCGTCTGCAACACTGTCCACTCGCGCGTTGCGTCGTCAAGCCCACCATTTTGCCATTACTGACGACCTACTGCACCGGTGCAATTACAACGCCGACAGCCGCCAGTGGCTACTTGTGATACCCCACCGTCTGCGTTCTGAAACATGCGAATCCTTCCACTCCGATTCGCAATGCGCGCACTCTGGGTTATCCAAATCTTAGCACCGCATTCGACAACCATACTTCTGGCGAGGGATGTATCGCTACGTGAGGCGCTTGTTCGCTTCAGCCTCGCTTGCCAGCGCCGAAAACTTTCAACGCAGGTGTTGCCAGCCGGTCTACAACCATTACCTCGCCCTAATCGTCCGTACGGGCACGTGGGCATCGATTTGTATGGACCACTTCCTCTGACGTTGGCCGAAACCGCCGCCCTCCCAGCGGCTGCAGCGCGCAATGCTGTCTGCTTCCTGCTACACCGATTCATGCTGCGTCACCGTCCACCCCAGGAGCTTCTCAGCTATCGAGGCCGTGTCTTCTTGTCGGAAGTCGTCGTAGCCATTCTCAAAGAGTGTCATGCTGTTCACCGTAAAACTACTGCTTACCACCCGCAGACGAATGGCCTAACCGAGCGCTTTAACAGCACGCTCAACGACATGCTCTCAATGTATGTCGCTGCCAATCACACAAATTGGGATGCCATTCTGCCCTTCGTCACCTACGCCTAATACACCGCCCCTCAGAGCACTACTGGTTTTTCACCATTCTTACTGTACGGAAGGCACCCGTCGTACACCATCCATACGATACTTCCATACAAGCCGGATACATCGGAGGTGCGCCTATTTCTGACACAGCCAGGCTTGCTGAAGAGTGTCGCGAGCTTGCCAAGAACTTTACGACGCGTGAACAAGAGCAGCAGAGTAGCATTCGCGATGGCACTACAACTTCTGCGTCGACGTTCCTCACTGGAGCACTCGTATGCCTCTCCGTCCCTACCACTGCAAACGGGCTGTCGTCAAAACTCCTGCCGAAAAACGAAGGCACCTACCGCGTCGTCGAGCGCAAATCCCTGGTCAACTGCCTCATCGAACCCATCGAACTATATTCAGACATGCGCCGTCGTATTAGGCCTTGAGGCGTGGAACGCCTCAAGGCCTACTATGACCCGCTCATAGTGACCAGCTGTTAGGTCGCCGGGAGGCTCCCTTTTCGAACCCGGGGTAATTGTACCGATGCCTTGCAACATAATAATGGGTTGCTTTCTCCAGCGCCATCTAATGGGTCGTCCTCTTTCTGAAAGGATGCCGCTCGCGCAGAGAGCTCGTGCCTTGCCCTGACTGTCGCCATTACGCATGGTCGTTGAGTGCCGTCTATTAAACACGTTAACAAAATATATATATATATATATATATATATATATATATATATATATATATATATATATATATATATATATATATATATATATATATAATATATATATATATATATATATATATATATATATATATATATATATATATACCACAATCAAACGTGCTTAGGTGCAACACAAGAGAAACAGGTGCAATACAATCAAAACGTGCATCGAAAGAAACATGTGCAACAAACATGTGCAAACATGTGCAACACAACAGGTGCAACACAAAAAAACATGCATCTAGAGCTACACGTGCAGAAAATTGCATCCAGAGGAACACGTGCAAAAATGTGTGTCCAGATCAGCAGGTACAATGGTCCAACACAATAGAACGTGCAGCGAGCGTAACACAAAACAGGTGCAACAAAAAAACGTTTATCGAGACCAACCGGTGCAAAAATGTGCATCCAGAGTAGCAGGTAAAAAGATACAAAGAACAGGTGCAAAGAACACAACAGGTGCAACACAAAAAAAACGTTCATCGAACCCAAGCGGTGCAAAAAAGTGCATCCAACAGGTACAAAGAACAACAGGTACAAAGAACACAACAGGTGCAACACACACACACACACAAAAAAAACGTTCATTGAAACGAACCGGTGCAAAAAAGTGCATCCAGAGCAGCAGGTACAAAGATGCTAAGCATCGAGGGCAACAGGTGTCAATTGCAGTGCGAGCAACACCTGTTAATGGGCGAAACGCTGTGAATAACAATAGGAACGCGCTGCGCGAGAACAACAAGTGGTGGGCGCATGGTGAACCCAATACTGTGAATAACAATAGGAGTGTGCTACGCATCGAGGCGCATAAAACTGCGAATAACAATAGGAATGTGCTGTGCATTGAGAACAGCAAGTGAAGAGCGCATGGTGAATACAATACAGTTGATAGGCAAGAGGAATAGCAACAAAGACGAGTTTGTGCCAGCAATGAGGTGTGCACTGTACACTAGGCAAGTATGCTAGCCAAACCACCCGCGTTCTCGTTTAAACCGCAAGAAACCGTGTTGAACTTGTGAATTAAAAATGACTCGCGCATTTCGAATTTATAACGTGACGTAAATCCTGAGTCCAATATAGTCGCCGTGAATGATTCAAAGGTGTGTTCGGTGCTGGCGACGTGTCTAGATATTGGCAAATGAAGCATGGAGTGCACATGCGCTTTGTTGTTGTTGAAACGGTAGCGAAATGCATTTTCGGTTTGACCGATATACTTCAACTTGCAGATGGAGCACTCGAGCAAATAAACCACATTATCTGTCTCACACGAAAAATCGCCACGAATTTTCAAGCTAAAACCATTGGCGGTTGTTTGCGTCGCGACGAGACGGAAAGAAGTGGGCGTGCTTCTTTCTCAAAGGCAACAACAAAAAGAATCCTTTATTATCAGAAAGCAGCGGCTTTTATCGACCGCATCACTAGCGCCACCGCGGCACTATAACTGCTGACGCTGTCATAGCTGGCTAGTATCTTATCACACATCTTCCTCACTTTTTTTTTTGAAGCTGCTCTTGTTATGATGCTTGAAATCGTTCTGGAGGAACCACACACCTTCCACTTCGTGTGTGATGATGACAGGAGTCGTTACACTGTTGCGCTGCGCTTCTTTCATCACTGCATATTTCTGGCGATTCCGCTGTTAGCGGCGTTGTTCCTCGGCCGTCTTCTGAACTAGTCGGAGGCAGCGGGACAAGATGAGTGCGATTTCTGCGTAGGAAAGTTTCCCCGGAGTCAATCCAGTACGACCTGGGCTCGTCGGCACTTCCTCGAACGACCCCTTCTTTTTGTAGGTCTACGATCCATACGTCTGTTCCTTCGGACAGCTCTGGCAGATCGCGCACTCCATGGCGCCGGTCGTAGTCTTTCTTCTGGCGCTGACGCTGCGACCTCTCGAAAGATGCCAGTTCTTGGAAGTCCGGCGTCCGGGGCTGGAGGTTTTCGCTGGACGTGGGTAGGGCAGTGCGCAGTCTCCTCCCCATGAGCAGCTCGGCGGGGCTGTATCCGTTCTTCAATGGGCTTGTCCTGTAGGCCAGAATAGTTTTATAAGCGTCACCAGTTTTCTTTAAGGACCCTTTGATAATTTTCACGGCCGACTCCGCCATTCCGTTGCTCTGATGATAATGAGGGCTAGACGTCACGTGTTGAAAGTTGTACTCTTTTGCAAATTTTGAAAATTCAGAGCCAAGGGCTCTTGAGAATTGCGGTCCGTTATCGGAAACTACTACTTCCGGAATCCCGTGTCTCGCGAAAATGGATTTGCAGTGGTTTATTACCGCCGATGAAGTCAAGTTTTTCAGCGATACGAGCTCCGGGTATCGTGAAAAATAATCCGTGACGACAAGCCACCACTTTCCCCCAAGAAAGAATAAATCCATCGCAATGCGCTGCCATGGCCTATCTGGAAACTGGGTCTGTTGTAGAGGCATCTTTCGGTTGGTGCTCTGCTTAAGGCAGCTGTGGCAGTTCTTAACAAGTCGTTCAATGTCCGCGTCGATACTTGGCCACCAAACTGAGCTCTTGGAACGTGCCCGGCACTTCTCAATTCCGAAGTGTCCCTCGTGAATTATTTCAAGGATGGGCTGCCTTAGTCTTGATGGGATCACTATCCGAGAGCCGCACATGGGCAGGTTTTCAACCCGGGCGATGTCTGCCCTCTCACTCCAGTAAGGCTTCAGGTCAACCCCAACGTCTCGACGGCTTGGCCAGCCCTTTGTACATAGATTGATAAGCGCTTTACATACCGGATCTTGCTCTTGCTCCAGGGCGATAAGATGTAAACTTGGCGCTGTTACTGGAACTGACGAGGCCACCAGTCGAAGATAGCCTTGGATTTCGGCCTCCAGTTCCATGGATTCCGTTCGTGGAAGAGGTGACCGAGAAAGGGCGTCCGCCACCGTCAGGTCCCGGCCTGGAACATACACAATGTCATACGTGTAGCGCATCAGACGCATGCGCATCCTCTGTAGTCTCGGTGTTAGTTCGTCAATTGCTTTTGACCCAAACAAAGATACGAGTGGTTTGTGATCTGTCTCTAGGCTAAAGCGCTTTCCCACGAGATAATCACGGAACTTTTCACTGGCCCACACAAGGGCAAGTCCTTCTTTTTCAATGTGGGCGTATCGCCGCTCGGTGGTTGTAAGGGCTCTGGAAGCATAAGAAATGACTTTGAACTGACCGTCTTTCTGTCTTTGGCGCAGGACAGCTCCGAGACCGTATGATGAGGCGTCTGCTGTCACCACTGTTTCCATATCTGGATCGTACATTCCCAAGACAGGGTCCGATGAAAGAACAGTCTTCCACTTCATGAAGGCGGCTTCTTGCGCGGGACCCCACACAAATTCATGTCTTGAGCTCAACATCAGAGAAAGAGGCTGGAGGACTTCCGCCATGCGTGGGACAAAGCGGGCCAGATAATTTGCCATGCCCATCACGCGCCGTAATTCTGTCTTGGACGTCGGGCGTGGCATTTCTGTTACCGCGCTAAGCTTTTCTTTATCGGGACGCACTGCGTTATTCCCGATCGTATGTCCTAAGAATGATATCTAGGTTACCCCAAACTCACACTTCTCTCTGTTCAATGTGATGCCTGATGTGCGGAGGCGGTCCATCACTGCCCGAAGCCGCTCGTCATGCTGCGCCTGCGTGGCACCCCAAATAAGCACATCGTCCATGTGGCAGACGACTCCCTCCTGTCCACAAAGAACCTGTCCCATTCGTCTCTGAAAATGTTCGGGGGCCGTCGAGATTCCGAACGGAAGTCGATTGAAATAAAATAGGCCGAACGGCGTGATAAATGTTGTGAATACTTTGCTCCTTTCACTAAGTGGTATCTGCCAGAAACCCGAGTTCGCGTCAAGTTTCGAGAACATGCTGGCTCCCCGTAGCATTCCAATGGTGTACTCGACGGCCGGTATTGGATGCCATTCTCGTTGAACATATCTGTTGAGTTCCGTGAAGTCGACACAGATCCGAACAGCACCAGAGGGTTTGGGAACGACAACCATAGGTGCGCACCATGTAGTAGGCTCGGTGACAGGAGAGATGACGCCTAGTGCTTGCATCCGCTCGAGTTCTTGCCTTGTTTTTTCGTACAATGGAAGGCGGACTCGACGTGGCGACGACAGCGCGAAAGGCTTTGAGTCAGGATTCAACTTGAGGTCATATTCTTCTTTGAAGGTCCCCAGTCCCTGGAACACTTGTGGAAAGTCAGATTCGGGCTCCAGTTTCTTCACTACATTAACTTGTGGTAGTACCCCGAGCCTTTCTATCGCTGGTTTCCCAAGAAGAGGGGTTCGGAGGCCTTGCAGAACGTACACGTCTTCGCAGCTGCTCATTCCTGCAAACGTCATATTCATAGCAGCCATACCAGATATGGCAAGGGATTTTCCATCAGGTCCCTGAAGGCGGCGCCTTGCTGGTTGAAGTTTTATCGCGGGAAATATGCGAGCGAAGAGCTCCGCGGGAATGACCGTTTCGTCCGCGCCGGTATCTATTTTAAATACCACTTTCGAGGATTCAACGAGAACTGGAACTTCCCACCTGTGAGTGGATGAATGGGATGCAACTCCGAGGAAGCCTGGTTCTTCGGTCTGGTTGTCGACGTTCCTGACAGCTCTCGTTGACCGGCAAACCACCTCGAAGTGTCCTCTTTTTTCGCACTTTCGGCAGACTGCATCTTTTGCTGGACAAGACGCTCGACTGTGCCTGTTTCTTCCGCACCAGCCACATGGTTTGGGAACGTTGCTTCCACTTTCAGGCGAAGGCACGTTCTTCCCCACTTGTCGCGCACTCCTCTGGGACTGTATGTGGTGGACGTCCTGTTCTCGCACGCGGTGAAGCTCTACCTGCTGTTGGTTGATGGTCTCGTGCTGGCGTGCCACCAGCACTGCTTTCTGTAGATTTAGGTCGGGATCGAGTTGCAGCGCTCTCGAGATCTTGTGGTCTTGGATACCCACCACGAGACGATCTCGAATTAAATCTTCACGCAGCTGCCCGTAGTCGCACGTAGCTGCAAGCGCGTGCAGTGCGGTAACAAAATCCTCGACGGATTCGCCGTCTTGTTGTGTTCGGGTGTTAAACTTCACCCTTTCATAAATGATGTTCCGTCGAGGAACAAAGTAGGCCTCGTATTCCTTCAGTACGGCCTCAAACTTCTCCTTGTCGTCAGGTTCAAGTTTGAACGTTTTGAAAATATCCTCGGCCTGAGGCCCCATTAAATAGACCAATGCATCTACTTGACTTTTTTCTGGCTTCGCGTCTAGTCCAGATGCCGTTCGGAAGCGAAGAAATCGCTGTTTCCAGGGAGGCCAGTCGTTGGGTGTTGCGAAGCTGAAGGGCTCGGGTGGTGAAATTTGAAACAAAGCCATCTCACTTGGTCTTTCCTTGTAAGGTTTCTGGTAGCCTGTACGTCTCCTGACACTGATTAGCGGTACCCCGGCGTCCTCGTTTCCAGGCTAGTCCGACGTCCGATAGCCGTGGTGCCTATGATCGGCAGGCGCCACTTCTGACACCATGTTTGCGTCGCGACGAGACGGAAAGAAGTGGGCGTGCTTCTTTCTCAAAGGCAACAACAAAAAGAATCCTTTATTATCAGAAAGCAGCGGCTCTTATCGACCGCATCACTAGCGCCACCGCGGCACTATAACTGCTGACGCTGTCATAGCTGGCTAATATCTTATCACACAGCGGTGCTTTTAGCCACAGTGGTGGTCGTCATCGGAGTGCATACTTTGCATCGAGGTTTGTGACATGGATGGCAACCAGCGTGTGGAATGTAGTTGTTTCGAACTTTGGAGGACGTGAGGATATCCTGCAGATTACTGCAATGTCGATAGACGGCGCGGGGTGGCTCGGGAAAAACTTTCTTTAAATGCTCGCTTTGAGTCAGCATGTTGTAATGTTTCCTCAGGATTGCTGCCACATTGGGCGCTGAGGCGCTATGCGTGAGGACGTATATATATATATATATATATATATATATATATATATATATATATATATACTATATATTTGTCAAGCTGCGACGAACGAAGCCAGTTTTCTAGAATTTGAAGATAAATTTGCAAATTTGCATTCGCCGTCAGCTATTCCATGGGTTCAATCAGGGCTGGGCAAAGGTACTTCGCAATTGTATCGCGATACGATACAAGATACTAAGGCAAGAATTATTTCAGATGCATATACAAGATACTACAGCAATGATTGTATCCGATACAATACATTGCAATTGTATGTTAAGATACTTAGATACATTCGAAAATTTGCTGTTATATATCTAAACAATGTAGCACTAAACGCCTATGCCCTAAAATCTTCGCTTGAAAATTTAAAACTGCGAGCAATTTAGTTTTATTCGAATAAAATGTTTGTTAGTATCTCAAAAGTTTTGTACTTCTTGCTCAAGGTATACTAGCATCATCCGGAAACAGCTTAATGGCGTTGCCTTAGCTTCTTAACATGACAGCTCTTTTTTACACTTTGCTGACAGCGGTTTTTGTTTGTCGCGTTTGAAATTGATGGGAGTCGCTGCTGTACTTGCCGACCTGCTAGCGCGTTGTCATCTAAGCACAGGAACGTAAATGAGAAGCCTCCGCATGATGGCGCTGTGTGTTTCTTTTTTGCCCGTAAACATGTTACGGTTTTCGCAATAACGTATCACCAAACAGGTGTACGTCGCCAAGTACTTGTGCAGCCCAGGAACGTTTCGGACGTATGGTACAGTTGCCCAAAGCGCCGGAGGACACCGCTGCTATTCGCAATATTGCCACATATAGATTCGATTACCTGGTGACTAGTAGCCGTAATATAATTAAAGGAAGCCTAAAACCGACGAACAGAAATATATCTAAGTAAAATATATCAGCGGTTTCGTATGAAACACATCGAATCAGTATAGAAACAAAATACAGGCGCCACTCAGAAGACCTGATAGTAATAGTTGCGTTTTGCGCGTCCCGAAAGCACGATATCATTACGAGAGACGCCCTAGCGGAGGGCGCCGGAAATTTCTACCGCCTGGGGTTCTAAAACTTAAATATTAGCACAGGGGCCTCAAGAATTTTCGCTCCATCAAAATGTGGCCGCCACGACCTTTGGGTCCGCAGTGAAGCACCATGAACACTAGACCACCGCGGCGGGTAACCCCTAACAGCTATGACAATTAAATTCAGTGGCTATGAAATTTAGCGTAAAACTGGTACGCTCATCAGAAAATTGTGTCTGGTGCAGCATAGCCTCAGCAGCTGTTGCGCCACAAAAAAAAACGAATTAGCTAACTGACTAGATGATCAGAAAAACGGAGCTTATGTAATAACAATGTTTCTCTGGTACCTTCGCTAACAGTCAAGCTGGCTTCCAATAGTTTACGTTATTATGTACTCCAGGCGCTAGGGGTTATTACATAAGTAAGTTCAAGTGAAATATGAGTGTCTAAACAGTAGCACAAATGACGCAGACAGTTAAAAGTAAAAAGTAAAGCAAACAGCTTACTTTGGCAGAACGTTAAAGACATTGCAGTAAGCATACCGGTAAGAAAGAAACAATATAGACATGTAGGTAAAGTATTGGATAGAAAAGGATAGCTAAGAAAGAACTTTCGCTATCAACCAAATAATGATTTTAAAACTGTTTGAATAAAAGAAAGAGACGTGCGCCAGCATCGAGTCTTGCATCAGAATGTGCGCGAAAGACGCCGCGCGCATTGGAATAACGGCACAGGCCGTGTCAAGTGTCACATTGCCAAGTGTCATGGCACCGACACAACTAAAAAAAGAATACTGCAGTTCCACTTCGCGAACACTGTCGAAACAGCGAAGCTTATACCCGTCATTCATCAGGCTATATCGTACTTCAACGTTTTTCAAGTATTTCGTTTGTTGGCGCTTAGCTTCGGCCTCCCTTGCGCGAACATCGCGACTGGCTCGGCGACCACACGCCCTTTCTCGCAGCAGCTCTCGCTGACGCTCAAGTTGGGAGACTTCTTCATTTGGAGAATGAGACACGCTCACCATGTTGAAAGTGCAAACTTCTGAACACTGACACGCTATTGTACACACCACTGCTCCTCACCACCACCCCACCATGGCGCGTTTCTCGAAGGTTTACCCCTCGATATCCTCCGCCATTACTCTCGCCTCTCTCAGCACAGGCTAGCCCTCCCTTTCCTACCGAGCCTCACACTGCGAGGCCACGTGATCATCGTTACTACAACATCGGACACCAAAGCCTCGACTAATAAGAGCTTCGCTGTTAAAACGAGAAAACAAAAGGGTCAAAGCACTTCGCGCGCTTGTTTCTCGAGACGACGCGAGCGCCACAACGTGACTTCGATAAACCAATAGGGACGCTCAGAGCTCATCGCTTATCCTGGCTGGAAAGCTCTGGCAGAAGGACCAAATAAAGTCAGTGCCTTTAGTTTTTTTTTCAGGCTGGTAGCAGTTCCGCCAACGCTTATTGTTTCGCACGGCAGTTGTTCGAACGCAGTATCTTGTATCTTACGATACACGATACATTCTTCAATGTATCGGGAATACAGATAGTGATGCATGCCTTGCGAAACGTATTTTGATAGAGATACAACATACCTAAAGAGTATCCAACATACATGCATCTTCGATACTGCCCAGCACAGGGTTCAATGATTTCAACAGAATAAATTGACGACGCACAGAAAACACTGAGTTCCATTTCGCTAAGTTTTTCCTGAAGTACAAAGGCAGAAATGCAGCGATGTCAATTTTTACAAAGGCGGCTTCTTTACCAGTGAAGCTGTTAAGCAAGTCGTAATGGGAGCGGCCTATCGGGTATGTGGGATTGTGCGGCCTGCACAAGAAAACTATCATCATCAACGGATAAGTGCCACAGAAAGCGAGTAAATCCTACTACTCTCCACTGGGTCACTAAAAATGAAGAATGCAGCTCCACAAACGGGTACGTGCCACAGATAGTTCTGCGGCCTAGCAGAAAACTATCATCATCAGAAACAGGTATGTGGCACCGGATTTGGGTACATTCCACAACTCACAACCTCTACTGAAAAGGAAGAAGGCAACAGTTAGCCCAACAAATAGTCCGCGACTCTGCGCTATAACTCGAACCTCTCTGTGCTCAATCCACGTAGCAACAAGCTTTCATCACTTAGCAAAAGCCCAAGAAACGACCTAGAAGCAGCCTAGAGGCAACGTGCATCACCTAGCTAAGGCCTAGAAACAATCTTGAAGCAAACTGATTAGTCTTCAGAATCGTCCAGTTTCGCTGTTTCAAGGCTACGCGGCTTCGCCACCTTTTTGGGAAATGCGATGTAATGATACCGCGTTAAAACGTATAGCCAGCCTAATCACGACAATAGTGTAATATTGAAGAGGCTACAGGCCACAGTCGGTGGCCCTATTGCGTATCAAATGCCACTGGTTGGTAGTGGTTTGCTATCCTTGACATTATTCCCACAGGAACGTGGTGGTTACTTTTGTTACTTAATAGTTTGTGCGGCAGATGGAACGAGTAGTCGGCCAAGTAGTCGGCGATGCCGCGTGGCAGCTCACCACGCTGTGGGGGCGGTGCGTTGACGACGAAGCCACGTAGGCCCATCTGACGGTACTGGCAGCGGCGGTATGTGTGGCCGGCTTCCCCGCAGTGATATCAGAGCGGTCGGTTGTCAGGGGCACGCCAAACGTCGGTCTTTCGGGGTGCGCAGCGTTGTCCTGTCGTCGGGCTGTATGGCGTCGGTGCCTGGCGGCGGAACTGCTGCGGCGGCGTGGCGTCTTGACGCCGACGAGGAGGAATGTTGCGGCGGACTGCAGCGGCGTAGCTGATCCCTTGTGGCTCAGGCTGCACTAGTTAAAGTGCTCCCAGGGATTGCTCTATTTCCTGGCGCACGATGTCAGTAATCGAGTCTACTTGAGGCTTCGAGGACGGCAACAGATTTCGCAGCTCCTCCCGCACGATCGCTCTGATCGTGTCTTGCAGGTCGTCGGATTGTAGCGCTTGAACCTGACCGTAGGCCGTTGTGGGACTCCGGTGGTTGTACTGCCTCGTACGCATTTCAAGCGCCTTTTGGATCGTTGTGGCTTCCGAGACGAATTCCGCGACCGTCTTACGTGGGTTACGAAGAAGGCCGGCAAACATTTCCTGCTTGACTCCTCGCATTAGGAAGCGCATCTTCTTCCCCTCGGACATAGCGGGACCAGCATGGCGAAAAAGGCGGACCATTTCTTCAGTGTACATGCCTATGTTCTCCTTCGGCAGCTGTACACGAGTCTCTAGCAGGGTTTCGGCTCTTTCCTTCCGGACGACGCTCGTGAAGGTGTTCAGGAAAGCGGCACAAAAAAGGTCCCAGGTTGTGAGCGTGGCCTCTCGGTTCTCGAACCATGTTCGAGAGTCGTCTTCCAAGGCAAAGTACACGTGCCGTAGCTTCTAGGGATCAGTCCATTTGTTGAATAGAGCGACGCGGTCGTACCTTTCAAGCCAACATTCCGGGCCTTCGAGCGGTGACCCACGGGAGGTAGGTGGCTCCCTCGGTTGATGCATCACGATTGCGGGCGGTTGCGCAGTGTCTGTCATCGTTGCCGCAATCGTGGTCCTGGCCTTTGTGTTCCGAGTCTTGTCGGGTAGCGTCCGGTACTCCGGTGCTAGGCCTTGTTGCCTACGGCTAGCTCGCTGGTCGTGGTTGGCGTCGATGTCTTCTCCGCGCTGTGGGCTGGGTTCACGGCTTGACGGGGGCGTCCGGAACATGAACGAACAGCACCTCCACCAGATGTCACGTGGTCGTGACGTCGACGAAGGCAGCAGTCAGCACGTACGAGATGAAACTCTTTATTAGGCCGAACTTGTGGCCGGGAAACTGAAAGTCAAGCTACAGCAATAAACTGATAGCGGCGAGCAGAGCGTCGACCGTCGATAAACTGACAAGCGGTGAAGCGCGTCGGAATTTATGCATGTGCCGTAGAATATTCCAGCGTTATCGCTGATTGTCGCGGAACCTCTAGAACAAGCTCGAATGTTCACGTCTTGCGCGCAATCTTAACAAAATGATCTACAATCATCCCGAAGCTTCTCGATGAATGAGGCGCAGTTTGCGCTGAGCGTTGCTGACAGTTTTTGTGGGCGGAAACCGAATACAACAAAAGTAATAATAAGAAACGCACGTGGCAATATGCCTTCTCTTGTGGCTGTGGTTCTTCAACTTGCTTTGTCGGTCCCTTAAAATCCGCTCTGATTGCCGCGTCCTAATGCTTTAGAAACTCGGGCTGTTCCTGGAACCTGCTGAATTGCGCTTGCAGATAGCTCTTGGCTAATCTTCGACTATACCTACTTAAAGGTATCCCTGAAACTTTCGTCACCGGCGGCACTTGGTTGCGCCCATATAAGTCCACGGTGCTCTCTTCAGCTATATATAGTGCTGGCAGAGCCTTGTCTTTTTTCTCAGTGGATGGCTTGACTCCGATGACGTCGAGACGACGCATTGTAGTATGATCGAAGTGAGTAAGGGAAGTCGTGCTGCAGTTCAGGAATAGAGCGCTCGTAGGCGTTGAACTTCCTGCGAGTTCCATGGTTCCCTGAATGGTCCATCCGAACTTGGTCTCCACACCCGTGAGATCACTGGACAAGCGATCTATCCTTCTTGTAGACGTCGGAACTAAGCAACACGCTTGTTTCCTGCGGGTGCCATGTGTCGGGATACAAATTGTCTGCAACGTCTTAATTATTCTCGCTCAGACACTCCAAGACTGTACTGTGGATAGGCGGGCTTGTGACCGTACTCACTTCAGGTACCTCCAAGGCCTCCACGGGTACCGCTGTGTCCCTAGGTTGGCGTCGAAGAGTCAAAGCTACCCGTGGACTGCGCGTTACTTGGCGGGGCGTGAAGTGGCCGAACGTAACCAAGGGAAGTTCTTCGTTTCCGATAACCGGGCATCTGATTCCTTTAAGACATACCCTCGAATAAATGGGCGCTGGCTTCCGGTGTCGAGAAGAATCCGTACGAGACGCCTTCGTGACCCGCTCTCAATTCACACTTGTCCTGTCTGGAGAAGGACTGCGCTGACTCCGTTCAGGGCGCTTGGGACAGATGTCACTGACGGCGTGCTGGTGTCTCGTCCGGCGATGCGTGGCTCATCCTGATCAACTCTGGTCGCGTTAGCATGGGTTGGTGCAGCTGACTGGAACAACTCACAGAGGATGGTCAAATGTCGACCATGGCACTTGCTACTCATGATGCTGCGCGCACGTCGACAAAAACGAGCCCTGTGGTTGTCCTGCCGCAACGGTAGAACCATCGAGCACTGCGCAAGCGAACCCTTTTTTCATCCGCTGAGAGCTGGATGTTGCATTCCGCGATGGTGAAATGAGAACAGTTGCATAAGGGGCACGCTTCTTCCGTAACTGCAACAGACTCGGTAGCGATTGCGGACGCCGTTGGCAGATGCCCCACTGGCGCTGGCGATGATTGGACGTCCTCTTCAGGTAACCAATGCGAGGAAGCTGACGCCGTTCGTCGTCGTCTGCCTTCCTCTCTTATCTCAAACTGGACTTGTAGAAAACGTAGCATTTCTGTAGCCTGTCGAGCTCTCTCTTCAGGGGTCGCGATACCGGATGTATCCTGCGGCGCTTCCTTCACCTTCTGGCGATAGAGTATCGCGAAGTCGTCAGGCAGGCACTTCATTAGGACGCGGTTGAGGACAACGTTGTACTGGTCAGGTGAGCCGCGCAAACCGGTCAATGGGGAGACCCGAAACTGAACGTCGAAGAGCAGTCGCAGTTTTTCAGCCTCTGCTGAAGACTTGACTGGTGCCAAGGCGACGAGGTGGTCAACGTGCTTGTTGACGAGCAAGTCGCGTCGACCAAACCGCTCCGTCAAATTCTCGATGGCGATGCTGTAATTATCTTCAGTGAGCCTTATACCTTCGATTGCTCTCTTGGCTCCACCAGTCAAATTTGAGAGCAGGTAGTTAAACTTCTCAATTTGCAGAAGTTCTTCGTTGAGGTGTATCGTGGCTCTGAAGTGGTCTCAGAAAGACTGCCAGTCGCGAAGCGCGCCGGAAAACGTAGGGATATGTAGGTTCGGCAGGACCACTGTCCAATGACGCGGCACGGTTCTTTACGGGCCTTGACACGGAATGGCCCGCAGTTCGTCGGTCAGGAGCGTAAGTGTTCGCGTGACGCTGGCCCTGAGGACGCCACGGTTCTTGCGCAGCCACTCCACTGATGCCGTCGAAGCTAGAAGTCTTGGAAGGGCGATGACCGGGGGATTTCGGCACCATAAAGAATGTCGCGTAATTAAGACCCGAGCCCTAGACCAAGAACTGCATCTTTTATTTTACTGCTCCTGCCCATTTCGTCTTTCTTTTCTCTGCTCCTTCTTGTTGCCGCCCATCCGCAATCATCGTCAACATCACATATGTCCTTAGTGCGTAATGACACCCCGCGTATACCACCACGACGCCTGCCTGTCGTGTGGCAAGATCTCCAAACTAGGACACATGGAGTGACAGCGCGGGTCGAGATTTGCCAAGTTAGTCAAATAGGAATGGGACTCGCTTGGAGTAGTACCGCTCAAGACCAGCAAATACTGGCTGTTCCAGATGCATTAGACCGCGCCTGTGGGCTAGGCCTTGTGTTCCCGACATGGGACTAGGCGGGTGCGCGACGGGTTTGTGTGCTAGCCATACCACCAATAAAGTTATTTCACTCACTCACTTCACGTGAACGCCCACATCGCCTGTAGCGCCTGGAGCTTGATAAAGCATTGAAAAAGTTGCGCTGGTGAGTTCTGGACTTCAAGGGAAAATTTGAGTCCAATAGCACTAGTCCGCCCCGCGAAGTGTGGTACAGAGACGGCTTTTTCGGAGTCAACCTGTCCTCGCGACTGTGTTTCCATTGGCAGTTTGCGCAACCAAAGGATAAATAGTTCCTGTCTTGAATTGCTTACCATGGCGCGTTCACTGAGAGCAGCATGGTCGTGGTGTTTCTTCGCCTTCGCTGAGCGGGTGCGAAGTCGTGCTCTGACAAAGAACGCCTTGGAAATCAAGGGGATATTGAAAATATCTTTTCTTCGGCTGCACAAACGGTCCATTCAAAGACAGTCGTCAGGACACCTTCACAACGAGGAAGGTGGCTGTGCCAGGCAAGAACTCAAATTTGCCTTTGAAAGGCAGAACTTACCAGCATCACTTCGCCGAATAGGACATGGCATGTCCAAGCGAGCTTTGGTGGTTGAAAATGAACGCTGTGTGTCAGAAGCTGTAGGTGCGTCACATGCGTCACGCTGGAAATACTCTTGTCGCACATGTGCTCCTGTTAGAAGGGTTGTGTGTTTTCTTACCAGAAACAACCGTTGTCTTCCGGCCTCTGACAAGGCCGGCGGGTCTCTTGTTGCTCGCAACGCATCGTTCATTTGTACAGCTGAAGCTGCCGTTGAAGCTGTGTTTAGTGCCGAGTCAGAGAAAAAGCAGGAAAACGTTTTTTTCCCTGTTAACGTAACTCACTCTGAATGCAGTCGCTCAGTCTGTACAAAACAAAGAGAAAATGGCCCTACCAATGTTTTTCGCTGCAAAAACTCATGAAAGTGGAAGGGCTTAGCTCGTAATTATTTCTGAAATCGGAACGCGGCAAAAGACTGTTGCATTTAGTGTGCCTCCATATGAGCGGACAAAACACGCAAGAAGGCACCCTAATTGAGTGTTGGTTAGAGTGCCACCTAAAAACGTCGCAGGTGAATGACTCTTTCCTAGTTCATAGTTCATCCGATGTCATCCAGTAGCTTAGTGAACACAGCACTGTCTCGTACAAGGGTATGTTTATCGACATAAAGGATCCATATTATTCCATTCCCCGTAATTATCTCATGTGTATCTAGAACAAGCACTATTTCATTTTGGTACCGTTGCTTTCCAGAATGAGCGCGCGTGTTGCGGTAACAGGCTTTCTTGGTATGCTCAAAGTGCACATCACCGCAACTTTTGCTCAATGGAATGGGCCTGTTTAATTGCAGAAGGGTGGTGTATCTTCGGTTCGTGCATCGTTCCCGTATGTAGTGAATTGTTTGCATCATATGTGGGCAAGAAGACAGAAGCGAGTTTCTAAGGAAAAAATCTGTAAAGTGTTTTTGCTATGTAGATGATTACCTTGTTTTGTTTGAGTGCAATGATGGCGCTTCTGGATATTGTTTCAGGCATTTTGTCAATTTTTGAGGAATACGTTGATCTGCACATTATCACGCAAGAGATCACTGAAATGGTGCATTCGAATAAAGCTTAATATGGCCGAGGCTTGGGCTAGTTGGTTCATGGTTAAACTTGGCAAAAAACAGCGCAGAATTGAGACAGGACACAAGATGAAGAAGGCACGACAACAGCGCTGACTTACAACTGTTCTTTTTTATGTGGTCACAAACGTGGTTCACTGCTGGCCCTATCTCATCGACGTGCTTCATCACTGAGCGCCACAAGAAGGTGCTGCACATATGACCTTCGGTTCAAAATTCATTCCTTCATTCATTCATTCCTTTCCTTCATTGACAGCGTGAGAGATACCATGCTCACACAGTTATTCTTAACACGTTCTATATCTGGAACATACACCAACCTTTCAGAGACTGTGGCTGCAGAACAATCTTTTCCGAAACAAAAGTTGTAGCAAGAAACAAAGATTCAGCAGACCGGTGAGTCTTTTACGAGCTACATAGAAGACGTCCTGGACTTATGCAAGAAAGACGACTCAGCCATGCCTGAGTCTGACAAAACCGCTACGTTATGAAAGGCATCGACGACGATGCATTCAGTATGCTGCTCGCCAAGAACCCTCGTACTGTGGCCGAGGTGATCACGCTCTGCCAAAGCTACGAGGAGCTGCGCCGGCAGCGGTTACTGACCCGTCGACCTCCATCACGCGACGCCGATCTCGCTGGCCTGTCGGCCATTTCTGATCAGTCCGCCTTGCTCGCCAACATCAAGTCATTCGTGCACGAGGAATTTGCCCGCCAGTGCTCCCTACTTGCCTTCCCTCACCCGCAGCGAGTTGAATAAACGTCGACCACGCGGCTGCCTCCTTTACGCCGCGCTATTCAGCAGGGAATCACGGAGGTCATGCCGGAATACCACAAGCCCCCTCCGGCGCCTGCGCCGCTCAGTTACGCACAAGTTGTAGCCAGGTCACCCGAACCGATCCCTGTGCCTGCTCCACTTACTTACGCCGAAGCCGTTGCCAGATCTCAGGCCTTCGAAGCGAGTGTATCAGCTGCGTTTGCCGACGTCATACCTAGGCCACCAATGCAGCCCATCATGCCGTCGTATCAGCAGACGCCTCGTCCACCGCGTCATGCGCCATGGATGAGACTTACCCCGGCCAACCGATGGCGCACTTCCGACGATCGCCTGATCTGCTTCGCGTGCGGTTGCGCCGGTCATGTCGACCGCTATTGCAATCGCGTGCAGCCGCCTCGTATCACCTCAACCATCCCCAGTCAGTCAACCCGCCCGTATTACGACTCACCGCCGCCTATGTCAACGTCGTCTCGCCCAGCTCCATCTACCCACCGTTCGCCGTCACCACGACACCGCTCACTGTCTCCGATGCGGCCACGCCCGGTCCCACGTGACCTGGAACACTAGTCGTCGCAGCCCACGAGGCAAGGGCTGCAACGCTATCGAACTGCGAAAGCGCTCAGCAAACGTGTTTGTGGACGGTGGTCGCGCATGTGCCCTTATCGACACTGGAGCCGCCGTATCCGTTATTGACGCCAAACATAGCCGATTACTGCGAAAAGTGACGACTTCACTTTCCGCGCTCTCCCTCCGCACAGCCAACGCCCTACAGCGGTGTGCACAGCCCGCGTCATGATTAAGGATGCTCTGTACGCCGTCGAATTCATCATAATTCCTGCCTGCTCTCACGACATCATCCTAGGATGGGATTTTCTCTCCCACCACGACACCGTGATTCACTGCGCACCAGCCGAAGTCGAGCTCTCACCATTCTCTGGTTTGACGCCGGCTGACAGTGACATGCAATATCACACAAGCTCAAGAAGATTGGTGAGAAGGCGGGCATCTCCTTTCTATTTTCGGCACCGCACAAGCTCTGTAAGATGAGCGTCAGGACCAATCCGATTAACAGGGACCGCAGCTCATGCGAGAGCAACCTGAACAAAACAATCGTTGACTGACCTCTTGCGTTGTGTATAGCATACCCCGATAACGCGAACAGAAATATATGGGAACGATTGTAGGTGCCTGAAAGTACGTTTGTAAGAGCATAACTGAAATGTATAAAAAGGGACTGAAGCTTCTTTTGCAATTCACTGTTCAAGATGCGGATGCGCACCAGCATTTGATAAGACACATATTTTAGCTGGGCATCACCACAATAAATGCGCATCATTGATCAAGCGGCGGCTATCGCGAAAGGCAAAGGAATCAGCAAACCTTCAATCGCTCTGACATCGAAATATAATAAATTTCGTTTTTCCACACATATAACACTAATATACTCCATTTCGTTTTCTTGGTGTTTCTTCTAGTTCCTTGCAATTTCTTTCTCGTTTTCTTCATCCGACGAGACGCGTGGACCGTGTACAATTTGCTACAAATTAAATTTGCTGGAAGTCACCTTACAGTTGCGCTGCGGCGCCTAATTTCAAAGGCGGCCACTGAAGTCGCGTCAGAGTTGCGTGCTTCATGCTGTCAATGTACAGCGGAAGCCAAGCGCTCATCGGATCGCGCAGGATGCGTGCAAGAAGGAAACCTGCGACGGCTTCTGTGTCACTGTTTCGTTGACAATCAAGAGCAAGGAAAAACATTAGGCATGTTCTTTACCGGGAACGACCAGCATCTCTGTAGGCGCCCTCATTCTGCTTCTAACGCAGAGAGCTGTTTATGGGAACCCTGACTGACATTAGGGCACGAGGTTCAGCAGCTATATGTAGGGACCAGTGTTCCGGAATGGACGCATCCATTCCATTGCAATTCCATTCCGGGGAATTATTACTTGCCGAAATTCCACATTCCTTTCAATTCCTCGGAATGAAAAAAACTTAGCCCATTCCCAGTCCGGGAATGGCTGGGCAGTTCAATTGCATTCCTGTAATTCCTCAACTTAGGCAAGGCATATTCATAGTTTTATCAGGCCCCGGAAAGTCTCAAGTTCTAGCGATCGCCGCAGAGGGCGAAAAAATCGACCGCAGCAAGTTCCATCGATATGCGCAGAGAGTGGAGCTACTGACCCCTCTTTTAGCGGTCGGCTATCTTAGTTTGCATTTTTCCCTGCTAGGGGCGCTAAACCACCCAAATTTTCCACTTCAAGGAATTGTTTTGCGCAAGCCACTGAATCATTCAAACATGTTATTTTGCTTTGGATAGCTAGAGAGTTACTTATGTTTAGACTTAATATGTATAGCTTCTTTTTAATTGAAGTGTCCACGTTTTAAGACTTCAGTGATGACTAATTGGAACAAAATCCAATTTGTATCCATCTTTTCCATGGCCGTTGGCGTTCAAATTGTTCGGCGGCAACGTAAATGCGGAAGCACCTTTCGCTTCAGTTCGCAGACGCCCTTTTATCTTTACAGCAATAGTAGCTGACTCAGTTTACCGGCGAATTTAGGAATGCCGCAGCGATCGAGATCGAGGGGTACGTTTGACGCTTTCATGGAGTCGATCTGTTGATTTCGCACCGTAAACAGGTAAGCCGGAGCGTCAGTTATGCTCTTGTTCAATGGTCCGTCGTCGTTTCTTTGACATAGTTTTTACATCAACTAATACATTGTTATAATGACCAATACATAAACCACATATTGTTCAGTGTCAGCTTTGCATTGCCGTGTAACTTGCACACGCGAGACGTCTGGTTTGTGATTTCGGTGTACTGTACCTAAAGGCATTGCGCGTGATTTTTCAATAGGACGCCTAGTCAATTTGAAGTGGCTATGCGTGCAGCGTTTCTAAAAATCGAGCACAAATTTTTAAAAGAGATTTTATATCCGCGAGGGGCGCGAACAGCGGTGTATTCAACGTAATGGTAATCGCATTAGGTGAAAGAGAACGTTTAAGTGCTTTGGGGTTCTTCATGAATGATTAGATTGCGTTAAACATTTAGATTATTATCAGCAGTCCTTAAAGTCAAGGGGGCTTAAAGTTAATGCGGTCTCTGGGGGTCTCATACCCCTCCACCGATATTGAGATCTGAGACCCATCTCGCCAGAATGTATGGGTGTGTGCGTGTTGAGACCGTCGAGATTGTTCAGAAACTCTTGTCATTTTCCTTGGTTTCACGATTACTATCAAATCTAAATTTTGTAACGAATTTTGCCTGATGAGTATTTTGTACCTTCCACCCTGTAACTGCAGTGGTTTCGCGAATAATATTTCTTATGTCAGAAGTGTCGAAGCTTCGTTTCGCTGCTTCCATGGATGCTAATTTTCATTGTTTACTTGATCGAAAGTGCGTATTTCATCTGATGTGTTTTTTTCTAAAGCAGATTTAGAATTAATGTAATGATGTTTACTTTCAGAATACCAAGATTTCCCCGACTTCTCTCCAGAGCTCTCAGCATCAAGGCGTGAGACCAGTAAGTGGGAGCTTTCCAAAAATAAAGCACAATGCCATTGCTCCTGCTTAAATTTATATAGTAATATACACCATTCTTTTCCAGTGCCCCTCACTATCTCTCCACCTATACAAGAGCCAGCATCCCAGGGGCACAGGAGCCATTGCAAACAGCACCAACTACACAGAGTAGGTATTCTTCCTCTTATTAAAGCAAGATTAATGCAAGATTAATGCAAGATTACATAGTAATTCCAGTAAGTGTGTCTTTATTCTACAAAACAAAAAGGAATTATTCCCACATGCGTCCCCAATATATAAATATTGGCACTACAACTCGTTAATGATACATCTCATTACATTAAATAGATGCTTTCATTAAATAAATTCACTTTTGTTTTAACGTTTTACTATACGCCACTGGGTGTGTGCCTACTTTTGGCCAGTCATATACGTGGCTGTGTGACAAAAAATACATTTTGCCTGTGTTTATTTTGTTCTCATAACATGCAAAAATACCAAATTAGCCTTTACAGTATCCTGACCTGGTATTTCAATTTGGGCATAGCTTGCAAATTTTGTAAAGGATGCACACAAAATTCCAGGTAAGAATACGTTGCATTAAAATACAAATGTACGTGTTTCTAGTGTACCAAACTTAGCCAACCATTAAACCAAAGTGTAAGTTTTAAAGCCTCTTGCTTAGACTTAATATTAGTGATGTGGCTTTTTGGTTTTCCAGGAACCCCAAGAGCCAGGACCAGGACCCGGAAAGTGCTCACTCCATGTTATATGAAGAGGCTTCAGCACCACTGCGACGAGAACTCCCACCTGCATCAAATTGTTGCAAGACTTAAAAAGTCCAAGAAACCAATTGCATCTCATGCGCAGCTTCTTGAAGCAGGCAGGTACCTAAAGAAGGACTTTTTTGAAATTCTAAGAGTGCAAATGCATCTGCAACCACTGAAAAAACATGGGAGACGATGGCCGATGCAACTTAGACAGTTTGCCCTCAGTCTTTACTCTTTACTTTACAAGCCCTGAGGCATATAAATATATATCAAAGGTACTAAGTAAGGGTGTGCGAATAGTGAAATTTCATCTCGAATCGAATAGTGCCGCATAGTGGCCGAAAATATCGAATAGTATCGAAGCGTGCACTGTCAGTACCGGCAAGAGAAAGGAAAAGTCAAGAAAGCTACGGCGGGGTGACAGGTTTGTTACGTGTTTGTTCGGGAGTTTTTTTCATGTTTTATGGGCGCGCAACCATGTTGATAGAAGAGCTGCCATTCCAGGTTGCCGTGCCACTCTTAACCTCTTGGGCAACAGAGGGTGGTGGTACGGTAGCTAGTTTTTTTTCGTATAATTGTACAATACGGCTCATCTGACAACTGTCACGTTATTGTGCTCCATGGCCATGCTCTGGACCCAAAAAACTTCAGGCGCCCGTTCACAGCAGCGTTTTGTTTGAGCACCGGAACGATGGAAGTTTCTGAACGAGTGGTGCAGTACGGCAGTGGCGAATGTGCAGCGTGATCAAATTTTCACATGTGAAGCCAATCCTCAAGGGTTTCGCATGCCAAATTCGGGACGTTCTACGGCACTTGCGGCATACGCGACCGAACTATTCAAAAGTCCGTACCTTTGTTTCGGAAGTGAAGTTGAGAAGGGCTTGCCACTTTTCTTGTCTTTCTTTTTTGTTACGTGCTGAAATAACATAACCTCCTCTAAAGTAAAATTGCGCTCATTTTCGAACCAGGAAAACGGTGAAAGTTTTAACGAAGGCCTATTGTAACGAAGTTAGCGTTAGTCTTAGCCACCCCACCTACACAAAGTTGCACCATTGGCCTTTGTCGCGTTTTAGATATTCGTACTGTCGAATGATTCGAAAGTTTGAATACTAGCTGTTCGAAAGTCGAATCGAATTATTCGATTAGTTAGTATTCGATTCGAATTCGAAACTCAAATATTCGCACACCCCTAGTACTGAGCCTTCCCACAGTAAAGTCCTGAAGGACGTGGCTGTCGGCCGTAAATATAAAGACAGGAGTTCTGCCTCAGATTCTCGAGTTATTCAAAGAAAAGCAAAAAAAAAATTGGGAAATTCAAGACAGAGCTTGCTGCCTAATTTTTGACAAAATTTCATTAAAAAGAAATCTGCCGTATGACCCTAAGGAAGACATCATACATGGATATGTTGATAATGCGAGAGAAAGAAGAAATGGCACAGCGCACACTGCAGCACTTGTGGTCTCTGGGATAGCGAAGAAATGGATACAGCCAGTAGCCTTTTTGAAAAGAGAGGGAACAGTTCGCGCAGGGCCCCTTTTAATGTCATTGAAAAAGCTAATCATTGAGCTAAAGGCATGTGGCCTCTTCGTCAAAGCATTGGTTTGTGACCAGGGTAGCAGCAATTGCGTTATTGCAAGGACACTGGGTGTCAGCCCTGACAGGCCTTTCTTTATTGCTGATAAATAGAAGATTTCCTTCATTTTTGACGTCCCCCACCTGTTGAAATGTATGAGGAATATTCTGAGGAAGCATGATATTCCTATTGGTGATAAGGTTGCTTCCTGGGGGCATATTAAGACTTTGTATGAATCAACACATCACCTGAAACTAAAATGCCTACCTAAACTCACTGAGGGCACATCTATGAAAGTGCATTTGGTAACATGAAAGTAAAGTGAGTGCTCAGCAACAGTGTCTATCTAGCAATAGAAGCATTCATAGCATTTAATGTTCTCCACCAGAAGCCACAAGCACAGCTGAGTTTGTTGTGAAAATAGATCAGTTTGATTCATTAAACAGTTCTTGTGTAAAGATAGCTGAGAGAAAAATGAGGTATACAATTAATACTTTTACAGGGCACATTGAATTCTTGCATTCTTGGATTGCATGGATTAAATCTTGGAAATTCAATGAACCTAGGCAACCAAGAACCATTTAGGGCTGGCAGGTGACAATTAAAGCGCTTTGTATGCTGTGGGCAGATCTGCAGGAATCCTATAACTTCAAGTTTTTGCTCGCTCGTCGTCTGAATCAAGATCCCTTGGAGAACATGTTTGGGATCATTCGGCAGCAGCACAGCTGTAACGAGACTGCAAACACATTCCAGTTCAATGCTGGTCTCAGGCATATCATTGTCGGGAAGCTTTTCAAGCTTTCAGATGGCAGCAACTGCGAAGCAGATAAGGCTGTTCTTCTAACTGAGCTAAAGAAATTAAGACTCAATCAAGAAAGTCCTACTGTGGCCGACGCCTGCAGCTCAAACCTTTCAGACACCGAAGAACCAGCAGATGTACTTGAATCAAACATAGTTTGTTACCTGTCAGTATACCTAGTACAAGCATTTCTGAAAAAAAGCAACATGCTTACAGTGCAAGGATCTCTTGAAAGACAAAAGCCAAGATTTGTCTTCACCAAACCAAATCTCCATGATGTTCAAAGCAGTGGAGGTGCAGGACAAGACTCTAGGTAATTTAACGGTGCCCACAGAAGCAGCTTTCAATTTTGTCAGAAAATTGGAAGAAGCATTCTCTATTCCAATAGGTGCTGTAGCACACTTGAGAGGGGTGTCAGAGAAACTCCTTCGTATTATGATGGAGGTGACTAATGGCCCATTTTGCAGTGCTCACTGTCGCAAATTGTTTCTGCAAATGTTTGTACTAGGGTTGTGCGAATTGTGAAATTTCACCTCAAATCGAATCGAATAGTGGCCAAAAATATCGAATAGTGTACCTACACAAAATGTGTACCGCCAGTTACGGCAAGACAAAGGACAGATCAGGGACGCTACGGCGTGCCGACAGTTTCATTACGCACTTGTTCGAGAGTGGCTTTTGTTTCAGTTTCTATGGGCGCGCAAGCATGTTGATAGAAGAGCCGCCATTCCAGTCAGCAGCGCCACTCCAAACATCCTAAAGACTAACAGAGGGGGGTATGGTGGCTAGTTTTTCCCCATGGTCGCGCAATACGGCTCATCTGACAACGGTAATGTTGTGCTTCATCGCCATGGGTGCTTCGTGCCCCAAAATCTTCGGGCGCCCGTTCACAGCAGTGTTTCAACTGCGTGCCGCAACGATGGAAGTTTCTGAACGAGTGGTTCGGTGTGGCAGTGGCGACTGCCCAGCGTGAACAAACTTTTACAAGCAAAGCCAATGACCGAGGGTTTCGCAGGTCAGTCGGGACATTTTACGGCACTCGCAGCATACGCGACGAACTGCGTAAGAAGTCCATGCCTTCGTTTTGGGAACGAAGTTGTGAAGGGCTTGACAGTATTCTCATGTGTTTTCCTACGTGCGAAAATGACAATCTCTTTTAAGATGAGCGTGCGCTCGCTTTTGAACCAGGATGTCAGTGAAAGCTTTAACGGAAGGCCTAGTGTAACGACGTTAGCGTTAGTTTCTGCCACCCCACCCTAACCAAGTTGCACCATCGGCCTTTGTCGCGCTTTAGATATTTGTCCTGTCGAATTATTCGAAAATTCGAATACTAGCTATTCGAAAGTCGAATCGAATTATTCGATTAGGTAGTATTTGATTCGAATTCGACACTCGAATATTCGCACACCCCTAGTTTGCACATATTAGGATTCTTGGTATTTGGAATTCAAAAACAGAGAATTAAGCCACGCAAAGACTTGGAAGTCTGCTGCAAAAATTGACTTAGCAGTTCAAGACTATTGTTTTTGTGCTCATACACTGCTGTGTTATAACTGTTCTAAGCAAAAAGGATAAGCAATCTAAGGAGCTCATGACTTGGTTGTACAATTTTACTTGTTGTCCATGTGTTTACAAGCAATGTACTGATATTTACTAAAGTATTGTTGTGACCATGAAGTGTTTGTTATATATCTCTGTTGTGAATTAAGCTGGTTACTTACAATGTGGGAACGCACAGAATGGTTAGACCATACCTATTAATTTCTGGTCACTTGCCGTGCTGTCAAGTGGGCTCTTTACCAAGAAAGGTTGGAATTTTCCCAGCCACTTGTCTGCGGTCAGCTGCAAGCTGAAACAAATTTTGTGCTACTCCGAGCCATTACTTGCCTCTTTGGACATAACTGCAGAGAGAAACTAGACGTTATGATAATTTTTCATCCAGGGCGAATTTATTATAGGTTCGCTCCACCAGTTAAAATAGTTCTGAATCCATAGAAATTTAATATATGAATTGTTTTTGGAGAGTTACGTGCTGATACCACGATGCGATTATGACGCGCATCATAGTGGGCACTCCGCATCAGTTTTGACCACCTGGGGCTCTTTAATGTGCACCTTAATCTAAGTACACGTGTTTTCGGTTTTCGCACCCCACAGAAATGCCCGTCACGGCAGCCGCATCCATTTTGTCGCCTAGTTTTCCTAGGCGATAAAACAAAACATATGCGGCCGTCGTGGAGGGAATTCACACCCACGTCCTCGCATTTACCAGCGCAGCACCTTACCTGCTATGCTAAACTTGTCAAGAAACAAGCCAGTAGTAAGGAAAATACGGATTCGGGTGGTTTCACAATGTGAAGTCAAAAGGTCTAGAGAAGTGAGTTTTGCCAGCCACCGAGTTTTGCGCTGCAAGTTATCGTATTCTCTCCGCAAGGCTACCGGCCAGGTGATGTCCCAAAGAGGCTGCATAAAATTGGCACGAGGAAATAGGGAAATAATTATAGTGTACACGAGCTTATACATAGGTTTCGTAGCTCTTCTTGCTCGTGCGTTCGCGCTTTATGAGCCACTACTTCACCATGTAACCGCATTGGTTGCTTGTGTGAACGCTCAGTGGTGTACTTTGTCTTGTAATGATTTATGAATATGTAATAAAACATTATCAGGCTTACACATCGCCGGTGTTGTGTGCGTTAATGCCAGTTGAGGCACTGGCGTCTCCTGGCACCTTCGTAGCATTTGACACAGTTGGGGCACGGAATACACACGAAAGACAGTTCAGAAGATTCATTACGACACTCACAGGGCTCGGTAAGCGAACAAAACGTGGCTTATACATTTATTTCTTTTGTACGAGCACGGGCGACCGGAGCGCACTGCACAGCAACCAAAAACGAGCGACGGCAGCCATATTGCATAAAACTCATTTCCGTTTCCTGTTGTACAACAGCATCTCTTGGTCGGCTACTTTAGTTCACAACGCCACCGCTACCCTTATTTCCGTTGCACTGTCAAAGGTACAGTTTCCATTCTCTAAGTGTATGGGTGTTCTCTGGTTTTATCGAGATGAGAATGAAGGCCCCATAAAGCTGGTGTCATCAGATGCATTAAGAACTGCAAAAGTACGCAAAACACGCTACCAAGGTCGAGGGATAGTAGCTTGGTGACATATCTCGTGTAGTACAACCACCCTACTTATTCCCATAGGGGCAGTCCTCCCACTACCTATAGTATTTGCATGGTCAGCATGACTGAACGAATTGTGTTGTTTTAACATTGTTTAAGCTTCAATGTGATAATGCTAAAATGACGACATGGCGTATATTTATGCTGACAAAAGTAGTGTTCAAGAAGACTAAGCAGTGTAGGTCGGGAAACTCACTCATGAGTCGACTCCCTCAGGCTCACATAGACTCAGGTGAAGCCGCGAGTCTCAGTGAGTTCGGCTGATTAATATATTGGTGAGTTTGAGTCTGAGTCGGTCCGGTTGACAAAACGTTTAGTGAGACTGAGGCTGAGTGAGTACAGTTGAGGAATATTTTGGTGAGTCTGAGTCCGAGTGAGTCTTAAGGCAAGGTATATTTCATGAGTGAGTCTGAGTGAGCTGCACATTTTTTTGCCGAACTATGCTAGCCGTTTTGCCACGCATCTAGAGCGATCGAGAATATGGAGAATACTAATATTTGGTTATTGGGGAACAAAACCATCTAGATCTGCTGGTATTAGTTGGAACAGTGCACCGCTCGGGCACTGTGTGCATTTGCATCGAATACGGATGAATCACGTAATTGTGGTAGGCACGTTGCTTACAAACGTACCGTGCTTGTAATTATCCAAGACATTTAAAAAAAAACTGATTTGTTGTTCAATTCGAGCACTGACTTACTAATGTTTCAATTTGAAAAACAGCGCGTAGACGAAAACATGCTGTATTTTCACAAAAGGCATATTTCCAGTCCTATTCCATTCCCTGCAAAAGCCACTTAATTTCATTCCCATTCCATTCCGGGGTCGCGAAAATGTGGAATGATTTCGGAGTCATTCCAATTCCGGAGTTGCAACTCCGCAACAATGGTAGGGACTACCCTCTTCTGAAATGAGCCAGAGATACTTCTCCCATTCACTACGTCTAAGCCTAATAACGCCATAGCGTTAAAGAGCTCGTTGCGCAGAAATTTTGGTGTTGGCGTCGATGGCTGTGAGCGAAATATGGAAGACGGCAAATAAAATAACTAATGAAAATGTTGGGTCTGAGCGAGAACCGAACCCCGGCCTTCTGCGCGGCAAGCAGATGTTTTTCCAAACACTCACGCCTCTTTGTTATGTCATGCTATTTATTGATCAGGTGCTCATCCTTTCCAGCTTCCATGGCTGTGCAACAGGTTTTGAAGAACTTTTCCTGTTTTTCTGAACTTATACAGTACATATACAGTAAACTTTGAGTGCCTATCTTGCAGTGCTTGTTCCATTATTGTCGCTGAGTGAATGCAACACTACGCCATAACATCTGTGATACTTTCACAGCCACTGCTCTGCTTGGAACTGCACTAGAAATAACTTTCATTAGTCACAAACATGCGTGCCACCCCTTTCAAAGGGACACACATTACTGCGCGTATTCCCTTAATACCACGTTGCGGGTGCATCGCAACTACAAAAAACTTCCTCGCGTATAATTGCTCCGGGTTTAAAGCATGTTACACATTATATAAGGCACCCATCTTAGTGCGCCAATTCTGTTTCACACACGTAGTGGGTGCACTGATATGTGAAAAAAATGTCACGCGCACACACGTTCTCTCACGTCACCGGTGTCTCCACACGCTTGTGATGGATTCTTTGTCGTGCACCAGCGCAAACCACACGGCCATGACTTCCTCATCGGCGACTTTTCGTGGGGCATCAGTGTCAAGTTGCGCACGACAGCGAGGGCCGCCACGCAAGACGGAGGCAAAGAAGGCACACAGCAAAGCTCGGCATGCTGCGGCTATGCGACCACTTCGTAGTTTCTCAATTACATTGCAGTAATGCACAATCTGAACTTCCCGAGTACCAGCATGAATAAGAATTATGCACTAAGTGGTCGAAGTACGCACTAGGGGCAGGATATCGCTATCGTGTTGAACTCTTGAAGGCGAAGTTTAAGCGTCCCTCAATTTTTTCAATTAACCATTTTAGTTCACCAGAGGGGCTGAGCTCTACTACCTTGAAGAGTTCTAGATACATCAACATTTCCTCACCTCATTCACAATCGTCTCCCACTGTAGCAGCCTCGTCTAATACATGAATGTTCATTGCTCAGCTAAAGCAGCTCACGTGTTTTCGTGGTTTCTATTGAGACTGTCACATTATGTCCTGCGT
This sequence comes from Rhipicephalus sanguineus, assembly GCF_013339695.2. Taxonomy (NCBI): domain Eukaryota; kingdom Metazoa; phylum Arthropoda; class Arachnida; order Ixodida; family Ixodidae; genus Rhipicephalus; species Rhipicephalus sanguineus. The sequence goes on from NC_051184.2 coordinate 123,309,504, forward strand.
ATTAAAAGCGGGAGAGAATGACACAGACACAAAGGGCCCATTCGAACCTCATCGTCTTCCTCTTTTCTCTACGAGCCCCCGGTCCTTTATTAAACCACTTCTTTTTCTACATTCTCCGGGCCCACCGAAACTGATGGTATTTCTAGTGGGTACAGTTTTTGCACAGGCCTGGTAATCTTCCAACTTTGAGTCTGAACTCGGCATGCTCGTACCAGTTCGTCGCGTCCAGGATATACTTCCGTTATTCTTCCGAGTGGCCAAGCGCATCGTGAGGCAATGGGTTCTTCGACGATCACTATGTCGTCGATGTTTAAGTCATTATCTGTCGCTGTCGGGTAGTGATGGAGCGAACGAAGCTCAAGAAGATATTCTTTTTCCAACGATGTCACAGGTGCTTGAGGAGTTGGTTCTTTGTCGCAGATTTTAATTAGGTCGTCCTGGCTTGTCTGCAACATTCGGCTCTAGTATTCCTCGCCACTGTCCACTGGTTCAGCCAATAGAGCTTTTCCGACTAAAAAATTGGCTGGACAAATTGGAGCAGGTTCTCTTGCGTCTGTATACGTATAAGTCAGTCGCCTGGAAATAATTACGGCCTCCACTTTCGTCAGTAGTCACGTTAGCTGTTCGCTATCGACCGTTTGTTGTCCGGGTGTCATGAAAAGCAGCGTCTTCAAAGGCCGTATCAATCTCTCCCACCATCCTCCCCACGATGGTGCACTAGGTATATTGAACTTCCATTGGATGCGATAAAGAGCAAGAAAACTGGAAAAGCGGGATTCATTCATGACGCTCGAAATGTCTTGCAAGTCTCCCGATGCTCTCTTAAATGCCAGGGCGTTGTCACAGTAAATAGTAAGAGGAATTCCTCTGTGTGATAGAAATCTGCCAAACGCAAGGAAGAAAACCGCTGATGACAGGCCACTTGTCAGTTCAACATGTACCGCTCTGGTACTAGCACAAGTGAAATACAACACGAAAGTCTTTGCGGTGCCAGACTTCGGCTCCCTTTGCTTGACGTAAAGTGGGCCTCCGAAATCTACACCGACCACTTCAAACGGCCGAGACATTCTGATTCTATCTGCAGGTATAGGCGCATACCTGACATCAGTACGTTTTGCCCTGTATCTTTGGCACAAAAAACAGGCGTTGTTGACTTTATGTAGCCTCTTGCCTAGCGAAAACGTTCACAACGTTTTTCTCTTGGTATCATGCATTGCTCACGACTTTCCAACTCGGCACGAATGAATGCCAGTACTTCTTTCAACTTGGCATCTGAAGAATCCGCTGCTGAAGCTGATTCAGACACAACTTGGGTGCCGTCTGATGAGTCACTCCTCAATGCTTTAGTTCGTTGTTGTCTAGTAAACGCAAGAACCTTGTCTTGCGGTAGAGCCTTTTTCAGTATGTAGACGAGCATGGCGGAGAAGCTTAGCGTAGGCACGCTGGGAGAATTCAGGCAACGAATCTCCAGCTGCGTAGTAGCGTACAATCGTCTCAGATCTCGCTCGTCTGTGCCTTGCTTAACGTGAATAAGGTTCCTTAGAGCGGCTAGGTGATGCTTCTCGACTCAGTTTCTCTCAACAAATCGTTCCTTCAGGATATCGATAGCGTCTTTCTAACGAGACTCCGATGTTGACAGTCCTGCTATGGTCGCTGCTGCTTCTCCAGCGAGATATCGCCCTCAGGTAAAAAAAAAACTTCGTTGTGTACGAGAGGGCCTTCTCTACGTGAACTGTCTGCTCGATCTGTTACCAGAACCTAGTCCACTGATTTATGTGTCCCTTAAACATTGGCATATCGGGCTTGGGAAGACTAGGTCGACAGAAACTGCGCGGTAGAACAGCGTTATTCGTGACGTTAGGCTGCAGAGGTGGCGTTTGCTAAGGTGTAGCACGATCTCTCTCGGCTCTTTCAAGTGCCTCGATCCGACAAGTCAATTCGACAAGCATGCTGATTGCCTCGTCGTTGTACTCGGCAGCAGTCGCATATTCGACTCCTAACTCATCCGCCGGTATGTGTTCTTGGATCTCGTCATCGATCTCCGATAGCCTGTCGTTACTTGAAGAAAGACGATCACGCATACCTTTGAGCTTGGGAATGTCAACATCGGGCGGACTCAGCAGAGATCTAGCTTCCTGCATGACCTTTGTGTTCTGTGCTCGTCGGGACGCTCGCTTGGCTTTCAGTCGATCCATTCGTCGAAGTTAGGTGCGTTCCTGCAGCTGGCTTGCACTGGAGTCAATCTGTTTATCTTTCCTTACCAGTATAGTGGCAGAGTAGAAAGCCCTCGAAGTATGCGATGAGAGTAAGATGAGTCCACACGGGGGTTTCGGCACCAAAAATAATATTAAAAACGTGAGAGAATGACGCAGACACGGAGGGCCCAATCGAACCTCGTCGTCATCTTCTTTTCTCTACGAGCCCCCGCTTCTTTATTAAAGGAGTGGTGACAGAAAATTTGTGAACCTCTGTTTCTTGCTCTTAATCAGTGGCTACTGACTCGATAATAGCGGCAACGAAACTCAATTCGCCCCAGCGCGAGACGAATGTTTAATTATATGCTCGTATGTTATGACCGGAGGCAGTTTCGATTTCGAAGAGCACTCGGTAGCCCCGTGACGTAGCTGGTCTACTTGGTAAACAAGACCGCAAGAACCAGTGACGTCACTGGCCAGCTTCTGCTATGTTGTCAGTGCTGCTGTTTCGTTTGCTGTGTTGAGCAGGTGTTGTCCGTTGCGAGTGCCTGTTTCCTCGATTGTCAAATACGTTGCTTACCTAGTGCGGCGATGGACGAAAGAGCTGGCAGGAGTGTAAAAATCAGTAAGAAAAGCTCGATTCACTTTGCGAATCTCGCCGGTAGCTGCGATTTTGTTCTTGTAGTCATTGTCCAACTGAGGCGACGTTTTCCGCCAGGCTTGCAGTAGCCGCAGCATTAGACGTGCTGAAACATTTTCGCTCCGATCATTCGTAAAGTAGCAGCATGAGAAGTGACGAAGGAAGCATAGAAATCACAACATTGGCACTCTGTAACAGTGTTTATGCGTAACATGCAAATGACGTGATGTACGCTTTACTGACTCGTATTTATATCAGGCAACGCCGCGTTCTCAAGGCATACCAATCCCACGTACGCACGTCGGAGGGTCGAAGCAGTTATCTGTCCACTACGCAATATGATCCCGGCAGCAGAGAGCTTATGTTCGTCTGTAGACTTCCTATCGTTTGCGGGTACCTGGTTACCGGAGCTGTTGACGGCTGCAGCAGCCGCAGCAACTGCGTACAACTGCGGAGCCCGTAGCGACAGCTTGTGGCGTTTTGTCCAACTACAATTAATTTTTTTTTCGATTTTTTCCGTCGCGTTGTAGTTCTTGTCGGGAAAAAAAGCAATGAGAATACTGTGAGTTGCTAATTATCTCACTGCAAATGCTTTACATAGAATCAGTAAGCGGGTAAGTCGCTGCAATGGTATATTGTAGGTTTCTGGTTAGGCTACGCATCATCAGGTGTCGCTACCAGCTTTGTCGGTCTCGTACACGCCTCCGGTAACCCGGCCAGAACTCGTGACGTACGTGGTATCCACTCGGTGACCTCATCGTCTTTTGCTTCTATTTCCGATCCGGCACTTTCACGAACTTCAAAACTCAATTAAAATACCTTTTAGGCTGTATTTGTGGCTGATATTGTACAGATTCACCTATATGCACCCATTAGTGTGATTAAACAGTCAAATTGTGTCCGAATTTTTGTGCACCACTCCTTTAAACTACTTCTTTTTCTACAGGGCTGGTTTGTATCGATTCATACTTATGAAACGGCACCACCAAGTACGACAAAATCACGAAACAACGCTAAATACCCAAGCGTTGGACTTTCAACTAAACTTTTATTCATATGTGCAGAACCAAAACGTACACCCACGCGTGGCTACATACAGATATTAAATGAACTAATCAATACAGAAAAATTCCCATTTCCTTTTCACGTACAATATTACCTTGTGCTGCGAAGCAATAGCCGAGAAGCTGATGCATGACTTTGATTTTGTATATGCCAAGCCTCCATTATCTCTAGCGTTATCTGGTCTTCATGCCTTGAAACGATGATGGTTTCGCTGCTATAGACCATCGCTACGAGTGCCTGCATCATGCTCGCTTACTTAAACATTGCTAGGATAAGAGAGCATGATGTAGCTATGCGTAAGTTAGCTGCATCACGCTCACATTGTGTCATGTGGACTGTTTGCTCAAGTACATATGGTGCACGTTAGCAAACAGCCAACAAGGTACTTTCAAGGAACTCTGAAGTCAAATAATATTTCTAAGAATATCTCGGGTTTAACGTCCTAAAACCACGATATGATTATGAGGGAAGCCGTTGTGGAGGGCTCCGACAGCTTTGAACAGCTGGGGTTCTTTAACGTGCACCTAAATCTAAGTACACAGGCCTCAAACATCTTCGCCTCCATCGAAAATGCAGCTGCTGCGGCCGGGATTTGATCCGGCGACCTTCGAGTCAGCAATCGAGCGCCATACCCGGTAGGCCACCGTGGCGGGGCGACATCTGAAGTCGGCAACGGATGTCATAGTGATGTATAGAGGAAGTTTAAGTGTTCTCAATACTTGAATAAGTTGTGTGGCACTAGCAATATAGGCACCAGTATGAATAGGCATTTTTTTAAGGAAATGACCACGAGAGCACCCAGACGTAGGCATCTAGATAGATAGATAGATAGATAGATAGATAGATAGATAGATAGATAGATAGATAGATAGATAGATAGATAGATATGGGGGAAGTGTATTTGACTCGCCATGAAATGCTTCACACTAGAATATAGCCTTTGTGTAATGAATAATTTATTCCGTGAATCCACAAGCAGAGCACATCGATTGAGTGTATCGTTTAATAGCATGCCAGATCCTTTTACTTGTCCAATATTATATACTGAAAAGAAAACAGAGAGTGAGAACAATGCAATTAATTTATCGAAGATAATTTCAATGCGTTCGAAAGGTCAACAAAACGCAGGCAGATCCTGAAATATATAACTTCACAAAACATTGAAATATAAAAAAAACAGTTTGAAGGTTTGAAATAGGACATATCTGCTTTTGGTCGTAGGCAGCATTGAGAAAAAATGAAAACGCATATTTGCTTTTTTCAATTAATAATTCCACTACCAAATAAGGCAAAAGCTTGTACGAAGATGGAATCTTGAGGCGAGTCGATAGAAAAATCGCTTCCGCGGAAACCGCAAAGGGACTGTCTACCGCTCGCAGAAAATTTGCTAATTGTGGTGAAAATGAGAAAATCGTTCGTCACATCGGCAGCAACGAGCACGCTTTTGCGCCATAAAAAAGGAATTATATTTTTCTTTTGACGTTGAAAATCGTGATAGACTGACCGCTAGCGTACCCAACAGCGATGTGGTAAATCTACTGGTAGGACAAAAAATCCTCGAAGGTAGACTCATTTTGCTTAAAAGCAAACATGAATAACTTGAAATTGTGTTTTATGCTCTTGAGGCAGGTTCTTTTGCGTGAGAAAGCATTTTTTTGCTTTTTTTTCTAACGCAGCGAAAAAGGCGCCCGGTGGCGCTGCTTGCGGCGCCGTCTCGGATTTCGACTGCTTCAACTCCTGGGCTATGCCATGTGGCTCTCCGCGCTGGTCGTACTCTGCCGCTGTATTGTTGTTAGGATGCCTCACATGGGCTGCGCTGTGAAGGCGTGCATTTATTGTCTCTCTCACTAATCGACTTCGCCTGGATTGCGGCAGCAGGGTTAAAATAAACGCATAGACTGCGATCACAGCAAAACGCGTGTTCTGTAATCGTATAATAAGGCTTCATTTAGCCGCTAGCGCGCTGAAAACGACTGTTACATGCAATACAATAGTGTTCAGCGAAGACAAAGTAATCCTACAGAAATCACGTGCTTTGGGTTTTAATTTTTAGCGGCACTTTAACGAGTGCTGTGGCTGTGTTTCACGCCAATGAAAGTACACCGAACGCAGATCGAAAAATTCTGTTTTAAAAATTTGGACTCACATTCCAGAGAAGGTTGCACATTCAGACGGTATGCTTTCCATCGCGGTACAAAACAGAAAAGCAATGAAGGACGGTAGACAGCCCTTTTATTAAGCAGTAAGCGACAGTGCTGCGATGCAGAATTAATACTGAAATCCGCCTACAAAGGTCATCGTAATTAATGGATACTAGTTACTATATAAAGCAAGCCGAACGACCATTGGAGAACATGAGCTTCAATAAACAGGTGGCGACAAAACCCACTCCATATTTTAAGCCCTTGAGGTGCTTTGCACACAGTTGGGTACAAAACATCTTTTGGGCAGTTCAGCGGACTAAGACCTTATAAAAAGCAAGACACGTATTCGTTTCGATGAACTGAACTTCCTGAGTTTTAAACGTATCTTAATATAGGTTCAGTTTGCAGTGTATTGTTACACATGGTCACTTTGCTGAAGGCATTGCTGTTGTCGACGTGTCGGCCAACGTGCCGCAAGCTACATCAATCGAGCTATATTATCGCTCAAAGTGAATGCATTTGAAAACGAAACTGCAAGGTATTCATAGCCTTACATTTGAATATATATATATATATATATATATATATATATATATATATATATATATATATATATATATATATATATATATATATATATATATATATATATAGGGGTGCGTATTGTATATATATAGGGGTGCGTATATGTATGCAGTGTGTTTATTTTACAGAGATGTCGTGCTTAGTGGAGGCCATAGAGTTTCCTACAATACTTACTAGAAGGAATTCTGGCGCTAGTGTCTATGGGAGCTGCAATGCATCGCACTTCAGCCAGCATGGGAATCATGGGCACTGCACGGATTTGCCTAAACTTCGCTCTTTCGGCTCCGTTTGGCTCCGCGTCGCCTGCATCCGCTTTGTCGCAAAACGAAGTTCAGCAAAAGTCAGCAGTTTCACTTCACCACTTTAACTTCTTTAGGCTCACCGATTCAAGAGTGGCCACGAAGTTCACAACGATCTATTCTTTTATTCGAAAGAAAACCAAAACATAGCAATAAGCACAGCCAAAAGTGCGTTCGAAGCCCACAAGCACAAACACTAGGCAAATCCGTGGACTACCCATCATTCCCATGGTGGCTGAACGATCGCAGCGCCAGAGTTCCCTCTAGGTAATTCTAGGAAACTCTATGGTGGAGGCTACCCCGTTCAATGGCGTAGCGCTGATAATGTGGCATCGCGGCGTGCTGATAGGGAGGCTACCTAGGAAGGGAGGGCTGCGCCGTGCCGAGAGTGGCGAGGATGAAGCTTTAGGGGTGAACCAACGAGAGGCGCGCCAGGCAGGGAGAGAGTGAGGCCTTGCAGAAAGAGGTAGTCAATGAGAGGCGCGTCAGGAGGGGCAAGAGTGAGGCTCACAGGAGGAATCACATGCGGACACGAAGAGGTTTCTTCTCTGTTAGCAGTGCGTTTCTACGGCAGGCTTAAGAAATACTGCGTGACTTCCTTGTAGATTGTGCAGCCCTCATTTGGTGTTGCTTTTACAGCTTGGTGTAAACTACTGATGACGTTGGCATGACATTGCGAAAGCCGTGACTCTTATTGTCTCTTGTCATACCTTATAGACGCCCCGTACCTGATAGACCCCCCAACGTCACTCTTTGGCGAGATTCTCCCGTTGAACAGAAGAAAAAAAAACTGATGGATAACTTTTGGCTCCGTGACATTTTATTTTATTTACTTATTTCAACATACTCCAGCCCGCAGGGCTATCGCAGGAGTGGGCAAATACATACATAGAAGAGCACACCAAGGGCGCTCAACATCAGTGATTAGTAATATACAATAAGAAGTCATCGAGTGATAAAGATCGAACGTAACCAGGCAAGGCATACAACAATTCAATAGAATGAACAAAAAAAACTATATTTAAACGCCACCGCACGAAGGACAAAAGTAGACATGTTCAACTCATGGTAAATTCGGGTGGTTGTTGGTCTAGCGGTGCGATGTATTTGCTGAGTTGGGGGAACCGTGGAGAATTAAGGTATAAAGAAACAAAAGTAGACATGTTCAACTCATGGTAAATTCGGGTGGTTGTTGGTCTAGCGGTGCGATGTATTTGCTGAGTTGGGGGAACTGTGGAGAATTAAGGTATAAAGAAACTTTAAATATTCAACATGACGACGGGAAAAGAGACTGGTAAGCTGTAAGATAGGAAGATGGGAACTAAGTGAAAAAACCTGTCAAAGCGACGATAAATGAAGCGTACAGCTTTCTTCTGATCAGATTCTATTATGTTGATATCCGATATTTTGTGTGGGTTCCACACAACAGACCGATATTCCAATATTGGACGAACCAGTGTTTTATAAGTGAGGAGTCGTATGCTGAGAGGTGCTGAACGTAAAGTGCGCTGCAGGTAGCCTAACTTTCTAAGCGCACGGTTGCACATGAGTTCGGTGTGATGAGACCAAGATAAATCCTGAGTGAAAAGGAGACCTAGAAATTTGTATTGTCAAACATTTCCGAGAGGGCAACCATTAAACGAATAGGTAAATGAAGGGGGGGAAGAACGCTTGGTAAATGACATGGATACCGTTTTTCGGAAGTTGATTTGCACTTGCCAAGTGTCACACCATGATTGAAATGATGCAAATGAATCGTTAAGGATGATCTGATCATGAGCAGTTTTAATCGTATGATACAAAACGCAATCATCAGCATACATGCGGATTTAAACAGGAGTGTTACTTGGCAGTTCATTAATGAAAATCAGAAAGAGGAGTGGACCTAATATTGATCCTTTAGGGACGACTGACGTTGCTGTGCAAGTAAAGGAATGAGAAGACTTGAAGAGTACGTACTGAGACCTATTAGATAGGAAAGAAGATAATCAGTTTACTAGTGCTTTGTTTTTAAGAATAACAGTGAGCTTTTTTAGCATTTTGTAATGTGAAACTGTGTCGAAAGCTTTGGAAAAATCTATGAATATTGCATCAATTTGATCACCAGCGTCAAGGGCCTGGACGATGTCATGAGTGAATTCAGTGAGCTGGGTTATGGTACTAACCCGCGTCTAAATCCGTGCTGGGCATCAGATAAAACATTATTGCAGTTTTAATATACTATAATTTCCTTTAAAAATATGTGTTGAAGTATTTGACAAGAATTTCACAGGGATGTGATAGAGATGGGTCTGTAGTTCAATAAGAACTGCTTTTTTCAGGATTTGAATAAATGAAGAATTTTACCCGATTTTCATGCTGTAGGGACAACAGACGTCGAGAGAGATTTCTGAAAGATAAAAGTTAAATACGACTAGTCCATAAGGAGTACCTAATGAGGAATTCATTGTCTATATTATGAGGACTACCTTTCTTCTTCGGATCGAGTTTTAAAATGAGATTCAGCACCCTGGTTTGAAACAACAATATCGTCAATAGAACTACGAGTATGCCCTATAAAAGGAGGAACGACGGAGTTATCAAGTGTAAAACAGATTGAAAGTAATCATTGAAAGTATCCGCGTCATTTGCTCATTTTTGTAGTTGAGTCTATGCACAGAAAAAGGAAACGTAGGGGCACTCATGTCGACAGAGAACAAAGAACTTTTTAAAAGCGGAATAGAGTGCCAGTCATCCCGTAGATGCACTCCGTGTCCCATCGCCTAAAGAAAATAGGGCAACGAATTAATGTGCAAGTTGTTTTCAGGGCGCCCGAAGGGTTGTTCCAGTTGGCGAACAGGACCTGTCCCGTGAAGAGACGAGCAAGACAATGTGTTGTCAAACACAGAACACAGTTCGTCGACTGTGTGCAAGGAGTGGTGTACCGGATGCTCTTGTCTTGCGGGCGTGCTATGTGGGCCAGATGGGCAGATGCCTGAAGGAGCGCTTGCGTGAGCGCGCCAATAAGGTAAGGAACGGCAGGGATGGCTTCTTGGCACTGCACATCAGCATGTGCGCGTGCACGCCGCAGTTTGAAGGGAACGTTGTTATGGATAGGAGCAAAGATGAGCAAGCAGGAGTAATCAGTGAGGCTGCGCAGATGACGCGCGAAAAGAACGGTTGCGTTAGCAAGCTATTGATTTTGCTATCTGCCAGAGAGCGGGTTTTTTTAGAATTCGGGGGTGGGCGCTGCAGGGTGCTGTGACTGTTAGTATTTTGCCTAGTACCTGTCATAGCATTTCTTGTTCTATTCTTTTCGGGTCTTAACCTTTCCGCAAACAGTTATAATATATTTCTTGTCAATAAAAAAATCAGTTGGAAGTGAGCGCTTGTCCTGTGTGTTTGCTTTCCGTGGACGTCCGTTTTTGCGCTGTTGATTTTAAATATGCACAACCAACTAGCCCAGTCATCTACTTTTTCATAGAGACGACCAGGAGAGCGCCCAGACTTAGGCGGCTAGATAGATAGATAGATAGATAGATAGATAGATAGATAGATAGATAGATAGATAGATAGATAGATAGATAGATAGATAGATAGATAGATAGATAGATAGATAGATAGATAGATAGATAGATAGATAGACGATTCTTTCCTTCTCCTCTTGGTTTTGGCAACGCTTGTATCCAGCTAAGTCAGCTGGTAATAAACTACGGCTATGCATACATAACATTTGGCGACAGTTCACGAACCGGTGTGGTGAGCGGCGGCGGCTGCAAAAGGAAGCGGCAGACGCCACACAAGGAAACGAAGGGGAGCTTCGGTGAACGTCGGCGGCAGTACGCTGAGCGAGATCGCTTATTTATTTATTTATTTATGCAATACCCACAGCGCCACATGGCATTACAGTGGAGGGGGAGAAAAATAAAATTCAAGGCATACAGCTGGTGGCAATGTATAGCAGCATCAAGGGAACATAACTAAATACATTCACCAGAAGATCAATATTGTACACTAAGGAGCACTACAGTGAATCATTGTGCAAACAAAAAATGAAGAAACAAGATTACAAGTACAGAAGCATACATATATTTATTTAACAATGAAGTGCATTATAGTGATAAAAGCATAATTATATGAACAATATTGCACAATACAGGAAATTACAAGCACAAGAATAGAGCAGTCATCACTAGCAGTAACATGAGTGAACAGCAACTCTAATAGAAGAAGAATTATTTTAGCAGTGCGAAAAATATGTCATTAGACGATATATTTGCGACAGAGATGTCTGATTGACTCCAGTCCCGCATCGTTCTAGGAAAAAAAGACTTGCTAAAGGAGTGTGTTTTGCAGGGAAATTCCAAAACATTATTCTCGTGGTCAACCCCGTGGGATTAGTAGTTAGGTGCATTTATGTAAAGATGCCTATCAATGGTGACTTTTGAATGAAAGATGTGAAAAAACTTCAAGCGAAGTCTTCGTCTTCGAGAATCTAGTGTATCCCATTGCAATAATTCTTTCGCGCGCGTAGGACTGAACTTTCTGTCATAACGTCCACAAACAAATCGAGTGGCGTTCTCCACCCTTTCAAGTTTTACTGTGCCGCGTACTGTTGAGGGGTCCGCAACGACGCACGCATAATCAAGTAAGAAACTCACATATGTTTTATAAAGCAATTCTTTAGTTGACATTAAAGTTCTTCGCGTTACGGCGAAGGAACCCAAGCGCTTTCCCAGCCTTGCCTGTTACATAGTCAAAATGTCGCTGCCAATTTAAGTTAGGCAAGAAATACACTCCTAAGTATTTGTATTCATGAACCTTACTTATAATGACATTGTTATTGTGTACGAGGTTCGAGACTGTAATTTCGTACGAGTAAACTCCATGTAAACTGTGTTATTCAAGTTCAACAGTATGTGCCATCATATACGCCAATCACTGATTTCGGCCAAGTGTCTGTGAACGAACACTTTGTCCCGCGAATCCGTGATTTCCCTGTACAAAACACAGTCGTCCGCGAAGAACCGTATATAGGATTCTATGCCTTCATTTATATCATTGACGTGCATCTGAAATAAATGTGGTCCCAGTAGCGACCCTTGGGGTACCCCCGATGTTACCAGCGATGCGCACGAACTGGCACCATTGACGACTGCAGTCTGCTGGCGTAATGTGAAATAATCAGCGACCTATGCGATCACCTGTGGATTAATGCCATACATATTCAATTTCTTCGAACGAGGGTGCTTATTTTCTCCTGACAACGCGGCAGCCTGGCCTACATACCTCGAACGCCTACAGTTCTATTTCACGGCGAATAGTGTGGTTGAGGAGCAGCAGCAACGGGCAGTGCTCTGCAGCGTTTGTGGTGCGGCTATGTACGCCATCCTTCATACGCTGTGTTCTCCGGCGACGCCGTCTGTGACGCCGTATGCAGACATTTTTTCCAAGCTTACGGACCACTTTACGCCAGCGCCTTCGGTGATTTTAAAGCGTTTCACGTTTCACAAACACTGTCAGCAGCCGGGTGAAAGTATCGCGGATATTGTGGCGTACATGCGGCCACTCTCCGAGCACTGCGAGTACGGCATCACCCTGGAGGACATGCTCCGCGATCACCTAATTTGCGGCCTTCGTGACGAAGGGCTGCAACGGCGTCTCCTGACTGAGGCTGCGTTGGACTTCAAGAAGGCGTACGAAAAGGCCGTCGCTGCCGAGTATGCGACGCGGCAATCGGAAACCATCAGGGGGGCGTTGCCGGCAGCGTCCGATCAAGCACCAAAGGCGGATAGGCCGGGCGGTAAACAAGAGCGTTCCAAGCAGTCAAGAACCCGGAGGTGTTTCCGCTGCAACGGTGACCACGACGCAACAAGCTGTGGTTTTCGCTCTGCAGTGCGTCATTTCGGCAAGCGGAAAGGTCCCATTGTTGGTGCCTGCCGTCAAAAGGAAGAGGCAAGAAGCAAGGCAAAGAGTGGCAATAAGCGCCCAGGCAACTTGGGTCACTCAGGAGTGTACGGACTTTACCTTATTGTTAGTGGATTGCCAGCGTTTATGGCTAACGTCATTGTGAACGGACGCCAGGTATCGATGGAAGTGGACTCTGGATCCGTTTGTTCTATTGTCCACTTGAGGACATTGAGCAAGCTGGGAATCTCGAAGAAGGCGCTCCGACCGAGTTCCCAGGGAGTGCGGACGTACACACGGCAACCTATTTGTGTCGTGGGCGAAGTGGAAATTCTTGTGGAGAGGGCAAACTACCTCTGCTGATCACGAATGGGTCGGGAATCAATATCTTGAGGATAGACTGGTTCTGACTGCTAGGCATAACTCTGGAAGAACTGCGCCAGCACAGTGGAGCTCCAGCTTCCAAGTGTTCCAGTAAAAAAGCCCAACCAGCTGTACGCAACCCGAGCAAGGTGGTGACGAGCATGAAAAATCTGCTGCAAGACTATACCAATGTTTTCAAACCTGGGCTGGGCAAGAGCATGGGTCTTCCTGTGCGGATCTTAGTGGAGGAGCAAGCCAAGCCTAACCCCGTGTATGCAGAAATGCTGCTTGACTTGAACTTGACTTGCCACCACCTCAAAGAGCGCGTTTGAGACGTGTTTGTGCTGCCTTGGCACTGCATAAATGCAGCGCGTTCGATGCGCGTTGAAGGCGGTGGTAAGTCAAGTTGAAGTCCAGGAGCGTTTCTGAATACGGGGGTAAGTTTTACAATCCGGGGCAAGTACCTTTCGCGCTACTGCCCAAGGTGGAGGAAGCCATCGAACAGTTGGTGGAGCAAGGCATTTACAGTTTCATTAGGCATTCCCGCTGGGTGACGCCAATTGTCCCGATTCTGAAGAAGAACGGAAAGATGAGAACTTGAGGGGACTACAAGAGAACACTCAACGCAGACGTCAAGTGGGAGACGTATCCGCTTCCAACTCCAGAGCAACTGCTCGCCAGCCTGGGAGGATGTGCAGTGCTTTCTTGGCTGGACTTGGATCACGCTTATCATTAACTCTGTGTCGATGAGGACGCCGCCATGCTGCAGACCGTGACAACTCAAAAGGGCCTGTTCGAGGTGACGCGATTGCAGTTTGCTGTGGCAGTCGCCGTAGCCATCTTTCAACGTTATATGGAAGGACTATTCGACGGACTGGAAGCGGTTCAGTGCTTTCTGGATGACATTTAATTGGTGGAAAAGCCGTTGCTGAGCACGACGAACGGCTGCACAAGGTGATGCAGCGTATCCAATACGACGGGAATCGCCTGAACGCCCAGAAGTGTGCATTCAGGTTCAAGCAAGTGACGTAACTGGGGTACCGCGTCAACAAAGACGGAGTAAGTCCTTTGCGTGAAAAACGGGAAAAGATCAAGCAAGCTCCGGAACCGAAGAACAAGAAAAAGCTGCAGTCGCTCCTGGGTGCCTTAAATTTTTATGGCCGTTTCTTGAAAGGAGCGTCACATGTCTTGGAACCACTTCACCACCTTCTAGACAAGACATGGACTTGGACCGAGACGGAAGCGAAGGCATACCAGAGGGCCAATAGTCTGCTGGAACCATCAGCCGTCTTAGCACACTAAGATGTGACACGTCCCATAAGGCTTGCCTGCGACGGCTCTCCTTGCGGGCTGGGTGCAGTACTGAGTCAAGTGGGTGAAGATGACGTTGAAAGACCAGTGGCATTCACCTCAAAAACCTTATCAAACGCAGAGCGCAACTATGCGCAAATAGGCAGGCCTGGCCTTGCTAATCGGAGTTAAGAAATTCCGCCAGTATATTTTTGGTCGGAAGTTTCAACTCTTGACAGACCATAAACCATTTGCTAGGCCTCCTGCATCAAGTTAAGCTCGTTCCTGCCGTATTGTCACCTCAGATGTTGCACTGGAGTCTGCAACTTTCTGTGTACAAGAACTCTTGTCCGGACCAGTCTCCAAGTTGCCACACGCCGACGTTTTCAGTCGTCATCCGCTTCCTGTCAGTGATGAGCAGGTGCCACCGTTGGCAGACATCTTGCTGCTTGAAGCTGCGCCGGAAGTTCCAGTAGACTGTACCAAGATCGCAGCACTGACGCGTACGGACACTGTTCTGCCGCGGGTAGACCGCTGGATTTTGCAAGGTTGGCCTTCCATGAAGGTGCCCGAGGGATTCCGTCCTTTTGTGGCAGGAAGAACGAACTGTCCGCTAACCGAAAGTGTGTGCTGTGTGGATCTCGTGTTGTGATTCCAAGTTCCACACAGGCCCAGGTCCTAGACATCCTACACACTACGCACCCAGGTGTAGTACGGATGAAAGGTCTTGCACGAAGCACCATGTGGTGGCCGGGCATGGACAATTACATAGAGCGCAAGATAGCTGGCTGCCAATTATGCCAAGAAACTCGGCAAGCTCCCAGTAAGGCGCCGGTGTACCCATGGGGGTTCACTAAGAACCCTTGGTCAGGTTTGCGCAGATTTTGCCGGTCCTTTCAAGGGAAAAATCTTTCTGCAAGTCGTCGATTCTCTTTCCAAACCGCTGGAAGTTTCCCCGATGGATTCAATAACGACAAGAGCCGTTCTTAAAAGACATCGCGCGATGTTTGCTCGTTTTGGTATTCCCGAAGCCTTAGTGTCGGACAATGGAACTGCGTTCACGTCATAACAGTTCGCCGAGTTTGCAAACAGAAACCGAATTCGGCAGACAGCAGTCGTGCCCTATCAGGCGTCACCGAATGGTCAGATAGAGAGGATTGGTGAGGAGACGAAACAAGTCCTGCGTAATTTGTCGGAGGGAGACTGGGCCACCAAGCTGTCTCGTTTCTTGCTGGGCCAGCACATTTTACCCAGTACAACTACAGGGAACAGTCCCGCTGAACGTTTGATGGGGAGAAGACTGCGATCAGCCACTGTCCATCTGCATCCAGATTTTCACACGGTTGGATCGTCTCTTCATCTTACTTTATTGATGGTTCTCGACGTGTTCGGCATTTCTATCCAGGCGACGCTGTGTATGCAAGGAACTATCAGGGTGGCACCAAGTAGGTCTGTGGGTCCATTGCTTCAGTCATCGGACCCCTTTCTTATCAAGTTCGTCTGGCTGACGGTAGCTTATGGCGAAGACACGTTGATCAGCTCCGCAACCGGGCCAGCGCACTACACCTTGGTGAAGCTGACAGCGATACTTGTGGGGACTCAGTCGATGGTGATGACCTCGCAGTGACTGGCCCAGACTCACCACTGCTAAGAGTGAGTGACACTACCTAAATCAAGTCCACCCAGCAGTCTCGCCCTTGGAACCGACGGTCCTGATGTACCTGGAAGCCATTCAAAGGAGCACAGCTCTTCCAAGCCAACCTCCGACTGCCGAAGCTTCTAGATACCCTCGACGTGAGAGAAAAGCCCCTCAGCGTTACCGGGACTACTTTCCGTAAGGGGGAAGGGATGTTGTGTATTGACCTGTGAATACGGTTGGTAACCATGTGCGCCCGTGGCGCCGCCTTTAGAGTGAGTGAAGAGTAGCGTCTGACGGACGATTCTTTCCTCCTCCTCTTGGTTTTGGCAACGCTTGTACCCAGATAAGTCAGCTCCAATAAACTACAGCTTTGCATACATAACAGATAGATAGATAAAAAGAAACAGCCATAACGCCTGAGGTTCGCTAAGAAATGCTTCGCATTTAAAGGGACACTGAAGTAAAACCGGAAGTTGAGCTTCGATGGTAGATTATCTTATGGCGATTACAACGGTACCTTTGTTATGGCAAGCAAAGCTTTCGAAAGCGAGAATATAGAGAAAAAGCAAAGGATGGGTGCTGACGCCCCTTGGGGTTTCCCACACTACGCACTCGTGATGTGAAAAGTGTCAAACGCAGGCGGCAGGAAATGGTCGACAGTGATTTAATGCTGCTAATAGGAACACCCGATTAAATTTCTCTTAAACGTCCATAAACAATATTTGTCGCTTATTTAAGCCGCGCCACTCAAGGAAGAACAAATTTAGCACAAAACTAAAAGGAAAACAGAAATAACGCCATGGCTAGAGTGTACTAGAATATTTTGAGTGGCGCAACCGGCTGCCTTAGAACGGCCCATTTTGTGTAGAAAATAGCGGCGGCGCTGCAGTCGACTACTCTTGAAAGCGTCCCCCGACGTCGCAGGCGGCTGCTTGCCGTTGCGTTTCAGAGGCGGCGAGAAAGAGCAAGAAGAATGTAGAAATGAACGCTCCATCGCAACTGAACCACAATAACGTGCCGGCTACAACTAATATGTGCCGTGTGAGCCGCTGGCAGACTCGAGTTCTTTTTTTTTGCTTTTTCTTAGGAGCGAAGCTCCTTAGGCCCACAGTCGCCATCAAAGCTCTCTGCAATGTAGATGCGGCGCCGGCACAGAAAGACATCAAAACGCTAAGCGCGGTGTAAAAAAAATAAAAAAGGCCCCCGCGGTGTTCGGCGCGCGTGTCACAAAAAACAAGGCGCGCGGCGGACATAAACAGTTTCAAAACGTACATAGTCA
The DNA here is from genome assembly GCF_013339695.2 of Rhipicephalus sanguineus. Classification (NCBI taxonomy): domain Eukaryota; kingdom Metazoa; phylum Arthropoda; class Arachnida; order Ixodida; family Ixodidae; genus Rhipicephalus; species Rhipicephalus sanguineus. The sequence goes on from NC_051184.2 coordinate 123,326,889, forward strand.
TTTGCGTCCCATTTCTAAGGAGCTTCGCTCATCGGTTGCGCTCATACAGAGATACACTGCTTGTTGTTCTTTTTTTATGAGGCGCAGAGTGATTGTACCTTGTCGTGCAGTGGTGAAGCGCGACAGTAATCTAGTTATAGAAAACACAGTTATGAACCTGCCATTTCTTGAAATTTGCTCTAAGCATTGCTTCAACTTGCACGCAACGTATGCACTGTTAAGCTCAGGAAATCAGGAAATTCAAGCACTGCCCACGACGTCAATGGAACGGCGAAATTGTGCAGGTCGTCAACGGATGCGGCTTGCTGAAAAGCAATTGCCACGACCGCACCCGCCGTTTCACTTTACGTTTCACTGCCTTCCTTCGCAGCAGCGACTGTTGAACATTCGTCGGGCGACGAGCATTGCCCTGCTCGATGCGACGTCGTTTCCATTCACTGTGATCGTTAGACGCAAGCTGACACCGCTTTGTCCGAGGCCGCGGCGCCGGTGTTTCCTTGGAGAGATATACCGATGCATTCGGCAAAATTGCCGGCACCGCGTCAGGTCGAACAGACGGATTTTAAAGACGATAGTGGATACATAAACGGAGAAATTTTGGTCACAAAGGAAAGTTTATTGAACCTGTACACGCAAGCGCGAGAGACACTTATAAACTAAATACTTATAAATTGCGTCAGTGTAACTTATACAAACGCTAGACGCAATCACTGGTTGGGGTAATACACTGTACGCTACCGAGCAACAATAAAACAACAACCAAATTAACTAAAGCATCTTACTTCTCAAGGAGATGAGGAAAAAAATAAAGAAACAGTGGAGAAAATGGAAGGGGGGGAAGTGTAGCACGGGGAGTCGGGTAACTTGTTTCTTTTTCCGAACTCAGTATGGCGCTGCTGGAAATTCCAGTTTCTCCCCACGTAGTTTGAAAAACCGAGTGTGCCAGCGCCTTAAGAAGGCATCAACACCACTCGCTTCCAGCTCGTCAACTTGGTATCCGAAAACAATTCGATAAATACGGTGCATGGCTGGGAACATGGCTGGGAACGCCGACAAGCTTCTGCCTGGCACCGACGTCTCCAGATCATGTACATTGTCACCAATAGTATTAACTGGGCAAACTTGCCTTATTCTTTTGGGACAGGGATGTAGCCCTAAATCCAAAGGCGCGCTAAACAAGGTGCCATACACCCTTTGTAGCAGCGCATTCGAATAACGCATGTTTAGTGGTCTCGGATCGCCCACAGTTCACGCATCTATCATTTGGTGTCACGTGGAATCTGGCGAGGCGTTGACGCGTCGGCAACATGCTCCATCTTCTCAGCCAGTCAAATTCGCGAACCACTTGAGGGACTTTGCTTTTCTTCCATGTCTTCCATCGGCTTGGGTTCGTTTTTCTTTTATCTTCGTCTACTGGTGTCTCTTCCGTCAGCAATTAACCTAATTCTATTGGCGCTAGTTCTTCAAACCCTTTCCCCTCCGTTTTTTGATCTACTGTGCGCCTAAAGTCGCACACACCCTTCTAAAACTCGAGCGGTCTCTCAGCTTGCGGTGCACTGTATCTCTCCGTTGTAAACGTAGCCTTTAGAGTATTTGTCCAGTATATTAGAAGGATGCTTCCTGGATAGTCCAGTTCAACAAACAGAGTAGACATTGTTTTTGCTGCCAATGCTCTAGAGAAGATCTTAATATCTGGTAGACCCAGACCGCCGCGCTCTGCTGGCAGACTCAGGCAACTAGTCTTAATCTTGGCAGGTTTATGTTCCCATATAAGTGCTCCGGTAAGTGTCCTGAGGCGTTCTGCGAAACTGCGCGGCAAGAGCGCAACGTGTGCGATGTAGTGAGCCTACGCGCGCGCCTGCGTCTTCACCACACCTGCCCTCGCTGCGAGTGACAGCTTGTATTCTGAAATCCTGTTTATCACGTCCCTCGTTTTGGCTATTGCGTCTTCCCATATGCTATTTGCGATGCTCCCTTCTTCAAAGATAACTCCGAGAACTCTGACCGCGTCCACGAATTAAAATCCACCTGGGAGATCATCGGCGAAGTCTCCAAAGCGCATCGCCTTGCTTTTGTCGGCATTCAAGTACGCGCCAGAGAGAACGGAGTACTCCTCAAAAGCTCCAATAATATGGCAAAACCAAACCTGTTTCTTACAAATATCGAAATATCGTCCGCGTAGGCTGTAACTTTAATTTCATTAGTGCCTGGCATGGGGAATTCTCTAATTCTAGGACACATCGCGACTTTTCTGATCACGGGATCTAGCGACAACACAAACAAAACAGGAGCGGCTGGACATCCCTGTCTAACTCCCCTTTCTACAGCGAAGCTCTCGGTCATGTCACCGTTTAAGTAGATGTGACTATTTGTGCCTTCGTATAGCAGCTCAAAGCACTTAACGAACTCGTCTGGCAAGCCATAATTCCTCAGTACTGCGAACAAGTAACGCCGCTCGACCCTGTCGAACGCCTTCGCTTGATCTAGGGCTACTAAAGTTCCTGAAATTCCTTTTGCTTTGGCATAATAAAAGAGGTCTCTGATCAGCGTTAGCGTTGCGAAAGCCGAGCGGCCACGGACCGCACATGACTGGAGGGGTGACGCTAACTCGTTCAGCAGGGGTCTCAGCCGCAGTACTAAGAGTGTTGCCACGAGTTTATAGTCCGTGTTGAGGAGAGTGATCTGTCTCCACTACTAGGGGTTAGACCGATCCATACCCTTCTTCGACAAAAGAACCACTCTACCATCTCTGAACGATAGCGGCTTTTTTCCTTCGGTGATAAAGATATTCACCACATCAGTCAGGATATCCCCAAGAATTTCGAAAAAACGCACGTAAAAGGCCGTGAGGATGCCATCAGGGCCAGGTGCCAATGTGGTGTTCATAGCCTTAAGGGCTTGTGAGACTTCATCTTTCGTTGCTGGGGGTGCAATCTCTCGGTATCCTCGGCCTCGAACTTGGGTAGTCCATTACAGAACGAAAGAAATCTGGGCTCAAAATCATGGTCGTCTAACTGCAGTTCTTGTGCAAAAAGACGCTCAAAATGAGTTTTGAATGTAATCCGTACTTCGACTGGCTCGGTCGTTATGCTGCCGTCCTCTCTTTTTGCCGCCAAAACCGCTGTGGTTCATTTCGCCGGGTTCCGGTCATCACTGCAAGTGCGACATTCCCGAGTTCATCATTTGGCAGCTGCAACTCGTCTGCTATTCTAGACGCTTCCGCTCTCTTATGCAACAGGTTAGAATACACCTTTCTTTGGGCGTCCACGTAAGTACGCATCGCCTGTGTAGACGTGTTTCCTCTCTCCACTATCTGGATGCGTCGGAGAGTCTCATTCATGCGACTCGTAATGCGCGCATGCCTCTCCTTTCCCGCCTCTTCGGAGATCAACCTCCATCGCTTTTTGAGCCTGTCCCACGTGGCTGGACCTAACACTTCCACCTCAGCAATGGAAGCCGCTACTTCTGTTCCCATGTACTTGATACATTCCTCATCGTGCAATATGGTGGGATCCATGCGCCAGGAGCGGGGAAATGGCCCACCATTGCACACTTGCATGGTGAACAGCAGCGGCTTGTGATCACTGACAGTCAAGCAGTATGAAGGCACTTGCATGACATCACATGTCACGAGCGCTGCGCGAAACAGTTCCGGTACGTATACCCTATCCAAGCGGCTCCCGTGAAGTCCACTCGCTCTGGTGGCAGCAAATGCGTCACCATGCAGAGTGACCCATGCATCTAACAACTGCCAATCTGCAACAATTTTGCCAAGATCTGGTGCCTGATAGTTACAGCCACCTTGTACCGCGCCTCGGATATCGCGCGAAGTGTCGAGGACACAGTTGAAATCTCCCAGCAAGATGTACTAGAGTGGTTCGAGCATGAACGAACGCACTCCTCTGTAAAACGCATTAGCGAGAGTTATTATTACAGGCGCGTAGATGTTTAGAATTCTTGTTGTCTTGCCATCCAGTGACAGGTCAAGCGCGATCACCCTGCCATCCGTATCAAATCTACAATGCGCCCCTCTTCCAAGCCTGTTGTTCATAAAAATGACACCGACTCCGTGTGAGGTGGCGTGCGTCAGAGAGAAAAATGCATCTACCTGCCACATGTATCGGATTCACAGCGTACATGTAAAATTAAAGTGAGCTGCAAGTCGTCATAACTCATCGAACCTTTAGTATAAACGCGCCCGATCTCACGTCGGTGATGATGTACTGGGCAGAATTCACGGAAGATTCACGGTTTACCGATGAACCTCCGCAGCTTCGCCCACTCAGCATCATTCACTCCGTGGATATGCTGTTTTTGAAAGTCACATAGCAGTTTTCATCGCTGTTTCCACTGGAACTACTTGGCTTTGGCCGCCGCTGGCTGCTGGGTAGTTCCTTGGACGCCTCGTCAGGCAGCGAAAGGAAACCTCGAGTGTATGGGTCCTCCTCACTGTCCGAAATAGGGCTACAGTCTAGTTTGCGTTGCGCTGATCTGCTCCTGGATCTGCTTCTTGTAGAAGAACGCTGTGCTTGGCCTTCTTGGCGTGTAACTCTGCTGCCGCTTCTCTTTCCTGTCGTTGCCTTTGTCGCAGCGTGCGAAGCTCGAGCGGCTTCTGTCCCTGAACAAAGCGCCGACGCTCCATCCTCCGCGGTAGTCACTGGACACGCTGGTTTGTCATTCCTAGGCGGTGACGTGCAATCCGTGTCCAACTGCGACGACGGGTAGTCGCTGGACGATTCAACAGCGTTGCTGGTTGTCGCGACGCTCTCCGCGTTGTTCGAGCTTTCGCATGCGATCACTTCAGACTCGGAGCTCGAAGTTTCGGGCTTCGCGTCGTGGGAGCGTTACTCGCATGCGAGTCACTGTCCATGCTGTCTGGAGGTGTGCGTCGCACAACTCTCTTCGTAGACTTTAGTACTTCGAGCCTGGGTGTAGCATCGGGAGTACGCGTGCGCTCGGCCAAAGCGTCGCTTAGTGACGGAAAATCTTCCTGAGAGGCCACTGTGCTCTGCTTAACTGCAGCATAAGATTTTCTTCGGAAGCATTCTTTGGCAGAGTGATACCCACCGCATTTTCTGCACGCAACAGTGCACGTCTCCGTGACGTGGCCAAATGCACTGCACCTCTGGCAAAAAGGCTTGGTGCACGTAGCGGCCTTGTGACCTTCGCCACTGCATCGAGCGCACACTCGACGCATGCCTCGGTATTCGAGCATGGCGCGATACCCGAGTACAGTAACAAAGTTGGGGCCTGGCCTTGTCATCTCCATTTTGACGACTCGCGTTCCTGAGTAGGTCGTTTGGCGCTTCTGCGCTGTTGTGTATTGCAGGTCACGCACCTTGCCATAAGGTTGAAGAGCCGCGACGAGTGAGTCGTTGGAGACGTACGGCGGCAGCCTGTAGACGTTGACATGAACGATCGGGGGTCCAACAGCGTCGACGGGCACTTTCTCTTTCTGATGCAGAAACCTTCGTTGACTAGGAGACTTGTAGCTTGGTCTGCTGTTACCAGGAACTCTGACGTTCCTGGGTGCTGCAAGAACAGTACCCATTCATCGCCAACGGTTTCCTCAACGCTGTCGATGATCTCGTCGATTGACACAGTATCTTCGGCCACATTAAACGTGAAGCAGTGCTCCTTCGGTGGAGTCGGTGGCAGAGGCCTCGACGTCATCCCCGCAGGTCCCCGAAAGGACCGACGACGATGGGACAGACCTCAGGTCCTGCCAGCCGGCAGGCTCGCCGACAAAGCGCCGCTGGGACGCTGGCCGCGTTTGTTCACAAAAGAGGAGGATCGCGATCTAAAACTGAGAGACGCTACCACAATTTAGTCTGTCTTTCTGTTTGTCGGCACGTCACTCGATTTAGCCACTTGGCTAAAGTTGAACCACTTGCCCAAAGGCCAGCCAACTTGAACGTCTGACTAGGTTCATACTTGTGTACATTGTCGATCAAATAGCAAACATTACGCACATTTGAGGTGCAACATCACTAGGTAAGTATTAGGTGGTGTGTTCCTTTAATAGAAAATGCATACATACGCAATTCTAAAGACCCTCGGTTCTTAAGCTGCGCTGAAAATGCGATTGCGCTTAAACTTGCCTTCCTCCGTGCCCTCTGCACGAGCTCATTGTTGTGTTTCGGTTTCGGTTCTGTATTGCAATGTACGAATGCCATGGGGCGCCGCTCTGGCATTCCTGTTTTACCCAGGCGACGTGTAAATAAAACAGTGTGTGGAGAGTACTCGTTGAGTGCGGACGTTTCTTCTGCTTCAGCGCTTCGCGTCAAACCGCGTGTTCGGGCTGGCCGGCGTCCCCGCCGGTCGCTTTGGTCACCGCCGGTCTTCGCCTGCCGCTGCGCCGGAACTACCAGCCCGCAACACAGCACTCATGTTTCCCGACATATTGCCAGATGGCGTCCATATCGCCCGCAGCGCATCTTCTATCGTCTTTAGAGGACATTTGCAGCGAAGCACACAGATACGCGGCCAATTTTTCTCTCCGCACTCGAACTTCCGCTCCGTTAGTTACATGCACGTAGTGTCGCTCGATGAAGTGAGGCTCAAAGTGATATACCCACACAGCGCAATCGGCATCGAGGGGCTTGTCAAATCGGCACGAATTTCTTTACCACACAAGTTGTCGCTCTTTATCATTGGGACTAGGGTACCTTGATTCGCGCTTTCTCCGCGCATAGAGACACACAAAATTGGAGCTTTAAATAGCGATATCTTGTGGCCTTGGCTCATGCGTGCGTACAAGGTATTGCACCCGGGCGCTTAGCAGTGAGTTAAACGCTGTTCATTTTTGTTTATTGCATTTAGGTCACTTATGCGCGGCGCAACTCGCACACGCGAACGCAAGCGAGTCAGAGCATGCCAACTTTCCTCGGCGCGGCTGGGAAAGACGGGAGACGCGCGCGTTCCTTCATTTGCGCGTGTCGCGTCCCCAGCCGTGTTCAAGATTATGCGACGTCAGCGCCGCCGCTACTTTCTTCAAAAAGGTGGACACCGATTTGCAAGGTGCGCCGGCTTCGGTTGCGCCACTCAAAGTATTCTAGTACACTCGAGCATGGCGCTGCGTGCAGCCGTGGTGGTTGCAGTTTCACTCCGTGCAAAGCGTCCATGTTTCGCCTATTTTGCCAGCGTCGCGCTCCGGCCTTGCAGTTTCGTTGGTTTCGTTGCGTTACCTGCTAAATATCAGTTCACTATACCAAAAGGACAGACACCGGTATGGAATGACCTGCCGGCCGGGAACATTTCCCACTGGTGTCAGCACTGCACAGAAGCATCGAGCTAGCATTTACCCGGAAGGTGCTTGGTAAACCCGGTCGAGTGAGTGAGGCGGCCTGTCGTCGTGGCGTTACGCAGAAGTCCGACGGGGCAGTCGCGAACACCTCTTTCTGCGCGCTGTTGAACGTGAGGCGGGGTCGCTGCAAAGCTACTCATCACGCCAGGGCCCGTCTTCATAGGAACGCAAGCACAAGCATTTCGGTCCTCGAGGCAGCGGCCGTCATGGAATATCTCCGAAGTCGACGACCTTCCGGGTCACTATCCCGACTCAACGCGTACCTTGTCGGCGGGGATTCTCGGAATGAATTCGCGAAAGCGTGGGATTTGTAGGTGGTAAATGCGTGGTGCATTTGTAGACCCCATTGGATACCACCTCCATGCTCACCATCGGATGATACACTGACACGTTCTCCTCACTGGAAATACCAGGTTCAAGGCAAGCGATGTGGACGACGGCGTGAGCCAGCTGTACAAACGACCCAAGCCGTCTGCTCAAAGGCAGCGGGTGTGTCGACGCAACTGTATCGTTTCATGTGGTGCCTTGCGATGAGCCCCGTCGTACGCAATGGCTTAACGTTGTGCCCTTTACTTGACGGCAGAATAAGGAGCGAGAGAAACCGATGCTATTTTCTCTGAACGTCTCGCCATCAGATTATGTGTACAATGCTACCAAAATGGCTGACTGGGCTAGTTGGTGATTCATTCTGCTTGCTTGAAATACGAGTGCTTAACCTAGACAAGGACGTAAAGAAATGTCCGTGTTATTTTGTTACGCCCTTGTCTACGTTAAGCGCGCGCATTTCAAGCAAGTACAATGCTGCGCTCGGGAAGACTCTCGGCGTGCCCAAAAGGAGAGTCATCTCCCGATCAGCTGTGCTGTCCATCCATTCCTGCCCCAGGAGCAAACCTGCGTGTCGGCGTGTGTCGTATCCCACTTATGATCGCCACTTTTAACGTATACCTAAATAGGCGCGCCACTTTTTCCTCCTGTTTGGTTTCTCAGGTTGTTATTGCCGAGTCCGTGAACCTGGTGACGCGGCTGGTGCATCATCCAATGAGCTGCAGTAGTCTATTGCAGGTATGATGTGCGTTACAGAGATTGTGTGCACTACAAAAGTGTACGAAGGTCCGAACGAGCCTTTGACGCCCGACAATGCGAAACAATTTATACTTTTCGTCTGTACGACAGAAAATTGCTTCTGTTTCCCAGGACAGTTGCGCTGCAGAGACCGAAGGTCGCAGTATGACGTACCCACTGCGCTCTTTGGAAGCTACAGAGAGGTACTAGCAATGTTTAAGGTATCACATGGTGGTACTCCATGGTATAAAACAATTCGAGCAATACGGTACAAAGCAGCCAAGCAAAACTAAGCTTGGGTTCTTTGCGCATATAGAAATGCGGCAGTTCACTGGAAACTGGCTCAATTACAGCGATGGCAGCAAAGATTATTTGCTTCTTATGTGGACGATTCCTGCTGCAGGTGATAGAGTCGGCTGCATCATTGAAATACACTCGAGGTAAATGAGGTCGCGAGCCCACTATGAGCCTGGCATGCAAATAATGCCCTACTTGACATGCATGTCATGATAGTCGCGTAAAGCTATCATTATGTTCGTCGTACAGTCACTCACGCAATACCAATTTTCGTGTATATCATGCTAACGAAACGGCCACGAGCATACGACGAGCGTGTCATCTATAATCATGCCCTGCACGACGTGCATATTGCCACGCCCACTTCTTGTCCTATTTTGATGTTTTTTGGGTTTGACCAGCAAGGGCGATTATCAACGCTCGACGCTGCCCGCGAAGCAGTGTTCGAGAGGCTTCTCGATTGTAGTAGATCGTTTTGTTAAGATTTCGCGCCGCACGCGAATGTTCCAGCTTTATCGAGAGATAACGCCGCCACCAGCGATATCGCTGGAAAGTTCCATAGCACCTGTATAAAAACCGACGCACTTGACCGCTTGTCAGTTGATCGACGGACGACGCCCTGTTCGCCGTTATCATTGTACAGCGTGTATTGCTGTAGTCCTAGTTCTCATTTTCCGGCCACAAGTTCGGCCAAATAAACAGTTTCATCCTGCAAACGCCGACTGCTGTCTTCGTCGACGTCACGACCACGTGACATCTGGTGGAGGTGCTGCTTCATGATCCGGACGCCACCGCGGAGCGCTGACCCAAGCCCAAGCCGCGAAGAAGACGACTCTAAGGTCAACCCGGAACCTCGAACCAGCCGCCGGCAGAAGGGACTACAACCAGAGTACGGGCTCCTTCGCGAAAACGCCAGGCAGCCGAAGACCATCACATCTACCGCCGAGACGATGACAGACCCCCTGCCACCTACAACGGTCGTCATGCATCAACCGAGGGAGCCGCCGACATTCCGCGGATCACCATGCGAGGATCCAGAAAGCTGGCTGGAGGCATACGACCGGGTCTCCACGTTCAACAACTGGGACTGTGACGAGAAGCTACGCCATGTCTACTTCGCCCTTGAAGATGGCGCAAGGACCTGGTTCGAGAATCGAGAGTCCACGCTAACATCATGGGACCTCTTCCGCACCGGATTTCTCCACACCTTCACGAGCGTCATCCGGAAAGAAAGGGCTGAAACCCTTCTCGAGACCCGTGTACAGCTCCCCAATGAGAACGTCGGACTGTACACCGAAGAAATGACTCGCCTATTCCGCCATGCCGATCCAGCCATGTCCGAAGAAAAGAAAGTTCGCTTCCTGATGCGGGGAGTGAAGGAGGAACTCTTCGCCGGACTTGTGCGCAACCCGCCGAAGACGGTCTCGGAATTCCTTTCGGAGGCCACCACAATCGAAAAGGCACTAGAAATCCGCACTAGGCAGTACAACCGCCGCATTCCTACGACGACCTACGGGGAGGTTCAGGCGCTGTAGTCTGATGACCTGCGTGACACCATGAGAGCGATTGTGCGGGAGGAGCTGCGCAAACTGTTACCTTCGCCGCAGCATCAAATGGATTCAATCGCCGACGTTGTCCGCGAGGAAGTCCGGCAATCGCTTGGAATTCCCGAAGCACCGCAGGCTCAGCCGGAAGCCATGAGCTATGCTGCTGCAGCCCGACGCAACGCCCCCCCTCCTCGCCCACGTCAAGACGCCGCGCCGCCGCAGCAGTTCCGCCGCCAGGCACCGCCGTCACCACCACCGACGCCATACCGCCCGCCGACAGGACAACGCTGCGACCCCCGAAAGACCGACGTTTGGCGTGCCCCTGACAACCGACCGCTCTGCTATCACTGCGGGGAAGCCGGCCACACATACCGCCAATGCCAGTATCGACAGATGGGGCTACGCGGATTCGCCGTCAACGCGCCGCGCCCGCAGCCAGGCGAACGGCCTCGCGACATCGACGACTACCTCACCGGAACACAGTGGGAAGAACGACGACCTTCCCGCTCGCCGTCGCCCGGCCGCTACATGTCACCGCACCGCCGGCAGTACACTGGCCCAAACCGGGGCCGGTCGCCTAGCCCGTATCCGGGAAACTAAGGGCAGCAACCGATGGAGGTGCGGTTGCTGTACGACGAACTGCCGAAGATCCTCCGCGGCCGCCGACGACGACAACGCGACGAGACCTTCAGAACACGACGCAAACCGGACGGAGCCCTCACGACGAAACTTCGCGGCCCGAAGAAAACCTGACGACGCAAAGCCGAAACAGCGGGACAAATCGACGAAGCCGTGATCCGACGCCACGACCTAACCGCAACGCAAGACGACGAACAAGCGACCTCGATGTTGTTATCGACGGCCACAGCGTCACAGCTCTCGTCCACACCGGAGCCGACTATTCCGTCGTCAGTGGGCCATTCGCCACCAAGCTGAAGAAAGTAAAGGCCGCTTGGAGTGGACCAGAAATCCGGACAGCTGGAGGCCACCTGATAACGCCGATTGGTGTCTGCACGGCGAGAGTCACCATCAATAACCGCACTTATCCTGCGAGCTTTGTAATCCTACAAAACTGCTCCAGGGATGTGATACTCGGAATGGACTTCTGTGATACTCGGAATGGACCTGAGGCCGTTATCGACCTCAGGTCTGAGTCGATAACACTAACCTCAGACAAAGCGCTCCCGCCCCACGCGACGCCAGGGAACCATGCACTGAATGTGATAGAAGAGCAGGTGACCGTTCCGCCACGCTCCAGCGTCATTATTTCCGTCGGCACCGAAAAACCTGCGAACCTTGAATGCGTAATCGACGGCGATCAGCAACTACTCCTGAATCGTCAAATTTGCGTCGCAAGAGGTATCGCCGAGCTGCATGACGGTAAAGCAAAGGTACTGCTGACAAACTTCAGCCACGAATATAGGCACCTCAACATGGGTACGACGGTTGCCTACATCGACGACTGTGTAGCCGCCAGCGATGCTTTCGCCCTCTTCGATGCTGTCGAACCTGCTTCGACGAATAGAGGTCCCGAACGGGATTTTGACGTCAACCCGAGCCTTCCGAAGGTCAAGCAAGATAAGCTCAAAACCCTGCTCCTGCAATACAAGGACTGTTTCTCGTCGTCATCGCGGGTCCGACAAACGCCCCTTGCTAAGCACCGCATTATAACAGAAGAAAATGCTCGACCACTCCGTCAGAGTCCCTACCGGGTTTCGACGCGGGAACGGGAGGCCATGAAGAAACAGTCGACGAAATGCTATGCGACGACATCATCCAGCCGTCGAAGAGTCCGTGGGCATCCCCCGTGGTGCTAGTGAAGAAGGATGGGACTCTTCGTTTTTGCGTCGATTATCGTCGCCTGAACAAAGTCACGAAGAAGGACGTGTATCCCCTTCCCCGGATAGACGACTCCCTGGATCGATTACACAACGCAAAGTACTTTTCGTCGATGGACCTCAAGACCGGTTACTGGCAAATAGAAGTCGACGAGAGAGACCGAGAAAAGACTGCCTTTATAACGCCAGACGGCCTGTTTGAGTTCAAGGTCATGCCTTTTGGTCTTTGCTCGGCACCTGCGACTTTTCAACGGGTTATGCATACAGTACTGGCCGGCTTGAAGTGGCAGACGTGCCTCGTGTACTTGGACGACGTCGTAGTGTTTTCCTCAAACTTCGACGAACACCTTCGGCGCCTTGAAGCTGTACTTCAAGCAATCAAGACCTCCGGACTCACTTTGAAGCCTGAAAAGTGCCGCTTCGCGTACGAGGAGCTCTTGTTCTTGGGTCATGTGATCAGCAAGGATGGTGTTCGCCCGGACCCGCGGAAAACAGCTGCCATCGCTGACTTCCCGACGCCCACCGACAAGAAGGCCGGACGCCGTTTTCTCGGCTTGTGCGCCTATTAGAGACGTTTCGTCAAGGAATTTTCACGGATCTCCGAGCCACTGACGCAACTCACGAAGGCCGACGTCGAATTCAGGTGGGAAACGTCGCAAGTTCAGGCATTTCAAGAATTGAAACGACGCCTGCAGACGCCTCCGATACTTGCGCATTTCGACGACCACGCCGATACGGAAATCCACACCGACGCAAGCAGCGTAGGACTCGGCGCCGTCCTTGTGCAGAAGACCGACGGATTGGAAAGGGTCATCAGTTATGCTAGCCGGTCGCTATCAAAGGCAGAAATCAACTATTCCACAACAGAAAAGGAGTGTCTGGCCATCATCTGGGCTACATCGAAGTTTCGCCCCTACATCTACGGCCGGCCCTTCAAAGTTGTGAGCGACCACCACGCCTTGTGTTGGCTAGCCAACTTGAAGGACCCTTCAGGTCGCCTCGCACGGTGGAGCCTAAGACTCCAAGAATTCGACATTACCGTCGTTTACAAGTCCGGAAGAAAGCACTCCGACGCCGACTGCTTGTCTCGTGCCCCCGTCGACGCACCGCCGCAGGACGACCACGATGATGACTGCTTCTTGGGAACCATAAGTGCCGACGCCTTCGCTGAACGACAGCAAGCCGACCCGGAACTCAGGGGCCTTGTGGGATACCTCAAGGGCAGGACCGCCGTTGTTCCAAAAGTATTCAGGAGGGGATTGGCGTCATTTCTCTTGAAAAACGACGTCCTCGTAAAGAAGAACTTCTCTCCGGCCCGGGCCGACTACCTCATCGTTGTACCTTCGGCACTGCGACCAGAGGTTCTGCAGGCCCTGCACGACGACCCGACGGCTGGCCACCTCGGCTTTTCGCGCACGCTCGCGAGGATACGGGAAAAATACTACTGGCCACGCCTTCCTGCCGACGTCGCCCACTACGTTAAGACTTGCCGAGATTGCCAGCGACGGAAGACACCGCCGACTAGGCCAGCGGGACTTCTGCAGCCAATCGAACCACCTCACCGGCCGTTCCAGCAAATCGGGATGGACCTACTGGGGCCGTTCCCGACGTCGACTTCCGGCAACAAGTGGATCGTCGTAGCAACTGACTACCTCACCCGCTACGCCGAGACAAAGGCCTTGCCCAAAGGCAGTGCCGCCGAGGTAGCCAAGTTCTTCGTGGAGAACATCATCTTGCGTCATGGCGCCCCAGAGGTCCTCATCACAGACAGAGGTACCGCCTTTACTGCGGACCTAACTCAGGCGATCTTAAAATACAGCGAGACGAGCCACCGCCGCACCACCGCCTACCACCCGCAGACCAATGGCCTCACCGAGCGTCTAAATAAGACCATCGCCGACATGCTGGCCATGTACGTCGACGTTGAGCACAAGACGTGGGACGCCGTCCTTCCGTACGTGTCCTTCGCTTACAACACGGCCGTCCAAGAAACGACGCAGATGACGCCGTACAAGTTGGTTTACGGAAGGAGCCCGGCGACGACACTGGACGCCATGCTACCGAATGTCACCGACGAAGAAAACCTCGACGCCGCCGCTTACTTACAACGTGCCGAGGAAGCTCGACAGCTCGCCCGCCTGCGCATCAAGACCCAGCAGCACACCGATAGCCGTCGCTACAATCTGCGACGACGCTTCGTGGAATACCAGCCCGGCGACCGCGTCTGGGTCTGGACGCCGATACGCCGACGTGGCCTTAGCGAAAAACTCCTTCGGCGATACTTCGGACCCTACAAGGTTCTTCGACGTCTCGGTGCTCTTGACTACGAGGTCATCCCGGACGGCATTACGAACTCCCAGCGACGCCGCGCACGGCCTGAAGTCGTCCATGTCGTGCGTCTTAAGCCGTTTTTTGCACGTTAGCGAACCTGGGGACTCTACTTTTACCTTTGTTATTGTAATTTATTTATGTATGCACTTGTGTTTTTTTCTCTTCTTTGTTCTTTCGCAAGCATCGGGATGATGCTTTTTCAGAGGGGGGCAATGCCACGCCCACTTCTTGTCCTATTTTGATGTTTTTTGGGTTTGACCAGCAAGGGCGATTATCAACGCTCGACGCTGCCCGCGAAGCAGTGTTCGAGAGACTTCTCGATTGTAGTAGATCGTTTTGTTAAGATTTCGCGCCGCACGCGAATGTTCCAGCTTTATCGAGAGATAACGCCACCACCAGCGATATCGCTGGAAAGTTCCATAGCACCTGTATAAAAAACGACGCACTTGACCGCTTGTCAGTTGATCGACGGACGACGCCCTGTTCGCCGCTATCATTGTACAGCGTGTATTGCTGTAGTCCTAGTTCTCATTTTCCGGCCACAAGTTCGGCCAAATAAACAGTTTCATCCTGCAAACGCCGACTGCTGTCTTCGTCGACGTCACGACCACGTGGCAATATCATGATTGTCATGTTACCACCTGTCATTTATTTTCGTCGTAGAGCCACGCCACGCACTACTATTTTCGGTGTGCACTGCCACGCGCCCTTCTTTTTGTCATTTTTATCGAACTAGTCCGTTGCACGCGTAGCTGCCGCCTTGTGGAAGCCTCGCCCTTAAGTCTGGGAACCTTCAAGATTATCTTAGAATCTTCTAACGACTTGAGCGCGGAAACGCACAGTTAAGAATATTCTCGAATTAACGCGGCCACCAGGAATAAGGCTCGAATGTTCGATGCTGCATGTATAAATGCCGACGTGGCTTACCGCAGAGCTGTTTTATCGACGGCCTACACTATGTTCTTCGCTATAATTCTACAGTGTGTATTGCTGTTTGACTTTCCGTTTCCTGGCCACAAGTTCGGCCAAACAAAGTTTCATCTCGGACACGCCAACTGCTGCCTTCTTTGACGTCACCGCGTGACATCTGGTGTAGGTGCTGTTCGTCATGTTCCGGACGCCCCCGTCAAGCTGGAACCTAGCCCAAATCGCAAGGAAGACATCGATGCCAACGCGCAGCAGAGAGCAAGCCGCAGGAGCAAGGTCTACCGCCATAGTGCGGGCCTCTACCTGAAGCGACCCAGCAAACCAAGATCCTGACAACGACCACAGTGACGATGACAGTCACTGTGCCGCCTGCACCGATTCTGCTCCGGCAACCCAGGGAGCCGGTAACATTCCGCGGTTCATCAATCGAAGTTCCGGAAACCTCGGTTGAAACATACGACCGTGTCGCCGCCTTTAACAATTGGACCACCGAAGACAAGCTGCGTCACGTGTACTTCTACCTCGAAGACGCGCCGAGAACCTGGTTTGAGAATCGGGAATCCTCACTTCAAACCTGGGACCTTTTCCGCAGCTCATTCCTGCAATCGTTCCCAAGCATCGTCCACAAGGAAAGGGTCGCTTTTTTGCTGGAGACCCGGGTGCAGCTACAAAACGAAAACGTTACCATCTTCACGGAAGAGATGACTCGAACTTTCCGCCAGGCGGACGCTGCGATGTCCGAAGGCAAAAAGGCTTGCCTGCTTATGCGGGGAGTTAAACAAGAACTCTTTGCGGGACTTGTTGGACACCCGCCCAGGACGGTCACCGAATTCCTCACTACAACTATGGAGATGCTGCTGGAAATGCAAACCCGCCAGTGCAACCGCCGCTTGATCCAAGACAGCGCAGCGGTTCAAGCCACCGGCATCGACGATCTGCGCGAGACCATAAAGACCTTAGTGCGCGAAGAACTTTCTCGAATGTTCCCGTCGTGCCAGCCTCAACTTGCCTCAATCCTAGACATCATCCGAGAGGAAATCGAGCAGCCACTGGGCATCCCGCAGCCGCAGCTGCAAGCAAGCACTGCAATGCCAGCAATGAGCTATGCTGCTGCAGTCCGACGCAACGACCCCCTCCTCGCCCACGTCACGACGCCGCGCCGCCGCAGCAGTATCGTCGCCAGGCGCAACTGACGTCGTACCGCTCGCTAGCCGGCCAGCGATACACGTCGAGGAACATCGACATTTGGCGCACCCCCTCAACCACCACCCACTCTGCTGCGATTGCGGTGAAGCTGGCCACACCTACCGCCGCTGCCTGTATGGCCAGATGGAACTACGTGGCTTCCCTGTCTGCGCACCGCCTCCACAGCGTGGTGAGCTGCCACGCGACATCGCTGACTACATGGCTACAACTGATTGGGCCCCTCGACGTACGACGCGTTCGTCGTCACCTGGACGCTACCGGTCCCCTCAGCGACGACAGAAGTACAGCGGCACTAACCGGGACCGTTCCGCGAGCCCATATCCGGAAAACTAAGGGCAGCAACCGATGGAGGTGCGGTTGCTCTACGATGAACTACCGAAGATCCTCCGCCGCCGACGACGACGCCGCGACGTAACCTTCAGAACACGACGCCAACCGGACAAAACCCTGACGACGAAACCTCGTGTACCGAACAAGACCTGACGACGCGACATGGAAGCAGCGGAAAAAACTGACGGAGCCAGGATCTGACGCCACAACCTTACTGCAACGCAAGACGACGAACTAGTGACCTCGACGTTCTTATCGACGGCCACGTCACAGCTCCCGTCTATACTGGAGCCGAATATTCTCTCGTCAGTGGGCCCTTCGCCGCGAAGTTGAAGAAAGTTAAGACTACTTGGGTAGGCCCCGAAATACGTACCTCTGGAGGCCATCTAATAATGCCGTCTGGAGTCTGCACAGCAAGAGCTCAATCAATTACCACACGTATCCTGCGAGTTTCATAATCTTGCAACACTGCTCCAGAGACGTCATACTCGGCATGGACTTCTTAAACCATCACGATGCCGTCATCGACTTGAAAACGCGTCGATAACCTTATCGCCGGACAAAACGACACCGCCGGATACGAATCCACGTCAACATGCCCTGAATGTGCTCGAGGATCAAGTTACCATTCCGCTTCGCTCCAGCGTGATAATTCCCGTCAGCACCGAAAAAGCTGACTACATCGAAGTTCTCATCGAGAGCTATCAGCGCTTCCTGCTAGACCGTGACATTTGCGTCGCAAGAGGCATTTCTTAGTTGCATGAAGTAAAAGGAAGCCTGATGCTAACGAACTTCTGCCAAGAATACAGACACCTGAACAGGGGCACGACGATTGAATACATTGAATAAATGCTGGCCGCGAGCGATACATTTGCATTTTCAGATTCTGACAAAGCTACCATGGCAACCCGAATACCTGACCCACCCTTCGACGGAAACCGAAGTCTTCCCGCTTACCAACAGCAACAGCTTCGATGCCTTCTGCAGGAATACAAGGACTGGTTCTCGTCGTCATCGAGGGTCCGACAAACCCCTCTTTCTAAAAACCGCATTATAAAAGAACACACTCCACCTCTTCGTCATAGTCCCTACAGAGTTTCAACTGGGGAACGGGAGGCGGTTAACAAATCGGCGATATGCTACGCCACGACATCATACAGCCGTCCAAGAGTCCGTGCGCATCTCCCGTGGTGTTAGTGAATAAGAAGGATGGGACCCTACGTTTCTGCGTCGAATATTGTCGCACGAAAAAAATCGCAAAGACGGACATGTGCCGGCTCCCACGGATGGACGACGCCCTGGATCGATTACACATCGCGAAGTACTTTTCGTCGATGGACCTCAAAACCGGCTACGGGCAAAGCGATGTCGACGAGATAGACCGGGAAAAGACTGACATTATAACACCGGACGGACTGTTTCAGTTTAAGGTCATGCCTTTTGGTCTTTGCTTGGCACCTGCGACTTTCCAACGCGTTAAGGACACCGGCGCCTTGAAGCTTTACTTCAAGCAATCAAGACCTCCGGACTCACCCTGAACACAGAAAAAATGCCGTTTCGCATACGAGGAGCGGCAGTTTTTGGGACACGCCATTAGCCAATCTGGAGTTAGCCACAACCCGCTGAAAGCAGCTGGCTTCGCTGCCTTCCCGCTGCCGATCGACAAGAAGGCTGTACGCCGATTTCTCGGCTTATGCGCCTATTACAGACGCTTCGTCAAGAAATTTTCACGGATCGCCGAGCCACTAACTCACCTCACGAAGAGCGACGTGGAGTTCAAGTGAGAAACGGCACAAATCAAGGCATTTCAAGAACTGAAACGGCGCCTGCAGACGCCTCCGATACTTGTGCATTTCGATGAATACGCTGATACGGAAATCCACACCGATGCAAGCAGCGTAGGACTCGGTGCCGTCCTTCTGCAGAGAACCGATGGACTGGAATGGGCTATTGGTTATGCTAGCCGGTCGTTATCCATGGCGGAAGCCAGTTGGCTTCCGCCATGGATAACGACCGGCTACAACAGAAAAGGAGTGCCTTGCGATCATCTGGGCTACACCCAAGTTGCGCCCTTACCTCTACGGTAGGCCCTTCAAGGTTGTGAGCGACCATCACGCCTTGTGTTGGCTAGATAACTTGAAGGACCCTTCATGTCGCCTTGCACGGTGGAGCCGAGGACTTCGCTGAACGACAGCAAGCCAACCCGGAAATCAAGGGGCTTGTGGAATACCTCAAGGGCAGGACCGCCGTTGTTCCAAAAGTGTTGAGGCGAGGATTGGCGACATTTTTCTTGAATAAGGACGTCCTCGTAAAGAACTTCTCTCCGGCCCGGGCCAACTTCCTTATCGTTGTACCTTTGGTACTGCGACCAGAAGTTCTGCTGGCCCTGCACGACGACCCGACGGTTAGGCACCTCGGCTTTTCCCGCGCGCTCGCGAGGACACAGGATACGCACTGCTGGCCATGCCTTACTACCGACGTCGCTCGCTACGTGAGAACATGCCGGGACTGTCAGCGACTTAAGAGACCGCCGATAAGGCCAGCAGGACTTCTGCAGCACATCGAACCACCTAGCCAACAGTTCCAGCAAATAGCTATGGACTTACTGGGGCCGTTTCCGACGCCGACTGTCGGAAACAAGTAGTTCGTAGTAGCTACCGGCTACCTCATTCGCTACGCCGAAACAAGGGCCCTGCCCAAAGGCACTGCCGCCGAGGTAGCCAAGTTTTTCGTTGAGGACATTGTCCTGCGTCATGACGCCCCAGAAGTCATCATCACCGACAGATGTACAGCATTTACTGCTGATATTACTCAGGCGATCTTGAAATAGAGCGAAACAAGCCACCGCCGGACCACAGCCGGACCACAGCCGACCACGCACAGACGAATGGCCTCACCGAGCGTCTAAACAAGGCTGGCCCTGTACGTCGATTTCGAACACAAGACGTGGGATGCCATCCTTCCGTACGTGACCTTCGCATACAACACGGCAGTTGAAGAAACGACGCAGATGACGCCATACAAGTTGGTATGGCGTACACACTCGACGCGATGCTGCCCAACCTCACCGACGAAGGAAACCACGACGTGACTGTCAGCCAGGCGGGCGAATTGTCAGTCCGACAATTCGCCCGCCTAAACATCAAGAATCAGCAGGCGACTGACAGCCGCCGTTACAATCTTCGACGAAGCTTTGTGGAATACCAGCCCGGCGGCCGTGTTTGGGTCTGGATGCCGATACAGCGACGTGGACTTGGTGAAAAACGTATTCGGCGATACTTCGGAACACACAAGGTTCTTCGACGTCACGGCGCTCTAGACTGTGAGGTCATTCTGGACGGCATCACGGACTCTCTGCGGCGCCGCGCACGCCCGAAGTCATCCATCTCGTGAGCCTTAATCCATTTTACACGCGTTAGCGAACCTTAGGACTCAATTTTCCTTTATCATTGTACTTTATTTGTGTATTCACTTATTTTCCCCCCTCTATGTTCCGTTACGAGCATCGGGACGGTTCTTTTTCAGAGGGGGGCAATGCCACGCGCGCTTTTTTTATGTGACTAGTCCATTGCACGCGTGCCATGGAGTAGTTACATGGCAAGCCGTGCCCTTATGCATGGGAACCTTCCAGATTATCTTAGAATCTTCATGTGGCTTGAGCGCTCAAACCCGAATATTTGAGATTATTCTTGATCTAACGCGACCACCAGCGATATTGCTGGACTGTTCAATGCTGCATGTATGGATGCCGATGCGCCTTACCGCAGAGCAGTTTTATTGACGGCCGACGCTCTGTTCGTCGCTATCATTGTACAGTGTGTATTGCTGTTTGACTTTCCGTCTCATGGCTACAAGTTCGGCCAAATCAAAAGTTTCATCTTGGATACGCCGACTGCTGCCTTCGTCGATGTCACGACGCCGTGACAAGATCAAGTCAATAATAATATTATTCGGGGTTTGCTAGCGCATCATGCGCATGGCAGATATGTCATGCCGAACATTACGCACATGTCCTCATTTTCATGTTAACGCCCGTCCTTTATGTTTGTCATACTAAATTATTTTGTCATACCAGTAAACGGTCACGAGCTCCCCGAGACCATGTCATGTAAATCATGCTGCACGTGGCATGCGTGTCATGATTTACACGTAAGGATATGTCCCACGCCTTTGTCATTCACTCTTGTCGCGCCATAATAATTTTATATAGACCAAGTTAACGAAACGGCCGGAAGTGCACCAAGGCCGCGGCATGCAAATCATGCCGATCATGACATACGTGTCATGATTTTTATGTTATTACCTGCCATTCATGCTCGTCATACAGTCATGTCATGTCTTAGCAATTTCGGTATACATACCATGAAGGAAATGACCAGGAGAGCACAAAGTCGTAGGTGGCTAGATAGATAGATAGATAGATAGATAGATAGATAGATAGATAGATAGATAGATAGATAGATAGATAGATAGATAGATAGATAGATAGATAGATAGATAGATAGACAGATAGATAGATAGATAGATAGATAGATAGATAGATAGATAGATAGATAGATAGATAGATAGATAGATAGATAGATAGATAGATAGATAGATAGATAGATACGCTCAAAATCACAGAAGTTGGCTAAGAAGTGCTGCGAATTTAATAATGTTTATTTCAGAGGTTGCACTGAAACGCCGTCTTTTTGGAGATGTAGGTCCTACATATGCTTCCCGACATGGTTTGGGCCTGTTATAGGTGCTGCCTGTCTGTCAGTGCGAGTGGATTGCTGAAACAAATTGATTCTTCCCGGTGCCCTGCAAGTGGCACAACTGACCGCCGCATTTGACATAAGAGTGTGAAAATTCATGCGCGAGGCATAAGTGCAGGTGAGTATAGTGCATTGGTCATGCCTATAAGTTTAAACTCTATGACGTGAAAAAAACTTTGTCTCCCGATACCTTCGTTCAAAAAACAGGAAACGTTCATTCTCTTTCTGTATGACCAAATGGAAGAATTATGTTTTCAAACCCAGGTTCAGGTTATAGCATCTTGTAAAGTACTAATTGGCTTATTTTAGGACCATGAAGGTACGTAAGCAGGCTCCTGTCTAACACAATTTCAAGTCTCTTCAACAAACCTCCATCCATCATTCAGGTAAATGTTGTATCCACTAGGCGCAGTTTCTACCACTGTTTCCTCATAGCTGGCCGCACTTTGAGGAAGTGCGTTCGGCTGCACTGGCCGCCTTGTCAGTCCAGTTCAGGTGATCATGATTCCTCGATCACTAGTGTGAAAACAAACAAAGTTCGATGTTAAAATAATACCATTGCCATAATCTCACAACTGCCCTATCAGCCCAGTTCAGTTGACCATGCCTCCTAATTCGTGTGCAAAAAACAAAATTGCATGTTATAATAACATCACCATAATCTCAGAACAGGTCACCATGCTTCCTCAATAGTGTGCAAATAAACAAAATTGGATGTTATAATAATAACATCGCCATAATCTCAGAACTCTTGTGTTGTGCATGTAAAAGTATATAATAGATGCAAAGTGGTCAAGGTACTGATTCGTTTTGAGAAAGCAGTTAAACCAGGTAGGCACGATGAACATAACAGTGTGTCTTCTCTTCACTTATTCCTAGCTCTAAACATTGCTCCAAAGATTACACGTGTTGTCACATTTTGAGGAACCCTGCAGCAATCAATATTTACTGCTTGAAAACTTCGTTGCATATTGATTGTCACAGCACACAGGTGTACATTATTACTGCTAACAGCAGTTTGAAGTTCATAGCATTCGTACAATGAAAACTATTGAGCTCATCAGCTTTTGCATTCAAGTTTCATACTGTTGTGTTCCATATTTAATTTATGTCGAGCTTCTTGCTATACGTAGGAGTTCAAGTGAACCTCATTATCAAGGGGAAAAAAATCAGGGCTTGCAGAATAACATTCACGATGTGCCACTGACATCCACACCATAAAAGCGACAACGGCCAATCCTGGCTGAGACCAGCTATGTTACCACACCTAATTTATAACCTGTACAGCCCAATATAGACACCACCGGGCCCTCATACCAACCACGCGAGTCCGCAAGGACCCTGGACTGGATGAAGATGACGAGTAAGCGGGCTTAGATTAATTGACATTAGCCCAAGTGCCGCATAGACAGAATGGATAAAATAGAATTTCTAGGGGTGCAAGAATAGTGAAATTTCAACTCGAATCGAGTTCGAATTGAATTATGCCGAATAGTGACCAGAAATATTGAGTATCGAATACAAAAGAGTTGTTGGAAAATTGAGAGAAACAACAAAGAAATGAAATCTTCTTGTCCTCGAGCGTATAATGCGGCGAGTGACAGCTACCGAAAACCTATAAAATGCCATGCATAAACACAGCCTGTTCCACATGACCTCGCTTCAAGTTCTCTCGCCGTGACGTTACAGTGTTTCCTACAGTTAAAAACATATGCTCACTGGGCTACCCTTACTTATATATGTCATTTATACGAAATATGTACCGCCAGTTACGGCACGACAAATGAAAAATTAGGGACTCTACAGTGCGGTGAGAGCTTTATTACGGGCTTGTTCGGAAGGTTGTTTTTTTCCAGATTTTATGGGTGCACAGTCATGTTCTAGAAGAGTTACCATTCCAGTCAGCAGCGGTACTGCTAACCTCCTAACGGCTAATAGAAAAGGGTATGGTACTTAGTCTTTTTTCCACCTGTGGTCGCGTAACATGGCTCTTCTGACAAAGGTAATGTTGTGTTTCATCGTCATGAGTACCCCGGGCCCAAAATTCTTTGGGTGCCCGTTCACAGCAGCGTTTTAACTCTGCGACGGAACGATGTGAATTTCTGAATGAGTTGTGCGCTGCGGCAGTGGCGACTGCAGAGCACGAAGAAAGCTTCAAATGCGAAGGCCATCGCCGAGGGTTTTGCATACGAGGTCGGGATATTTTACGGCACTAGAGGCATACGCGACCAAACTACGCAAGAAGTTCGTGCCGTTGTTTCGGAAGCGAAGTTGTGAATGGTTTGGCAGTGCGGAAATGACATATTCTCTTTCATAAATAAACATGCACTCACTTTTGAACGTGAATATGGTGAAAGCATTAACCAAAGGCCTGCTGTAACAACGTTAGTGTTAGATTTAGCCGCCCCGCCCTACCCATGTGGCACCAATGGCCTTCGTCCCATTTTAGGTATTCGTCCTGTCTAATGAAACTATGTATACCAGCTATCCGGAAGTCGAATATTCACAAACCCTTAAGAATTTCTCAACATCAGTTTGTTACAGTATATTCACATTACACATCAATAAGTTTAATCAGAGCCCTTGCACACATATTGGAAGACTCAGATGGAACTCAAAAGAGTAAACAGAAGCGGCTGGTTGTATCATAATAGTGCATGCTTGGATGGTCAGCAATGTTGTCTACAGGAGCATGGTAATCGCACTGAAGGAAATAGGTGACTGCACAGCATTTTTCTCTAATTTCATGCATTAGTGGGAATTCACATTTTCGACACTCCTTTTCAGACGGTGTGGGTACGGAAGACACTCGGCCTTGACGTTTTTACATCCCCTTTTACACATGTCTAAAGGTGCTCTTGAACCTCTGCCACACTTGCCTCTCCACCGCCTGCACTGTGAAGCTTGTGCACTCTGAGACTCACATCACAGCAAGTGTCAAGTGCCGTAACGCACAAACGTGCACATCGTGATGTCAAACTCTCGTTGGCGACAAGCCAAAGGGGAACAATGAATTGGCCACACCATTGCTGTTTTCTGGATCGAGTGTTGCCTCCGGCCCATGAATGATGCATTTCATGGGTTTCCAAGTAACCACTGAGCAACACTTCTTCTGAAGTAAGGCATATTTTTGGGATAGCTGGTTCATAAATTTAGAAGAACATTTATACTGCGCGAAGAAAACGACACGTTAGAAAGATATAACACGCAGACTTTCTACTGTGTTGATTTATTGAAGGTAGAACATTTATAAGGGTCGACAAAGAGCTGCGAAAATGTGGCCAAACCATGGGGGCAAAAGGGTCCTTATGTGACCATCTGAGAAATTTATTGCCTTTGTGGTCTTTTTTTGCAGTGAATAAAGCCAGTGCACATAAAGCGCTCTGTTCCTGCTCGCGTTCATTGAAGCAGCGGCCGGACTGGCAAAAAATACCACCGACCACGGGCAAAGTAATTTAATAAATACATTTGAAATGCAATTCGTGTACTCATTCTTGTGGTCCTTTGTGCACGAGCCTTGTTCGTTTTTCTCTTTAGTCAGCAGATGACACACTTTCACACTTTTTTAAGTTTGCAATGCTCTAAGAATACAACCTCTCTGTACCTTTCCGTTACCTTTTTGATGTGTGATAGGCAATGTAAATATGTCATAACTGAAGGTGGTTGTTCAAACAAAGGTAGTTATTTCCTTTATGTAGATTCTATTTTCTGAAGTAGGCTTTTAGAAGTGCTGTGGATTAAGTCATCTGGGTAACCGGTGGACAACAGGCACTGAACTTGACTATTGAAACTGGCTTCAAACCTGTGTGCACAGGGTTTCTATTGGGATGAGAGGAAGCTAGACATGATGATGCCTCGTTTCATCAGTTTGGAGTGTGCACTCCTGTAAGGCAACAAACATTTGTTAGACCGGGCGTTGTACGACCAGCAAAATGGAGTGTCGGTGAACTGCAGTTTAAAATGTAGAAACTGGGTGCAGTTGATCATGATCAACAAAGAGTTCGAAGTACGCAACACGGAGCACATCGATGTTTAGACACGAGGTAGAATTGCGGGTGCTCTGCGATGCATCCGTCAGGCTGGGCAGCAGAGGCACTCCTCCTCGCTGAAGTTGTCGAGTACCACACAATGTTCGCAGTCGCACCTGAAACAGCACCAAAGAAGCGCTCAAAACTTTCACGTTGGTCTGCGTTCATAGGATAGTGCATGCATTACATAGCTGCTGGAGACGCATTTTGCTGTAAGGTATCGTTGATGGAGAGCCGCACATGACAAGGTAACAGGGATCATTCGGTCGAGGTGGAGTCCGCTTAAGATCTAATTCCTTGATCAAAATTTAATTCCTCGAGGCATAGCTTCCGTGTACTGTCAATCGTAATAAATAAGTTCTATCCTATTCGAGTGAGTTGGTCTCCTTTGACCTACAATACACGTGTCGCAAGGCGCGCTTTTGAGAGTTATCGAGTCCAATCGGAATTAATTTTTAATCGTGACGGGCTTATTTTCCAGTGGCGGTTCCTATCGCGGCTCGAATGCGATAGAAAGTGCACCGTGTGACGAAAGATTCAGCGTGAATGGCGCATTCGTAGATACGATGGCGTAGACAGGCTGCGGACTGGGCTCAATGACATCGTCCTGGTACTGCATAAATAATAAGCGGCAGGAGAGATGTCCCGCCGCACGCAGACGGAATTCTGGCCCTAGAGGTAAAACCTCGCTTCGTCGCGTTGACGCACCATCCTACTTCGATGGGATCTAGCAGAAGCGCCACTTCCTTTTCCTGAACGGAACACGTGGGCTGTTATAAGCTTTAGCACTTACCAGTCAGTACCGGTCAGTTGCGAATGATGCTCTTCACCGACGACATCGCTTGGCTGGCCGCCTCACCTTTCTTCCACGATAACGAGGCTTCGCTCTCCGACGGCGCGTGCTGAAACAATTCCCTCGTGAGCACGAAGAAGCATATCACGCACCACTTGGCTGAAGTCGCTGAAATGTATACCGGTTTCTCTCGCGAGGTCTTCGTTGCAAGGTTCAGTTTGTTGAGCGTCTGCACCGCTATCCATCGTAGCTACTATCACGGAAAAGACGGTAGCAGCCATTAACCAGCCGCAGTGGCCGCTTACGCATGCGGTGACCTAAAATGACGCCCTCTGATTTGCTAAGAACAATGAAATCAGTGAAGACACAGCGCCAGCGCCAAATTTGAGGTGAGGTAAAATAAGGCCGATATATAAGCAAGAGCGAACCCTGACAACTTGGGACAATATTCGCACCAGTTTCCTCGGCACATTGACGAGCTTCGTCCGCAAAGAGAGGGCTGAAGCTCTGCTCGAGGCCCGCGTGCAGATCCCGAACGAAAACGTGGCGGTCTTCACGGAAGAGATGACAAGGCTGTTCCGTCATGCAGACCCAGTCATGCCCGAAGACGAGAAATTGCGCTTTCTTATGCGAGGGGTCAAGCAGAAGTTCTTCGCCGGGCTGATGCAGAATCCACCCAAGACCGTCCATGAATTCCTGTCAGAAGCAACGACGATTGAGAAGACGCTGGAACTGCGCACCGTACAGTACAATCGCCGCTCAATTCTAGACAACGCGTCTGTCCTTGCCCTCGATTCAACGAGTTGCGTGAAATGATGCGAGCTATAGTGCGACAGGAGCTGCGAAAGCTCGCCCCTTCTCCGGAGTCTGAAATCACGCCGATTGCGAACGTTATACGAGCGGAAATTGAACAGCCACTGAGTGTTCCTCAACTTTACCACCGCAGCTACAAGCCTTGAGCCACGCTGCTGCAGCCCGCCGACACAGCCCCCCTCCGCGCCCACACCAAGACGCCGCACCGCAGCAGTTCCGTCGCCAAACGACGCCGTCGCCGCCGGCACCAACGTCGTACCGCCCAGCTGCCGGCCAAAGCTAAGCTCCGAGGAAGACCGACGTTTGGCGGGCCCATGACAACCGCCCGCTCTGCTACTACTGCGGGTTGTGCGGCCACACATGCTGCCGCTGCCTGTACCTCAGATAGGGCTTCGCGGTTTCACCATCAACACGCCTTGTCCACAGGTGGGTGAACGACCGCGCGACATCGCCGACTACCTGGCTGACACTGAATGGACACATCGACATTCGTTGCGTTCACTGCCGCCTGGACGCTACCGGTACCCTCAGGAACGCCCGCAGTATAGCGGCCCTACCCGCGGCCGATCCGCGAGCCCTTATACGGAAAACTAAGGGCAGCAGCCGATGGAGGTGCCGTTGCTGCACGACGAACTACGGAAGATCCTCCACCGCCGACGACAACGCCGCGACGATACCCCAAGAACACGACGCAAACCAGACGGAGCCCTCGCGACGAAACCTCGAGGCCTGAAGACCTGTCGACGATTCTCGGTGCGACAAATATGGTTTCAATTTTTTCCTCCCAGTCTCACGCAGTGTTATTTAATCGAACTCGTCAAAAGCTTTCTGGTCCTCTAGGGAAAACATCACGCGGAATGTTTCACCATCGCACAGCAGGGCTGCAAAACACGGCAAGGTGTGGCAAAAAACTAACTCCAAATGGTCACTGCCCCGTGAGCTTTTACTGTCACGCCGGCCCGGCAAAAGGGTGTTTGAAGTTATAAACATTACAAAATCGCTAACTTCGCATAGCCGGGCATTTTCTGTGGGCATAAATTTCTTTTGCGATTCATTTTGTTGGGCTATACCTTCCTTCACCTTATACTTTTCACGCCGTGAGGAACGAAAAAAAAATTAGGGGACGCTTAAGCTTTGCCTTTAAGAGTTGAACGCGATAGCGAAGTCCTGCCCTTAGTGCGTGCTTCGCCCTTAGTGCGTGCATAGCCGCAGCACGCTAAGTTTTGATGTCTGTCTTCTCTGCCTCCGTGTTGCGTGGCCGGCCTCGTTGTCGTGTGCCACTTGACACTGATGCCCCACCAAAACTCGCCGATAAGGCGAGTTTTAGTGGATGAGGCGAGTTTACCGCAGTGTGTTTGGAGATTGTAGACGACACAGCATACATCACAAGCGTGTCAAGAGCCCGGTGGCTTGCGTCTGTGCGCGTGACATATTTTTCGAAGTATCAGTGCACCCACTACGTGTGTGTAGCAGAATGAGTGCACTAAGGTATTTATTGTGTATCAAACCAGCACCAATTATGAGCGAGAAACATTTTCGAAATTGCGATGCACCCACCACGTGGTCATATGGGAGTACGCGCAGTAATGTGTGTGCCTTTTGTAATGGGAGGCTGGCTTTAAACCACCAAGTCGTTATGATATTCACATGGTGTGACACCAGATGGCAGTGTGCGCTTGTACACGCAATATTACTGCGATATTGCATCTCGTACCTTGAAATTTGTATACAGGATGCGTATCTTTGTGAAGCATGAATGTTACTTTCAGGGCGGTTCGAAGCTGAGGCGTGGATGTGTGGTAGAACACCTTCTTGCCACGCAGACGGCCTGGGATGGATTCTCACTCGGACCCAAAATTTATTATTTATTTTCTTCGCGGCTTTCTTGGTTTTTCGGTCATGGAGAAGGTGATGATTCTTCGCTCTCAACCAAAGACACCGACGCCGACGTCGGCAGCGGAATTTCTGCGAAACAAGCTCTTTAACGCTGTCGCGTTATTAATAAAAGCTTTTTTCTGTCATCCGCGCGGCGAGGAAACCGAAGGCAAAGAGACTCGACATACTAGCACGTCACGCTCCAAACGTTCAATTGAAACGCAGAATTCTTGCGTCCACTTAAGTTGAGCTACATAAACACTTCTAGTTTGCAACAGCAATGCGACAGAGGCGCGTGAAGTACTCTCTACTTGCTGAAATCCACCAACTCCACCAACTCTTGCCGGCCCAGCGCTGCCGCCACTGGACTTTCTGAGCGGCGAGCGAAGGCGAAAAGGTGACGTTTCGCCAATCGGCCTATCGCAGAGTGCGGCGGCCGGATGAATACATTTCGCTACTTTTGAAAGATAGAGCGACTTTAACTGCTCTAACTGCTGCGTTTCCACTGCGTCCATGCAAAGAAAACGCGATCGCACGCTCGCATCGCAGGAGCTTCGCTGTGCACCGTGCTTCGGGCGTTCGCCGTCGGACGAAGCTTCGTCACTCGGACGCCGGTCAAATGCCACACGTATTGCAGCCTCAGCACTAACGGTGTCGCAGGGCTCAACGGTTTCCACCTCCCGCTGCAGCCCCGTGGTGTCTATGATCCTGTCGCTGCTAGCCGCTGTTCCATAGAGAAACGCCACCCGTTTTGTCTGGAGCGATAGGAAAGGCCGTGTTTATTCTAGGTGGCATTGGTTATAACGTTCACCGAATTGACAGGTATCTGCTATCAACAGTATGTTGCGCAAAAACTGTTCGAATGAGTCGCCGTCCTGTTGCTGTAGACTGCGCAGAACAAACCTCTCGAATTTATTCTTGCACCGAGGCGTGCAGTATTCATCAAAGGCTTTGACGATGATGTCTTAGTCATCTCCTTGCTCTGCTGATACGGGAAATGTGCTAACCACCTCAATTGCCTCTTTGGCGAAGCTCCTTTCAGTTGTCAGGCGGTGCGCTTGGGAATACGTCGCTTGGGTGGTGGCAGATGGTCCATATTGTCGCGGGCTCGTGACGTCAACGAAGGCAGCAGTCGGCGTGTTAGACTAAACCAGGCCCCGGAAACTGAGGGCCAAATTCGGCTTCAAGAAACATGCGCGCACGTAGCGGTTTCCGGACATCCTAAGATCTGGTTGAACGAAGTGAGGCTTGCGGGGATGTTCGCATTTATTCTCTTTCACGAGTTGTTACTACAAATATATAAACTTCATTGAACTGTAGAGGACTCTTATTTTGTTTATTTGTCTTTTTTATTTCCTACTTTGTGATTTTTAAATCCAGCGAAGCGCGGGAACTGATTGACATGTTCGTAGCGCTTGCCTCCTCTCACCGTTACCACTTGCTAAGCGATATCACAAATTGGATCGCACTCGGTTATCTCGCTCGGCTTACGTACCAAGAATGTACCAAGTATGAATACGGGAAATATAATATATTTGATGAGGCGTGCAGCGAACGGAAGCCGCAGGGAGCCACGTCGTGGATGCCAACCGAGTATCAGACGAAGATGGCTAAATCGGAGCATCATATGTTTTGCGCGGCTCTGTTGTGTGTTAACTCGGGGATTTCCAGTTTCGCGAATGTTTTTCATGTTTCCTATTGGCAACGGATGAGTACAAGTATTTGGGTCCATTATATGAGGAGGTATACTTTTTGCATGAGCACATGCGTAAATCCAGTTCAGGCAAGCATGACTGGACTGACATAAGCGCAGTGTCGCTAGACTAATTCGTCATGATGACAGCCTAGTGCTGCCGCCAAATACATTCATCGAAAGGCGTGGATGCTTGTTAGTTGGGCGACGCAGTTTGTTCATCGTTTACTATTGCCATGTAGTTGAATTGATGGGAAGCAAATGGAGGATCCTTCCTGTTCTAGGATATGCATGCCAGTTTAAAACTTTGCGGAACTTTACTTGTAATACTTTCACTGAAATACATGTAATAGACTAACACATGCTTTGAGAAATCGTGTAACAGGGAATGTCGCTGGAGCGAACGTATCGGCAAGTGGTCTCTTCTTCGCCAAGGCAACGTTGCTGCCCTGACGAAGTCAACTTGTCCAAATATTGCCTCCAGCGGCATTCCCTGTTCAACGATTTCTCATCGCTTCACGTCTCCACCTTCCCCTGAACTACTGTCTTGTTTGGTACTCAAGGTCTGTAAGAAAAAATATGTGCGGCATCATAAGAGACGTGAAAAGCATCAAGCTCGACGTGGCCTGCACGCGATTGTTAATAATTTGCGCATTGGTTCGGATATTCTGGGTTCAAAGGTTGCTCGTTTTGTGCATATTTCAGCTGTGAATTAAAGCTGCTTTTGCATATTGACACTTTCATACTACGTGTATGTCTCCCTTTTCGAGTACAAAACATGGAATGAAAAAAAAAATAAGATTTAAATTTTACTTGTGTTGATTGCGTTTTCTCTTAACGAGAAATCGGTCTGCTTTAGTTTGTCCACTTCACAACAAACGAACAAAATAAAAAGATGGTTAACTAAGAATAACGAATGGCCCCGTCGCCCGAGTGGCGGACCTGCAAGACAGCACGTAAGTACACATTCCGCTGCATGCAGAGTGACAAAGCAAAGTTTCCGCGGCAATCGTCTTCTCTCGATTTTGCGCCCTTTACCTCTATTTGCTGACGTCACCAGTGACGTCATGAAAGAAATGTTTTGTTTGTGAATTCTTTCTAGTAAACATCCGGCAGCCGCTAGTGGTGGAAGTGACGCTGCCGCAGCGTATCAGCATGCGAGAGCGGGTCCTATGGCAGGTATAGAGAGCTTCCGCCCCCTGACTAAACTCTTCATTTGGCCGAACTTGTGGCCGTGAAACCAAAAGTCAAACCACGGCAATACACACTGTACACTGATAGCGGCGAACAGAGCGTCCAATGTCGATAAACTGAACCGCGGCAAGGCGCGCCGGCAATTTTACATGCGGCGTCGAACATTCGAGCCTTATCGCTGGTGGCAGCGTTAGTTCCAGAATTATGTCGGGTATTCGCGTTTGCGCGCTCAAGCCTATAGAAGTTCCTTGCATAACATGGAAGGTTCCCAGACATTAGGGCGTGGCTTGTGCAAGGCTGCGGCTACGCGTGCAACGGACTTGTTAGATAAAAATAATAAAAGAAGCGCGCACGGCAATATTTAGTGTAGGGTCTAACGGGCAATTCTGCTCCAACTCTTACAGCATCTTCTAGTTTGCGATGACCAGAAGGACACAACAAGACAGGAAGCTGGCAAGCAAGGGACCGCTTAAAGACGACTACCGCACGGTCCCCCAAGCCTTCTCTTAAGGTGGCCCGTCGAGAGGAGGTAACCATGCTTTATTAATCCGGTGCCCAACTAGTACAGTGTATGCTTATCTACTTTACAAAATATTCACCGGCGATTATGATGATGACTAATGCGCATTCTGATCGCAGCTTGATGCTGGGGCAGCACCAACTGTGTTTGAAGTTTTGGATATCCGCAGTTGTTGCAATGTGACATTTGCTACATATTGCCACAGAAACTGCCAGCGCTTGAGTGCTAGGCACACCACTCTGTGCAAGCGAAACGCCAAGACCACCGTTACGACAAGCGACGACAAACGTTACGACAAGCGTGACGTAGGCATAAAGCGATTTTAGAGGCAGGTGGCGAGCGATATTGACAGTCCCAGGCACTCGCTCACGTTCGCTCTATCGGTTACGCCGACCGTAACGCCGTTCAACGCAGAAACGGGCTCCTATGAGTCGCGCTCTAAAATTATATTTATGGCGTAGTGGGTACCTCACAAGTTTAGTGGTATTAGTTGCAAAGCACTCATGTTAACATATCTAATATGGCATAGTAGGAGAGTGAATTCACGACCAGCCGTCACGCAATGCGAATTGCATAACTGGTGGGCCGTTTAAAGCTTCAAACTCAATACAAAGAGCTCTGCCATCATTCTTCATAGAGTAGGTTGAAGGGATCTCACTGCAGCAGCCAGTAAAGTCGGGTTCTTCCTCTCCAGAGTCCAGGATTCAGCAAGAGGCTGACCACCAGACCAGTCACGTTTTGCACCCGCGGAGCCCCGTCAGAGACAGTTCTTGTGGCTACTTATAAGCAGTGTTGGCGGCAACGCGCTACAAGTAACGGCGTTACCGGTAACGCGTTACGTTTTTCAGTAACTTAGTAACGTACTCGTCACTACTTCGGAACTCTAACGGGTAACGTACTTTCGTTACCATTTTTCGGTAACGTGAGGTCTCACTGTACTCGTTGTTTTTCATTTCAGTTATACTCGCAGTCCTAAACAAAATTCATTCGTCTTGTAAGAGCGCCTTTCTCGGAGTACCCCCGACATTATTTTGTTGCTGCTGCGGACTGTTGTCGGCCCGCCAAGCGTTCACAAAGTGCCCCCGCACTTCGCCCTTTTCTTTGCGCGGGGGAAATTGCAATGGGAGCAAATCCCCTAAATTTGTTAAATGAAATGCTATAGTTTCGGCTACATTGCTATCGAGGTTCAAGTTGTCGTTGACTGTCGATGAAGCGAAGCGTAATGCGGTCCTCGTAACCGTCAAAAGCGAACTGTCGAGATCTGATAGCTTGTGGACATCAAGACTCAGTGTGAGGTCCAGTGCAAAAGAGGATGACTTCTTCGGGAATACCTTCTGAACGTACTCGCCCACTGAAGATGAGCGACTGTCTCGGTACGTTCGGTGCCGCATGACATTGTGATGAGCGGGCTCAAGGCAAAATTTTGGCGCGATCGCCAGGTCTTCCTTAAAGTGAACAGGAGTACCATACAGTACGTCCGTTGAACTCCTATTGGGCGTAGGTCCGGACGTACTCGATAATAAACTAGTCAAGCTGTCCGATTACAGCTTTGAAACGCAGCTCATGCTTATATTCAGCAGTTTGTAGTTACATTAGGGAACTGTCTTGCAATACTAAGCACTGTTTATAAACTTCGTATTCAAGATTAGTTTTGTTTCTTGCTATATTTGCAACTGCGCCTACGTTTCTGGTTATTGAAATCCTGAGCAAGGAAGGCTGACCTTGAACACTTTCACATACGCAGTCACAATATTTGAGACAATAATACAGATCATATTCGAAAAAAAGAACTCGTTTATCTGCGCAAATATTTTCCCCCTGATTTATGCCATTTAAGCATTCCTTGATTGCTACAAAATGTGCGCATTTGTTTTCGTAGTAGAAGCACGCCGTCATAATTACTGCAGGCTTGTTCAGTGGTGTTTCGATTGCGGAGAGCGTTGATGATGAAATCGGTCACTTTGTGTTTAATGACCCATTTCGAAAAATAGCCACAGAGTTAGATGCCATCACATGTAACTATACAGTTAAGTTTAGACTACTATGCTACAGCGAAGATACGGCATACATCTGCAAATTTTTCTCGTGTAATCAGTATTTCGGGTAAAGCTCTTGCTTGGGCGACAACTTCATTGTTACATGTATATAGGAGTTTTATAAATTTGCTATTGTAGGTTATTGAGGTGAAGACGCACAGAAATATATTTCCGACTATATGTGTAACGGCAGAAGTAGCGTTAGTTACATTTTTCGGTAACAGTAACGGTAACGCGTTAACTTTTCTTATGGTTAACGCAGGGCGGTAACGCGTTCCTTTTCCTTTAGCGTAACGAGTAACGTATTTAGTTACTTTTTTTCGGTAACGCATACAACACCACCTATAAGCAGAGGCTTGCCGAAATTAGCACAAACGGTTTTATAACAGCATTGATTACAAATGAAACTTGAGGGAACAACATGTTTACAGTTTTTTACAGCCTCTGCCTGTCTATATCGGACAGTTTCCAAACTCGGGAAACCCGAGCAGTGTCTACAAGTGTTACAGCTCGGACCGACCAGACTTACTCACCATTTCCACAGTCATGCTTTTTCATTAAAAGCACCCGCTTTCTCCTCCCGCGGTCTCGTGGTCTCGGCTAGTCGCTGGCGGCGCATTTCCAACGCGATCCTAGGCCTTACAGCTGCGTTGGCGACACGTTGCGA
Source organism: Rhipicephalus sanguineus (assembly GCF_013339695.2). NCBI lineage: Eukaryota > Metazoa > Arthropoda > Arachnida > Ixodida > Ixodidae > Rhipicephalus > Rhipicephalus sanguineus. The sequence goes on from NC_051184.2 coordinate 123,362,109, forward strand.
ACGCGTCCCAGCATCTATGCAGCCAAACCCACGTGGAAGGCGCTCTACCGGACAGAGGGTGACGGCATCGCCGCCACGGAAGGTTTTCGAATTCACGGTACCGGTACACTTCCCCCAGCCTCGCTGTCTGCTCCAACCCTTACAGCATCATAACGGTGCGAGCTTTCGTTAGGAACACGATAGGCTAGCAACATACCGTAGTCAAAGTGCCTTTTCGTGTGTCATGTAGGGGATGTCAAGCGTCTCGTAGAAAATCGAGGTAATTGAACATTAGCGGAGCTGATGCCTACATAGGCGGGTAGAGTGAGCAGCAACAATTGCTGACATAAAGTCTCCCTTTCATGTACATACCCCTAATCAAGACGCCTTTATCACCTACTCCCCAGCGCCGCGAAGGGGAACAGTCCCCTTGCAATAACAAACACATCCATTTATTCATTCATGTTAACATAGCAGGAGAGATATTTGATATCGTCTGCGTAACGACCGCTAAGCAAATCTAAAGCTCTCAGAGCACTTAGGTAAAATAGCCGCATTGGCAAGATGACTATTCGAAATTGCACTGTGCGTCAACTAGGTTTTCAGGTTGCCCGTGCACAACAAATTACTTACGTGTGTAAGACTTAACGCATCACAAGTAGACACGTCTCGATAAAAAAAGATAAATCTTTTCCACTTCTCTCCGTGCAGTACCGTTTTGGGCGCGGGGTCGAAACTTGTCGCCATCGTGTAGTGATCTGGCAAGTTTCGGATGTAGGCATAAAATGTAGAGCCCACAGCCAGATCTGTCCTTTTTCCGTAGTTTATATATTTTGTATCAGATTGCTGGTATATGCCGAGCTTTAGGCTGAGAAAAAGAAATAGGACATTGCTTAAAATTTATGTCATTTGTGGCATTGGTTGTTCATTCACAAACAGATACAGGAAAAAGGGCCGTTAACTTGAATCGTTGACATTTTCATTTACATTCACTCTCGCGGGTACTGCAGTAAAACTCGTTATTTGGAATTTCTCGGGGCGGGGAAAAATGTCCGAATTAAACAAACGTCGAATTGTTAAAAAGTATCATCAAAATAAAAAAATATCTAATACACGAATACACTCTCATTTTTTCGATGAATACGCAAATCTGGTACATATTTTGCATAAAAACACTGTAGAAGCCGCAGTTTTCGCCATTTCGTCATCTTGTGACCCTATTCACAATTTGAGCCCGGCACGAGACAACTATGTCTTAATTAGCCCAGATGTGCTCTGCACCCCTCCCTGAAAACGCCTCACCTAGCTCGAGCGCCGCCACCACGTGCCGGTGGCGACAAGTTTTTCGTTTGTAAAGTAGCCGGCTACTAATGATTCTTCTAACGCGATGCAGAAAGTTATTTTTCTGCTAACACGCAGGGTGCGGCTCAAAGGTATTCGTGTTCAACGCACTCAGAGTTGAACCAAGGCTACTTAGCGCCGGAAGCACTCTGGAAGAACCTGGATCCCTTATGCAGTAAGGAATGGCGACTAAACAGTTCTCAATGTACGCGGTGGAAACCAGAGGAGTACTCGCCTTTAGGGGCGAAGTACCTTTGGGTCTGGTCGTGTCGGCGTGCATCGCCGTCTGCTGTCGGGACGATGCATTTGCTTAAGCACAAAAGAGGGCGCCACCGCCTCAGCGCTCGCCATATGGCGAGAGAGAGCGAACGGTGCGCGTTGACTATAGGCTTCCCAAGCAACGCTTAGCGGCGCTGCTGCTCTCGACAGGCAGCGCCATCTCTGGCAGAAAAAGAGAAACTGGGGCGTGATCAGCGAGCGCTTTCCCTTCTCGCCACCGCGTTGCCGCTCGCTTCCGTGCACGTGCAGAGCTCTCGCGGTACACTTGCGGCGTCTCACAATGTACCGCGTGCAGTGCGGCTTCAAAAGGATCTTCAAGCTTGACTGGCACTTCCGCAAAGCGAACTTGATAAAATGAGGAAAGCTCGTCAATCACGTTAACGGTGAAGAGCAGACGATCGACGACAACCACGCCCGACTCAAAGCGAAATGCATTTCCCAAGTCGCGATTACACCGTGTAGGACGTATACCTCGGGGTAAGTCTCATTCTGTCACGTTAAAGATGAATAATGGTCCACATGCACTCCGAAATGAAGCCGTACACGCTATCGATGTTCTGCGGCGTGGACTACGAATCATATGATTGTTGTTTTGATATGGCATGCTTACAGTAGCAGCCGTGTACTTTCGTGAACAAACGTTTGCGGCGTGCGAAAAAAAGATTATACGGCCATGGCACTGCTTCCTGAGAAGGTTAGAGTCAAGTCCTCCGTGCCGCTGGAGAATCACCCGCCGATTAAGACGCGAGGCAGCTAGCTGAGCTTCAACCACTGTGAAGCAAGGTGAACTGCTCGCCTCGTTTTTTCGGCTCTCGCGTCATGCTTGCAGTCTCTTTTTATGATACCGACTTGACAGGCGTATAAAACCTGTTGCGTGAACGCGGCTAGAAAATCGCACAAAGTCAGAAGGTGGTTAATTCAAGGTTGCAATTGCAAAGCATGTATGAAGTGCCAGTTATATTTAGCGGCTTAAATATATATCACCCCAATGAAGTGACAAAAACAAAGCAAACCTGCAGAACGATGTCAATGCTTGCTGAAAATGCACAGACGTCCGTTCCGGCGTGATAAAGCAGCCTTCCCGACGCGTGAAATGCAGGCGCCGAACTTCTGACAATGTGCGGAGTTAAGTTGAATTCAACCAACCGCGCAACGCTAACGGTATAACGCGAATGTGAACGTTCAACAACGACGGGTAGGTCTCACGAGCACGGGGAATCAAAACACAAAGTTGCTTCAACTACAACCGTAACTGGACTTTAACAATGCGAGAAGACAGCGAGTAATCATTACTGTAGTCGCTGCGTGCATGCGCCCCGTTACTTACCGATTCAGGTAGTCGGAACGAACGAAAGCGATGAACTCAGACAGCCAAAATAGAAGGCGAGAAAGCGCTGTCAGCTATCCACGCTTGCCGCCTTTATTTCTCGTGCGACACGCCCGGGAACCGATACAGTTTAACACGTGAATCGTGTGCCTTGTCTGCACTGTTGTGGCTGGCCACTAAACCGCAATACTTCGGACCACGCTTGCGCTTCCGCGGGTCGCTTCTGCCATCGTGGAAATGCGCAGCTTCGCGCAGCAAGCCTCTCGGTTCAACGTGCCGAGCTGACGGCCCCACAGTTACCCGCACCGAGAGAAGAACGCGAGCGCACGTGCGCTACCGCTACCGTGAAAGGGGCTGAGTCGGCCGCGCGACGGTTCAGTGTTTTCCGACAGAGCCGCAGCGCGGCTGCCGCGGCGCTGTCGTCGCGCCGCAAACTTGAGCTTGGGTTCCCTATGGAAAGACTGTTTCTGCGATGAACGCCCAACTACCATCTCGCAAGGAACGAGAACGCGCCTTCACCCGCGAGAGACAACGCGGAAGCAGGCGGCGTCTGCTAGCGAGTTTCTCGATTGAAAAGAAAAACGACTGCTCACGCTGTAGACCTGTTCACCGGCCACACCGTATATATAGGCACTGGATCTTGACCTGTAATATAGTGCCGCTGGGAGATTTCTCTTGCGCCTAGTTAATCAATAAAGATTCGCAGCGTGCACGTTAAGTAAAAGCGGACTGCGGGTCTCTGTGTCTAATATGTCTTCTGTCTCTCATTGCCCATTAGCAATGACTTCGCTGTGGGAACCACCGGCGCACACTGCATACTTGGCCCCCCCCCTCCCCACAGGTTTCACGTTAGTGTAGCTGAAACACCCTTGCCGACGTGCTTCGCCCTTCCCAAATTTCTTCGATTTCCTCGGAAACTGACGCTCCCAACGGCAAGTCAATGATCGTTAATTCAGGCTGGAATGTATAGCAAGGCGGCACAATGCCAACAGGCAAACGTGTATACGGCCCCTTTGCGGATAGGTGTAGGCTGTCAGATGCACTAAATAGAATGTTCGATTATACATCAACATAGTGAGCAGTTCTTTTGCTGTATTGCATGTATCACACAAAAATACCACGTTTGGTGAGTTTAGATCTTCAACCATGGCAACGATATCAAGGCCAATCTGCGTCCATATCAAGAGCATATTTAGCAAAAACGTGTATCTGGATCAATAAAGCCGCAATAAATATAATAAATATTGCGTACGTTCTTCTTCGTCTATTTTATGACAGAAACTAAGCAAATAACTTTTCAAATGAATTTCTCCTAACTCATGCAATTGAGCTGATTTATGTAAACTGGTTGCATATGATTTTTATTCCTCGCTTGATTGAGCTAGATTAAACATATAAGTTAGCTTTAGCTGTGTCTGCCACTTGAGAAGTTCGGACAAATTATGAATGTGTCACGTGGTGTACCATATGAGGGCCGGAAAGTTGTGCTTAAGAGAGTATTCTTGGTGACAATGTACTTGTACATCGTTTCTTGCACAGTAATGTATGCATGTAGCGAGAGCCTGGACGCACTTTCCTGTTAGTTTCGAATTTTCGAGGGCGTGCTATTCAAAGGCGCGCTGTAAGAGGAAGAGTTCGGCATTTTTTCTCAGTGCCGTGATGACCCTTTGCCTTGGCTGTCCGGACCCCATCTTCGAACTTTTAGCTTCTTTTACCTGCTTGTCAACCCGGCCCCTCATAGCAAAATCAAAAATTTTTCTAGCAGTTGCATGCTCTCTCTCTGTTGCCTTACGGTGTTGTCTAGTTTTGGCCTTTGTATGCCTTCCTGTTTTACATAATAATTTATGTACCACATTTCTCTTTTCTCCTATTTTTTGCAGGTGGTACTTACAGAAGTAAAACTGTGACTGTCCTAGTGATACAGAGTGCACTTCTACGCTGCCGCTTGCAGAAGACTATGACGCCGTCTACGACACAGGCAACATGTGTTGCCGATGGCGGTACAGTAAAAGTCATCGCAATGTGCCCTGCTCGTGTCTGCATGGCCTGCTGTCACACCGTGGTCCTTTTGCCGTTCCATCTCGTTTCCCTCATGGCCTCATACTTGATGCTGATTTCCTTTCGGTACACTCGACCTTAATTGACTGTTCTGATAATCTCAGCCTCCATATTATTCTTCTCGCACATAACTGTGAAAAGCCGTCAGCCGCTTCAGCCCAACCACTTTTCTTTGCCTGCCCTTTTGAGCCGTCACGTACGTGCGTTTTTCATCGGCCCCTCCCGTTCCTGACAGCGACTACATCGTTACACCGATAATTGACGTACGACTGAGGCACAATGTTACTGTGCCGTATATTATGACCACCGTAGCGGATAACTGTGTTCCTTCCGCTCCTTAATTTTGGCCTCAACCCCCAAGCATTGCTTTACCAGATGTCGCTTGGCCAACTCACTGCCATAACGGATGACGTCAACGTTGACGCCATAGGTACTCCTGAGCAAGTTGCAGTATCGCGGTTACCCAGTTCTGACGATGCCATTTTTAGATATATGATTGGATCAGAAAGTTCGCTGGACCATGCCGACGCTATCTGCCAGGATTTGGTCTCATACAGTGATATTTGACATCCATGATCGTCTCTTGGGCCAAACTAAGATTGTCACTCCCCGAATCAACACTGGTGACTAAACACCCGTTCACCATCTACCTTATGCGTGTCGGCGTCCGAGCGAGAAGTGATTCAAAGAGAAGTGGCGAAAATGCTTACGGAAAACATCATCGAAATATCATCTAGCTCATGGGCATCCCCCGTCGTATTAGTGAGGAAGAAAGACGGTTCCTGGCGTTTCTACATTGATTATCAGCACCTCAACAAGATTACCAAGAAAGACGTGTACCCTCTACCAGTCATTGAAGACGCACTCGACTGTCTCCATGGCGTGACCTTCTTCTCAACTCTCGGCCTACGATCTGGCTGCTGATAAATTGCTGTAGACGATATGCATCGTGAGAAGACCGTGTTTGTTACCCCTGACGGCCTTTGTCAAATGAAGGACATGCCCTTCGGTCTCTGCAACGCTCCAGCAACCTTCGAGACAATGATGGACACGCTACTTCAACGATTTATATGGTCTACATGCTTGTGCTACTTTGATGACGCGATAACCTTCTCGCCTACGTTCACAAGATAATTTGAAGGCCTTTCGACCACTCTATGAATGTTCCGACGGGCTGCCCTCCAGGTCAATTTCTCGAAGGGCCACTTCGTTATTCGTCTCATTACTGTGTTGGGTCACCTTGTTAACGCCTCCGGTGTCCGACCAGACACGGCCAAAGTACGCGCTGTTACGAACTTCCCCGTTCCGCGCTCTCTCCATGATGTTCGCAGTTTCGTGGGCCTGCGCTCCTACTTTAGCCGGTTCGTGAAGAACTTTGTGGAGATTCCACGCCCACTAACTGACCTTCTCAAACAAGACGGCTAGTTTTGTTGGGGACCTCTCTAAGATGACGAATTTTCTCAGCTAATCACCGCTCTAACATTTTGACCCCGATGATCCTACAAAAGCGCGTACATACGCTAGTTGTCACGGCATTGGTGCAGTTTTTGCCTAAACTCAACGGGCACTGATCGTGTAATTGCGTATGCAAGTCACCTTCTTTTGAAGTCTCAACGCAAATACTCAATAACAGAACGGGAGTGTGCTGCCCTTATTCGGGCGGTTTTGAAATTCCGTCCTTACTTGTATGGCCACCCTTTCGGTGTCCTCACAGATCATCACGCGCTTTGTTGCCTTTATTCACTAAAGTACCCTACTGGACGACTTGGTCGTTCGGCGTTGCTTCTGCAGGAGTACTCCTACCGATTTGGCTACAAGTCTGGGCGGCTCAATCTGGGCGCCGATTGCTTGTCCCGCTACCCTAATGGCCAACCAGACGGATCGGTCATCTAGCCTAGCCCCAGCCAACGTTACTAGAACAAACTCAGTTTCAAAGCTCCGTATCTCCGCCAGCGGAGGAGGGTGGTCCGAACGGCGGTCGCGAGAACTAGCGGCGCTGCTGTTCCGTCTTGCGCCACTATCGGCGCGTCGTCTGCTTCCACGACATAACGCTGCGGTGCGCCGCGCAGTTGCTCGCGGCAACTGCGCGGCAACTTTCTTATTGTACTAGTTAGGCGGATACTTAGGTGGATATGCATAAGGTCGTCTGTATGCATTGGCCCGCGTGCGTTGTTCATTGATTGGCTAAGAATCGATGTTCGGTCTATATTGCCACGCCCACTTCTTGTTTTATTGTGATGTATTCGGGTTTGACCAGCAAGGACGGTTATCAACGCTCGACGCTGTCCGCGAAGCAGTGTTCGAGAAGCTTCGCGATTGTAATAGATCGTTTTGGTAAGATTGGGCGCTGCACGCGAATGTTCCAGCTTTGTCTAGAGATAACGCCGCCACCAGCGATATCGCTGGAAAGTTCGATAGCGCCTGTATAAAAGCCGACGCGCTTGACCGCTTGTCAGTTGATCGACGGTCGACGCTCTGTTCGCTGCTATCAGTGTATTGCTGTAGTTTGACTTTCAGTTTCCCGGCCACAAGTTCCGCCAAATAAAGTGTTTCATCTCGGACCTGCTGACTGCTGCCTTCGTCGACGTCACGACCCTGTGACAATATTTGAGCTGTCTACATTGCGCTTAACTTCCAAGCATAGGAGTTTCTAAGCGAATGAGGGTTTTCAGAGTAATTTTTATAACTACCACCACAATTTTAGCCGCTGCCGTCTTATCTAGACCAAGAACAACCCAACAAGTTTGTAAAAGCCTGTATAGTGCGCAAAGAAGCGTACTTACTCGAGATACAAAGACGTTCTAGAAAAACAGTACTCATGTTTCTACAATTTATTGAAAAAAGCTTTCTCGAAAAACATCACCAATGCTTTGCAATGTTTAGAAGACACGTTTGCGCGACGGTTAAAGGGATACTGACCCAAAATCGGAAAATTTTACGAGAACTCGGTAAATGAAATCTCAGTGTGCGATTACATCGAATAGATGTCGTCTCTGAGCAATTTTTTCAGCGGATAGTTGTATTTTCGGTGTCTCATCTTTCTACGTCGCATCCTTCTACGGTGCCTTAAACAATTCGAACAGATCGGCCGTGATGTGAGCACCGAGCAGTTATTCGCGCGTACTCTGTCGCTAGAAGAGTTGTCAGTATTCAATTTCAGTTTTTCAACTTCACCGAGCAGATGTTCCATGCCCGCAGCACTCCTTACACTGTACGACAGCCGTTTGCGTTTCGTGCTGTAGCCGTTCACTACGCAGTTAAACTGCTCGTCAACTACAGTTATCTTTTGCACAAGTAAGTCTCCGTTCCCTTAGCAAAGTGCGGAAGTGGGCTAGTTGGTATTCCATTATTAAACTGCTCAGCGCAAAAAATTTGACACGGTACACATAGAAAAGACGAGGACCAGCGCTGGTCCTCGTCTTTTCTATGTGTACCGTGTCAAATTTTTGCGCTGAGCAGCCCGTTCCCGAGCCGGCGAGTGTAAAATATTCCGCACATCTTGTTCAATACCTCGTCGTAAAATCTCTCCAAAATCCACTGCTTTGAAGGCATAGCGACAGCTGACAACTGATCGAATGTCAGTGTGATGCAACTCTCAGTTTCGGTAGCGTAGGTAATCGCCTGCCTTTCGCTTTGCTGTTCTATTTCTGCCGGCTTCTCGAAATTGGGCACTGGGCTTTCGCGGGAAGCCGTGCGTTTTCGGGTGGATTTGCGCCTAAACCCCGAACATTTTGGCTTTGAAATGTGGGGTGGAAGTGCTGGCAACGAGCGCGGCACGGACCTGGCGCGAGTTCCCACTTTCCAAATGGGATCAAAACTTCTTGTCCCGCAACGACACGACGATAGTGCTTTACAATGTCGTCACTCTCAAAATGAACGTCACAGACCTTGCATTTCGCAGTAAGCTTTCTATCTTTGCGATGCAAAGCTTGAATGGCGTAGGGTCTTTTGCAGATCCGAAGAAGTGTCGTGAAGCGGAGTCGTCGTTGCGGTAGCCGCTGTTGCAGCCCGGCGCAAAGCAAGTCGGCATACCGCACCGTGAATCTGTTCGCCGTCGTTACGCTTCGTACATCATGCACGTGTCTTCGTACGAGACGCTAAGCCTGGTCAAGAACAGTCGCAAAAATGATGAGCTAACAAAGCGCAGACGACGCTGTAACCCACGTGCGCTCGTACATCGGCGGCGCCGATCATAACACGCGCCAGCCGCGGGAGCTAGACGTGACTGCAGCGCCACTAGTTCTCACGACCGCCACGCGGACCGCCTCTCCGGCGGAGCTTTTAAACTGAGTTTGTTCTAGTAACGTTGGCCCCAGCGTCATGTCTATGTCCCAGTATCTTCAGATTGTTCACAACGTCGAGATGCTTCCTTGCGATCACTCATGATCGTCTCGAATCTGCCCCTGACGATGCGTCACTCCGCATGTTCGTCCTCTTGAATGACATGTAGCGGCCGTAATGTAATGACACGTAGCGGCCGGCCAGATGGCCCTGAGCTCCTTCTCGTCGTGCCTAAGGCTCTGTTATACTCCGACGTCCGACGCGAGCGCCCGCGAGGACGTTGCGTTTCCTCACGCCGAGCAGGCGACGCTACGCCAGGCGCAAATCGGTCTCCGCTACAGTCGAGCCAGCTCCAACGCGCCGGTGCGAACGCATCTAGAGGAACGCATGCGCAGTAAAGCGAAGAACGCCCGCACCACCTGTCGGGAACCGACGAAACAGTCCGCGAAGCAGGTTCCTGTACATGCGAGTCCGGCGCGGCCGGCGCGAAATGCAGCAGGGTCAATTCGGCGCCGAGCGACGCCGGAGCGCGCCAGCAGCCGTCGGCCGCGGCGGCGGTCAGCCGACGTCGGACTATAGAGGGCTGTTATTTGCTGACGTAACGTCGCCGTGACGCGCGCTCGCGCTCGTCGACGTTACGCTGGAGTATACCAGAGCCTTAATGCGTTCAGCGGTGCTGCGTGAGCTTCACGACGAACCAACTGCTGGCGCCCTGGGCATATCTCGCACTTACGACCGTGTTCGGCGCCGCTTCGTTTCGCGCGCTCTTGCCCGGTTCGTTTGACTTTACGTGTCCTACTTCGATAAATGTCAACGTCAAGAGCGACCTGCCGCACCCCCTGCAGGACCTATTCAACCGATTTCCATCCCTACGGAACCTTTCCTCCGTGTTGATGTAGACCTTCTTGGTACTTTTCCTCAGTCAAACGTTGGGAACAACTATTGCTATAAACCATCCGACCAGATATGTCTTCACTCGAGCGCTCCCCACCAGTACTGCTACTGACGTTGCCGGCATTTTGCTCCACCATGTCATCCTACACCATGGCGCTCCTAGCCAATTCCTCATGGACCACGGCGCCGTATTTTTGTCACAAGTAGTCGAAGATCTTTTGCGCTCTTCCTGAACGCAGCACAAGCTGACCACTTCCTACCATCCGCATACAAATGGACATCACCGGGCGCCTAAATCGCACCCTGCCGGACATGCTCGTAATGCATGTTTCCTCTGACCACCATGACGGACCTGGCGCTACCCTACGTGACCTTCGCCTACAATTCATCGCCTCATGACACCGCCGGTTATTCACCGTTTATATGTTCCATGGCCGTGATCCGACGTTACCACTGCACATTCTACTTCCAGCTACTACATCCCCGACTAGCGGGTACGCACGTGACGCTATTGCTCGTGCCAACAACGCGCGTAAGATCCCTGCTCTAGGCTGTCGGCTTCGCAAGTAACCTAGAAGACCCTTTACGACAGCCGGCATGTCGAAGTTCTCACCCGGTTCCCTAGTTCTTCTCTGGTGCCCAGTTCGTCGTGGTGGCTTACCTGAGAATTTGTCTCGGTACATGGGTTTTTACCGTATCGTTCGACAGGTAACAGACGTCACCTACGAGATCGTTCCCGTCTCTGAGACTAACGTGACGGCACCCGCGCCCTGTGACGTACAGCACGTCAGTAGGCTAAAACCATACTGCCCGCCTTCTGTAGACCATGTTTAAAGTGCACCAAGATGGCGCTTTTACCCCCGGGGGTAATGCTACGTAGCTAGGACATCAAAGGTAAGAGCGTACAAAGGTCAGAAGAAGACAAAGGGGACTAGCCTGTACGCTGTGCGTGCTGTCCTCCATCTTGATCGATGCTGTACGCGTGAGTGTAAATACACTCGATAATACTCACGCCTCGTGTCATTTCACGTAACAATTTCTTTTCGAATATAGCTGGCATAGCTAGCATTGAAATGGAATCAATAGCTGGGAATTATGCCCGCCATTTCCGTACTTGCCTCCCACTTTGTCCACCGCAAACTTTTTAACCGCCATCCAGTAACCTTGGCTACTGCCCACTATCTGCCCCCCCCCCCCCTCACCCACTTCCACTAACCTAATCTAGTGACCACTATCCATCTACCTTGCCCGCCATCCACCTACAACTAACCCGCCTTGTCCGCTACCCACTACATTAACCCCCTATATACTGGATCGTCATTGTCCACTATGACCACCACTTGTCTTTTTTAGTGGGGTGGCTATGAAGGAGACACAAATTATTATTAGAAACCGGATTTTAGGCAAATGCCTATTTTGTTCTTTGCGCTCATATCACGCCGTTTTAGTATATGAGCATGAATTAGAGGTTAAGAAAGGCTTTTATAGTGTTTTATAGTGCCTATAAATATCAATTTTTGGCGTTCGTGCCTAAGTGCTTACAAATGCCTATAAATGCCTATTTTGAATATTGCCGCCTATATGAACGCTATTTAGTCTCACGTTTCGCTACCAGGTGTTGTTTGAGACCGTTTTCATGTTATTGCGTAAGATTGACTGTAGGGAACTATGGGGTTCAACTAACTCTAGTCCTCTAGGTCAACCAACCAACAACCGCTGGTAGCAGTTAAGCCGGACACGCCGGCAAGCACTCGCCGCCGCGCTGACATGGCCCGAGCGGTTGGCGAATGCGAAACCGCGGAGAGACGTTAGAGAAAAGGAGTGTGAATATCAAAAAACGAAAGAAAAATGTGATGTGCACGCAGCTCTTCTTTTCTTTGTAATTTATTTTTAAGGTGTTCACTGCAGTAGCGTAGCCAGAACTCTCTTGCAGGGAGGGTGGGGACGGGGCGACAACTAGAGTACTGCACGGGCCTGATGTTTTGGCCCGGGCCCGCTTTATGAAGCCCGAGCCCAGCTCGGGCCCGTGGTTCATGACCGCGTACATGACCGAATCCAGCCCGATCTCGGCCCGGGCCGTGTGTCCATGCTCGTGCCCGGCCCGGGCCCGGGCGTTCATTACTAATCTTATCTAGGGCGCGCGCGTTCATGAGCAGGCCCGGTCCGGGCCCGCTGGAGGATGTTAGTTGTTGATTTTTATTATTATTCATGCCATGCGCTTTGTAGCGGGTGATCGGACGGAAATCCGGTGTGTGTATGCATCGAAATGTTCCTTTGCCCGCGACGGTTGCTCAGCGGTTAAGCTGTTTCTCTGTTAAGTCCTAGGACACGGGTGCGACTCCCGCGGCCACGGCGGCCGCATTTTGATGGGGGCGAAATGCAAGAACACCCGTGTACTTATCTTGAGGTGCACGTTAAAGAACTCCAGGTGGTCGAACTTAAACAGGTCCCCACGACGGCGTGCCTCGTAATCATATCGCGGTTTTGGCACGTAATATCAAGGAATATAAATGAAATGTTGGCTATACCGCACGTGACAAGTCATTACAGTAACAGTAAAGTGAAAATAAAACAGAGCAACAAAATTTATTTGAAAGAGGTGTACAACTAACATAAATAAGTGGATAGAATCAAACCCGCGACATTTTCTTTATGGGCTTTTGTACAGTCGCGTTGGAAACATTCATTACACAATTTTTTAAAAGTGGCTACTGATTAGTTATTTTAAAAAACTGAACTTCAACTGTTTTTCTCTTTTCTTTCCTAAGCTATACAAAGAGCCTGTGCCACTTCAGCTTGGCACAGAATCAGCTTCGCACGTGTCACATCAGCTTGGCACAGAATGCATTAGACCACGTAATGCATAACGTTCGCGTGTGCTCGAAGCCCCATGTAGGCTTTTCAATGAGCGGGCCCGAGTCTGGCCCAGGCCCGTGTCTTCAAGCCCGGGCCCGGCCCAGCCCCGCGCTTTCAAGCCCGAGCCCAGCGAGGGCCCGCCGGAAAATGATTCGGATGGCCCGGCCCGGCCCGTGCAGTGCTCTAGGGACAACCATACTTTATATATGTTCGTGCATGCGTTTGTATGTGTGCATGTAGATACGCACTCGCTAAACTGAAAAGTTTCGGGGGAGGGGAAGGTTGAACTCCCTTCCCAGTGGTTCACTACGCCAGTGGTTCACTGCCAGGGAGAAATTCGCTCTACTCAATACAATCCGGCCAATACGAAGAATCCCTCCCTTCTGGTCTTTTAGGAATCTGGCTGTCTGCTCCTGCTCCGCACTTCTCAGTCATGCCGGAAAGACACTCAGGAGTGTGATGATTCGACCGTGCACACATGACTCACTCTGCAGAACATGGGAGTGCGAACCGTGCGGGACAAAGCAGGCTAGGTTCAAATGTTGGCGCCTTTGTGCCATCTTGAGCAATATAATTTTAAATGCGAAGCATTTCTTAGCGAACCTCTGGCACTTTGAGCGTTTCTATCTACGTATCTATCTATCTATCTATCTATCTATCTATCTATCTATCTATCTATCTATCTATCTATCTATCTATCTATCTATCTATCTATCTATCTATCTATCTATCTAGCCGCCTACATCCGGGTGCTCTCATGATCGCCTCCTTAACTTAGTGTAGACCAAAATTTGCATGGGAGGGTAGAGGATTTGACGAATATTATTGCCGGGTCATGATATGAATAACGTTAATATCCTGTCGCGTACGTCGACGAACCCTTTCTACTAGACACGTGTGGCACATACCCGTTTACCACGGCCCACGGTGTACGGGTATGCGCCACAGGTGATTGACAGTTTACCCAGGAACGGCGATAACAGACATTGGTAACTGAAATGCTAGAGCGTTAAGGAAAACCAACATCGGCAGCGTTGACTCAACGAATGGAAAGAATGAAAGTTAGGATCCCAGCAGGTATCGAATCAAAGCATTGTGCGTGGCAATCAGGTATTCTACCACTGAGCCACGCCAGGTCTACAAACTGGTTTGGAAAAACAGCCTACGCAGGCGTAATATCGGTGCAACGTCAATTGTGGTTGTGGTGCTGGCTATCTAATTTTACAAGAAAGCAATAAACACTACATGATACTCCTACGATGTGTACTCTTACGATACAAGCGTCATATCAGATTAACGTCTGTAGTTCCGGTGTTGGCTCCATTTTTATAACAATCTAATAAACATTACGTTTGTATTCCTATGATTAAGCAAGCTATATTGAAGCATTGCTCGACACCGTTGGAATACAGTAACGAAAGTTACAATGATATCCGCATCATCGCTCCGTAAAGTGCACTTCGTCTACCAGAACGACGCAGTGTCCTCTTCATTTCTTACGAGACTGGGCGATGGCCTCATGCTGACCGAGGATGATGCCAGATTGATTGACAGCCGCTTTATAGACTAGGCTACGTAGGCCACATACGCCCAGGTACTCAAACAATACGACAAACACCATCCACCGATGTTGCTCTACATAGCACTATCCAGGCCTACCAGGCTCAACGGCGTATACCTCACCAACGCGAAGGGTGGCTACAGGTTCCGACATGTCGCCGGCTCTGTCGACAGACAATTTGTCGACGAAATAACCGAGGCATCCACGAATTCCAACCGCTCTGCTATACCACAAACTTCAATACACATGGACACCTCGTCACCACGATCACGACCGGATTCTATAACAAGTCATGACCAGCTGCTGGCGCTCACTGATCACGATGATGATGCCCTTGTTCAAGAACTGTCAAGAACTTCTTGCACACGGGTTCGTGAAACGTGCGTGCGTTCTCGGGACACGTATAAGCACTACATATCAGCTTACCGCTTCTGGTGTTGGTAACACCCACGTTGCCATTGGCAGCGCTACCCAACCATAAACAAATGGTTATATAACACATATGCGGCACTTCATATATATGTGTGCGTATAAAATTTATGCAAATCTTTAGCATCATTTTGTAACGTGTCGCTCGTTAAAAAAAGGTACACCACATACACCTACCCGCCGCATGCTTCGCACAACATCGACTCCCACGGTACGTGAGATCTGCCGAATTTTTTTTTTTTGCTCTCGTAGATAGAGGTCGCGCATGTCTTTGTTAGAAATTGTTTGCATTTATGTGAAAAGTTATTGTGCCTATATTTACGATTTCGGAAGCCTAAAACATTGTTTTGCCTGCCTATTTTGGCACCTAAAACGAACTTTTTTAGTGCCTGAAAATCCGCCCTCTAATTATTATCATTACCAAAACCAAACTCTCAAAAGGCACTACACTAAAATGGCACATGAGCGAACGTCGGGTAAATGAACTATTCCGTTGTACAAACCTTTTTAACTCCCCGGAAAAAGTACCATTGTAGCCAGTGCTATCGCACTTCAGTTCAATGATATCAGTGCACAGCGCATTTCAATCCTACCAAAATAACTTGTGATGCTCTCCAGTGCCTCCCACGTGCTATTGACCGAAAGTGTCTGAAAGACAGGTTACAGACAACGCTTTGCCTTTAAGGACTGGCACCTTTAACTATCGCGCTGAGACATGCACCGCTCTCTCTGCAGAAGAGATTGTAGCGAGCGTCCTACATCGGGAAAGAAAAGAGGATGAGGAAGAAGCTTTTCTTGTGGAGGAATCGCCAAGAAATTCAGCTAAAGAAGCACTAATGCATTCTGAAAAAAAGCAGAGTGATGTGTTGCAGAAGGTTTCTGAGAGCTTGGACACAGTGACTCAATTAATGACTAGTGCAGTTCTAAGAGTGCACTAGTCATCAGTGCACCCAAAGTGCATCAAAAGATTACTACATTTTTGAAAACATGCTAATTAAGCAGAAATTCACATGAAAATAAGCAGCATTGGAAATACAAAGGTTGAAATTTGATTTCAACAACTGATGTTTTCTTTAGACCCGGGTAAGTTGCTATATCAGTTCAGCGAACTTTGGCATTAACGGACTTTTTTCTTAAATTGCTTGAAGTTTCTTGAAGTGAAGTTTCACTGTACATGGCAATTGAATTCAGTAATGTGGTTTTCATTTTTCTTTACTGCAAATGATCATTAGTAAAAAAACGTTATTACTTACTCGGATGACGTATTTTTGAGCTTAAGTGTGGCGAGGAAGCTGGATCCCGGTGGTTTATCAAAACCAGGCATGTCGAACCATTCGTATGGCTAAAAAGGTTTATGCCGCATTAGACAAAGTCACACTGTCACAAATAGGGCGAAGGAATGATTGGCTAGAAGAAACTGAGATGTTACGCAAAGTTAGGCTACAAGCCAGAAGGGCAAGCATAGGAACGCAGTCGCTGCAGCGAATGCAGCGTCCTCTCTGCTGTCTATGGCTACAGCACAAATTTTGTGATGAGAGGACAAAGTTCGTACCGTACCGTAGGACAAAACAAAATCATCAACCATCTGCAGTACTCGTTAATGTTGCTGCGTGGGCGACATCAAAAAATCACGACGCCCCGGTCAAGAAACGCAGTTCTGTCGCGATGCACGCATCGCCCTGTGCGACTAGACCTTTGCGGCAGTCGAAAAATCGCCGGCGGTGGCGCGTCGGTGTTTCCACGTTCGGCGGTGGCGTGTGAACGGCGTGGGGTTCAACGGATCGGCGGCAGCGTGGCGGGAAAGGGGGGGGGGTAGATTCGTGAGTTGCAGTGGGGAGAACTTGGCTTGTTTAACCTTGAAAAAACATGGTTGATCCCTCCATCGTAGGAACCGGAATAACACAAAAGCGAAGCATGCCCTTACAGAAGAAACTGAATGTTTACTGCACATTGATATAAAAGAGCTTGCACAATGTATATTGATGTCTGGCAGCTATGGCACCGTTTAACGTGTACGCACCCACTTTGATGTTTGGTGGTACATTTCCATCCCGACGACTAACGTCAATTGAGGAGAACTTCTTCTTGGCCTAGTTTGTATTGCTTGCTGTATGACATACTGCCGCTAGTAAAAACACACACACAAGAGAGACCCGAACAGGACGATAAATGGGCGGCACTTCTAGTTGATTTATTTCAGGCAATAAACATAGCGATATATACATGTAACACGTACATGCGCAGAATAGCCAACACCTGCCTAACCTACCAACCTCTCAAACAATCTAATCTCAGAGGACCGCACCTGTATGGACCTGTCACCTATACATTCATCACCTAACTTACTGATATAAAAGGCTTCTAGTAACTAACGGGCTGTCTGATATTTGCTTTTACCTAGGATCGTCACCTCATGAAATCGTAATTCGTATTTGCAGAACTTGCAGTACGCGGGAAGATGCGCAAGTTCATTTTCTTTCCTTAGATCTCTGTAATGTTCCCTGGCTCGTACGTTAATGTAGCTGCGAGTCTGCCCAACATAATGCCTGCCGCACGTCAGGGGGATCTGGTATACAACGCCTGTCTCACATTTAGTGTAAGCCGAGGCGTGTTTCACACCGCAGCCTGCGGATGCCTAAGTAGTGGTGCGAGGGCAGAGCTGAGACAGCTTCACAGGGGCACAATAAACAGGGGGGACATCATACCTGTCTGCCACCTTTTTGAGGTTGTGGGTCACATTATAAAGATAAGGCGCCACTGCAGGTCTTACGGTGCTAGTAGCCGTGCTAGCTACCGCCGGTTTGTTGCTGCCGTTAATCTTCTGCATGAGGTTTTCCACTACTGACGCTAGCAACGAACCAGAGAAGCCTGCCATAGTAAGGTGCCTAACTTGCTTGTCAAAAGCAGCCTGCATCGTGTGAATGCACGATTTTTTTAGCGCGGAATCTAGGCACAGCAACGCTACACCCCGCTTAATCAGCTTAGAAATGGCTGAATCGTACAGAACCAGCCCTTTAATCGCACTAGGCGAATACTAGCAGCACATGACTATCATGGAAAGTTAAACATAAAGCTAAAAACTGCAACGAGTCCCGAAGGGGCATTTCATGGGTGAAATTAAGACCTTTGCCATGAAGTGTAAACATGTTTAAAACATCGCCGCAACACTCTGCTCAGCCAAGTCGGTCAAAAATTATTAAAAGTTATCAACATATCTAAAAACCTTTAAAATATGGAGACCGTCATGTAGTTTAAAAACACTGGCAAGGTGGCAATCAACACTGGCCAGGAAGATATTACGCAGGACGGGCGCTATACATGAGCCGATGCAGATGCCGCGTCTTTGCAGGTACAACCCTTTTTCAAACAAACTAAAAGTGCTCCTTGGGTAAAATTCTAAAAGCGTTAAAAGTTGATAGACTTTGACGCCAGCTGTGTTCTGGAAGGGAATGGTGCCGTTTTGTTCCATGCACGCCCTCACAGCTGCAAAAAGCTCATTATGGGAACTTGAGTAAAATAAATCCTCAATATCAATAGAGAAGCCAGTACCAATGTTGTGGCTATCCTGAAGAAATTGCGCGACCTCATGTGAATTGCTCGTCATAAAAGGGTCATTTATGCTTAAACGCACTCAATTCTTGAAGCACTTCACGACAATGGTCTTGATTTCACCCATGAACTACCCTTTCGGGACTCATTGCAGTTTTTAGACCTATGTTTAACTTTCCATGACAGTCATGTGTGCTGGCAGTATTCGCCTCGTCCGAATAAAGGGCTGGTTCTGTACGATTCAGCTACATATAAGCTGATTAAGCGGGGTGTAGCTTTGCTGTGCCTGGATTCCGCGCTAAAGTAATCGTCCATTCATACGATACAGTCTGTTTTTGACAAGCAACTTAGACGCCTCACTATGGCAGGCTACCCTGGTTCGTTGCTAACGTCAGTAGTGGAAAACATCATGCAGAAGATTAACGGCAGCAAGAAACTGGCGGTAGCTAGCACGGCTACTAGCACCGTACGACCTGCAGTGGCTCCTTATCTTTATAATGCGACCCACAACCTCAAACAGGTGGCAGGCAGGTTTGATGTCCCCCTTGTTTTTTCTGCCCCTGTGAAGCTGTCTCAGCTCTGCCCTCGCATCACTGCTGAGGGATCCGCAGGCTGCGGTATGAAACATTCCTCGGCTTACACTAGATGTGAGACAGGCGTTGTATACCAGATCCGCCTGACGTGCTACGTGTATTATGTTGGGCGGACTGGCCGCTTCATGAACGTACGAGCCAGGGAACTTGACAGAAATCTAAGGAAAGAAAATGAACTTGCGCATCTTCCCGCGCACTGCAAGGTCTGCAAATGCAAACCACGATTTCATGAGGTGACCATCTTAGGTAAAAGCAAATATCAGACAGCCCGTGAGTCACTAGAAGCCTTTTATATCAGTAAGTTACGTGATGAATGCATAAGCGACACGACCATACAGCTGCGGTCTTCTGAGATTAGATTGTTTGCGAGGTGGGCAGGTTAGGCAGTCTTGGCTATTCTGCGCATGTGTGTGTCACATGTATATATCGCTATGTTTCATGCCTGAAATAAGTCACTTGGAAATGCCGCCCATTTGTTGTCCTGTTCGTGTCTGTCTTGTGTGTGCGTTTTTAAATGCGAATGCATTTCTTAGTCGGGCTATGTGAGGCGTCCGGGATTGTCTGCGCGCCTCTCCGCTCTCACTCCCTCTCCCACAGCAAGAGCTCCGGGCGCGCGCTTATCCTCGTCCCTAGCAACCGGAGCAGGTGGTGCTGGTGGAGTAGCGGAGAGGAGTGGAGAAGAGGAGCGCGCTCTGACGTGTGAGGGCGCTCGCATCGCGGAAGCTCGGCGGAGCTCCCGCGTGTGTGGAGAGAGCGTAGGAGAGGGCAGATGCAGTGCTTCGCGGCTCCTTCTCTCGCCGTTCACTCTATCTCCTCCCTGGGCCACCGCCTCAATGTAGTCCGTTTGAAACGCGTTTGTGCTGCCTTGGCACAGCCTGAAAACAGCGCGTTCTAAACGCGTTTGTGCTGCATTAAAGGCGGCGGCAACTTCACTGAGGTGATTACGAACGCACGTAGGAAGCGTTCGTTGAAAGAGGTGCCCAAAAGGGAGACACTAGAGCACGTCGGTGTGTCCATCTTTACGTCATTAAAATTACTACGCCGTGTACTCTAGGCACAAGAAATGCATTCGCATTTTGTCACGATTCCCTTCGGGGAGGTGGGGACATTTTTTTACTAACGGCGACTAGCGTACATGTCAAATGATTACGCGAACCCTTGTGGCAGCTGTATTTAACCGGAAAAGTGTAATCAGAGAAAGAGGTGTGATAGCCAGAAGAGCGTCAGAACTTGGTCGTCATCCCGCGGCATGTTAAAAAGAATTGAATGCCACGACCGCACTATAGTCGGTGACAAGCTAAGAATAAAAAGTAAACTCTACCGCTGTCTATTTGTATTATGCGCGTCCAACTACGGCCGCTCTTTAGCGTGACGTAACGGTTAAGACGAACCAATGAACAATGAAACATGGCGCCGTTCGCGACGACAGGCGAGGTACCGCTGCATCGAGACCGAGATCCGTCAATTCGAATTTTCTGCGGTGCTTGTTTCTTCCAGAAGAAGCTCTTTCCTACTGTTATCCGCACGTACCCAGCATCGTCCTCGCCGGTCGTCATCCGATGCAATAGAAGCTTGTCACTGTGCCGCGCTTGAAGTGCACCGAAGCGGCAGCAGCTCGGAGTGTTTTACAACGCTTTAGCGCGTTCCGTCGTTTCGGCAGCGTCAAGTTGCAACACGGCGTGTGTTCCCTCCATCGCTCGGATACATCAAGCATATCGCCTGAGGGTCACCACATCGGCGATTGTCGTCACGTTCATTCGTGTGCAGTGAGGTAAAAGTGAAGTCGGAATGTGCGCGTCTGTGTACGGTTTACCGCCCACAAAAGCCATGGCATTACCATGGCATTAGCGTTGCCACATCTGCGCGTGTGTGTGTTGCTTGGAGCTCGCGACGTGGGAATCTTGGTGATCTATATTGATATGCCCCGTGCTGTGCGCCTATATAGGTGACGTATGTGCGGACGAAGCGTGAGAGAAAGAAAGCGACCAGCGAAGCCCGTTAGCGCATCACAATGCGAAAGTAAACAAAAGAATATGCAGTGGTGTGTGCATTATAAGAAGATAATTGTGGTTATCTGGTGCGTTTGTGATTATGTGACGTGTGTCTATTGGCGCACTTGCGTCGTCTCTACGGAATTTAGTTCCACCAGCCCAGAATGACGTGCTAGGTTGAAGCAACGTTTTGGGTTGAAGTGCCCGTCGCGTAAGTATCGCGCTCGATGCACGAACGCCTTGCAATGAGAAACGCCGTGCGAGGTAATCGTTGTCTACAAACCCTGAAATGATGCGCTCGCTGTGACACGTCGATTGCATGGATCGTGATCGTAACTGAAGTGACGCCGCTAAAACAATTATTGAGTGGAAAAAAAGCCTTTGTTTTTACTGGCGTTGCATCATACTTCGCGATATCATATTTGGAATTCTTGTTTTTGTCTAACGTGCATTTTGTAGCATTTGGCGTGTATTGTGTGCATCTATTACGCAGTGATAATTTGTTTATATTAAACTCGTGAAGCTTATAGTGCATAGACCCCTTTTTTAAGCGCTTGTTCCTTCTTGTGAAGCCTCACCCCCTCACTATGTTTACTTAACATCGTGGTTTAGCGCTAAAGAAAGACAGACACATGTGAGAGACAGGACAGGCGCTACTAACAACTGGTTTATTGCAAGGGTTGCAATGATGTGTGGTATTTATTCCATTGCAACCCTTGCAATAAACCAGTTGTTAGTAGCGCCTGTCCTGTCTCTCACATGTGTCTGTCTTTCTTTAGCGCTAAACCACGATGTTAAGTACTCACCAACTCGCCCAACAACAAGTTCTTATTATGCCCTCACTATGCTTCACGAACAAATGAGGAGGGGGGAGCCGGAGAGGTGGAGCTTGACAATGTACGAAAGGAATGTACTTACTGATTGTGTCCGAGATTATCTATATAGGCATCTATATGTTTTCCGTTTTTTTTTCTTCTTCGAGAATGCACGTGCTTTTTCTATGTCCGAGTGTATATGTGTGGTCTTTTGGCTACTGATTTTTTCATTTCTACATTTTTTATTATTTATTTATTTATTCGCCCTACCTCCACGGAGGACGATGCTATAAAAGCGCATCGAAGCCTCGTAAATTTTGCCTTGATAAAGATCGGTCTCCGATCGAAACGTTGACAAATAAACTGTCTTTTGAGAAGCGTGTATCCTTTTCCTATTTGTCTTATGGCAACCGATGACAGCCTCTTCACAATCTGCGTAAAGATATATATACCTTCGCACAGACACACACACTTGTATAGAAGGTAGGGGCCCCTCTTCAAGCAAAAGTGGGCCCCCTGTAATGCCCACGGGGCGACGCAGGTATGTAATAAATAAATAATAAATTAACTAAAAACTTAGAACGTTCAACAGGTTAAGGGGCAATGGCAGTGCCAGTGCAAGTTGTTGAAGCAAGAAACAATCCCACGTAAAGCTTTTATTCAATGCCAATTTGGCCGCGTACACCTCCTTGGCGTGAACGTAACGGCAACGCATGCAATGGCCCCCACTGTTAAACGCCATGTGTGCAACACGCTTTTATTTTGTTGAAACAAGACGTCAAATGAAGCTTTGGCGTGTTCCTCAAACACGATGACAAGCACGGCGACTAGAGACGCAAATGCGGTAATTACCACAACGCAAAAGTCGAAATTCACAAAGGCGATGTCAGACCACTTCGCCATACTTCGCTTTGAGTCACAGTTGCCATAGCTACAGCAGACAGTGAAGAAAACTGGCGGCGAGAGTTTCACAAAAAATTACAAACGACCTTACTAAATGTGATTAATGTCCCTGTTTTGTTCTGTGAAACCGTAAAATAACGATTCCTTTATCTTAAGTTTTATGTTCAATCTGGCATCCTTTGTCTTAATACCATAATAGGTACTGCTCAGAAACATCACCTTTGAGATGTACATTACTTTTTCGTATAGACTCCGAGATGAACGCGGCGGGGGGTAAGATTTAAACAACGCATATATTGTTATGCTGACGCTGAACTCCGTGCCTTCACAATTTATTTTATCTAGCTTTGCTTTCTTCATTTCAATATCAGTGCAGTATTGCAAAGTAAGGTTTATATGCGTGAAAATTATTGCCATTGTTTAGGAACTACTTCGTTTGTAGCGCGGAGGCATGCAAAATATGAGCAATGCGGCCTCGTGGGCGGAGCTTATATTTATTCTTAGGCTGTCACCGACTATAGAGCGAAACGCAAAGCGCGTCGTGAAGCCCCAGGGGCGAGCGCGTGAGCGGGCAACGCGGTGGTACAGCCAGGTGAGAGAGGCGCGCCTTGCAGAGCTATTTTTGGTTTGGATTGGCGTGATGCTATGAGCGAGGCCGACGCTTTTACGACGCTTGGGCGAAGGTCGCCACCTCGCGGTGTGTTAAGGCATTGCCAAAATTGAAGTTCTATTGAAAACGCGCCGAATGGGACGGGCGTGTGACGCGTTGCAGGTGCTAATCGCGGAGACCACAGTAATGACGAATTACTTTACTTTACCGCTCCCAGAGGACAACACCCCACGCCGACCGTGAGAGTGGTAGATAAAAAAGACGCGTTTGCAATGCCTCTAGAGTCTGTGACTGTCGCGCAGCGGATAGCGTACCCGGCATCTGTTGTTGCGGAACGAGCGGCCGTGGGTTCGATGCCGTTGACGGAACAATTTTTTTTGTTTGCCGTATGATCGTGTAATTTTTTTGTGACCGAAATACGTCACTGAAGTCATGGTGGACCCCGGGATAAAACACGCTTGTGTTAAAAATATCTGCGTCACTGAAAGTGCAAAGCCACTCGCGGGAGAGAAACGGTTTCGCGCAATTTCAGCGGTCGTAGCAGGAAGCGGTGAGAGCACAGCGCGTAGAAGGGTACACTGTGACGCGAAAGGGTGTTAAAATGGTGTGTGGTTTGACCTTTGGAGACTAATGGGGCTGCCATAGCCATTCATCCCTCTAAGGACAAACGGCAGTGGGTCTGACCGTTAGCATTGTTGCTCAGCCCGTCGACGTTCCACAGCTCACGAGCGTGACGTTCGTCGCCCTCTCCCGCGCACTCCGTCGTCTTGTTCAGTTCTACTCTTTCGGTTATGGGTAACAGTCAGTTACCACAGAAGGCTAAAGACACCATTTGGGGCAGCAAATAAGAGGGGTAACTTAAATACCGTTGTAAATGCGAAGCATTTCTTAGCGAACCTCAGGCACTTTGGGCGTTTCTATCTACGTATCTATCTATCTACCTAGCCGCCTACGTCTGGGCGCTCTCCTGGTCGTCTCCATAACTCCTGATATACCAAAATTGGCATAGCAGGGGATCAGTGTATGGTGAACGCGATTCACTGGTCATGACATGAATAACGCGCAATACCTGTCGCGTACGTCATGAAATCCTTTCTCTTAGTCCCGTGTGACACATACCCGCATACCAGAGTTTAACTTATGCGGGTATGTGCCACAGGTGATACAAAGTCTCAGCTAACACAGTAAACGCGAACACACACATTGACACACAAGGAAAGTGATAATATTAATAATTGTTGGGGCTTTAATTTTGACCATCTGGCATTATTTACGGTGCACCGAGATCGCACAGTGCACCGGTAATCTAGCATTTCGCATTCATCGCAATGCGATCGCCGCGGCCGGGATCGAACCCATGACCTTCGGGTCAGCAGCCGAGCACCGTAACCGCTCCACCACCGTAGCGGACACAAGGAAAGTGAGGAAGCTGAAGACAGAACAACCCTTGAAGACGCTCAACTACCATGCACTCGTTCACGTGGTCCGCAACGTGGACCACGTCGATTACGCAAGAACCGGAATGAATGCTTCCTACAATAAATCTGCCGAGAGAACCAGGCCCCTCATCATTACCGGTGGCTTCAACATTGATTATGAAGACCCAACAAGGCCTGCTCTTTATACTGCGTGAAAGACGGCTTGGATGTGGACAGGGCATCAAAAGACCTATATGCCACGTGCAGGACAGGAGGCGTCATAGATCATTTCATCGTAAGAGGTATCCAGCATCTTCATCAGCTGTGCTATACCTCGCACTTCACTACACTTAGACCCCTCGTACTGCGATCACGAATGGATCCGATTAACATGTCCGGTCCAGCTGCTGGCGCTCACTGATCACGGTGATATGACCGTGTTCAAGAACTGTCAAGGACCCCTTCTACACATACACACGGGTTCGTGAAACGTGCGTGCGTTCCCATCATAATAGATAAGTATAAGCATAGTAACTGTAACGCAACTGTAGCAACGGCAACTGTGACTGTACTGTACGTGCCGTGAGCCTGCGTGTGCCACTCGGCATTGTGTACATCCAGGGGAACTTTGCTTAATGAAGCTTACTTGCGAGTAACGCCTGTCCTGTGCATTTGTGTTTCTTCTTCATGCTGTTCGGATTCACACTTTCCAGTATTGAAGAATATAAGCACTACATATCAGCTTACCGCGTCTGGTGATGGTAACACCCATGTTGCTTTTGGCATCGTTACGCAACTAAACTATGAGTGTAAACTGTAAACATATGAGTGTGCTTATACCACTTCCACACTTCTCTAGCGTCATTCTGTAACGTTTCACTCAACATGAAAAATTAAGCCACAGTCACCATCCCGCGCATGCTTCGCATAACGTCGATTCCCGCGGAACGTGGGTTCTGCCGAATTTTTATTATTTACCTCGACGGCTCTCCGCGGGCATGGTTTTAAACCCACGAAGACGAAATGACGAGCACGGATCTCTTCAAAGAGAAGATCCGTGACTTTTTCGGTGATTCATCTGGTCGTCAGCTCGCTGTAAAAAAGGATCTTGCCACACGCTCCCTGACATATATTGAATCCTACGTTTCCTACACTCTTGACGTCTTGGCTCTTTGAGCAAGGCCGTCCAGCGCATGTCGGAAGACGAGAAAGTTAACCACGTCCTAAAGGGGATTGCCGACGACGTCTTCAATCTGCTGGTTTTCAACAACATCGCGAGCATCGACACGATCCTTAAAGAATGCCGCCGTCTAGAACAGGCTAAAGCCCGCCGCGTATCTCAAAGCATCACGGGTCATCCGAACAAAGCACCTACATCCCCTTGTGATGACGTCTTCCGCCAGGCCCCTCTATGTGAGAACCTCACCTGCGTCCTTCGTCGAGAGGTCGAGGCAGCGCAAACCGGTAGTCACTCCCTTTTCGACGCCTGACCCTTTTCCGACTACGCTTTCCTTGATCCAGGCCGTCGTCCGTCAAGAATTATCGAACATCAGTCTACATATGTTCCACCTGTATACTCTGCTGGGCCTTTATTTCATCGGCCGTCCGCTCCTCCACTTGCTTCCAACTATTCTAGGCAACGCAACCTGTCCGCATGGCGTACCCTTGACGACACGCCCATATGTTTTACCTGCCGACGCGTCACTCATATCTCTCGCCGCTGCTACAACCACTGGACTCCACCGGTACACTATGGGTCTCCAACGCAGGCCAGTTCTATCAACAAGTCGTCCTCAGCACTTGCTTCTTCTATGCCGTTCACATTCTCTGCTTCTGCCGCACCTCTGACCAGACCTCGCTACGACCGCTCACCATCCCCGCTCGCCGTCAATCTCGTTCACCCCCACAATCTCGCTATGCTGCCTCTCCGATTTTTTCGCAGCACTTGAGACAGGAAAACTAGGCAGTGCAGCTTCTGGAGGTAGAGCTGCTTTGATTACCTCAGCCAGAGATCCTCGTTTAAGGTATGATGCCAAGTGAAAAAAGCGATTTTTTTAAAATGTCATTTTTTGGTCATCCTAAATGCGCAATATATCGCCTATCATTTTGCTGCATAATGCTTCTGTCTACACAGTTTCTTTCCAAATATACAAGCGAAAATGTTAGACCACCCGTTATTTACGAAACCGAAACTGAAAGTGCCAGTTTTGTGTGCATCATAAAATTAGCTTGATATGTTGTACTTTGTTGGTTATTTAACAATCATGTCAAGTGCGAACACGTAATAATGCTGTAATAGCATTGTAAACCCATCATTTTCAATCATAAAAATAATAAATTTCTCTCCAGGTAGACGGGCAACGTCTTACACCTAAGCACGCGTATGAGAGCCTGTAAATAATTAAATTTGGTTTGTATGATGTTGGGTGTCATTTCAATAATGACAGCAGAAGCACATTTCATATTTTGAAGCAAGTTGCGTTCGAGCCCCGCCTCTACACTGCAAAATCTTGCTTCACAAACGATCGGCACCGCATCGCGAAAGCAACCTATGACGGCACTGATACTGCAATGCAAGGTAGAAAAGAAAAAGAAATTTGTCGCTCGAGCAATGGTACACACGAGTAAGGTCCAGGATGGAACTAGCTGTAAATATAGAAGATTTAGGGCGGTTGGTCACATGTTTCAAAGTGTTTTGTTGACTTTCAAAAAGTAACATTGTTGGTATTTTTCCGTACGCGAACATTCATAATGTTTTTGCTAATAAAGATGTGTGATTAAATTTTGGTACACTTCATAATCAAATCAGTGGGTGTGCAATGAGTCTCAAAAAGGAAAATCGTGCCGCAAGATTTTATATGTCTGTCTGTGATACGAAGGTGCCCCTAGTGTTAGTGCATAAATTCTTCGTTACTTACTCACTAGAGGCCAGATTTATAGGCATTAAAAGCGCGTTTTAGGCGCCAAAAATAGGCAGGCAAAACACGGTTTTAGGCCTATAAAATTGTAAATACAGGCGCCATAAATTTTACATAAATTCAAATAATTTCAAATAATGATATGCCCAACCTGCGTCTACGACAGGAAAGCCAGAAATGCTGTTTATGATGGCACAAAGGCGCCAACGGTTCAACATAGTATTCCATTTGTCCCTTTTTCCACACGGTTCGCAGAACACGGTCTCTCCTTTTATTGTCTGGCATGGTGAGTCAAGTGCCCACCGCCGAATCAAGACACTCATGGTCCCTTTCTTTTCGGCGTGGCTAAGAAGGGCAACACAGGAGGAGATACCCAGACCGCTAGAAGACCAGAAGAGAGGGATGCCTCTTATTGACCGGGGCTAATATCGTAGGGTCAATTTCTCCCCTGCTGGTGAACACCCTCACCAGGTTTGAGCATTTCGAGCTGACAAGGGTAATGCCTGCACTGGGCGCTCACGAGTACGTCTGCCAAGGTTTGCAACGCTACGCGCCGCGGAATGACATGAAATTTCAAACTGAACGCCGTTGCCCAACTTCTCGTAGGCGCGTAACCCAAGATGGAGGGGATGACATACAATAATGAATGGTCCTGCGTAGTTATCTGTGGTCTTAGGTCGCTCACCTACGTAGACATTGATGCTGTGAGTCTCTGAAGTCGCCAACAATAGCATATGACGCTGCGAGAAATATTCGAGACGACATGTGTAATTTGTTTAATCTGTTGCTTGAATGAATAACCGAAAGCTGAGATAAATATTAAAAGAGAGAAACGGAATTTGCAAGCGTTTTAACAGCGAAACTGTTAAGGCTAGCCGTAATATGTGCGACCTACCAGAACACTATCACCATCAAAAACGGGCATGTGCCGCAGAAATTAGGTAAATCCCACTACTCATCACTGGTCTACCAAAAATGAAGAAGAGAACTATCGTCATCAAACGGGTATGTGCCACTGTTTCGCCTCTCAGAAAGCAATCATCATCATAAACGGGTATGTGCCACAGAAATTGGGTAAATCCCACTACTCACCACTGGTCAACAAAAGATAAAAGGTAACATTTAGCCGAACAAATGGTTGAGAAGCGAGGGCGGTGAGCCAAAGACCCCGAGTACGGACAACGAGAGAATGCTGGAAAGGCAACGGCGGCTGCGAGAAAACCCCGAAGCGGTGGAAGGCCTACGTCAACGATGACGTGCCCATAGATCTATGAGAAGTGTGAACGCTTGGTTTCAGGGCGAGGTTCTGTCTCGGGAGATTGGACATCTGTGTCGTGCGTGCGCTGTCCGGTATAACTCGAACCTCTATACGCTGAGGTTCAACGCAGAAAGAACCCAGTATCACATAGCTAAAGCCTAGCAATGACCCAGAAGGAACCTATAAACAACCGGCATCACCTAGCTAAGGCCTACAAACAACCTAGAAGCAACCAGAGGAGTCTTCAGAATCGCCCAGTTTCGCTGTTTCGAGCTTTGCGCGCCTTAGTGCAAGCTTCGCCAATTTTTTTTTGCCTTTCCTTTTGACTTCATACCGCAGCGAGATGCCAGACTATTAAAGACGATAGTCTTTCTTGGGATACTTAAACGGAGAAATTTTGGTCTGTCTTTCTGTTCGTCGGCACGTCCCTCGATTCAGCCGCTCGGCCAAAGTTGAACCACTTGCCCAAGGGCCAGCCGTCTTGAACTGGTACGGCTGTTCATACTTGTGAACGTTGTCGATCAGAAAGTAAATATCATGCATATCTGAGGTGCAACATCACTAGGTAAGTGTTAGGTGGCGTGTTCCTTTAATAGAAAATACATACATACGTAATTTTAAGGACCCTAGTTTCTTAAGCGGCGCTGAAATTTGCCTTCCTCCGTGCCCTCCGCACGAGCTTATTGTTGTGTTTCGGTTTCGGTTCTGTATTGCACTGTACGAATGCCATGGGTTGGTGTTGAAAAACTTTAGTTTTTAGAAGGCCAAGAAGGTGAAAAAAAATATTTTAAAAATGAAAAACCAGCGTTGTGGGCGGCCTTCAGGCTGCCGGTTGTGGGCGCCGCTCTGGCATTCCTGTTTTACCCAGGCGACGTGTAAATAAAAGAGTGTGTGGAGAGTACTCGTTGAGTGCGGACGCTTCTTCTGCTTCAGCGCTTCGCGACAAACCACGTGTTCGGGCTGGCTGGCGTCCCCGCCGGTCGCGTTGGTCACCGCCGGTCTTCGCCTGCTGCTGCGCCGGGACTACCAGCACGCAACACAGCACTCATGTTTCCCGACGTATTGCCAGATGCCGTCCATATCTCACACAGCGCCTCTTCTATCGTCTTTACAGGACATTTGCCGCGAAGCACGCAGATATTCTGCCTCAATTTCGCATGCGGTCGTGTTATCGCCATTCCCGCGTCGTGCCGATGCCAGCCCCCACAAGGCTTGGCGTCGTTTTGGTGCATCGTCCCTTACGGCGGTTCTAGCTGTGCGACGCGGTCTATCGTGGCAGCGATACATGATCCAAGTTTTAACCTCCTTGGATCCTAGCCAGCCTGTCCAAACGTGCGCGCTCTGAGGGGCCCATACCGCAAAAACGAACGTGGAAACGACATAACACCGATCGCGTTCACGAGCTGTCCCTAGCACGTCACATGTTGATGCGTCTGCGTCATCTGACCCTACGGCTCAGATACTGAAGAGGGCAGGGAAGGAACTTGGCTTGCGAAGGCTACACAGGGCTAGTGGCAAGGGTTTCAAGATCGCCTTCTCACACCACGGTTTCTCGACTCGTAATGAACCAATTTCAAACATTTTTTGTGATAAAACGCTCCTCATTGGGCACGCAACAACACCCAGTGTCTAACTACAATTTATGCTATGACCCCGTGAGCGGCTTTCTCAGAAGTACATTACAAAGAAAACAAGAGCCGCGTGCCCATCACATTTCTTTACCTTATTTTGATTTAAACCCTCCTTTCCCCTGACGGCACTCCACGGTTTCGCATTCGTTCTCCACCTTCCCGCGGCTGCACAGAGGGACCTCCTGTTCCCTGCCCACCGCCACACCAAGGTCTTCAAGGTTGTTTTTGACTTCCTTGGGAACACAGGACTGGACAACTGGCTGAACAAGCCACCCGCCGCGTCCTCGGCAATGGACTCCACTCTCCTCTTCTTCTATCTGATTCTCATCTTTATTTTCCTCTTCCCATTTCCCTGCAGACGCTGAGATGGGCTTCCAATCAGGTTCACTGCACCTGGTGGTTGTTTATCCGAAAGTTTGTTGAACTAGATGGCTAGGTTGAACCCAACAGAGTTTTAAAAAGTCAGTTGTGCTCGGTAACATGAATAACGTTTTCAAACTGCACTTGAAAGCGAAATGTGAGGTTAAATAGTGCTCACATAGGCGCCGTTTTTGAAAATAGGCATTTATTGGCACTTATAGGCACTTAGGCTCGAACCCCAAATATAGGCATTTATAGGCACTATAAAAACACTATCAAATCCTTTCTTAACGTCTAATTTATGCTCATATGTCGAAGTTGCACGATAGGAACGCAAAGAACAAAATAGGTATTTGCCTAAAATTCGGTCTGTATTATTCACTATAATTTTAGTATTCATCTGGTCTTATTTGTTTTGGTTCATTGCACTGGCCAAAGCCTATTCTATGTCTCTGAAAAAAATGGGGTTTTTTGTTGAGTGGAATTTCAGTTACAACTGTTCGCGTGAGGCCCACTTTCAATTAAATCTTTAATTATCAAAAATTTTCGAAAAATAGGATTTGCTCTATAATGTTAACATCCTCCTCATAAGGTGTGCTTTACAATGTAGAATATTAATATGTAGTGACTATCGCTATTTTAAAATTTTTTTACGACACTTGGCATCCTACCTTAACGTTAACGACAAACCGGAATATTTTGGACGTTACTATGGACAATGCTGCTTTGAGCGCGTTGATAGATACTGGGGCGCGTGTGTCCATTATGAGTGCTGCTCTTCGCCGCCGACTTAAGAAAGTTGTCACGCCCACCCTAAACCGCGCCGTACGAGTCGCCGGCGGCGGAACTGCCGCTAGTTTAGGCATGTGCTCTGCCCGAGTCGCTATTGAAGATAGAAGCACTGTTCTTTTCGCCGTTACCGAACATTGCCCTCTTGAACTCATTTTCGGTATCGATTTTCTAGCCACTCATCTGCCCTCATAGACTGTTCAGCCGGCTATCTTAGCCTTGATTAGCCTCCCGTTTCCGATCCTTCCGACCCACCTCAAAGTCGTCTGAGCTGCATCGATTCATCATCATCATCATCATCATCAGCCTGTCTACGCCCACTGCAGGGCAAAGGCCTCTCCCATGTTCCGCCAATCAACCCGGTCCTGTGCTTTCTGCTGCCACGTAATACCTGCAAACTTCTTAATCTCATCTACCCACCTAATTTTCTGTCTCCCCCTCACGCGTTTGCCATCTCTTGGAATCCAGTCAGTTACCCTTAATGACCACCGGTTATCCTGCCGACGTGCTACGTGCCCGGCCCATATCCATTTCTTCTTCTTGATTTCAACTATGATGTCCTTAACCCCCGTTTGTTCCCTGACCCACTCTGCTCTCTTCCTGTCTCTTAAGGTTACACCTATCATTTTCCTTTCCATCGCTCGCTGCGTCGTCCTCAATTTAAGTTGAACCCTCTTTGTAAGTCTCCAGGTTTCTGCTCCGTGATAAAAATTATGTTTGATTTTTCTCCCATCAATCGCTGTAACTTTCTAAATTTTTCTATAGCAAATGCTGGATTCACCCAAAATTAAATTTGCCAAAGTAGTACCGCTGCTTAAAAAACAGGGTACTGGTTATGCAATAGATAACACTCGGCCCATTTCCCTCACGTCGAATCTCGTGAAAGTAATAGAGCGATTATTATATAGCTATCTTGAAGATTGGATTGCAGCAAAGCATATACTGAATGAATCGCAAATTGGATTCCGCCCTGGACGCTCTATTTGGTGCGCCCATGTTGATTTAGAAAGTAGAATTAAACTTGCTCGGCACAAAAAACAGTATGCCGCCCTAGTGACCTTAGTTATTGCGAAGGCATAAGAGAGCGTAGAACACGCCATCTTGATTAGTAAACTCCAAAGTGTAAATGTTCCTGAGTATATAATTGCATGGATATAAAATTTCCTAAGTGGACGCACAGTTTATTGCTCGCAGAAGGGGTTATCTTCTCAAAAATACAAACAAACAAGGGGAGTTCCTCAAGGGTCAGTTCCCTCGCCCATTTTATTCAATATATTACTAAGTTCGATTCCTTCGTGCAACGACGTGCAAGTGTATGTATGCGCGGATGACACTGCATTCTTTGCATCTTCCAGTGATATGCATTCGCTGTACAACATTCTACAGTCATATTTGAATATGATTGAAATATGGCCTAATGACATGAATTTGTCTCGGAATGTTAACAAAAGTGCTCTTCTTGCTTTTCCATTGACTTTTCCCGTGCATATTGCACTTACGTTCGGCCAGGCCTTTATTCCACAGATCGATTCATTAAACTATTTCGGTGTAATATACATGCCTAATCCTAATTGGAGCTCGCACATTGAGGACATTGCAGCTAAAGGTTTACGCGCAATTGGAATATTAAGACGAATTAGCAGCATTCGTTTTGGAATGCGTAGAAAAACATTGTTAATTGTCTGTTGCATGTATGTCCGCCCAATATAGAGTTTGGATGCATTTTGTCATGTGGGGGACCTGCCTATAAATTACGCCCTCTTCTAACTATAGAACGTGAGGCGTTACGTTTATGTCTCGGACTTCCAAAATTTGTATCTAATAATATACTTTACCATG
Organism: Rhipicephalus sanguineus; assembly: GCF_013339695.2. NCBI lineage: Eukaryota > Metazoa > Arthropoda > Arachnida > Ixodida > Ixodidae > Rhipicephalus > Rhipicephalus sanguineus. The sequence continues at coordinate 123,395,788 of NC_051184.2, forward strand.
AAACAAACCTGCCGTGTCTTCAAACTAGGTTTAGAATTTTAACAGTTCAAACATTGCTTAACATATATGCCTCCCAACACAGACGCTCCCAATATATATTTCTTAGAGAGCCGTCCACATTTATTGAATGTGAATGGTCTCAACTGCATCGCCCTCAAATAATTTTCGTGCAAAAACTCCTGGAGCCATTACAAGTTACATTTAGTCATCTTGTCACACTTATGACGAGAACCTTGTGTTGTTCTGCGCGTTGGGCTGGTTAGGCCAAGAAGCGGCTCAGTGCGAACTTCTTTGTCCTCTTCTACCCGTTGGTGCTCACAAAACCATGCGGCATTAGTCCCCCCTTTGAAAAGCATCGACTCGATGCTTGTAAAAGAAAAAGAATAACTACAACACGCGCAGACGCAGAGAACCAGATCCTGAGTACGAGTAACCGCAGGGAAAATAAGATGACGCACCGACACTTGCGCCATGTGCAAACAGGAAAATACACAGAAAACAACCACAGGAGTCACATGGTAACAGAAGTAGCGCGAAAGCACAAGGGCTACTGTGTGTAGTACGGCTTGAGTCGTACGACGTGCACGGTTTCGGGCCGAAGTTGTCGACGTGAAGACACTGCGCCGTCCGGAAATACTTCATAGGTGAAGTCACTGACACGTCGGAGAACCTTGTATGGTCCGAAATAGCGGCTCAGAAGTTTTTCAGACAAGCCTAGTCGTCGGACAGGTTTCTACAACCACACTCGGTCGCCAGGGTGGTACGCGACGTTTCGACGGCGAAGGTTGTAACGTCGCGCATCTGCATCTTGCTGGTGACTGATGTTTACGCGACGAGCTTCTTCGGCGTACTGGGTGTATTGCTCGGCGTCTGGGGCAAGTTCATCGCTGTTATCGCACGGAAGCATAGCATCGAGCATGGTTTGCACGTTGCGTCCGTAAACAAGGCGGAAAGGTGAAAATCGCGTTGTTTCCTGCGGTGCCGTATTATACGTCCCAGGTTTTGTGGTGTACGTCCACGTACATTGAGAGCATGTCTACTATGGTCTTGTTAAGTCTTTCCGTCAGTCCATTTGTTTGTGGATGGTAAGCTGTTGTTTTTCGGTGACTTGTGCAGCTCAGTTTAACAATGTCTCTCATCATTTGTGCCGTAAATGACGTCCCTCGGTCCGTAATCACATATGACGGCGCGCCATGCCGCAGGATGATGTGGTGCACAAAACTTCGCGACTTCAGACGCCGTGCCGCGGGGTAACGCCTTTGTCTCGGCATAACGGGTCAAGTAATCAGTTGCCACTATAATCTATTTGTTTCCGGTGAACCACAAAGGGAAGGGTCCTAGAAGGTCCATTCCCCCAAGGTCGAATGGAGTCCGCGATGGTGTAATCGGGTGGAGAAGGCCCGCGGGTTTCACAGGGGGCATTTTGCGACGCTGGCACTCGCGGCAGTCTTGCACGTAGCGGTGTACGCTAGCCGATAGTCGTGGCCAGTAGTACTGCTGGTGCACCCTGGCGAGAGTCCGCGAGTAGCCCAAGTGTCCTGACGTGGGCTCGTCGTGGGTACGCAAGGAGCACGTCATCACGCATGTCGGCTGGGACAATGAGGAGAAAGGCGTTTTTCTTGTAAAGGATGCCCCTTCTAAGACAAAATGATGACAGCCCGCGCGCAATGTCTCGAGGAACCTGGGAGTTTCGGCCTTCTAAGGAATCGATAACAGGGCGCAATTCTTGATCTGCTCCCTGTCTTGACACAAAGTCAGAATCACTGACTGCTCCGAGAAAAGCATCGGCCTCCTCTAAGTCCATATCGGGATGCCCCACAGGTGCTCGAGAAAGCGTGTCAGCATCTTCGTGTTTGCGCCCAGACCTGTACACAATCGTGATGTCGAACTCCTGCAAGCGCAAGCTCCATCGAGCGAGACGGCCAGACGGATCTCTGAGGTTGGCCAGCCAGCACAGCGAGTGGCGATCAGTCATCACTTTGAAGGGACGGCCGTAAAGGTAAGGTCGGAACTTTGCCGTCACCCACACGACTGCCAGGCATTCCTTTTCTGAAGTAGAGTAGTTGGCCTCGGCTCGGCAGAGTGTACGACTGGCGTAAGCGATGACATACTCAGCGCCGCCGTGTCGTCGTACAAGGACGGCGCCAAGTCCGACGTTGCTGGCATCTTTGTGTACTTCAGTAGCAGCGTCCTCGTCAAAATGGGCTAGAACAGGTGCTGTTTGCAGTCGCTGCCGTAACTCCGCGAAAGCTGCCTCTTGTTCTGTAGTCCAGGCAAAGGGTACATCATCTCGGGTGAGTCGCGTGAGTGGTTCGGCTATCTTCGAGAAGTTGGCAATGAACCGACGATAATACGCGCACAAGCCGAGGAAACGTCGCACTGCTTTCTTGTCTGACGCAACAGGGAAGGCGGCGATGGCTGCAGTTTTCTCTGGATCAGGCCGAACTCCATCCGCACTCACGACATGTCCAAGAAATTTCAGCTCTCCATACCTGAAATGGCACTTCTGGGGTTTTAGCGTGAGTTCAGCAGAACGAATGGCTTCCAGAACCATTCATAGGCGCTTGAGATGTTCTTCGAAGCTCTCAGAGAAGATGACCACATCGTCGAGGTATACAAGGTAGCTTTGCCACTTCAAGCCAGCGAGAACGGTATCCATCATCCGCTGGAAAGTGGCTGGAGCAGAACAGATGCCGAAAGGAAGAACTCTGAATTCATAAAGCCCATCTGGAGTTACAAACGCTGTCTTTTCTCGGTCTCGCTCATCAACCTCTATCTGCCAATAGCCGCTCTTTAAATCGATCGATGAAAAATACTTGGCGTGTCGCAACCTGTCGAGAGAGTCGTCGATCCGTGGAAGCGGGTAAACGTCTTTCTTTGTGACGCTATTGAGTTTCCTGTAATCAATGCAGAATTGGAGCGTTCCGTCTTTCGACTGGCGAAGACCACGGGCTGCTGGACGGCTGAATAACACCATCGTCGAGCATCTCCTTTACCTGTGTCTGTAAAGCTTCGCTTTCTTTAGCAAAAACACGGTAAGGTTCCTGTCTGATTGGGCGAACGTCATCGTCGGTAATAAATCGGTGCTTCGTGAGAGGCGTTTGACCGACTCGAGACGAGGAGGCGAAGCAAGATTGAAATTCCTTCAAAAGGTTCTGAAGTGCGGCCGTCCTCTCGTCCGAAAGCTTCGAATTGACGTCGATGTGGTTCAGAAACCTGTCACCATCATTGATTTCCTCGGACGCGAAGCACTCCGTGACGTCAGCTACAGGCTCTCCATAGGCCATGGTGGTGCCGCGGAAAAGATGCCGGTGCTCGAAGTTGAAATTCGTCACAAGTATCTGTGACCGTCCGTCACGAACAAGCACAAGACGTCGGGCTGCACACACACCTTGAAGCAGCAAGAGTGATAGGTTGCTCTCGGCGACCGCGTCACCGTCTCGGAGATCTTCACAAGTGGCCTTTATGAAAGCAGTCGCTCGTGGTGGCAGCGTCACGCTTTCGTCAGCAACACGCAGCGCAGGTCTGCAACAGCTATCGGCGTCTCGATCTGTTGCGCGTTGCGTCGAGAAGGTCACCATTCGTTCGCGGAGATTGATAATAGCGCCATTCTCGCGAAGGAAGTCCATGCCGAGGATGAGCTGACGAGAAAAGTCGTGGAGGACGAGGCGGGTCACCACAAATGTTGACGCACGGATGTTCACTCTTGCGGTACAGCGACCCAATGGTGTAACATGTCCTCCAGCTGTGCGAATACGTGTTCCAGTCTAAGGCGTCATCACTTTCTTAAGACTAATGGCCAATTTTCCGCTAATAATTGAATAGTCTGCACCCGTATCCACCAATGCGCTGACCTGACAACCGTCTGTCAGCACAGGAATGTCGAGCGAGACTCGCTCACTGCGTTCAGATGTAGATTCCGGCGTTTCTCTGGAACTGCACTCAAACGGGGATTTAATGTCCTCGGCGTTTCGCGCAAGCGTCGAAGGGAGCTCTTCCGCACTTTGAGTCCCAGCGACCTCGCCCCCGAAGGTCGCTGCCTTCAGTTTTCCCGATGAGGGCTTGGGGAGCGTCCCCGTGCCGTCGCCCCGAAATGTGGCCCAATGGCTTCGGGTCGCCGTGGAGATGGTGACCGCGATTGACGTCGTGCGAATGGTACACGTTGCTGGGCGAGGTATTCTAGGTATTCTTCAATTTCCCTTGGCCTCTGACCAACTTGGAGACGAGGCGAATTAATGGCGAAACCGCGCAGTCCCAGCTGTCGGTACGGGCATTCGCGGTAGATGTGACCGGCCTCACCGCAATTGTAGCAGAGAGGTCTTCTGTCCGACCTACGCCAGAGATCAGACTTCCGCGTAGGTGCACGGCGACCGTCGATGTCCAACCAGCGTGTGCTGCTTGAAACGCAACTGGCGGCATCATCTGGATCGGGACTGCGGGGCTAGCGACCGGCAAGGAAGAGACCGGCATGCGCAAGGCTTCGGCATACGTACGTCTCCAAATGTCAGTGGACACAGGAGCCGGTTCCACATTGGTAGGCATCGTTTGATCGTGCCAGTTGTGCAGCACCTGCTGAACCTCGTCCCGGATAACACTGGCGATGGAGCCTACCTCTCGTTGTCTCGGCCCGTACAGCTTCTGAATTTCTTCGCGGACGCCAGAGCGAACGATTTCGCGAATCCATTCGATGCTGTTGCTCCCAAGCGTGGCGCTGAATTCGGGAGACGATGCGGTATTCACTTGCCGGTCGAATAGGGCAGACCGCTGATGAAGCACCTTCTCCATTGTTGCGGCTTCAGTCAGAAACTCGGCTACACTCTTTGGAGGACTCCGCACCAGACCAGCAAAAAGCTGCTCCTTCACACCTCGCATAAGATAGCGCAGCTTTTTTTTTTCTTCTGGCATTGCAGGATCCGCTCGCTTGAAAAGCCGTGTCATGTCCTCCACGTGCATCGTGACGGTCTCATTCGGCATCTGAATGCGTGCTTGCAGTGCACGTTCAGCACGTTCGCGGCGGTCGGGGCTCCTGTAGGTCTCCAAGAGGCGATGCTGGAACTCACGCCAGGATGCCAAGACATCATCTCTGTTCAAGAACCATGTTCGGGCGCCGTCCTTTAAGCAGGAATAGACGTTGCAGCTCTGCGGCGTCATCCAAGTAATTGATTGCTGCGACACGTTCAAACTCACTCAGCCAGTCATCCACATCTTCAAACAGCTCTCCGTGAATGGGACTAGGCATCAGCGGATTCTGAACGGTGCAGTAGATCGGCGTAGAAGACATAGGAACATCCATGGCAGCTTGAGGTGAAGTTATAGTCACTGTGTCAGTAGGCTGTTCCGGTGCCTCCGGTGGTAAGCCTCGTTGGCGGCGGCTTGCTCTGTGAACTGGAGTGTTCACGGGCACAGGGCTTGTGTTCCGGCTACCGGGCGGGGTCTTGTGCATGGGGTGAGTCGTGAGTCGTCGTACCCAGCTCCTCCATCAATCTTGTCACACTTATGACGAGAACCTTGTGTTGTTCTGCGCGTTCGGCAGGTTAGGCCAAAAAGCGGCTCAGTGCGAACTTCTTTGGCCTCTTCTACCCGTTGGTGCTCACAAAACCATGCGGCAATATATTCTAGCCAAACGCACTCAAACACACAGCAGTAATAGAATATGACGACATATTTCCAAAAAATGCTAAGGTATTGCCCATTAGATATTTAAATGGGTTGTTGGAAGACCACCTTAAAAACGTACGGATAAATTCAGTAATAGCAACAGATGCTTCTGTTACTGATGAGAACGCAGGGATGGCAATTTATTCAGCAGCACTAAATTGTTCATTTTACCTTCGTTTGCCCGACATCACACCAATATTCCAGGCAGAAATAATCGCAATTATTCTTGCTTTGCGGAAACACCCAGCACATATCTCTTCAGCAGTTATATTAACGGCTTCCTTGTCTGTGTGTACGGCATTGACAGCGCCACAGCCGTCGAGCTGCCTCACAGTACTTTACTCATACATGCCCAATCACGTACAGCACCTCCGTTTGGTTTGGGTACCAGGCCACACTGGACTGATATTAAATGATGCGGCGGACACTCTGGCGGCAGCATCCCTTAAGGACCGGTCATAAATGTTCTGAGGCCGTCTTCTAACAACACGATCGCACGATTCCGAAATTTTTGTCTGCAAGAGGAACGCACTAAATCTTCTGTTCTAAACAATACATATTTTCAGCACCTTAGGTTTTCGTGGAATAGCACATGGTGTAGTACAAGGCAATCGGAAGTAACGTTAACTAGACTGCGCTGCAGAATACCGTCACTAAATGCTTATTTACACGGGCCTGGTTTCGTTCCTTCCCCTAACTGTAATTATTGTAATCAAGCAGAAACAATAGAGCACTACTTCACAGAATGTCGAAGATACCAAAACATAAGGCAACAATTTCTAAAACCTCTTTTTCAAAAACTTGGCCTTGAACTTTCCACTTCGGCATTACTCTCCCTGGGGGCGTCGGCGCTAGGGCAGTGCAACAGGGACATCTATGATGCCATATTCATTTACATTAAATAAACAAAGAGAGTGCCATGTTAATATTATAAGTAGAAAGATATCATTTCATTCCCTTGCTTAAATTTCTGTAATTTCTTATTTCTTTATTTCTAATATCTAACAATCGTTTATTTGACATTTCATTTAAAAAAAGGAAAAAATCAAAATTGCCCAAGCATTTTTTCTCTACTATAAATTATCTTTTTCGCATATTTCTTTTATTTTATTTTTTCACAAAGTCTACTGCCGCTGGCTTCATGGCCGATCCTCCGTAGTGGTTTGAGCTATTCCCCTAAGGAACCAGCCAACTTGACTGTCGGTGTCGAGTACCGCCGCCGCTAATAAACCTCTTTATAATTTCTCCCTCTTGACGCGGATGCCTCTTTCAAGAATTGTTTTAACACAGCTTCCAGGTTCATGAAATGCTCTTCGCTATCCTCACCAGTAACCAGTATGTCGTCTAGGTCCAGAACCAGTATGCCGTCTCGGTAGCAGCAAACACCGCGTAAGCCGTTCAGCATGATGTCAATTATTCTTTGGAAACTACCGCGTGTGGACGAAATTGCAAACGCGAGAGGATTGCAGAAAGAGTCTTTCTGCGTATTTACCGTGAGGTATTGTTTTGACGACTCGCACATAAGCACTTGCTGATAGGCCCGATTGAGATCAATCTTCGAGAAATGCCTACCTCCCGAGAAAGCTGTGAACAGATCCTCCACCTTCGGCAATGGGTAGGGGTCGACATCAAGGCGCGGGTTAATGGTCGTCTTGTAGTCGCTCCAAATCCTAATGTTACCATCTTGTTTGATTGCGGGTACCGACGGCGTAGCGTATTCTAAACGTCGCAACCAGAGACATAATCCCCAGCTGCTCCCTTTTAGGCAACTCAGCGTCAAAAGCTTTTTGCAATGCAAACGGAAGATTTCTGGGTTTTAGGAATCGCGGCTTCATATCAGATTTCAGAAAAAGTTCGGCGCGCTCTTCTGTTATAGTGCATAACTCATCTATGAAAAGGGGTGCGTACTTCGCCAGCAATGCGTCAAGCCTGTTTTTAACGCTGATATGAATAGCAGTGTCTGACCTTGAATGGTTGTTCAGGTTCCAGATTTTCGCCCACTCCAGCCGGACAGCGTGCAGCCACTCCCTGCACAGTAGAGGTGGTCCCTTTTGGTCCACGACGTTAAGCGGAAGACGCGCAGAATGTTCGCCGTGCTGCACGTTGACCGAAGAGACCCCCTGGGGTTGTACCAGAGCTCATGTGTAGGTGCGAAGTTTTATGGTAGTAGGCTCCAACACAGCCGAAGGAAACAACTGGCGGAACTGAGCCGTTGGCATGACGGAAATAGCCGCTACCGTGTCTAGCTCTATGTTCACCAAGACACCGTCGATGATCATCTGTACGGTGACTGGGTCGAGCTTAGACATCGACACGCCATTTAGACTGAAGGTCCAAGCTTTCCGCGACGCAACCGTTAGCATCTTCACATTATTTTTCCCCGGCTTTTTCTTTGACGAAGTCTTATCACCACTTCTGCAAGATCCCTGCATATGTTCTTTTTAATGTCTATTTTTAATGGTCCTTTTTAACAACTTTAATAATATTTTTAATATGTACTTTTTTATTTGAAACATGCTGCGTCCATGTGGAGGCACGCTTCACTCTTGTTGTTTCGTGAACCGAAGCAAAGACATCTTTTAATTGCTTTCTGGAGCTCAGATTGCACATTGTGCACGTCGCCGACTGCAAAGTCGCTGCCGCGTGCTTCAGCAGCACTCTGTTTAGCCGCTTCCATGGCCACAGCCCGCTCCACCGCTTTCTTGAACGTTAACTTGCTAACTTCCGTGAAAAACACTCGTTGAATGTCTTCTCAGAAGGCCACATACGAAGCGGTCCCGAATGGACTCGGCAAGCGCGCTTCCAAACTCGCACGTTTGCGGCAGTTTACGAAGCTCGGCGACATATTCACGATAAGGACTCGCCTTCCTTTTGACGCCTCCGGTGAAACCTGGCTCGCTCTCCACTAACGGGTGGCTTCGGGGACAGGTGGCCGCTCAAAACGTCCTTGAGGACTTCAAAACTTTGTGAAGAAGGCCTTTCTGGAGCTGTTAATCTCTTCAACAGCCCGTAGTTCTTGGGACTGATGCACAAAAACGCATGCACCTTGTCGTTGTCGGGCACATGGCTGACAATCAGGAACGATGTAAACCGCTCGTCGTACGAAGGCCAGTTGCTGGCAGACTCATCGAAAAGTTCCAGCTGGCCCAGTCTTCCGGCTAAAAGCGTCCCCGCTGCCTCGGTTTCAGTCATGACGATAGCCACCGATTTGCACATTGCAAAATGATGCTATTCTTCACTGAACGAATTTCGGAAACACTTGCCTTCCACATTAAAGAATGACGACTCCACACCCCGCCTTCGCCTCCAGTTGTTGTGTCAGCGTGGATTCATGCGAAAAAGGGGCAGACAAATTTCCAAGGAGCGAGTGACGTTTATTGCCACATGTTCATAGTTGGGTGGCCGGTAAACAACGGGCAGGATGCGGCGCGTGTCTTTTATTTCTTCTGCGCAACTGCGCGTTATCAACTCGGCTATCAACTGCCGCGCTCTGCCGGACACCACAATTTGCCACTTGAAACACCTTGCTGTTATTCCATGTTCTGGCAACGCCACCTAGATAATTGGTACGGGCCCCTGTCGGGCTCGATCAGCGATCGGGCCGGGCCGGGTAGGCGAAATTTTTTCTCGGGTGCGGGCCGGGCCCGGGTCTCTCTTTGAGTCACCGGACCGGGTTCGGGTGGGTTCTGGATGCGGGCTGGGCCCGGGCTGATAATCATGGTCTGTGCAGTGCCACGGCCGCTACATAAAAAAACAGGTGCGGCCTGCTGTGTCGCATCGCCGTCAATGGGCGAGCGTGGGTCGGCTGAGCGGCAGCTGTTTTGGGTGAGGGCGCCACAGGCACGGTCTGTATAGGTCCGCAAGGCAGACGCTGGTTCGTGTTCCTATGTGGTCGCCTCAGGATTTATGCTTGTCCGTGTGCTTTCTCGTGTCTTTCTTGTGTGTGACCGCGCGTGTGAGCAGCTTGCCTCATGTTTCCTGCGCATGAGTACGGTTTTTTGGTGTGCGCGTATGTGGCAGACGGTTTTTTTTAGCGGTGTGATGACGCGAACCTGTTGTGTGCCGCTGTGCAACTCGAACGTGTGAAAAGACGCTACGGTGAAGTACCACGTATTCGCATGCCATCTACAGTGTCGGGAAGCGTAATATTCGTAACAGACAGGGGCGTAGGCAGAAATTTTTTTCAGGGGGCGCACCTCCTTGATCTGTGTGGGGACGAGCAGGGAGATGTGGTCGAGTGTCATTTTCTGCTCTGTATGCTATGGCAAAAAAATAAAATTCGGGGGGGGGGGGGGCACGGGCCCGGTGTGCCCTAACGTGGCTACGCCCCTGGTAACAGAGCACTTTTTCCTGTCACAAACGAGCGCTAAAACAGCCGCGCGCCGCCGCATCCTGACTACAGCATCAAGCCACTGCGCTGACTGCTACCCCCAACGGGTGCGCGCAACGAAAAAAAAAAGACAAGCATCAAAAGGCGCCCGGGGCGAACCCCTACCTTCTCCACCGAGAACGCCGTCGCGGTCGCGACAGCCTAACAGCCACGCAGATCGGGAGAATTCAAGAAATCAAAGTGGAACCGACCGATTCCGCAGACGAACCGGCGAGACGAATCCATTTCCCCTAGCTGTCGCTGCGCTACGTGCTACGAGCCGAACAATCACTTGGAGTGTTCGCGAAACCGGGAAGGATCCAAACGAGAGACGACGGAGGGTAGGACGGTAGGGTGAAGTCGGCGAAGAAATTATGTTGTTCGTTTGAGTCGTGTAGTGCGGTCAGTTGATCTTGGATAATCGAGTGATGACACCGTGGGAGCACTGTTTAGAAGAGTGTCGCCGAATGACGGTGACCAGAGCTGGATGTTTGAGTGTTTCATGGAAGAGAAACATACGAGAAACGTTCGAAGAATTGTGGGCTGCACACGTTTGGTGAATATTCAAGGCCTTTAAGTGTTCTTGGATAGTTTCTAATGGATGAGAGTGCATTTGTAGCACGGTAAGTTTCTTCCCGTTGTTTTAAACACCATCTAAGTGATGTTGTGAGTTGTAATTGATACCTGCCGAGTGTGGATGTTTGCGTGGTGCTTGTACTGCCTTAACTCAGAATATATTTTGTTTGTGTTGTCAACTCTTGGCTCTAACTCTTGCTTTGGACCACAACCGGCATTAGTTGGCGCACTAAAAGGACCAACGTTTAAATTGTGTGTGCTGTCGTGGTGCGTTTCGGTGGGCCGATAGGTCGGCCCTTGGAACTTTCCTGGCGACTGCCTGTCCATTAACGGGATCAGTGACTGAGTGACACTTTTCATTCCAGTTGAGTCACACGGGCAGCATTCATGGAGAGTTTTGAGGCCCACTCTACAAAACATTGGTACTCCAGGGCAAACTGTTCACATATGTGGGGTAATCGGCAGTTCTAATAACGACTTCAATATTCAACCTGTAATGTGCAACTATAAAACGCTTTATCTACGCCTGATTGGAGTAAGTGTCGGGCGTACAAACGCGGCTATCGAAGCGCTTCTCCGTGAACAGCTGGACCGTTGTGGTGGCGCCAGAGCGGGCGCAAGGAGAACTAGGCCCCGGACGCCGTTTCGGCGCTACGCAGCAGGCCGCACCTGTTTTTTTATTTATGTAGCGGCCGTGGCAGTGCTCTAAGTTAGAGTGTCTTGCGGGTAATTTGTTTGAACTAATGTTTTCTTTAGGTTGCATAGGTGGTGAACGTAGTCACCGTCGTCACTACTGATCCTTGAGATAGGTGGAAGGCTTTAGTGGAGGTGATTTCAGCAGCTCTGATTCTCACTGTCCCATAAATATTGGGACGTGGTCGTGACGTCGACGAAGACAGCAGTCGGCGTTTGCAGGATGAAACTGTTTATTTGACCGAACTTGTGGCCGGAAACTGAGAACTAGAACTGCCAGAACTACAGCAATACACGCTGTACAATGATAGCGGCGAACAGGATGCCGTCCGTCGATCAACTAACAAGCGGTCAAGCGCGTCGGCTTTTATACAGGCGCTATGGAACTTTCCAGCAATATCGCTGGTGGCGGCGTTATCTCTCGACAAAGCTGGAACATTCGCGTGCGGCGCGCAATCTTAACAAAACGATCTATTAAAATCGTGAAGCTTCTCGAACACTGCTTCGCGGCCAGCGTCGAGCTTTGATAACCGTCCTTGCTGGTCAAACTCGAACACATCAAAATAAAAGAACAAGCGGGCGTGGCAATATGTTGGCGCGTGTACGTTCATGAGGGTCCCCATACTATTGTCGAAGGTTTGCCAGTAGTTGGACGAATCAAATTCAAAATATTTAAGCGTCACAAATAATTTAAGTAACGTTAGGTACACTACAGCATCATGTCTTTGCTCGCTTTCAATGAGCGACATTGAGACCGCTTCAATCTCTTCAGTGATAGGTATATTTGTAATAACAAATAACAATGTAGAAATTTTGATAGCGAATCAGTAGGTGTTTGAAAACAGCACACAAACGGATCATGAAAGATACCACACTACACAGGCGCTCATTCTCAGCGCCCAGATTCTAGCGCCTGTGTAGTGTGGTATCTTTCAAGTCCCGTTTGTGCGCTGTTTTGGAATAGCTGTGTGTGCGTACCAACGAGCCCGCTTAGCCACTGTATTGAAGTTCAGTAGGTGTATTATTGTGAGTTCGTATTGGCCTGCCTAGGATATGCGTGATAAGTTGTTTTTTTCTCTACGTTCTACGTCGACTGGAGCACCTAACCCCTGTTTGCGCATTTTAAATGCGGAGCATTCCTTAGTCGCGCCTGTGGCGTCGGCGGCGCCGTCCACACCCCCGCTGCGCATGCTCGGAACGTCTCGTGCCGGCAACAAGCCTCTCCTCTCCCTCCCTCCCTCCTTCCTCTCCGTCCCTCTCCTCCTCCCTTCCTCCTCCCTCCTCTCCGCCGCTCCCTCCTCTCCCTCGAACTCGGGCGGTGTGTATATAAGCGGCGGAGCGCGCGTTAAGAATTCAGTCAAGGGCGTCTTTACTTGGCTTTCGCTTGACTTCACGCTTTGCTTGACTCGACTCGAGTAGATGCGTTGGAAGCAACAGTACCTTCAATCAGCGTCCCAACACCCGTTGAATGCAACGTTACCCCATCCTCACCGTCGTCGGCGTCGACAACAGCAAGCAACGCAGAAGACAACGCTGCGAAGACACGAGCATACGATGCTGTACGCAAGCGTTTGAAGTGAGCTGCGGACCCGGACCTTCGTGGACGCTGGAGCCGTTCAAGTCGTACTTGGTGTGCGCATCGTGTAACAATTAAGCATTCCCAAACCATACCCAATTACGCAACATTCAGGCGATACCCCCACTATTTTGCGACGCATTCACTCGAGTTCCCCCCGTGGAAAGATGCGGGCGATTTCTTTTCATCGCATACTTCTCGCCGTTTTTCGTATAGACACCTTAATGTAACCCATTCCATAAGCCAGTAATTTTGTTTCTTTCCAGCTCCATATACACAGTGCATTTACAAATTGCAAACCAGTTGGAAACAAGCGCTGTTTTTGTCCTTTATTCTTGAACATGCTATGAGATATCTTTCCTACTGGAGCCGGTCTTCAACTTTGAAAGTGCTATACCAAATCTACAAATCTTCAACGCTTTGGTCTTCACGAATATGTGTTTGGCATTTTCATACAACTTTGACCAATGGACAGCGCCTAGCCAATCAGAATAAAGCACCTGCAAGTAATCTGTTCCCACACAGTAGGATTGAAGCTGGTGGAAATGCACAAAGTAGAAATTCTAGTAGCAGCCCTTTTGAAAACATTTTCTTTAAATTCATTCATTTATACTTCCTTAGAAAGTAATTCTTCCAAACCCTTTGTTACATAAAATTGTCTGTCTAAGTGAGGCTAAATTACACTGAGCCCAATGCCGAAGGTGATTGTTTTTCTTACACATGCAAGAATCGTCACCTCTCCGTTTTTTTAACTCAGGGCCTTGAAAGTTCCTTCACTGAAATGTTTGGTAGCTGAAGGCATCGCATGGATTTGACATCTGCTTGTTCATGTGATTTTATGTGATCGGTCGGAAAAGCCTAGTGAGTCTTCTTGACCCTAATATTGCGAAGTGATCATCGTAGTAGCATGGGAGCTATGTTGTCAAACGGCAGCCGCATCGCAATGAAAGGAAACAAATATTGCAGTGTGCTATGATTTAAAGTACTCTATTGCAACCGTGCAGAACTTTACCCGAAGCGTGACTTGTAATAACTTCTTGACTTCGATATGTAAGAAGCCGGAAATATATTTGTTATAATGCTGTGAGTATTTGAGCAAGGAAAGCTGCAAGGAAAAGTCTTCTACGGAGCGCTTACATACCACATATGCTCTACCTTATCTAGTTCCTTTGTAATTAGAGGGTAACTTATAAGCACAGCACGTAACTTGCAAATGCAAAACGCAGTAAAAATACTATGAAAAGGGTTTTCATTTTCGAGCATAGTAAGCATTTAAAAAGTGCATAGAAATGTAGCATCGGATATTTTTCCGATAGAATATTGTTTCACGCACCAAATAAAGGCAATGACAGAACGTATATGGTAAAAGTGACACATACCAATGAGTAATTCTGATTCAGGGTTTCGTCAGTTAAATGTAGAGATAGGAGTGGATAATTCTCTTGCCAAATTTTGAAGACACACTCTCTCCCTGTAAGTATAGAAAGTTATGGTTAGAATTTGCTTGATTTTATTTCATCATTGCAAACAAGCTGGCTCGTATATTTCAGAAAAAAAGTGTAAGAAAATCAACTCGCTGATTATTTCTCTCTCTTAGCCATGCCATTATTATTATAGAAAAACATGTCTGCTGGCAAAGGTGTTAGAAGTCTTGCTCTGTTCACCTAGGCACCACTTCAGATGTTTACGAGTGTTCTCAGATATTTACTAGTTCGACTCGAGAAAAAGACGACGTTATGGCTTGAATTGTAATATACCAGATTGACAATGTTCTCAAATACTATAAATATCATTTTGGGAGATAACTTTTCACACAAGTTATTGATTAGACACGCAGTGCAGCAGATATGAGCCGTCAACATGGTGTTAAAATCTTAAAATTACCAAAGTATTTGCCTCTCACTTCGTTGATGCGCATTTTTATTAAATCACTCGACATGTCTAATACCTACTACCAGTACTCGCTTTACACTTTTTAACGCAGTAGCCTTCAAGATCTCGTTCAAGGTCACGCTACGGTACCTTGCTTCGGGCAAGTGTTGCACGTCTATACATTTCTACTCGAAACATTGCTCCTATTTATTGCATCCGAGACTGTTCAGTTTAACCTACGCACAATCTTGAAGAGCCTCGATTTTAGAGCCGGCATTACGTTGTGTGTTGGAAAACGCCTGCAAGGTCTTGAAGAGTAGATACCTGGCAATAATAAAGTAAATCTTCATCGGCTAAATTTACGAAGCCATACGAGAAAAAGAAAAAGCAGCGATTGTTGCCAGACCAACAATGGCACCCTCGGCTAAATCTGTTGTGTTATTCCTCGCGAATCCGAATGGAAAAAAGCGCCATTTTCCTTCCACGACGCCCGCGGACGCGGCACGGATGGCACAAATCCGTGACGCGGGGTCACGTGATGCGCGTCCGCGGCGGAAAAGAGGGATTCGGTCCGTCCTCTGGATATACCCGAAGCAGCAAGATATTGTGCCAGTATCCGCCAAGCGGCGTCGGCTGCCCCTGGCGCTACGGCAACAGGTCGCCAGCGGGCTGCGCCGGCTCGAGGCGCATTGGACAGCAGGGTCATCGCTGTTGTCGACGTCGTCGTCGACAACAGCAATGTCCCTCCTGTCCAGCGCGACTCTGAACCTGCTGAAGCACAGCTTCAATGGCCTGCAGCCCAGGGTCGTCAGTTGGGAGCTCGGGATGAGAGTCCTGGGCATTCTTCCTCCCCGCTGGTAAATGACCGAAATTCCAACAAGGGGGAGGGAAGGCATGGGAGTGGGACTTTAAAGTCGGCTTCCGACAGCCGCAACTCCCGAAGTTTTTCTTCACGGCTTGGATCGAACCATCCACGGAGACCGCGTACACCCCAGCCCACCTCGACTATGTCACGGACTGAAGTAGTCCGTGTGTCTTCTGGTGATGTACTGCTTTATACTTCCGCAGTGTAGCCGGAGAGGACTCAGTGTGTGCGCGTGTTGCGTGGGACAGTGCAAGTGAGCACTTTTTGTGTACTGTATAACGTATTCATTTTATTTTGTTACATGCACAGTAATGCTGTTGTCCCATGTAAATGCAGTAGGAGCTTTCTGTCTCTGCCTTAGTGAACCGTGCACTAAATGTACAAATAATTGCAGATGTAAATCCTTTTAACATAGCTTTGGTGCGTAGTAATCGGTTTCGTTAGCAAATATATAGGAATGAAATTTCTCGCTGGGGGAGACCATGTTGTGTCGTGCGACCTCTGGTGTCAGATCAACATACTAGCTTGCGCTGCATTCTGTCAGTGCCGAAGGATGGAGCCAGGTCTCCGCCGGTATTCACTGTCTAAATTCTTTAGCCAACCCTGCGTGGCGACGTAAGTCATGTGACCAGAATCACGCCGGCCAATCACCGTTTTTTCCTTTCCTTAAAAATGTGATGTAAAAATTGGGGGACCCTTAAGCTTCGCCTTTAAGAGTTGAACGCGATAACGAAATCCGGCCCCTAGTGCGCACTTCAACCATTAAGTACATACTTATTAATGTGCGTTGTTACACACACACGCCCGCGAACACTGAGACACACACATGCGCGCGCGCGACGTGGTCAGTCCAGGAACGCGGATGTCAAAGGCCAATAACGCCATGAAGATGCCTTGCTGAGAGCCAGGGAAGCTGAAATGAAGCGTCGTCGCAGTGATATGAATCCACAACTACGAGTGCGGTTAGCCGATCACAGGCGTCAACGACGGCAAAATGACGCAGAACTTTGAGCTCGAGAAACGGAGCCCAAGCGTCGGCGTCGCCAAGACAACCCCGACATGAGAGCGTCTACTTGACATGAATGTCCCGCCGGCACTCATCGATAAGCAAGGGCTCTGCTGTAGTGGCCTGGCCTCCGAGATGGCAAGCGCGCAGCATGCGCTCCCTCTCGGAGGCTATGATGTTTGCTGTTTGTTGGATATGTTTTCTGCTAGATGGACATAGTTGTACATTTTGGAGCTGCTTGTAAGTTTGTGTGCGTGTGTTTTTTAGCATGTTTTTTAGCGGCGATGGGTGCACTATATCGGCTTTTTCGAAGCATGGCGTCGCGCAAAAAACGTAGTTTGTTGGGCCCACCAATGCGCTTACGAATAGCCGAATGGGCTCATTTTTGTCGGGACACCTGCCAAGCAAAATAAAGATTCCCTCAAGGCTGTGCTTTGTTTGAAAGACACACGGCATGAAACCCGAGAGCCGATGGGAGTGCGAACGGTGTGAAGTTGGTCTTCACATGGCTATGTACTCCAAAGTTTTTCACGTACGAAAATCGCACTGAAACAGTTGATGCAGTTAAGCGTCGCCTTGCGCGATTGTGCGCTTCTGCCATGCAACATCAAATGCGTTAAGGAGATTCCTTCTACTACATGGCATTTACATAGTGTGCTTTTTTTTTGAAGCAGTTACAAGTGACAGCGTGGCTTTGTGGTAGGACACCTGCTTGCCACGCAAACGGCCCGGGTTAGATCCTCAATGAGACCGAAGATTTTTATTGTTTATTTTATTTGCATCTTTCTCGATTTTTCGGTCACTGATGATTTTTCGCTGTCGGCGACGACGGTGTCTTCGCCGACACCGTCGGCGACACCGCAATTTCTGCGACACGAGCTCTCTAACGATATGTCGTTAATTAACTTGAGAGGACACTCGCGCGCCAACCGTCGCTCGGCCTCTCCGTCGGTCGTCCGCGGGCTACGCCGCGCTCCTGCCTATACAACACATGGCGTCACTATAAGTCAGCACTCACGATAGAGCACATACGTCAGTATTATCGGAATGAAGTGCACTTTACGGTGCCATGCCGCGAATATCACAAGTAATTTTCGTTAACACATTCCTGTGGTGTCGAGACTGCTAAAAAAGTCAGTTTCACCGCAAGGGTGAAACAACGAATGCGATAGCAACAAATTGTACTGTTACACGAAGTGAGGCTGGCAGCTGTTTTGTATCCGATTTCGCTTAACTACAAAACGCTGGTATAAGAGAATACGGCCGCTCCAGGGATAGATGCTCTTTGCATAGTCACTTCGAGTTGAAAGCACATCACCTATACTTGGGGACAACATTCTGTGACAATGAAGGGAAAGCTAGGGGGTGGAGCTAACTGCTCTGTGTTACCATGCCAAGGTAGCCCCCGATAAAGTTGTTTCGCTTTCAGTTTCGGCGTGACAGATGCGTATTTCCCGCAGTTAATTTCTTGGCATGTGTTCCTCGGTTGATTGCGTTGAACCACGATTACCGATGGTGCAGTCATACTGGCGTTTCGTTCCCTACGCTTAATTTGTTGGTGTCATTCTGTATTGTCCAGAAGTGTCATGGATATTTTCAGCGCGGCAGTTTTTAGGGCATGCACTGATATGTAAACTCATCTAGAGCTGAAAACTGACGCGCCTAGCGCGCTTACATGGCGCGGGCGCGGTATACCGAAAAGCAGCTCGCACATCCTGCGGCGCGAAGTGAAATTTAGTTTGGATCGCGTTCAGTTACGCCGGCATCAAAAGGCATTGGTAGCCGACTGCACACACGCTCCGCGGCTCAGAAAACGTATAGCGGTGACCTCGCGCAGCTGCAGAACCTACGAATCCTGTGCTCAATCCCAACCGCTGCCCGTTTCCGTCTCCTTTATTAAAACCGTACGGGCATGCGGCCATTTCTCACGACTCTGTTTGGCGCCGGTTATGTACACCTCAGGATAGCAATCGTATGTTGCACTTGTTAGGTTACTTACTTAGAACAGGAAGGCGTGTAAACCCATGCACGTTTATAAAATGTCATGCTTTCTGAACATCTACACAATTGGCGCTGGTTCTAAAGTTCAAAAATAAATGGTCACCTACCATTTCGCAAGCAATAATTGGTTCCTGACATTGTAAAGCATATTGCATGAGCTAACTTTGTCCAATGCCAATATTCTGAGCCATACTCAGCCTGGTGATTGCACCAACCCTCTTCCCTCCCCATTACAATTAGCATTTTGGTGGCTGTGGCCGGTATTCATGCACACTATTCCTGAACCAGCAAAAAAATCCCTTGAACACACAGGGCTACCACGGCCTGTTGCAGAAAGTTTTAAATGTGGACACGGCGAGTATATCTCAGGAGGAATAAATTGTGCTACGTGAAAAATTGCAGCAGCTAAAACAAGGTGTTTTGTTATATATTTCCTCCATAATCAGCTGGCTAAAATGTAGAATTCGCTCAAGTAGTAATGCACACACACACGCACACCAGTCACAGGAATGAACTTTTATTACTGTGTCCGCTTCTTTCAAGCTAACTTAAACTATCAAAGCCAGACAGCCGCGTATTAGAACGAAACATTTATGACTCCGTGAGCACTTATATGAAGTACCTACAATGTACAGTAAAAACTTCTCGAAGACGCGCACATTAGTGCGCGTATTGCCTTAAGACCTCGTCATTTGGCCGTGTAAAAACGCACTTGAAAGAGTATTTATGCTGCACGTACCCATTTACTTGAGGAATTAATATGTGCAGTCGAAGGGACAAGCAAAACATGAGCAAGTGGGTACTAATTATTATCCACGTACGTAGTGTAACTCAGAGTGATATTGTTTTGCCAGATAAGTGAAACAGTTACAAATGATGAGACAATGCATTTCTGGAAATCGCTCCGATCTTGCAGCTCTTGAGCTACAATTCTTCCAGTCTTGTCAGTTCATCCACCCGTAACAGCTATTTGGAAAGGCTGTTTACAGTCTCTTGGGTTGTAATCAAAATTTTGCTACCATTTCTTTCGGGTGAAACAAGATATGTGGTGCACCACTCAGCACTGCGTGCTCTCCTCAGCTGCCGCTTTATGTGTGAAGTACATGTGCCACCTACAAGTGACAATCAAAAGACTAATTCACAGGCTGACAACAAACACACTAAATGATTGCTTGGTACTGAATGCAACCGGAATCACGTAATTGGATAGTCCACGTCGTCACTTCTTAGTCGGTGTTTGTGGTGTCTTGCCTTCCGTCCTGTGTCCTTGTTTGCATGCCCTGTTTCTTAGAGCGACAGAGCATACTTACAAGCTGTTGGCCACCGAAAAGGAATACATAGCATCTCACAAACAATCCGCATCACATGAGCCAGCGCACACCGGGTACACCTGAGTTCCTCCATACCACTAATTTCAGTGACACTACTGTCACTGCAGCTGCTGGAGTGAGATCCCAGAGTAATCATGATGCTGTCGAGCATGCTTTCGATTGCACCATCCTGCTCCCAGGCCGCCTCTTCAAGACGCGCCACATGAGCGCAGTCACGCGCCCAGTTTCCTGGAGTTACAAGAGCAATGACTTCGTCCAGAAGTTCTTTGTCTCCAGCAAGACGGAACGGCCTGTTGTTGGCTGCAATATACCCGTTGATCTGGCTCCATACCATTTCAATAGGGTTTAATTCACAATGGTAAGGAGGAAGCCAAACAGTGTCATGACCAGCAACCTTGGCCAGGGCATCAATCCGGTATCAAGAAAAATGGCGTTTGTTTTGGTTAACCAGCTGTATGAGCTCGGTCTTCAACTGGTCATTAGACCACCGGATTTTTGTTTGTTTTCAACCAAGACTGAATATCGGCCTTGGGCGACAACGTCGAGGGCAACTTTTCGAGCTGGACACTATGGTATGAAGCATTGTCCATGACACTTACGCTTGGTGGCTCAATGTTTGGTAAAAGTTGTTCTTTGAATCATCTCTCAAAGCGTGAGCCATCCATTTCACTGTAGTAGTCACTGGTAACACTCTTTTTTGCCAGAAAAACGAGATGCCTCATCCACGAAGCCGTTTTTGCTTCCAGCGTGAAGGACAATGGGCGGACCACCTTTGCCGCTCGGTGCGCGACGCCCAGTTGTGAGACCATTGTGGAAGGCGTCGTCATGTGACGACACAGTGGCGTCCTCCGACACCTTTTCCTTGGTGTGCCCAGCATTCACCCAAGTCTCGTCAAGGCAGTATATAGCTCTGCGGAAGCAAGAAAATAATGTACGAGGTTTCTGTTTTTAACGGGAGGGGTTAGTGGAGACAGAAGAAATTGATAATGTGCATCTAATATCATTCTACCGTGCAGGCAGATATTTGGAGCCTTTGGGTGGTGCTGGAAAATACAAAAATACAAAAAAATGTTTGCGGAAGGTGCCTACTCGCATTAATACCGAAATACCTTCATTCAGAACTATCCATACTTCATTAGAACACGTAGACACGTGCTGGTTCCCTCGCTTGCTTAACCTGAATATCAAGCAAAATACAAATAAGAGCCACAGATGCAGAATCAATCCATAAAAAACACAAATTAAGATGACCGGCAACATGCATGAGGACGGGTGAATTAAAAACTACATATTTAGCGGTACTAGGACTCCTGTCGTTATTTCCTCTTCCTACTTTTTCAACTCTTAATTTTTACATGCGGGATTTCTGTTTTAATTGACATCGTTGACATTTATATCTCTTTGCAAGAAATCGAAGCAGTAACTGTACGTACCCTTTCTCCTTTCGCATTTTTCGAATGGTACGCAGATATTTCCGCCGCCGCACGATGATGTCGTCCCTTTTTAGCAGTGCACAGTTAGGTTTTCGCTTCCGAAATGCAAATGCAATGTCATTCAGAAGCGTGCGCATCGTTCTGACACAGCTGCTTAGGTCACCCATGTCGGTGTCGTCGATTACTTCGCTGAGGAGCTTTTCTGCCGTTGGCACCTCGTTGCGAATGTTGTACTCATGTACTTTCCGGCGAAGAGCAGACAGGGTAAAACTGTCGTACCGCTACACTCTGGGCTTTCCAGTAAACTTTGCTGGTAACTCAGCCGCAAAACGAAGCCTTTTACGCTTCGGGGACTTGACGGTACCCTTTAAAACATCCAGCTTGAGCCGTGCAACAGTACGATCGCTCACGCCGGTAAGCTGGCTAACCGAACGGAACACTGAAGCGACGGAGATTCCTGGTTGTCAGTCTCACTTGGGCGTACACGTTGCAGACCACTTGCTTGGTTTGTTTCGACAGCTTTTGGTACTCAAGCTTCTGGAATATCCTGTGCGGCGACCTAATTGGCGAGCAACTGGTGGAAGAAGGCACTGGCGATGCGGAGGCCATTTTTTTTCTGAAGAGAGATTGCGAAGGAAGAGAGCCAATGGGAGGGCAGTGGAGAACGCGGAAACTAAAAAAAACCTGAAAAATCTAAAATATAACGCTATTTCACATAATATCAATAATAATTTTCTGGCATTATCAATTAGCTGATAAGAATTATACCTGCACATTTTTAAATAATTAGGTTACGCACAAAAATCGTTTTTGCGGAACTACTTCCAGCTGCGCAGCAACACTGACGAAACGGCGTGGTGCGGCTATGTAGCCTTGACTGCATTGCCACAGCAAGTTGTCCTCGAGTGTAGAAGGGTATACGAGCCGCCCACTGTAATGAATTTCGAGACAGCGCGCGCGCCAGCGATCGGAACCGCGCCCTTAGGTTGAAAGTTCAAAGTGGCTGCTCGCGCGACAACCCCCCAACCCGCCCGTGCGCCCCCTCGTGTCTTTTCATGGTCGTAAAAGACGTGCGGAGCGTTTCCTGTCTGCTTCGACGGAAGGCATCCCCTGCGGGGTGATGTTATCGCAAGCACCCTCCGAGCGACGCAAATGGGCCGGCTCCTTTGATCTCTGCATCGGCCGCATCCGTCGCCCCCACTCGCGCACTTTTACCCTTGGTAGAACATACAATACGCGGGGGGATCTTATCAATTTGGACTTCATACCAGATGGACATGCTCAATGACGAGCTCATTGTTGTGTTTCGGTTTCGGTTCTGCATTGCACTGTACGAATGCCATGGGGCGCCGCTCTGGCATTCCTGTTTGACGCAGGCGACGTGTAAATAAAAGAGTGTGTGGAGAGTACTCGTTGAGTGCGGACGTTTCTTCTGCTTCAGCGCATCGCGCCAAACGGCGTGTTCAGGCTGGTTGGCGACCCCACCAGTCGCGTTGGCCACCGCCGGTCTTCGCCTGCTGCTGCACCGGGACTACCAGTCCGCAACACAGCACTCATGTTTCCCGACGTATTGCCAGATCGCGTCCATATCTCACGCAGCGCCTCTTCTATCGTCTTTAACCCATTAGGTACCAGCGTTACCATATGGTCACGCATATACCCACCAAGCGTTTCAATTTACGCGGGTTTGAAAAACCGCGCCAGAATCAACGCAACGTGTCTTTCGTGAGCTTAAGGTACCCCTTACCGACACCAGGTGGCAGAAGTTGTTGATGTTTATTTGAGAGCTGCCAAAAAGGCGCGAAACAGTGGTTCTGCATTTCGGCGCGTCGACATGCAACGCTCCCGCGGGTAAGTGGATTTCTTTATAATATTCTTTTTTGATATAACATGATATACATGTCCATGTAGAGTACTTGTAGTAAGGGGCCTACGGTGACAATTTGAGAGAGATAAATTGATGTGTTCATTGTGAAAAAGAGTGTTATTTTACGCGTTGCCATATGGTCACGCTGGGCCTTCAGGTTCCGTATTTTGCTTAATTTCGTTACTTCGTTTTACGCTCCTTGTAGGGTAATTCCGCGGCACTAATGCGTCAATCTATTGTCTGCCCAGGTTGACTTTAGAAGAAATAACCAGAATACTCGAAGAGGATGATCAAGATGTGTCGGCTATCTACATTGAGCCACCGGAGTCTACCATCTACTCAGATGAAGATTCCGCTGATGAAGATTCTGGTGGCCTCATAGACAACCTCAGTAGTAGGCAGCTTAGAGCAGGTGCTGAAACCGTCCTCGCAGACGGCCGTCGTATTGGTGGATGCGATTCTGATGAAGATGAAGGAGAGGATGAACAACAAGGTGATAAACCACCAAATATTTCTTCAGGAGCAGGAGACGAAAGCGCTGGCGCGAATTTGGCTTCAAGTATCAAGTGGAAGAATGGTGACCTTGTGAAAAGTTCCGCAATATTTCCAGACCCAAATTTCGCCGCTTACAGGAACCTTTCGCCTGTAGAATTGTTTGAGCTCTTTTTTTTGATGATAGTGTCATAGATCTTTTGGTAGAACAAACAAGAAGCTATGCTTTATTTTTGAATATGCCGGACCCTGAGGTCACAAAAGAGGAGATCAAGTGTTTTCTTGGCGTGCTGGTTCTTTCCGGTTACAACCGCTTGCCGGGAAAGAAGTGCTACTGGGATAGTGGAACCGACATGCGTAATGAAATGGTATACAACGCCACGCGAAGAAACCGTTTCGTGCAAATTATGCGGTTTCTCCACTGTGCCGACAATACGAGCCTCACCCTGAGCGACAAACTGACAAAGTTGCGCCCCCTGATGAAACTTCTGAAGGCAAAGTTCCTGCAGCACTTTCAGCCTGTGCGTCAATTGAGTTATGACGAAAGCATGATAGAATATTATGGTCGTCATGGCTGCAAGCAATTCATACGCGGAAAACCAATTCGCTTCGGTTACAAAGTGTGGTGCCTGAATGCAAAAAATGGCTACCTTGCAAACTTTGAAGTATATCAAGGAAAGCAGAAAGACACCGCAACAAGCACGCAGCACCTCTCCTTGAAATGGCGGATGAACTTCCGGTCGATGTTCGTCATCTGCCATTTCACTTTTATTTCGACAATCTCTTCACCAGCCTGCACCTACTCAGGCACCTGAAAGAAAAGAACTATGAAGCCACGGGCACAGTGAGGCAAAACCGTGTGCCGAAGGAATGCCCCATCGCTCGGCCTGATTTCATCAAACGCAAGACCCGTGGGTACGAAGAGCACGCGCTTTCGGATGACGGGATAATCATCGTGCGCTGGATGGATAACTCTGTTGTAACAATCGCAAGCACCGTGCACGGCGTAGAGCCCATGTCATCTGCAGACAGGTATTCCCGTGCACAGAAGAAGAGGATCAAAGTACCTCGCCCTACTGCCGTTACCCAATATAACTGCTTTATGGGAGGCACTGACCAAATGGACGCGAACGTAGGTGCCTACCGAATTGCAATTCGCGGCAAGAAATGGTGGTGGCCGATATTCACTTGGCTTTGTGACGTAGCCATAAGCAATGGTTGGGCACTTATTCGCAGCACAGGATCCAACATTACTCAACTTGAATTCAGGAGACAAATCGCTCAAAGCTACCTCACACGATGGGAAAACAAGCCAAAAGGACCTGGCCGCAGAAGAACGTCGACGCTTGGTGACAGTGCGCTTTGTGGCCCACGATATGACGAAACAGCCCACTTCGTTGGAACCGTGCCTAACGGCAAAAGGCGCAGGTGCGCTGGAGACAGCTGCAACAGTTCGGTGCGCACACAGTGCACAAAATGTGATGTCGGCATGTGCATTCCGTGTTTCATACCATATCACAATAATTGAGTGACTGACAAATCACTAATTACATTTTTTGCAATGTATCATGGCCTGAAATAAAATTTCTCACTTTGTGATTTTTGCTGCAGCCTAAGGGCCCAGCGTGACCATATGGTCACGGGCCGTATTTTGTAAACTGCGAGCCCGTTCACAATGAAACTTTCAGTGTGACTTATTTAGATGCTTATACGATAAAAAATGACATCTGTTTTGACAAATCTCATAAAAAAAGAAACCGGTCCCTAATGGGTTAAACATTTGCAGCGAAGCACGCAGATACGCGGTCAATGTTTTACATTCGATGGGCTACGCTGAGAGGTTTGGCAGTGCGATTGCGTCGCAGCGCTTCCCTCCTGGACTACGACTAGTTTTCCTGGTCTCGTGTGAGTGGACGTGGCAACATTGGTGACATTGATCGGCGTCGTGGGGTCGGTGAATGGCGGGTAGATGGAGCTGGGCGGGACATCGGTGACAGAGGCGGCGGTGCGTTGTAATACCGGTGGCTTGTCTGGCTGGGGACAGTTGTTGCGACTCGAGCCGGCTGCAAACAGTTGCAATAGCGTACGACGTTACCGGCGCAACAGCGCGCCAAACAGATGGTGCAGTTGTCGGAAGTGCACCATCGCTTCTCTGAGGTAGGACCCATCACTGTCGCCGGACGGGATGGACGGGGTGGCTTCTAGTATGATTGCATGATGGGCTGCATACGGAGCCTATGGATGACCTCGGCGTATGTAGGCAGTACACCCCCTTCGAAAGCCGGAGGACTGGCGACGTCTTCGGCGTCAGTAAGTGGGGCAGCCATAGGGATCGCTTGGTGCGTCCTGGTTAGAGCTGTCGCATAACAGAGTGGCTGAGGCGCCGGAGGGGGCTGGTGGTCTTCAGCCGAGATCTCGATTTTCTGCTATATAGCTCGGCGGCGTGAAGGCAAAAGTGTGGTTCACGACTGTTGAACAAGCTGCGGGTGAGCGAAGGCCAGTAAAGAGACCTGGCGGGCAGTGTCCTCGCGCACGAAGGTCTTGATTTAGGCGCCCAAGGTGGAACAGTCCGAAATGGCCGAGATGCCAGCGAGATTGCCGTCGTGTGATGGAGGTCGACGGGTGAACAACCACTGCCGGAGCAGCTCCCCGTAGCTTTAGCACAGTGGGTTGACCCCTGCCGCAATGCCAGGATTTTTTGGCGATCAGCGTGGTGAAGATATTGTGGTCGATTGCTTTCATAACATTTCTTATCTTTTCACACGTCAACATGGTCACGTGAGCTTTCTTGTACAAGTGGAGGATGTTTTCGACGTAACTCGAGATTCACCGACCTGCTGAGCACGTTCACGCAACCGCTGTTCATGTGTAGGTTATTAATGGCAGGATCATCAAACATGTCTTTCATAGCGGTCCTGAAACCGGACCACGCTGAAAAATCCGATGCGTGGTTGTTGTACCACAGTTGCGACACCCACGAAGTAGAAAACCAAGTTGCTCAGAGTTCCGGCCTCGTCCCATTTACTGGGGACGCTTACGCGCTCGTAAATCGCGCGTCAGTCCTTCACGTCAGCGCCATACGTGACGGTGAAAACAGGAGCGTCGCGAATACGGGGGATACCGGGACATGCGCTCAGTGCGAGAGGTGGCGTTTGCTGAGGGCTGTCTTGAGGCATGGTAGATGACACGTTGCGGGATCGAAGCTCCAAGCGCATAGAATAGGGAACGAACTTGTTGTGAGCGCAAATTTGTAAAGGCGTTTAATTGACTGGACGATCGGCCCTCGGCGACAATTTGTCTGTCAGAAACGAGCTGAAGAGAGCGACCCACTAGAAGGCGCTGGAGAGGGCGACCCATTGCACAGTTCCAAGGGTTCGCTACAATACAAAGAAAGAACCATAAAGCGAAAGATAGAGCCCGGAGGTTAGTAAATGCGTATGAAACGGCGCAGAGCATGGCGCACGATGTGGGCGACTTCGGGGCATATGCCTCGCCAATCATAATTCATAATGACATGCTGAACAACCTCGTAGTCGAAGCGGCCAAGACGTCGCACTAGCTTGTATGTCCAGAAGTAACGTTGAAGAAGTTCTCCGTTGAGTACACGTCGGCGTAACGGTGTACAGATCCAAACAAGGTCTCAGGGTCGGTATTCTACGCTGCGTTATCGATGATTGTTCGGTAGCACAGTGCCGAGTGTCGCTGTCGGCTTCTTCCGTGGACCAACTTTATGGCATCATCTGCGTCGTGTTTTTCCATGGTCGTGTTGCATGCGAAGGTAACGAACGGAAGGATGGCATCCCACGTCCTGCGTCCGACATCGTCGTATATGGCCAGCATGTCGGCGATGGTCTTATTTAGACGCTCAGTGAGGCGATTGGTCCCTTGTGGGTAGGCGGCGGTCCAGCGAAGGCTTGTCTTGCTCTATCCGAAGATCCCCTGAGTTCGGTCAGCAGTAAATGCCGAACCTCTGTCGGTGGTGAGGATCTCGGGTGTCATGACGAAGGAAGATGCTCTTAAAAAAACTTAGGCTACCTCATCGGCTCTACGTTTCGGCGTAGCGGTTGAGGTAGTCGGTAGCTACGAAGGTCCATTTATTTCCGCAAGTCGACATTGAGAACGACCCCGCTATGTCCCTCCCGATTTGCTGGAACGGTCAGCGACGTGGTTCGATTGGCTGCGGAAGTCCGGCACCTCTAGCTGAACAAGGTGTGTGTTCGAGCTAGGTGGTACTCCATGATCAACATTTCTTGCCAAAATTTCTTAGACAGCGGACAAAACAGACACAGGCGGCCACCCGTCCGCGTTTGTTTCGTCCGTGGTCTAACAAATTTTACGCAAGAAGTCTTAATCCTCTAGCTGGTGTTGCCTTCCGTCGCTGACAGTCTCAGCAAGTCCTTACGTAATGGGCGACGTCGGCAGTGAGGCGAGGCCAGCATTCTTTTAGGGGCGAAGCTCCTTAAGGTGGCACCCGTTCATCCCTCGTAGTCGTAGTAGTCGTAGTGCTTAACCAGTCGTAACGCTAGTACCAGATCTTGACCTCCACGGTGGTGCCGGTGGGAGATTTTTCCTGTGCGTTGTTGAACAATAAAAAATTCGCAGCGTGCGCGTTAACTAAAAGCCGAATTCTTCTGTCTCTCATTCCCCATTAGCAGCCATTGGCATGTTCCAGTAGGAAACGTTAGTAGAAGTAGAAGTGTAAGTGTTAGCTAAAAGCCGACTTCTTCTGTCTCTCATTCCCATTAGCAGCCATTGTTTACCTCCAAGGTAGTGCCTGGTGAGATGTCTCCTGTGCGTGATTAGACAATAAAAGTTTTGTTCAAAACGCCGTTGATTGATCAAATATACCAACGAAAGACGCCAGATGTTTTCTAAAAACAAAACGAAAGAACGCCAGGTGTTTCTAAAGCAAAACGAAAAGACGCCAGCTGCTTAACGAAAGACGCCAGAAGTTTTCTAAAGCAATGGTTTTCTAAATAATGAAAATTCACAGCGTACATGTAAAATTAAAGTGAGCTGCAAGTCGTCATAACTCACATCGAACCTTTAGTATATACGCGCCCGATCTCACGTCGGTGATGATGTACTGGGCAGAATTCACGGAAGATTCACGGTCTACCGATGAACCTCCGCAGCTTCGCCCACTCATCATCATAAACTCCGTGGGTATGCTGTGATTTTTTTCTGTATCCTCACGAGCGTTCGGCAAAATCCATGGTGTCCAGCCATCGGGTCGACATCCAAATCTTCCAGAACCTTTGAGCAAAATGCGGAAGGTACTACGAGGTTGTAGTTGGCTTAAAGTGGCGAGCACGGCGTTTGGGATAACGACGTTTGGCAAATAAAACGACGCCACTCATTGCTCTAATACCTTCGCAACAACGCTGCTCTGGCCCTCGAGGTATTCTACAAGGTTCCTAAGTTCCGGGTTAGCTCAATGTCATTCAACGAAGCGGTCGGCGCTAATGATTCCCAAAAAGAAGTGACGGTCCTGGTCGTCCTGCGGCGGCGTTCGACCGGGGTGCGATACAGGCAGTCGGCGTCACAGTGATTTCCTCCGGACCTGTAAACGAAGGTGATGTCCAATTCTTGAAGTCTCCGCCTGTATCGAGCGAGGCAATCTCAAGGGTTTTTCAAGGTGCCTAGCCAACACAATGCATGGTGGTCGCTTACAACTCTCAGTGGCCTGCCATGGAGCTAGAGGCGAAACTTTGATGTAGCCAAGATGATGGTGGGGCACTTATTTTCTGTTTTGAAACGCTGTCATGCGCCTTGAACAACGAGCGGCTAGCAGAACTCATAACCCTTTCCAGCACGTCAGTCCTCTGCACAAATACGGCGTTGTGTCCTACGCTGCTTACGTCCAAATGCACACGTATTGGAGGCATCTGCATACGTTGTTTGCGTTCTTGAAATGGTTAGACTAGCGGCATTTTCCACTTCGATCGCATGTCGGTCTTCGTGAGGTGCCTTTTTGGTTCGCTAATCTATGAAAATTCATTAACGAAGCGTCTGTAACCGGCGCACTAGTCGAGAAATTGCCGTGCAGCCGTCTTGTCGTTGGGCGGCGGAAGGCAGGGATGGCAGCTGTTTTTCGGGGGTCTTTGCGTACTTCAGGCTTGCTAATGATGTAACCGAAAACCAAGAGCTCCTTGTACGCGAAGCGGTACTCTTCTCGCTTGAAGCTGATGCCGGAGGTCTTGAGTGCTTGAAGTGGAGCTTGAAGGCATCGGAGGTATTCGACAAAGTTTGAGGCAAACAAGTCAACAGCACCTTCTACAAAAAAGGTGCCCCGACCATAGACGCTCCAGGTCAGCGGCGTAGACCTTGTGGGGCCTGTATTTGCAAAAAGAGACTTTACCGTGCAAGCCTACATTGTTGATTTTACATGTGCGGTAGTTCTACCAGTGCATTTAGATCTGTACAGTGGCATAGCGGTTAAAGCGGGGGACAGACGGTCCGATTTTCCATGCGATCCGACGGCCGACGCGGCGATGGGAGAGAGGGAATGGTGGCTGTACGGTGCTATGAAAGGTCACCATTCCGGTTGCCCCTCCGCCGTGTCGGACGTCAAATCGCATGAAAAATTGTACCGTCTGTATCGCCCTTAACACATTCCTGGCGGTTCTTCGTCATTTTGTCGCGCGGCGTGGAATAGGAAGTGTTTTATATTCCGATAATTTCCTAACATTCACGGCAGCTAGTCGTGAGCTGATGTCCTGGTTTATGAGATATATTTCAGGACATCTCTGGGGCCGTAAAAATAACGTCGAAATCATAGCTGAGCGTTATTGATGGTGGAGAGGCTTTCGTGAACGGACGATACGGAATCTTAAAGGTTGCCTGAGGAGAACATTATTTAGAGGCTAGCGAAATTATCGAGCCGGAAGATGGAAGAATGAAAAGGAAGAAGGTTAGTGGGGTGGAGGTTTGACTGGGTTTTGACTGTTCTGCATAAGCCATGTTTAAGACAGTATAACTCTGAGTACCAATACATGCTGCCGAGGGATTTTCCCACAGACGCCATCCATGTAAATAATGCAATTTTGCCGCTTCTATGTTGCCAGTACTGCACCCGTAACGCATCGCAAAGTTGCAGGTGCCGAGTAATCTTGAAATTGGGCGTGTGAACAGCATCGTTCTTCGGTTGCTTCACAGCATGCGTTTGTTCATGCAGATAGAGGGATGCCTTCAAATCTGCGTGGCATCGAACGATCCAGCCTTTATCCCCACGTGTTCGCCTGCAGACTGCTGCCGCCATGGGGACTACACTGGAAATGACTTGCCTTGGCACCCCCCTTGACCATGGCTCTATCGCACCAGTTCAGTTCATCGACTACGCCATCACGGTTGCCTCTGGATTTAAACGGACACCAACGGCCCGTGCTTTCCAGTGGCCGTGTGAACAGCATCGTTCTTCGGTTGCTTCACAGCATGCGTTTGTTCATGCAGGTAGCGGGATGCCTTCAAATCTGCGTGGCATCGAACGATCCAGCCGTTATCCCCCCGTGTTCGCCTACAGACTGCTGCCGCCATGGGGACTACGCTGGCAACCCTCCTGGACCATTGCTCTATCGCACAAGTTCAGTTCATCGACTACGACATTTGTTCATTTGTTCGGCGTTTGTTCATGCAGGTCAGTAATGACACTTCGTTGTTTGCTAAGAAATCTAGCAATGCTTGTCTTCTGCTGTTCCCATGCCCACGAGTGCTCCTTGTTTTGCTTGTGCAATCAATTGATGTGTATGGTCAGCTGCTTTTGCAATCAGGAGACATAGAGCTAAACCCTGGCCCTTCTAATGGTGCTTCTGGCGTTGTTACACGGTCTAAAGGCAATGCAAGTAATGATGCACAACCGAAGAAGCTTAATGACATTTTAACCCCGTTGCAGAGCGTTAACTCACTCACAGCTAGAATGAAATCCGAGCAGTCACATTTATTTACGTGTATTGCTGAATTAAAGGTAGCTCAGGAAACCATGAAGAAGATCATATCTGATATTGATGCAAGGCTCTCCGCAGTTGAAATTAACCCGCCTACCACAGACTCTGCTCAGCAAGATCTGTTGGCCTTGCGTAAACTCGCGGATAACCTAGCTCGTGAAAATGACAAATTGTGACTTGGTCAGCCTCAGCTGGAAGACAGGCAATGAAGAGACAATTTATTGTTTCTCGGTGTACATGACAGTTTATCGGAAACATGGGATGCAACAGAAGAAAAGCTAATAAACATGATTTCTAGCTGCTTTACCCCACAACTTAGGAAGGATGCGCTTGAGCAGGCTTATAGGTTCGGTGCATTCTCAGAGGGAAAATGCCGTCCTGTAATCATGAAATTCCGTTCATTTAAAACGAAGCAACTAATTCTTTCTCAGTCAGCGAAGCTCAATGACAGAGGCGTCTCCGTAAGGGAAGATTTTTCTTTGGAAACGCGTCAAGCCAGGAAAAAGCTGCTTCAATTTGCAAAGGATCAGGGCTCGCATCACAAGCTGAGGTACAACAAACTGTACATTAACGGTCAGTGTTAGAGTTACAGCGCTGCTAATGACCGCGTTTTTATGGATGATAGTTTTCGGGGACAGGCACTACTTCATGATAACGATGACCCTAATATCTGTGACTCGTCACATACTGTGCACGCTGATCGCTCCGCTTGTGCGCAAGTTCACAATCAGCAGGTAACCCGCGATGTCACTGTTCTACCAGTCACTGCGTCATAGGGATGCGCAAGGGGCAGTGGTTCACTGCCTGCTACAGCAAACTCTGTTTCCTTTCTTTTTACCAATATAAGAAGTATATTACCAAAGCGAGATAAACTTGATTCTGCAATTGATTCCTGTGATGCAGATGTTGTTTTACTAACCGAAACGTGGCTTTCTTCCGTGGAACTGTTTCTCTGCAAAAAGAGGTTTAACGTATTTCGCTTTGATAGAGGCCAAAGATGTGGGGGAGGTGTTTTAATAGCTGCTGCGTAAGATCTTGTTGCATCGCACATTCATTTCCCAAGTAGCCTCGAACTAGTCTGGGTTGAACTTTGCGTACGTTTTAAGAAGATCATTTTAGGCATATGTTACCGTCCCCCATCTTCGTGTTCAACTTTCGCTGACGAATTGCATGACGCACTTAATATGGTCACTGTACGCTTTCCCAACATTCCTATCGTTTTAGCTGGGGACTACAAGTACCGTACTATTGTGTGGAATAGTACAACGCCTTATCTTAGCCCTTTCTCGACTGAATGTAACAAGTTTTTAATGACCTCTTTGGATTTCAGCCTTTCACAGCTTGTCTCTGAACCTACTCTAACTACTTCAACTACATCAAGTATTTTAGATCTCGTTCTAACTAACGTACCGCATCCTATTTCTTCAGTCATGCATCTACCTGGCCTCAGTGATCATTCCTTGCTCCATTTTGATGTTGAAATTCCAGTATGTAAACACATTAATCAGATAAAACACATTAGGAACTATAAACGGGCAGACTTCGATGCGATTAACCATGAACTAGGTATTTTCTGGAAGAATACTTGCCGGAGTTTTCACTGCGTTCTGTCGACGCTAATTGGGAATTGTTTAAGGACACCACTGAACGTCTTACTAACGTTTTTTTGCCGCTTAAGTCTTTGAGGTGTGACAGAGAATCACCTTGGTTTAATAAATTTTTGAAAGATTGTCAAACAAAAAAAAACGTTTGTTTTGCTCGGCAAAGCTCTTGAATTCTAAGGTTCGCTGAGTATACTACTTTCTCGTGGCCGCTGAATACAAAGCTGCGTTGAAAAACGCCAAGGACACATTCCTTAACCAAACTTTGCCTGCAATGCTGATTAACAATCATAAGCAATTCTGGAACGTCATAAATAAGAAGGACACCACCTCATTGCTACTTACATCCCCTGATGGAGTTTCATTCCCTCCAAACGAATGTGATTCTGTTCTCAATAATGTCTTCGTGGCTGCTTTTTCTAACGATGTTTCTTGTGTTAACAGCGACTACCCTGTTTTTGACGCTCCTCGCATGGACCCAATTGTTTTTGACGCACCGGGCATTCAGAGCATTATAGAAAATCTTAAACTTTCCTCTTCCTGTGGCGTTGACAACATGAACTCCAAAATTTTTATTAATACCAAGTTGTACTGTTCCATAATCTTTACTAAATTGTTTGAAAAATCGCTTGAAAGAGGTTGTATTCCCAGTGATTGGAAAGTAGGGAGGATCATTCCTCTGCACAAGTCTGGAAATAAACATTGCCCTGACAACTTTCGCCCCATTTCCCTAACCAGTATACCGTGCAAAATCATGGAGTACGTCATATATTCTCATCTTGTCTCTTTTTGAGAATCTAATAACTTCTTCAGCACATCCCAGCACGGATTCCGTAAGTCATTTTCATGCGAAACCATGCTTATATGTTTCACACATGACCTTCATTGCACCTCGATCACGGATCTCAGGCAGATTGCATATATTTAGATTTTTCGAAAGCGTTCAACAAAGTCTCACAAGGGCTGCTATTTCTGAAATTACGTAATCTTAACATTGACCCTAATGTACTTGCATGGTTGGTCTGCTTTCTTTCAAACCGTTCTCAATTCGTAACAGCCAATGACATTGATTCACATCCCTTACCTGTCCGTTCTGGTTTGCCTCAGGGGTCCGTTCTCGGGCCCCTTCTCTTTCTCATCTATATGAATGATTTACCGACTAACATTTCATCATCAATAAATCTTTTTGCTGATGATTGTGTTATTTACTGCGAAATTAACGACAATAACGACGTATCTTGCCTTCAATCCGACATTAACAAGGTTCTGGATTGGTGTGACACTTAGAGTATGAAACTAAACATTGATAAGTGCAAGCACATGCACATTTCTCGTAATTTCAATGAACCTCCTTCTTACCACATTAACAATGTTACTCTTGAAACTGTGTTCTCTTATAAGTACCTCGGTGTTCACGTTTCTTCTAACCTGTCCTGGAAAACTCACATCGCACATATCATAAATAACGCCAATCGCCTGCTTGGGTATCATCGCAGGAACTTTTCTCATTCATCCAGTTCAATAAAATTACTTGTTTATAAAAGACTGGATCGCCCGAAATTAGAGTACTCTGCATCAGCCTGGAGCCATGGCATTCATTCATTCACTCGTTTCAGTTTTGGAAGCTGTGTAAAACCTTGCCTGTCGTTTCATACTCTCTAACTATCACCGAACAAGTAGTGGAACCGCCATGAAATTAAGTTTGCCCCTCCCTTCTCTCTCTCACCGCAGGTCTGTAGCTTCACTATGTCTTTTTCATAAAATTTACTACAACTATCTTAAAAACAAATTACTCACAACACCCTCGTACATATCAGCTCGCAATGATCACCGCAATAAAGTGGGGATTCCGTCTTGTCACACTAAATGTTTTCATGACTCATTCGTACCCAGAACTTGTGTCAGTTGGAATGCCCTTCCCCATGACATTGCTGAAATAGCAGATATTAATATGTTTCGTAAAACAATTGCTATCTTGTGAAAATATTTATGCTTCTTTGTATACCTTTTTTCTCTCATTATCAAAATTGTTCTCGTGTATTCCCCCTGCTATATTTCCTTTTTTGTCTTGTTGTGAGTTTTCGCCAGCCACTTTGTATTTTTACTTTTTTCCTTTATTATTTGTTGTTTATTGTAATCTTTATGTATCCCCACTCCCCTCTGTAATGCCTTCAGGCCCTGAGGGTCAACAAATAAATAAATAAATAAATAAATAAATACATGACCATGAACTCGAAGAGGACGTCTCGCTGTATTGCCATGGGGTCGTGACGTCGACGACGGCAGCAGTCAACGTGTGCAAGTTGAAACTCTTTATTTGGCCGAACTTGTGGCCAGGAAACGTAAGAAAACTAGAGCAATACACACTTTACATTGATAGCGGCGAACAGAGCGTCCGGCGTCGATAAAATGATTTGCAGCATGGCGCATCGGCATTTATACATGCGGCATCGAACATTCGGACACATTCATATACAAGTTTAGGCTTGACAGTTTCCTGTTTCTGTACATTTTGTCCACTTTCTTTTTACGGTGGGATGGTTCTGGCGGGTAGGTGCGTCGATGGAGTCAAGAGCGATGTGACATCACGGCTCAACGCTTTTCGAGTAACTGAATGCTCTCTGGAGAAATGAACTGTGGGCATCCCCTTTAGACGGACACATCGCGAATAGCTCCCCGGAAATTGTATCTTTCTCTTCTTCAGAAGTTTTCCGAGTATCCCCCGACCTCAACTCTTCGGCAATCTCCAGCCTTAAAGGGCGACGACGCAAATTGTTGTATAGCATACTCGTGCAACCTTGGACCTAGTGTACTTTGCATAGATAAATGAAATGGATAAGTAATATTATAAAGAAGTTTATTAGCGGCGTCGATACTCAACAGCGACAGTCGAGGCGGGGCCGACTCTCAGCGCGAGTTGCGTTCTCTTCGAAAAGAGCCGAAGAGGGCGACCCACTGGGAGGTGTTCCAGAGGACGACCCATTACTAAGTTCGATCGCTTCGCTACAATTACCCGGGGTACGAAAAGGGAGCCGCCTGGCGACCTAGCAATTTGTCACTATGAGGGGGTCGTGGTAGGGCTTCAGGCGCTCCACGTTGACAATGTCGCGCCCTCAACGGCGCATGTCCGAAGATGGTTCTATGAGTTCGATCAGGTAGTTGACCGGGGATGTGCGTTCGACGATGCGGTAGGGGCCTTCGTATTTCGGCAGTAGTTTTGAAGAGAGGCCGGTTGCAGTGGTTGGGACCGAGAGCCATACGAGCGCTCCGGGGAGGAACGTGGACTCAGAAGTGGTGGTGCCACCGCGAAGGCTCTTCTGCCGCTCTTGTTCGTGCGTTGTAAAGGCCTTTGCAAGCTCGCGACACTCTTCAGCAAGCCTGGCCGTGTCAGAAATAGGCGCACAATCAGATGGATCCGGCTTGTAGGGAAGGATTGTGTCGATTGTGTGCGTGTGTGTGTGTGTGTGCTATTGTGTGCGAAGAGCCGAAGAGGGCGACCCACTGGGAGGTGTTCGAGAGGACGACCCATTACTAAGTTCGATCGCTTCGCTACAATATATATATCGACGCGTTAGTACGCTTTCTTTCTTTCGTTTTTACTCGAGTAAATCGCTAAATAAACATTCAAGTAAAGGCAATGAAGAACTCAGAATTACAGATAGCAGAGCTAGTTGTTAGGTATTCATCTTAACAAGGCACG
Organism: Rhipicephalus sanguineus; assembly: GCF_013339695.2. Taxonomy (NCBI): domain Eukaryota; kingdom Metazoa; phylum Arthropoda; class Arachnida; order Ixodida; family Ixodidae; genus Rhipicephalus; species Rhipicephalus sanguineus. The sequence goes on from NC_051184.2 coordinate 123,432,771, forward strand.
ACATGCGAACAGACACAAGAGAGAAATCAAGAGAGGGAATACTTATCTCTCACGTAGACCATCACGCGCACTAGATGATAGGTATTCCCTCTTGCCTGGGAATGCGCAGATCAGTATTTCTCTCTGCCCTCCTTTCCACAGCTGCACAATTTTTCAATTGGTAGCGGCGTTTGTGGTGTTTTGACTTCTCTCTTGTGTCCGCGTTTGGACTCCCTGTCTTTCTAAGGGCCCAAAAACTGCCTCTGAAAGCACAAAAATGAGCGCGTTATTCTCTCTTGGTGTTTCTAGCCTTTTTTGGCGCACTTCCTGCCGCTACAACAGTGATTCACGTTACATCATTGGGGTACGCGCTCTCGATTGTTCGATATACGAAAAATAATGTTGTAGCAAGGCTCAATAAGCGTCACGTCACTGTTTGTATCATTAGTGCGCATGCGTGACGGCGGCGCTTGTTGTGTATATATACTCGTTCTTGTTCCGGCAATAAAGTTGTTCATTGCCTGAAGCGGACTCGCACACATGCTGGCAGCGGATTCCCGTCACTATGTCGGGTCCGTCACACCTGCTTCCCCCACCCAAACCACTTGACCCGTCGACAGACGCGTGGCTTGCATGGAAGACATGGAAAAGTGAGTTCACTTTGTTCTCCACCGCTAGCCAGTTGAGAAAGCAGCCCAAAGAAGTACAATAAGAAAAGTTACTCGTAACAGTCGGCGAAGAAGGCAGGAAGGCTTACAACACCTTCAGTTTCGAAAATGATGCAGACAAGAACAACGTCGAGACGTTGCTCGAAAAATTCGAGGAATTCTGCAAGCCAGTGACTAACTTGACGTTTAATGAATTCCGCGTCGGATCAAGAAACCAAAGGCCAGGGGAGTGTTTCAATGACTGGCTAACCGATCTCCGGCTTTTAGCGAAGAACTGCGAGTTCGGGGACATAGCCGGATTAATGTGCGATTTAGAGATAAACGCTTGCAAGTAAAGTTTATCGCCGAGAATCCCTCGTACAGCAGGACTGTCGAAATGTGTCGCGCCCAAGAACTTGGGAAGGAGCAGTTTAAAGAAATTAGTAAAGGCACAGAAGTAGCATCCGCCGCAGTTATTGATGCAGTCATCACCCAAAAGCACCACTGTAGTCGGTGCGGTTATAGCGCGCTCGTTAACGCAAGGTGCCCGGCTACAAGAAAAATCTGCAAAAATTGCGGGGGGCGTAATTACTTCGCTCAAGAGTGTAGATCGTCGGTGCGGCGACAAAACAGTGGCGTGAAAAAAGAGCTGCACGAAGTACAAATGGATGAAGAAAATGTTTTCTTGGAAGCTTTGACCGTATGCGCCGTCGCAGCGGGAGATAACTGGACTTCAGCAGTTGACATCGAAGTTTGCCAATTCACGTGTAAGCTAGACACGGGTGCTAACTGCTGCGTAATTTTAAGCAAAGACGCAAAAAAAAGCTTAGCAATAAGCCCTTGCAAACCTGCCACGCAACCCTGACCGCCTTCTCCCGCCATGAGACCACAGCTACAGAATAAATTCGGCTGCGCCTATGTGCTAACAAAGAGTACGAAGAAACCTTTTTTGTGGTCGAAAAAAATGTGCCTGTGGCTGTAAGTGGATTAGTGGCGAAATTCGTCGGATGTATTGGCCGCGTGCAAAATGTTCACGTCGAACAGTTGTACCCAGCAGCGCAACCTTTCGCAGAAGTCTTCAGTGGACTGGGACAGCTGAAAGGCGAAGGGTACGCAATGAAGATAAAGCACGGAGCCGTTGGAGCCATCGTGCCAGTCAGACGAGTTCTCGTGGCCCTTCAGGAAGGAGTCAAGAAAGAGCTCAAGCGTACGGAAGAACAAGGCGTGAAAACTAAGGTAAGGGGTCCAACGGAATGGTCATGTCACATGTCACCGTCGTTAACAAAGATAAAATACCCATCTGCCTAGATACCATCGAGCTCAACAAAGCACTTTCGCGGGAGAACTATTCAATGCCTACACTCGAAGACGTTGTGCCAAAGCTTGCTGGAGCCAAACTCTTTAAACGCGAAGCATTTCTTAGAGAAACTCTCTGACTTTGAGCGTATCTATCTATCTATCTATCTATCTATCTATCTATCTATCTATCTATCTATCTATCTATCTATCTATCTATCTATCTATCTATGTATCTATCTATCTATCTATCTATCGAGCCGCCTACGACTGTGAGCTCGCCTGGCCGTTTCCTAATGGGATGTATACCAAACTTGGTATGGCATAACATGACCGTATTACGAACATAAATGACAGGTCATAACAAGAAAATCATCACATGCATGTCATGAACAGCATGATTTAGATGCCATGGTCTTGGGGCTCTTGCGGCCGTTTCGTTAACTTGATATATACCAAAAGAGGGATGGCGTGACAATGGTGTATGACGAACAGAAATGGCAGGTTCTAATGTGCAAATTATGACACGCATGTCATTTACAGCATGACTTACATTACATGGTCTCGGGGCGCTCGTCGCCGTTAAAATGAATGGATACATAACAAAACTGGTATGATGAGACATTTCTGTATGACGAACATAACTGACACAACGTAACATGAAAACCATAATATGCATGTCATGTGCATGTACTAATCCTGTTAACCGGGTTGGCAATCGCCGGGCGGATTCCAAGGTGTGGCGTCTCGGCCCTTCGAAAACGAAGCACGAGAGCGCGGACAATTTAGAGTTGGTGCTGTTAGTGCGCCAGCGAACGCCGGTTGTGGTCCATAGACTGAGTCAGAGCCGAGAGTCGATAACACAACGAAATATGTTCTCAATTAAGCCAGTACAAAAATCACAGACACATGCACACCCGGCTGGTACCAGGTGCAACTTCACAATAAAACTCAGATGGTGTTAACACAACTGGAACTAAACAAAGGCATCACGCGCTGCAAATGCAATCTCATGCATGAAAACCTATTCAAGAACAGCTTAAGTCCTCAATATTCAACGGCGTATCCAGTCCACAATTCTCGGACGGTAGTTGAATGCTTCTCTTCTAGGAAACACTCCCGCCAACTGCAGCGCTGTCTGTCGTTGCTCCTTCCATCGTCGTAACTTGTCATGGCTGCCACGGCGTCATCATCCGAGTCTTCCAGATCGACGATCGACTGAGCGCACAACATAATAAACACGTCTTCTTTGGCAGACGGAGCCACACTCAGCATAACTTCACCATATCCGGGCCGACTGACTCACTCACTCACTTCTTGCTGGTGTCGTTGCACGCTTTTATCTCCTCTGCCCCGGGTTTTAGAAGCGTCAGGAGCATTCTCTGGCGTGCAGCGCAGCAGAAGCTAGGAAAAGTTCGAGATTTCTCCCGTGGTTCTACTCGCGGCGGCGTCGCTCGGCGTCGTATCACACTTTCCTTCTTGAAAGCTCTAGGCTTCGCCGGGCGTTTGATCTGGTTGTCTGCGGTTCCTTCGAGTGGGTAAGGAGGAATGTCGGCGCGCCGGCATCGTTTGATGCTTGTTTTTTCGTTGTTCGCGCTTCTTGGGCGAGCGGCTGGCGCCATGCTATCCCGCTGCCGTTTGAAAGCGACCGCGCGCGTTTTATGGACGCGCTCGTTTGTGACCGTGCGGCATGAATTACATGCCGAGGCCATGGTGCACTCGCGGCCGTATCGCTGGCTTTATATACACCAAATTTGGTATTGCGCGACAATGCTGTATGGTTAACAAGAATCAGAGGTGGTGACGTAAAAATCGTGATATGCAAGTCATGTACGACATGATTTACATGCCACGTTCATGGTGCCCTCGGGGCCACTTCGCTCGCATGGTAAACACAAAAATTGGTATTGCGCGACGAGACTGTATGATTGAACATAAATCAGAGATGGTAACATGATAATCGTGACATGCAAGTAATGTACGACATGATTTACATGCCACGCTCGCGGTTCACTCGTGGGATTTCGCCGGCTTCATATACACCAAAATTGGTATTGCGCGATGTGACTGTATGTCGAATATAAGTGACAGGTGGTAACATGAATATCATGACATGCATGTCACGTACAACATGATTTACCTGACACTGTCAAGGTGCGCTTCCGGCCGTTCTGTTAACTGGATGTATACCAAAATTGCTATGGCATGACACTAGTGCGCCATGAACATCAATGACAGGTCACGCATTGTATCCAGAATATACGTTTCATTAGCATGGTATATACCGGATAGTACATGCATGCATGCATGTCAAACATGCGATATATAGTGAGCTAGATGCAATGACATGGATGACTTCACTTCTTTCAAAGACAAACAAGGCGATGTAGCAGCTCTCCGCCCTCTGCTTCGCATTACACCGATTCCCACAATGCGTGGGATATGCCGTATTTATCGACCTTAGCGCAGCTTCAGGGTATTGGCAGATAAAGCTGAAGGACTCTAGCTCCGAACTTTGCACAATGAGTACACCGTACCGAGGCTACCACTTTCTCCGCATGCCCTTCGGTATTGCCTCAGCACCAGAAATATTGCAAGCAGCGATGCATCGTGTCCTAGAAGGTCACTCAAATGTAGCGGTAGTAATGGGTGACACACTTCTCTGGGGCAATACTAAGCAAGAACATGACTACAATTTGCAGCTCCTTCTAGCACGCTGCCGCGAACAGAATTTTTGACTAAACCTAAAGAAGTGTTTCTTTTTGCAGACAGAGGTTCGCTACCTTGAGCACGTGCTCACTGCCGAGGGCTTGCTTGTGGACCCCCAACTAGTGATGCAGAACTATCGGTAAATTGACTATCGATAGTATCGATAGTTTCTTTGAAACTATCGATAGTGTAAACAAACTTTCGATAGTACTACTATCGATAAACTATCGATAGTCGAATCGGTAGTACCATTGGTAATATTAGTAGCGATATTACTGCCACGCGTGTTTATTGCTTTGTTTTGATGTATTCGGGTTTCACCCACAGAATGTTCGCTGCGTTTGACGCAGAGCGCGCCGCAATGTTTGAGAAGTTTCGCGATTGTTTGACATTTTAATGTTACGCGCCGGACGCGAATATTCAAGTTTATTCGAGAGCTTACGTGAGCGATAGCGATAACACTGGAAGGTTTGATGACTGATGTATGAAAGACGAAGCGTTCCACCGATTGTCAGATTACTCGACGGCCGGCGACTGTTCTCGCCGCAATCAGTGCGCAGCGTGTATCGCTTGTATTCTGAGTTTTGATTTTCTGGGCACAATTTCGACCAAAAAAAGAGGTTCGTATTTCGCAGTCTTGCTGCAGTATTCTTCACCGTCACAACCACATGACAAACTATCCATAGTGGTGCGAATAACGATGCTGTTGCTGGCTGGCCAAATTGCCAAAATATTTGCGATAGCCTGCTATCAGCTTCGCTTAATTTATGAGGAAATTTTTATCGAGAGAAATTATTTGCGCAGTAAAAATGGCGGCATATGTCCATCAGTAAATTAATATTTAAAAGCAACCAGTTACATATTATATATTACAAACTTGGATCTTGATATTTTTTATTTTGCAATCATCAAATACAATACAAAACTGAAGCCGTGCAGTTCCGCCCCATGTAACGGCTTCCTTTCCGCTACAGCTTAATAGTTTGACTTTATGACCATGTGTCAGCGAAGTACTCTGGTGAAGAACGCAAGCATGTCAACTTTCTTGCGCTTCAGCCTGCTCCTCCGGCTCCACTATGTACCACGCACGCGCGGAACCAAATTTATTCTGCAATGAGTTTGCGCTGTTGATTTTAAACTATCGATAGTACTTACTATCGATAGCACTATCGATAGTATCTTTTACCATCGATAGTTCGAGAGTTACTGAGCTATCGATAGTATCGATAGCACCATCGATAGTTCTGCATCACTACCCCCAACGTGTACAGGACATTTTGGATATGCCGACACCAAAGAACAGAAAGGAGCTACAAGTATTTTTTGGGCGCACTGAACTTTGTACAGCGCTCTATCCCAAACATGTCTGAGGTCACAGCACCACTACGTACTTTGCTGCGGAAAGACACTACATGTGTCCGGACGGAGGTGCAGCAAGAAAGTTTCCTTAGACTGCGCGAAGCTCTGATACAAGCGCCAGTCCTCTGGTATTTTTATTCCAGTAAACCGGTGACCTTATCGGTCGATGCGAGCCAGCTGGGAGTGGGCGCTGTCCTAATGCAGGATGCGCTGCCCGTCGCATTTTCGTCAATGGCAATTACCGAATCGCAGACAAGATACGCACAGATAGAGAAGGAAACACTTGCTATTGTACATGGGTGCACTAAATTTCATTACTACACATTCGGACAGCACAGAGTGGCTGTGGAAATTGACCACCATCCCTTATTAGCAATATTTAGTAAGCCGTTGTACCATTGCCCACTACGTTTACAATGCATGTACCTTACTCTACAACGTTACCCCATCCATGTGACTTACAAACCGCGTAAAGAACTATTCCTAGATGACGCTTTGAGAAGGTCTCCGAGGAATGTATGCATGCCAGAAGACGAGCAGTTTCAGGTCAATGTTCTTCAATGTATTTCAGCCTCTGAACGGGCGCTGCAAGACTTGAGTCAAGCCACCAATGAGGACGCAACCCTGGGCAAGCTCCGCGAATACGCAAGTACAGCATGGCCGCTTCAGAAGCAAGACGTCCCCGAGCCAATGTGGACGTACTGGGAGTACCGGGACGAGATACATGAACAAGACGGCTTCGTATTCCGGAGTAACAAAGTAATCGTGCCACAATCGAAGACATAAGAAATGATGAGTACTCTTCACTCAGCGCATGTGGGAGTCGAAAAAATGAAGGTTTGGGCAAGGAACGTGATGTTTTGGCCGAATATGTCGGGCAACATCCAGCGGTTCTGCAAAGCTTGCAAAGTATGTCAAACAATAAATCTAAAAACCCTAAGATGCCACTTTTGAGTCACGAGGTACTCTCGCTACCATGGGAAGTTGTCGGCATAGATTTGCTTTCTTTCGAAGGCCGAGAAATCGCCGTCATTATCAACTTCTACTCGTTCTTCTTTGAAATACGAGGTTTCGGACGACAACGGCGAGCTCGCTTAAAACGTGCTGTTCATAATTCTTTTCCGTCCATGACTTGCCACTAAAGTTGTGCAGCGATAATGGCCCGCGTTTTAGCAGTCATGAGTTCAAGGAGTTTCTGAACACCTTGGGCATTACTCACGTAACCTCACGCCCCTACCACACGGGGTGAAACGGCGTGACGGAAAGAGCGGTCCAGGAGGCAAAAAAGCTTTTGAAGAAGTGCTCATTTAAAATGTCCGTGTTTCTAATGGTTTGCTTGAGTAGCACAATACTCCACGTGGTGTTTGCTCCAGTGTCCTGTGCATAGGCTGATAGGAGGCCAGACCACAACTGTGCTACCGGTGCCTACTAGCCATTTAGAGCCGAGGACCATTGCACCGAAAGTGGTACAGGACTGCCTTCAAGAAATGCGGCAACGACAGAGGACCTACTACAACCGCGGTTGCAGAACACTACCGCCTATGAAGCCAGGCCAGCAGGTCACCGTATATGATACAAACCAGCAGGCCTGGGCGCCTGCAGTCGGCCATCGTTCAAACAAAAGACGGCCGGGAACTTCGGCACGCAAGAGAGCACCTCCGCTTATTCGAACCGCCACCAGAATCAAACCAGCCAGAAGCGTGCCTTGTCCTTCCAAACGGGGCGTCCTCAACGGCCCCTACAGAACTACGGCGAAGCACAAGGCAACGACGCGAGCCCTGTCAGTACCCTCTACCTAAGAGACGCTAAAAAGGTGTTAATTGCCCCGTAAAAGGGAAGATATAGCAAGGGTGAATAAGCGCCATGTCACTGTTTGTATCTTTAGTGCGCATGCCTGGCGGCGGCGCTAGTTGTGTATATACCCTCGTACTTGTTGCGGCAATAAAATTGTTCATTGCCTGAAGCCGACTCGCACACAAATGTAATGGGCGGAAGAGGACGACGAAGAAGACAAGAAAAAAGACGACGTGGACAGACCCGACAAGCTGGGCGCCATCTTGCCAGCCACTGAAGGGTCGGCGTTGTTAACTTCGGTCGCCGCCTTGCGTCAAGCGAAAACGAAACCGATAGAAAAGACGTTGGATTATTTCAGTCTTAGAACGGACGAACTCTTTACGCGCTCCAGAAAAAAGGCGAGCCCTCTTTCACACTTTTTGTTTAATTTTTTTATCACGATAACAATTATATGGACACTCTGGGCAGCTTTTCCCCGTCGCCGTACTGTTTCGTATAAAGACCAAATACGATGCGCGCAGTATATTGTACCCGCGCTGGCGAGGAACCGGCTGAATCAGAGATGAAACAATCGGGCCTTCTCTGTCGCACGGACGGCGCTCGAGATAACATCAACCCGCATTCGAGGCCTGCCGTTAATTGCTCTTCAACCAGAAAGGGAACGCCCACCCGGCTTTCGGTGTATTGAGGGACTCCGGGGTAGAGGTGGGAGGCTGCGTGACTCGACCAGGAACCGTGAACTCTGATTATGAGGGCGCGGTCGTTATGTCGGCAGACATAAGCAAACAGCTCGTATGCGCTTCTAAGTGCTGTGTACACTGATACGAGAAAACGCACGCAAGCCAGTTCATTCCCTGGTACGGCCGTGTTCTCATACACCAGAGTTTTGTATATTTACGCGAGACCGTATTTGTATATTTACGCGAGATCGTATAACATTACGCCATGTTGATTTCGCATTCACTGCTTCGCCCTTTTGGTTAAACCGATTTCTTCTAGAAATCAAGTTGCAAAATTTACTCCCCATCATTTCTTGAATCTCTCCCGCCCCTCCCGCGCCACGTCGCTGCCGATCCGATCAATCCCGCGCAGATCACACGCCGCCGCCGGAGCTGGCAACATCGGCGCGCCGACCCCGGCGAGTTTGGGACCGGCGCACAGGTCTATCAACGATCTGGAAAAACAGAAAACAACATGGCTAAGATCCTACCAGCTACCTAAAAGCAACCTCAAATCACCTGGCTAAAAGTCTAGCAACTATTTAGAAACAACTTAACATGACCTAGCTAAAGCCTTGAAAGAACTTATCAGTAACCTTGAAACAACCTAGCATCACCTAGCTAAAGCCTACAAAAAACCTAGAAGTAAGCTAGAAACAATATCGCATCACCTTGGTTGTAACATTCCACAGCAAGCCTACCCACACTCAAAGCACGATCTGTTTATTCTTCTTCGTTTTCGCCCCGTTCCCACTAGACCTGTCCTTCGTCATAACGGGCCACTACACCAACCCGGGCTTTGTTTCATCCCTCCGCTGCAAATGAGCGATAATGTTGGAAATGGCTGCTACTTCCATGGCACCGCTTTCTGTCGTGTAGCCGATGGTCTTGAGATTTCTTCGTTTCTAACCACCACTTTAAACGGATCCACAAGTTTCATGTTAGGACCACCACAACCTTTCCGCGCGAGAACCATGTTGCCTGGGGTAATCGCGGCAAAATTTGTCTTATAAAGTTTTTCAAATGCTCTCTCCATCGCTTCCCCGTGCTTTTTTGCTTTTCTGAACTTTTCTTCGCTTCCTTCAAGTGAAGCTGCTGTGAGATTCCGAGTATGTGATCCGCAGGGAACTAAGCAGGTTCCAATAAGGCGTTGTATGGAGGGCTGCATCGCAGAGCTCTCGTATGAGATATGTTGTGGTGCGAGACAGCTGCTTAAAGACAATACTCCCAACCTTCTGGGAATCCTGAGTACATGCTTATCTATTGCTGTATGTCTCGGATCACCTAGTTCATTAGCTGTGGATTAGCTGCTAGTTCATTAGCTGGTGGATGGTATGGGGCTGGGAACTTCCGAGTATTATTTCTCTCTTTTGCCCACTTTGCTACTGCCTGGTTCTTGAATGGGGGTCCACTATCACATACACACATTTCAATTCTTTAAACATGTCTGTTCAATAGAGGCACGACATCACCAGCATTTCCTTCTCTGGCTTGGCAGCTAGCATCCTTGAACACTCATCAAGGCACATTAAAAAAGGATTGCGTTTTCCTTGCTCCTTCACTTTCTTTCTGTAATTCGGCGAAATCAACGTGTACGGTTTCAAATGGGACATTTTAGTGAGGTGGAAAAATAATTGGCGCTCTTCTGCTTATATTTTGCATTGTTCAGTTGACATTCTTGACAAGAGGTAATGTAATCGCTAATATATTTTTTCTCCACATTTTATAGTATGCCCGCCAGAAGCCGTCATGCCCTTCTGAATCTGGACTGCCGTGATAAAGGTCAAGAAGTCTTGTAAGAGTATCCGATACGTGAAACTTTCTGTCTACATACATCAACTCTTCTGTACCTTCCCACAATTGAAGTAAGTTGACCCTTTCCTCGTTCCTGCAGCTACTGACAATCGGACGTCGAGAAAGGGCATCAGCGTCTGAGAAATCTGTGCCAGCTGTACCATCTCAAAATCAAACTGCTGAATTTCACTTCTCCATTGTGCGACCAGGGCTTTCGGTTGAGAACCATTCAGTAAATAAGTAAACGCGTGATGGTCAGTGCGACGTATGGATTTCGCGCTTTGAGTACGATCGAAAATACTTAATAGCTAGCACAACTGGTAGTGCCTCCTTTTCAGTATTGCTGTAATTTTGTTCTGATTTCATGAAAGTGTATTAATAATAATATCCAACCACTTGTCTTCCTCTTTCGCTTCCACTTGTGCCTCTTTGTTGGACAGTACAGCACCTGCGCCGCAGCTAGATGCATCCGTTATAACTTGAAATGGGACAGTGAAGTCCGGTAGTGTGAGGAGCGGGTCTGATGATATGGCCAATACAAAATATTTGCATGCCTTCTCTCGTTCTCCAGTCCAGACGAATTCTGTGTCTTTACGGTGTAGGTTGTTCAACGGCTTCGCCAGTGCTACAAAATCCTTGATGCAAATTCTTAAGTATCCTGCGAGGCCAAGAAAAGCTATCACTGCATGTACATTGTCTGGCTTCTTCATTTGTCGTACATGTCCGACGGACCCTTCTTTCGTGCGCTTGTGAATCCGTCCAAAATGCGCCCGATAAATGTAACCTTGTAAAAAGATAACTTTTTGTGAAGTTCACCTTATGTTTGGCGTCATTTAATGCCATCAAAACAGCGGTCAAGTGATAAGCGTATGATGTTTCATCCTTGGTGTATACAATGACGTCATCTATATACGCATAACACTATACTCCGAGGAATGGCTTGAGAACATCGTCTTTTCAATGCATGCTGTACTATATTTCCATCTGAAAGGCAAACCATTATGAAGCTTAGAATAATAGAGAGCTGAGCTGGTTGGTAAGTATTCATTCTAAAAAGACAGGACTTGCAAACACGGACACGTTTGTGGTGTCCTGACTTCTTGCTTGTGTCCGTGTTTGCACGCCCTGTCTTTTTAGAATGCAAACCATTATATTTGTGCACGCCAAATCAAGTGACAAGGGCCATGTACATTTTATATTTCTCTTCGAGCGGAATCTGCCAAAATTATTTGCAGAGTTCTATACGAGAAAATGTTTTGGAACCTCCGGTTTCTTCAATTATTTCTTCGAACTTGGCATTGGCAACAAAAACATGTTCATTTGGCCATTCTAGATCCGGTAATCAGGGCAAATTTGCAAAGATCCGTCTTATTTCGTAGTCAGAGGAATAGACGAGCAGACGTCGACACCCATGGCCATATTACTGCAGCATCCAACATATTTTGGATCTTACTTTTCAACCACAGTTTCTTTTCGCAGGTTATAATATAAGGCTTTAGGGCCGAAGCTCCTCAGGGTATGGGTCTGTTCCTCCTCTGTAGTATGTAGTAGTAGTAGGTAGCCACGTATAGTGGGATGCATCCACTCTCTGTGATAAAGATGACGATGACAACTGATGACCATGAAGAATAAGCGCGTTCCACTATAGTAGAATGTGCCCTCTACACGTGATAACGATGACGATGACGCTGATGACCATGAAGTATAAGCGCGCTGCAGACCGCATATTCTATTTCTGCCATGGACGAAAACGATCGTGAACGCGCTCTCGCCATCGAAAGGCAAAACGGCAACGCCGACACCAAACGTTCGCCTGAGCCTAACGTCATATATGAGGACCCCCGTGTTTATTTGTCAGGTGTTTGTATGATGATCGAGTGGGCAAAGTTTACTGGGATTGACGGTTCAGCAGATTACCTCCGGAGCTTCGCGCACTCATCATAATTCACTTCGTGGGTATGGCGTGATTTTTTTTCTGACCGGCGAAACATATCTCAGCTTAAAGGGAACAGTAAATTTCGTTGGATCCGGTGAATAGTTGCCTAACAGACAAGTTCAGGGAATTGCTCACGAACATCTTTTTCACACTTCACAAGGTGGTCGGCAACGGTCAAGGACGCGCACCTCTATTGTGCCACAGTTACATCATCTTTGTAATAAAGGTTCAACTTCACTCTCTTCATATCTGGTCTCGAAAGTAGCAATTTATTATCCCATCCCTTCACTACAAGGGCATCGGTCTTAGCCTTCCGGTCTTGATAACAAACATTTGCTTTCAACCATTCATCATATATTTGCACGTCCCATCAGAACTCTCTACCTGCACTGGTCTTCCTCTAATTATTTGGCCACTTTTAACAAAAGCCTCAGTTATTACATATACAGATGCACCACTGTCAGCCAGCGCATCAACATCGTCACCACTGCTATTGAGTGGTGACATAAACGAGATCAAGGGCTGTAAGGAAAACAGTCTCAATTTTCGTAGTGAGGTGGAAATAGACACCCTCTTCTATTAGGGTTTTGGTTGCGCTTCATCTGTATTTGAGGCGGCTCGTTCGCCATCATTGCTGGTAGCAGACAACAGGTTGACCACTCGATTCCTGCCATGAGGATTTTTGAGCTTGCGAGATCTCTATGGTGCCCTTTCGAAAGTCTGATCAGTCTGACGCACATTTTGTGGTGTAAAAATGGTACAGATGTTTCGGAAACATTCCAATAGCTCCTCTGTGGTGGAAGGAGCGTTTACGTGCACATGCTTCGGCAGTTCTTTAGGTAAGCCATGAACAATCAGTGGTACTACTGCAGACTCTGGTAGTTCTGCATTTGCCATGTGAAGATGCCGCCATTTTTGTAAAAATATTCTAAGGGCTTTCCGGAGCGATATTTATAGAAAAACATTTTAACCGGGTTTTCGTCAAAGGCTGACAAAAAGCTTGCTTTCCACTGGTTTCATGTATCAGTCCTACGTGCAACGTAGTGGACGTCGTACCACGTCTTGGCAAGTCCGCTGAGAAACTGACTCATGCTCCTGATGCCCTTATATCGTTAATGCCAGGAGTTCTCATCGTACGCTAGTTCATCGAACTCGATCCAAGTCTCTGGGCTTGAACATTCTCCCTCAAAGATGCCGGGCTTTACCATCTGCTTATCTTATCGTCCTTGGGCTTGAATAACAATCTGAATATTTTCCATGAGTTGCTGCTGTCGTTCGGCATGTTGCTGCTGCAGGCGAAGCGTTTCTAGCAGGCATGAGTCGATCGCCGAGGAGTCGGCCTTGCTTGATGAGGTTCTTGTGGTCAGCTTCCTGAGCACCATCATGATGTCTTGAAATTCGGAATGCTTCAATCTTATCTTCACTGACGCTCGAACATCCATCTCCTGCAGCGTCTTTTTAGCCTTATGGGCGATGAACTCACAAAGCTTGGGAGTAGTGATGCTCTCAGGCAAATCATAATTGCATCTATATTCACTTCACAAGGTGGAAAATAAGACTGACGCTTTCCATCTCTCGATATGCCCAGCATTATCCACATAATAGAGGCTTCTGTCCTGTCACAGACTGTGCGAATGGCAACATTCCACAGCAAGCCTGCCCAGACCCAAAGTAGGATATGTTTATTCTTCTTCGTGTTCACCCCGTTCCCAGTAGATCTGCCCTTCGTCATCACGGCCCACTAAAGCCTAGTAGCAACGTAGAAGCAATCTAGAAACAACCCTAACATCCCTAGCTAAAGCCTACCCATAACATAAAAGCAACCTATAAACCTAGCATCACCTAGCTAAAGCCATGAAACAACGTAGGCGCAACCTAAAAATTACCTCGAATCACCTGGGTGACGCCTCGTAGCAACCTAGAAGCAACCTAGAAACAACCTAGCATAGCCTAGATAAAGCCTAGCAACAACCTACAAACAGCCACATTAGACTTCAGAATCGTCCAACTTCGCTGTTTCATCCTTTGCGCGACTTAGTGCAAGCTTGGCCCCTTTTTTTTTCCTTTGCTGACGCGATCCGCTGATCCTATATCAATACAGCTTCCTCGCAAAGACGCAATGTTACCTCCGCGGCTATCTGATAAAAAGACGAATAGGACATCGTGCCGTGTTTTGCTGCTGCACGCGTGACGAACGGCTTCATCGCACTGCCGTTGACCGTAATGGCGGACTTGTGTCCTAATATGCTCCCAGCGCGAGCATACACGGGAACGTAGACAGGTCCGGCACAGCAGCGGCGCGGCGTGGCAGTGCACCGCAAGAGGCCCTCACTCCTCCCACGTACTTGCGCGGCCCTTTCGACACTCTTTTTATTCAAGGTCACTCTAGTAGACACAGCGGGCTCTCTTGTGGGCCTTTTGCGGGGAACTGTGGCACCGCGCCACTGCTGTGCTGGACCCGTGGGCTTTCAGCGCCGGGAACCGCTCGGAAAGCGAAAGGTGTCTTCTACGCGCTCTAGTTTCTACAAGCGAAACTGTTTTGGCTGGTCTTAATTTGCGCAGCCTAGCGAGCATGTCCCACAGTTTGATCTATCAAAAAGCTATCATTACTATAAAGGGGTATGTGTCACAGAATTTGGCTAAATCCCACGACTCACCACTGCTCTACTAAACAGGAAGGATGTAACAGTTAGCCTAACAAATGACTGCGAAGCGATGGCGACGATCCGAAGACCCCGAGTACATACAGGAAAAGAAAACTAGTGAACGGGGAAGCAACGGTGGCTGCGAAAAAAAATCCCGAACGATGGAAGGCCTACCTCAACGACGACGTGCCCGTGTGGTGTCTCTCTGCGAATCTCTCTGCGCTGATGATCAACGTAGCAGCAACCTAGCATGGCCAAACTAAAACCAAACTATGACCAAGAAGCAACCTTGAAACAACGTGCATCACCTAGCTAGGGCCTACAAGCAACCTAGAAGCAACTATAGATTTTCGTGCTCAATTCAATCCAAGCGCCAGCCAAATATTTCTGCGCGGCAGTCAATATAAGCCAGCCGCCACTCAAATTAATCCAAGTACCAATTATTTTTATTCAAGTAGCACTGAAATCATTCCAAACACCAACCGATTTAATCCAGTCACCAACAAGTTTACTCCAAGCATGGCGTACGTGACTATTTGCGGCTCCAAGACGGCCCAAGATTATCGGAAATGCTTGGAGTGAATATTGGAGTGAATTAGAGGAATAATCAGGATGTGTAGAGTAAGCGACGAGTGATTCAATAGTGATCACTTTGTATAGTGTTGCCGTCGCTGCAAAAATCCAGCTTGTGATCTCTGGTACGAAAGCTTGAATAACTGAACGCTTTTGTTGGCACTGTTGCAAATACCAATGACACAGAGTTGTTCGTGATCAATAAATATATGTTCAGCTGTAGGGTCTCATGCTTTCTTATAAAGTTGCATCATGGGTTTCAAACGAAAAGTCACTGAAAGAGTGATTCAGCTTTTCTGTGTAAAACGCGGTATGATCGACTCGCTAGTGACAAGAAATCACTTCGTTTTTTGTGCCAGTCGCAGTTACAATTCCACTGTGTGCTCATTGGTATCAAAGAAATTGTCATTAAATGAGCGTTGCTGTAGTCACCATTGCGAGGCTAACAGCTCCGTCGTATTATCGCTCACCAAGTTATGTGTCCAGATAGATGATCTCGTAGATTCCTGTAACATTGCATCATGGGTATCAAACGAAAGGTAATTAAAACGGCGACAATGTATCTGTGCGTAAAATATGGTACGACCGAGTCGCTACTTGGTGCTCTGATTGCCAAGCCATAGTCAATCGAAACCGATACGTGGCCAATACTCGTCATTGACAATATGATCACGTGAACTGTTCTTGCGTCGGCGTGTGAATGCAGGTATGCGTAGTCAAGCGATGACCAGCTGAGTCCCGACCAGTTCTGATCGGCCCCAGTCTTGCGGGAACCAGTCAAAACTGTGCGAATTTTTTACGTATTTTTGCGCACCTATGTAGACGCTCGGTTACTCCTAACATATAGGGTAAGTCTCACTCGGCGACATCGAGGTTGGTGACAACCACGTTTTCATCATTTCATGGAGACAAATAGCCAGCGCTCACACCATCACAATCATTTGTGGCCGCAGAATGCATGTCGTACTATTACCATTATTGCTACGTAAATGACAAACATGCCAAGTTACTGGCACCATGAACTATCAGTCATATTAGGCATACATTTGTTCCCTTACGCGCCAACTTTGGCGAGTGCGATTTTACGAGACGCAAGAGTACGCAAGTTACTTCAAGCGTATGGCACTATACGGGCCCGGCTTGTGGTCCATCTATAATCTGATGTGTGATCACGTTCAAAATCTAATACAGGCCTTCAACAAGGTTCGCAAGACTCAAAATCAGGTTAATATAAACGAACAAAGCCCTAAATAATATATATAACACAAATCATCAAGAAGTAGTTGCCATTAGCCAAAAATTGCTTAAAGTGCTGCGGAAACACGTGGCTAACACCCATGCCGCGCATTCAATGGCGCCAACGCCTCACCAAGCGTTCGATGCCCCTCCCGCCAGCGGTTTTACGGCATTTTCATCGCTGCTCAAGGAAGAACGAACTGACGGAGCTCGCTGCAGGGGACACGTATCTCAAATGCTATAAGAAGAATGCATGAACTCAGTAAAGTGCAGCAGAAAGTAACGCGCATGTCGCACAGCAAGTTTGCGAGTCTCAACAAGATTCCACTCGCGCCAGGAAAATCATAGATGCTGTTGGCGGCCCAGTAAAGGAAACGAGCAACGGCCTGCTGCGCGTGGCTCGGGACGGGTGCGAGGAACATCAGTGTGGCGCATACTGTGCAGCTGTAAAGATGTTAATTGTTTGCTGCCTCCGTGTCTCATTTGAGGGCTCTGGCCGATCACCTGCCCTGATCCCAGGGCAGGGCAAAGATGCTTTGAAATTGTATCGCGATACGATACAAGGCACTAGCGCAATAATCCTATCCGATACGATTCTTCTCAATTGTATATTAAGATACTTCGATACATTTGCGAATTTCCCATTATGGATCGATATAACGAAGCAGCAAAGGCCTATGTGCAAAAGTGTTTACTTGAAAATTTCTTAATGCGACCAACTCTGTATGATTTTAGTGAAATGCTTGTTTGTAGCTCCAAAGTTCTATCCTTATTGCTCAAAGTGAGCCTGTTTCATTCCGAAACAACCTATTCAGATTTGTTTGGCTGTTTAACATGACAGCTCTTTATACGCTCCGCTGTCATTGGTGTTTATTTCGCACTTCTGCACTTGATGGGTGTCGCATATCTAATTGGCGATCAGCTAGCGGGTTGCCATCTATTTGCAAGAACACCATTAAAAACTGCTGCACGATGTCGTGATTGGCGCTGTGTAGTCTTACCCTGTCCGTAAGCGCATTACCGTTTTCGCAAACCCGCATCCCCAGACAGGTGTAGAGCAGCAGTGCTGGTAGCTATATTTTAGTGATGCATCGTGTAAAGACGATAACTACAGAGTGAGCGCTCAAAATTCAGTGAGGCCATGAAACTACCATGAGTTTTCATATTCTACTTATCAACTGGCGTAAAGCATTCGTCAGCAACTTATTCACTGACGTGTACTCTTGTACCATTTCTTCTTCAAGACGAGTTGTGCCACCCAGAAACGTCTGCGACGTATGGTATACCGACACAAAGCGCCGCAGGATATCACTGCTATTCACACTTTTGCCACTTTAGCTCTGCTACCTGCTGATTTATATCAGTAAAAAATAAACATTAATTGTGACTTAAACAAGAAAAACGAATATAATTGAAATAGTAGGGCGCTCCCGTATTACAAAATCAAAGTAAATAAGTATACACGTTGTTTCACGTAAGCACAACCAAATATTTCAAAAAACAAGTGATTATCACGACTGAATGAAACCGACTGCATATGACCTACCGTCATGTGGCTCTCGTTGTAGTATTAAATGGAAGCATTTCTTAGCGAACTTCTGCAACTATCAGCGTATCTATCTATCTATCTATCTATCTATCTATCTATCTATCTATCTATCTATCTATCTATCTATCTATCTATCTATCTATCTATCTATCTATCTATCTATCTATCTATCTATCTATCTATGTAGCCGCCCACGGCTTTGTACTCTCCTGCTCGTTTCGTTAATCGAATGTACACCAAAATTGGTATGGCATAACATGACTATGAAGAACATCAATGACGAGTCATAACATAAAAATCATGATATGCATGTCATGAACGACATGATATACATGCACAGTCGTGGTGCTCTTACGGCCGTTTCGTTAAATTGATGTCTACCAAAATTGATACGGCGTGACAAGAGTGTATGACTAACATAATTGACAGGTCCTAACGTGGAAATCATGACACGCATGTCATGTACATCATGATATACATGCCACGCTCATGGTGCGCTCGCGGCCGCTTCGCTAGCTTGATATATACCAACATTGGTACTGCGCGACGTTACTGTGTAACGAACATAAATAACATGAGTTAACATGAAAATCATGACACGCGTGTCATGTACAGCATGACTTGCGTGCCACGCTCATGGTGCGCTGGCGGCCATTTTGCTAGCTTGATATATACCAAAATTGGTATCTTGCGATATAACTGTATGAGGAACATAAATAGCACGAGTCAACATGAAAACCATGACACGCATGTCATATACAGCATGACTCATGTGCAACACTCATGGTACGCTGGCGGCCGTTTCGCTAGCTTTATGTACACCAAAGTTGGTATTGCGCGATGTGGCCGTGTGACGAACATAAATAACAAGACTTAACATGAAAACCAAGACACGCATGTCATGTTCAGCATGACTTACGTGCCACGCTAATGGTGCGCTGGCGGCCGTTTCGCTAGCTTGATCTACCCCGGAATTGGTATTGCGCGATGTGACTGTGTGACGAACATAAATAACACGACTTAACATGAAAATCATGACAAGCATGTCATGTACAGCATGACTTACGTGCCGCGCTCATGGTGCGCAGGCGGCCGTTTCGCTAGCTTGATCTACCCCGGAATTGGTATCGCGCGACGTGACTGTGTGAGAAACATAAATAACACGACTTGACATGAAAATCGTGAAAAGGATATCATGTACAGCATAACTTACGTGCCGCGCTCATGGTGCGCTGGCGGCCGTTTCGCTAGATTGATCTACCCTGAAATTGGTGTTGCGCGACGTCACTGTGTGACAAACATAAAAAAAATCACATCATATCCACGGAGTGAATGATGATGAGTGGGAGAAGCTGCGGATGTTCATCGGTAAACCGTGAATCTTCCGTGAATTCTGCCCAGTACATCATCACCGACGTGAGATCGGGCGCGTTTATACTAAAGGTTCGATGAGTTATGACGACTTGCAGCGCACTTTATTTTACATGTACGCTGTGAATTTTCGTTGTTTAGAAAACCATTGCTTTAGAAAACATCTGGCGTCTTTCGTTAAGCAGCTGGCGTCTTTTCGTTTTGCTTTAGAAACATCTGGCGTTCTTTCGTTTTGCTTTTACAAAACATCTGGCGTCTTTCGTTGGTTTGTTTCATCAATCAACGGCGTTTTGAACAAAATTTTTATTGTTTAATCACGCACAGGAGAAATCTCACCTGGCACTACCTTGGAGGTAAACAATGGCTGCTAAAGGGAATGAGAGATAGAAGAAGTCGGCTTTTAGCTAACACTTACACTTCTACTTCTACTAACGTTTCCTACTGGAACATGCCAATGGCTGGTAATGGGGAATAAGAGACAGAAGAATTCGGCTTTTAGTTAACGCGCACGCTGCGAATTTTTTATTGTTCAACAACGGACAGGAAAAATCTCCCACCGGCATCACCTTGGAGGTCAAAGCGTAAGACTGGTTACGCACTACGACTACGACTACGAGGGACGAACGGGTGCCGCCTTAAGGAGCTTCGCCCCTAATAACATGACTTAACATGAAAATCATGACAAGCATGCCATGTGCAGCATGACTTAAGTGCCGCGCTCATGGAGCGTTGGCGGCCGTTTCGATAGCTTGATATAAACCAAAATTCGTATTTTTTGACGTGACTCTGTGACGAACATAAATAACACTAGCTAATATGAAAATCCTGACACACATGTCATGTACAGCATGACTTACGTGCCACGCTCATGGTGCGCTGGCGGCCGCTTCGCTAGCTTGGTCTACCCCAGAATTGGTATTGCGCAACGTTACTGTGTAACGAACATAAATGACATAAGTGGCACGCATTGTCCTTAATGACAGACAAGACGATGTATGCAGCTTTTGCTGATTGCTTCGCATTACATCAATTCCCACAATGCATGGGATCTGGCGGCTTTTTTTCTATATTGAGCTTAATTGTTTAATTAACTGAGGGCTATTATGCAACAATTCCAATATTCCCTTTAAGGCCAATTGCGCATCGTCAGGTAATAGAACGCATTTAAAAACGACCGAAAAACTTTTTCGGCGACGCTCTGATGCGTGGTGAGTGAAATCTAACCGCGTGACTGAGTGGGTGACTGGGTGAATAAACGTTTATTTGGTCTAGCAAATCGCGATTAATCGCACACCCAGCTAATTTCACGACGCAACCGACAGGTCTAACCTGCCGGCCGGATCACGGGCGTGCTGGACGGCCATGATTTTCTACTCAAGAACGGGATTCGGTAGGAGCGCGTCCCACTCTTCCGTGGTGAACTGCGGGCCCAACGGCCCGCACTCCCAGAGCGTGCGAGATAAAGTAGCAGACTCGCCACAGGCTGCGAAAGGACTATTCGGGTAAATTCCGGATATATGCTATTAAGGACGCCGGAACTGGGGAGGAGTTAGTTTGCAGGAGTTGCAGGAGCGTGACAGCCTTCGGCCTGCTTAGCTTGGAATGAGGCGGCGGGAAGACCCTTCTCTCTAAGTAAAATAAGTTAGTAATTTCGTTGTGCGTGCTAAGAGCGTCCCTGCGTCCGCGGGAAAGTCGCCCGATCGAAGGGCAGTGCGGTCAGTAAAGCCACGCGCAGCCTCGTGGGCAGACTCATTGCGGTTCACAGGAACCCCTTCGATCGGCCCGATGCGGGCCGGAAACCAGAAGATGGAGTGTGTGGAGCTGTCACTGTTTTTGGAGCCTTTCGGAATTTCAACTACCTGCCGGGCTACCCGGCCTTTCTGGAATGCCCTGACGGCCGTTTTGGAATCGCTGTACACGTTGTCTCTCCGATCATCTTGCATGGCTTGTGCAATGGCCACTGGCTCGGCCACCTCGGAGTCCGTCATCAGAATCGAGGCACAGTTGATGACTTTGCCCAGCGTGTCCACAACGGAAACCGCAAAAGACTTGCCGTCTCGGTACGTGGCGGCATCAACGAAGCTTGCTTCAATCTTATCCTTGGTGACTTGCTTTAGTATCTTTGACGCTCTTGCCTTGGGACGGCCTGCGTTGTGCACAGGATGGACATTGCGGGGCAGCGGAGCGACGACGAGCTTTTCCCTTATGTCTCTGGCGATTTGGGTGTTGCTAGGCAAGTTCTTGGTGGGGGTGAGTCCGATCTCCTCTAGAATCCGCCTACCGGCCGACGTAGTGGAAAGCCGAGTCAGGTGGGACCGTTCCCGAGCCCCGGTAATTTGTTCCACTATATTGTGTATGCCGAGCCGGAGGAGGTCCTCGGTGTGCGTTCTGGCGGGTACACTGAGTGTTCACTTGACGATTTTTGTTATGAGGGCATTCAGCTTGTCCCGCTCTGCTCTGAGCCAGTTGTGCATGGCAGTTGTGCAGGTGAAGTGACACAGCATAATGGCGTTGATGATCCGAAGCACGTTGTCCTCCTTGAGGCCTTGAAGTCTGTTCGTGACCCTTCGAACGAAGCGAAAATCGTTATCGGTTTTTGCGATGATCTCGTGCAACGCAGTGCCGTTGCCGCCACGCGACTCGATGAACATACCCAGGACTCTGATGGTGTCGAGACTGGGTACTGGGTCGTCGCTCCGAGTGAAGAGGTGAATATCACTTTCGGAGACCGGCTTCCAGCCCTTGGGTCTGTCCCCTTTTTCTTTCTGTGAAGCAGAAGCTCGGATTTTGTCGGGGAGCACCTGAGTCCGGTGGGTAGGAGGTGCTATTCCGTGATGTCTAAGGCCTCTTGCATGGCACTTTCTACTTGTCCTTCACTACCGCCGGTGCCCCAGATCGTGATGTCATCAGCGTAGATGATGTGTTTGATCGGCGTAGATTGTGAGCTTCCTCGAGAGTCCGACCATGCAGATGCTGAAGAGAGTGGGCGAAATGACAGAGCCTTGCGGCGTACCCCGTAGGCCCAGGAGCACTTCGTTGGAGACGAAGTCGCCAAATCGCAGCTTCGCTTTCCTTCAGGTCAAGAACGAACGGACATAGTTATAGTCTGGGGCGCAGCTTGAAGTCCGCGGCAGAAGCCAGGATGTATGCATAGAGAGTGTTGTCAAACGCCTTCTCAAGTTTGAGTCCGAGCAAGGCCCTAGTGTCCCTGGTACCGTGGTCGATGCTTTGATGTTTGATCATCTTCATGGCTTCCTGCGTCGACAGGCCGGCTCGGAAGTCAATCATAATGTTGGTATAGACGTTGTTGTCTTCGAGATATCTGCTTAGTCTGTTGAGAACGACATGCTCCGCCAGTTTCCCGACGCAAGACGTGAGAGAGATGGGTCGGAGGTTATCAACATTCGTAGCCTTGCCTGGTTTGGGGATTAGGACTTTGTTGGCGGTCTTCCATTCTTCTGAGACACCGCTGTTTCTACACGTCTCGTTGATATTCTCGGTGAGGTATTCGATCGAATGGTCGTCGAGATTCCACAGCATCCTATTGGTGATGCCGTCGGGACCCGGCGCCGACTTGCTGTTGTGTGCGAAAATAGATTGCCTGGCCTCCGCCATGGTGAAGTCTTCGTCCAGCTCCGGACGGGCCGGGCCGAGGTACTCGGACAATTGGACCTCCTCATGGCCGTGCTTTACGGGCAGACACACATCCATGAGCTTGGCAACCAGCTTCTCCCTGGAACAGGATCTCGTAGCTTCGTGCAGGGCTCTGGCGAGCGTGTGTCTCTGAGTGGATCTCGTGCCGCCCTCGTCGAGGAGATGTTTGAGGAAGCCCCAGGCATTGCCATTGCGCATCTGGCCGTTGATCTAGTCGCAGACCTCGTCCTATTGAGGCTTACACAGGATTCGACAGTGATGTTCGATGGCCTTGTTGTGCACTGAGATCTTTTTCCACAGTCTACGGTTGAACCTTTGTCTCTTCCATCGGAGGAGCAGCGCCTGCTTGACCTCAGTCAGATGGGCTAACCTGCTATCCATCATCTCTACCTCCAGGTCGGTGACGATCTTCTTGGTGGACCTCACCGCATCACTCTTGATTCCCTCGCACCAGTCTTCCAGGTCTCTGGAAGCGGGCGCGCTTTCGTTGCCGCGGAGCTTGCGAAAATCATCCCAATCTGTGACGGTGAACTCTCTGGTTTTACTTCGGGCGACGTCGAAGCAAGTCTCCAGCACGTAATGGTCGCTACCAAAATCCATTGCGGTGCTACTCCACTCGGCTCCGCCAACGTTCGTCACGAACGCCAGATCGGGGGTGGTGTCCCTGTTTACTGAGTTGCCGATTCGGGTCGGGAACGCCTTGTCCGTGATGAGCGTGAGGTCCATTTCGTTCGCGTTCTGCCACAGACACGGGCCCTTGCTCGTGTCGTAGACGTAGCCCCATAGTCCGTACGGGGCATTGTAGTCCTCGACGACGACAAGGGGATGGGTGCCGGCCACGTCGACGGAGTTCTTGAGCATCGTTTTGAACTGCTGTCGGCAGTCCCTGGGATTACTGTAAATATTTAGTATAAACACGCAGTTTCTTCGCTGGTTGCGTTGTTGCGTGTTCAGCGGAACTTCCAACATGACATATTCGGCCGTGCAACTCGCCAGCTCCAGATCGTGAGACAAGTGCATATGCTTCTTACCCACTAACATGCATACTCCCCGACCACCGGGCTGGACGGAGACAGCCTGATAACTGGAAAGGGATGCGGCAGAAAAGAGGGTTTCCCGTAATGCTATTACCTGTGGTTTGTTACTTAGCGATGTACAGTATTGCTGCAACGGAACCCTCTTGTTGGAGTACGCCCTAGAGTTCAATTGCCAAATTCTGAACTTTTCTTTGAAACTATCGATGATTAGGCAGATTTTCTGTCCTGCCCCCTGTAAGCGAAGCCGCACGTAAAAAGTGCCCTCTACTCTGATGCGCTATTGTGCTCGTAGCCCTGATTCTATTCCCCGACGCGTCCTGAACAACCACCTGCATTGGCGTTTCAGGCGTATTACTTAGGATTACCAGACGCTCGAGAGGGTCCATGCGATCGGCCAGAGTTCTTAGGCCTATCTTAGGGTCCCCTAAAGCGACTTGCACTTGTGCTAAACTTTGCTGTAACTGCTGCACACTTGCAGTGAGTGTGGCCAATATGCCCTTTATCTGATTAAATTGCGATCCTCATTCTTCCTTACTGAAAAGTGCCCTGCGCTGGGGGGCCCCGGCTGAGTCGCTAGCCGGAATCGGCACTTCGATGGTGGCGGGCGCCGACGCTTCTCCCGAAGCATTCTGACTGATTACCAATTGCTCAATCTCTGCCATTTCGCTAGCCATCTTTTTTTATAATTTCCTTTAATTCCGCGTTTTCCTTCTGAAGGTTCGTTACCTCGACGTCCCTAGCTTGCTCAGGGAGTGGGTCGCCTGGGCCACGAGAGGGTCCCGCTTCGCAGCCGCTACGAAGCTTATCAGCTCAGGTTACGTTTGACATCCTCTTGTTCTGCTGGCTGATGCTGTAACCGGATCGGGTCCTAGAGACGGAGTGGCTGCGGGAACGGCTGGTGGACTTTGCCCTGGATCCGGATTTTCCCTGGACTTCGATCTCCTTCTGGAGCTTGAACGGCGTTCGGAAGGCCCGGAGGTAGCCGGCGGAGAGGGACTCCTGGATCTGGAGCTTCCGCAGGACGCGGAGCGACCGGCATGGGCCGGGAACTGTCGGTCGTCCTTGGCGAAGGCCGAAGACTTGCTTCGGTTGTCACGGGATCACTCTCCGCGTCTGCATCTGAGGAGGCACGGTGTCTCGTACCTCTCCTTGCACTCCTTGGTGGTGGTGAGGTGCCGACCGCCGGGCAGTCTGCACTCGGGGTCGCACTTGTGTTGTTCGTCCGGGTTGGCGATGCCAGATCCCCTGCACACGGCTTCGTCTGGACAACGGTGCCCGAGGCGACCACAGGCGTGTTACACCTCTATTTGATTTTCTTACAAGGTACACTGACGAGCGTACCGCCGTACGAGACGTACTTTGGCACCTTATAGCCGTTGAAGACCACAACAACGGTACCCGTGTTCTTGATTCGTTTGCACCCCAAGGCGTGCGGGTTCTGCGAGGTGACAATCTTGCGGTCAAGCTCCTCCGGGTCGTCACTTGGTGCTTTGCAACGGATGAACCCTTGCACGTGGAGTGGGGCGCCGCTTCCTACGCGTTGACTTCGTGCTGCTGACCGCCAGCGGCGATGCATTCGACCTTGACCTAACGGGTCGCGTGCTCTCTGCTTCTGTTGGGGGTATTGACGACCATGACGTTTTGTTGAAAATTCGGGCACATTGTGTCCGAGTCCCGCGTCACCGTGTCGAGGTCAACCGCGTTCCATTTGGCCTCGGCGACAACGGTCGGGCCCACCTTGCTGATGTTCAGACCTCCCTCGGCATAACGGTGTTCTTCGCGTCGTCTTTGGGCAGCGGAGGCATCATTTCACTCCAAGTAATCTTGACTTTATCTCTGCTGCATTCTTGATGACCTTGGGCGGCCACATCGTCGTTTGGGCTAGCGCCGGCGGAAATGGCGCCAGCTCGCTCGACGGGTGCCGATTGGCTCGGGAGCGCCTGGCAGCTATTGTTTGCCATCCGGAATTCTTGGAAAACTCTTGGGGAGTCAGAGGCTCCCCTTCCACTTCCATCACTGCATAGTCTCAGTGTCCGCACAAGCGAGAAAAGAGGCGGAAGCTGCAGAAAGTGATAAATGAACGCAGCCAGCCAGAAAAGGCAAAGAAGAAGAAGACGTGCAGAAAATGTATCATGGCGACAAGAATGGCTCCTGGCTCAGTTTTTCTGTACCTACTGAAAACCTAGCATCTATATTTTGGTGCCGAACACCCACGTGCGAACGCGCCTTCCTTCTACGCGCGGCGACCAGGAATCAACTCTCGCTTCACGTAGCAGGCGGTGAGGAATCGACGGATACAGATCGTGGATGCGAAGATCGGCGTTGGTACAACGACTTCGGCCAGCAGCATTCTGTACCCAATAGATTGACTCAAAGACAAGCGATCTGCACGACGCGCGCAGAACACGAACATAATTCTGGAAGATAATTCTTGCTTGACTGCGCTAACTTCGAAATCGCGAAGCTCGCAGCTATAAAGGAACGACTCTCGGACAGCAACGACGAGCTTTCGCAGATCAACGAGCTATATGAGCACTATATTCCGACAGAAAATATCGAACAGGAGTATACAGCTATAGCTGAATGCCAGCATGAAGCCGTTAGCATTCTTGCTGAGCTACAATGCCGAATATCCCAAATGGAGAGAGATCGGAACGGCCATGATCAAGCTCCCAGTGGTGAAAGCCCAGAAGCACCGGCTTTCAGAAACAAGGCAACCGCGATATTCATGGCGCTCCGGTTACATCAGCTCAATATCCCAACGTTCAGAAGTCACATGGCACAGTGGGCAGGCTTGGGCAGCAATTTGAACAAGTTGTCCACCTCAACAGTGACCTGACGCCTTCCACTAAATTCTATTACCTGAAGAGCTTCCTACCAGTTGACGCAGCAGCAGCAATCGCGGGCTTGCCCACGACCGAATCATGTTACGCCGACGCTGTTGCAATGTTGAAGGAACGATTCGGCGACAAAACAACGGTTATTCAGCACCATTTGATGGCTCTGAGTAATCATACGAACGCTACATCAACCAACGAAATCCGCGGTTTTCGGAGATTGTGTGATGCCACGCAACTGAATATTCGCTGCCTTGGAGCCCTGAACGTGCATACTCTGACATATCCAGCTATGCTCATCGACATATTGCGGCAGGGTCTACCACAGGACATCAGTCTTTCCTTCGCTCGAGAAAAACGACACCGTGCCTTGACACAATCATCTGACGTACGTGCTGCTCAAGTGTCTTTGTCGGGTGCACCAGCAGATGCGTCAACTGCCTCGGATGCCGAGTTGAACGACATTTTACTGTTCATGCGAGTGGAGCTAGGAAGCAGCCAGCAGCACGCGTTCCCACATCCAAGGCCTTCTGTTGAAGATCGCACGGACAGCACACACAGTGGCATCCCAACGGCGTCATTTTTGCACGCCTCGTCTGTCGCAAGGTGGGGATGTTTCTTCTGCCACACTCATCAACATGGGACGCGAAGCTGCAGCGCCGATATCCCTCTTGCTGTCCAGAAAGAGCAGCTGAAAAAGGACAACCAGTGCTTGCGCTGCACGTCAAGGGGACATCGAACGAAGGATTGCCGAGTCCAGCTCACTTGCAGCTCCTGCCGCGCAAGACACGCTTCAAGTATGTGCGACCGACTTACAAGGCTACCACGACGGTAACAGGAAAATCAAGAAGCACCACAGTGTGCGTTTCTTCTAATGGGATTTATTCCTGCTATGAAACACCAGCCAGCAAACAACTATTCAATGACAATGCGGTCTACCTTTAGACATATTGCACCGACATAGTCAACGACAAGATCAAATGCATTCGCGAGATTCTGGATGTAGGTAGCCAGAGGACCTTTATTCAGCAAGATATAGCTCGTAAGCTTAACCTCAAGTTGGTCAGACAGACACGGTTAGCACTGAATATATTCGGAAGCGCTTGCTCTTCAGCACCATAAATTGGTTGAAATACAGCTTCGTGGTTGAAATACAGCTTCGAAACAGATACAACAATGCTAACATTCGCATAGAAGCTGTAGTCTTACCGGCCATTTGCCAAGATGTGACTGTGCCGTCTGCCAACAATACATTCATTCAAGGATTAAGAGGACAAGGAAAGTTTCTGGCGAACGACTACTGGCCTAAGAGCGCACCTGACACCGGAATCGGTTTGCTAATAGGTTCGGACTATCTCTGGCAAGTAATCACTGGCGAAGTCATCCGATGCCCAGACGCTCCAGGTCTTGTGGCGATCGATACTCTTTTCGGTTGGACAATACAAGGACCAATCTCCGGTACTCATCTGGTCAGCGTCTTGCGAGCGGATGCAGTGGAAGAATCTGCAGCGGAAATCTCATGGCATTTCCCGAAGGTAAAATCTGTAAGCATCATTTTCTACAGGCAATGTCTTTCTTGTAAACATCTGCAGTTTAAGCAGACTATCAAGCAGTCTGGCGGCCGATACTCTCTAGTACTACACCACAAGTTAAACAACGTAATCGGAGAAGACAGAACACTTGCCCGGACTTCGAAGGAGAGTTTCTTTGTCGACGACTTGCGGCCTGGAGACGACAGTTTTCACCAAGCCTTATATGAGGACAACAAGGCAAAGTCAATTTTGGGCAACGCCGTAATGAGCCTTCGGAAATTTGAAACAAACGACAGCCAACTCCTGGAAGATTGTGATGAAAACAAAGCGTGTCTACAAGAATGTGACAGCTGTGCCGCAGCAGTTCTAGGTATGCGGTGGAACACCAACAAAGATTACTTGCAATGTTCTTCAAATGCACTAACGAAGTTGCTAGTTTCGGTCAAGGTGGACACGAAGGGGACTACACCACGAACTTCCATAATATTTAGTCCTTCTCTGGCATGCTGTGCACGCTTACTCGTCGGGAATTCAGTCATCGCTAATCCGGATCCCCACTCATGTGACACATCAGCTTGTCATTGTACTACCATGAATGGTGTGATCAGGAAGTATCGTCAGGACCTTCATCGTGGGGAAAGGTGGAAAACGGAGTATCTCCTAAAATTAAGACATCCGTAAGGACGCCCTCCAAGATCCAAGCGATGTATTATTGTAGACGGCGTCGAATTACTACAAGACAAGAAAAATCGGTCTTTGTGGCCGCTAGGTTGATTATTGGAAGAATACCATGGTCGTCATGGACTGGCGGGCTTACACCATCAAGACACAAGATGTGTTTAAAAGACCCGCTCAAGCTCTGCATCACCTGGAAATGCCTACTACTTCTGGGGAGGGGCAGTATGTATAAAATCATAAATAAACGAGGCCAGCCAGAAAAGGCAAAGAAGAAGAAGTGGAGATCATCACTGCGGCACGATGGCTCCTGGCTCAGTTTTACAGCGAAAGCTGTTATGAGATCATTTCACCGGCCGTTTTTGGCACCGTAGTTGTCCGCCGCCGCCGCCGCCACCGCCGGTGTCCGTAACCAGTATCGCTCGAAATAAGAAAAAAAAACGAAATAAGAAAAAATTCCAGGATGGAACGAGGTCCGACCCTGGGTCCTCTGCGTGGGAGCCCAGTATTCAACCTCTGAGCCATGCCGGTGCTTGAAACTGCTTTGCAAGAAGGTCCTATACAGGCTTCATGTCGGGAAAGAACCACATTAGCAGATGCAATATAGCGTGGTAGAACAGGAAAATAAGCACCAAGCGTCGCACAACGCGAATTCTGTAACGAGGCGTCACACAATGCGAATAGCGCGACGAGAAGGTTGTTGAATGCTTCCAACCCATTACAAAGGGATCTGCCATCATTCTTCATCGTCATCAGGCACAGCATCAACAAAGTGCGCATAATGCCTTCGACCCCCCCCCCCCGTCTCTCTCCCACGTCAACGTATGTTATATAGCCTGACGGGACAGGGAAAGAGCGACCGGGCGTCACCCAATGCAAATTACATAACTGGTGGGCCGTTTAAAGATTCCAACCCATTACAAAGGGCTGAGCCATAATTCTTCATCGTCATCAGTCGTCGCGTCAACAAAGTGCACATAATGCCTTGCAGACGTGTAGCTGGTGCCTTGCTTCTCCGCAGAATGACGAATAATGGATAGTAGGTGCTTCCCAACTTCACAAAAATTGTGATTTATGGCGTAGTGGGTACCTTTCTCGTGTAATTGTATTGTAGCCCCAAGAGGGCTTAACGGGCTCTAGAAACGCCGCTCGTCCAGCTTTCGCTGTGACTGTGCTGCGGTTTCAGCGCAGGCCTGGCGTTTTTTTTTCTGTACCCGCTGATAAAGTAGCATCTACAGACGCCGCAGCACCTCGCCGCGTCAGTGCAAATGCGGTTAGCGGTTGCTCCGCAGCGGCGTGGTCCGGACGAAAAAGGGCTATAATATGACAAAACGTCCACCCACCTCCAAACATCAAACATCGACGTGATCGCCACAACTTTACGAGTCTGTTGGTACCGAAACCTTCGAGCTGGGCGAATTTTCAGAAGCGGGAGCCAGTCCTCACACATCCGCAACCCATAGATCTCCCTCACCACGTCCACGCAACTGCGCTCACGCGCTACCGTAGCGCAGCGCTCTCAAACGTGCTTCCGCCGAAACAGCAGGCGGGCGAACCGTCAACCTGTCGCTTCTCCGGGATGATGGCGTTTACTTGCGGTGTGCGGCAGCCGATGCTTACAGCAGCGGCTGCTCATTTGCTCCGGTTGTTGCGCTCGGTGCACGTTTGAGAGCGCTGCAGTACCGTAGCACACGAAGGCAGTAAGGTGGTAATATTTCTCCGGGTTTTTTTTTAAACGGCGGAAAAAGTCACTACGTAGCATGTAAAGTGGGGATGGAAAGAAACGTGAAGAGCGCTGCGCGCTGTTTTCCTCACGCTGCGATTTGGTGAGGAAAACAAGATGCTAGAATGGTTCTTGATTGTATTATAGAAGATTCTACTGGCTTTCCATTACCATGCAGGCTACAATCGCTTGAAAATATGTGCGAAACAGTGGACAATGAAGATACCGCACTGTTCGAGTTTATTTGCATCCCTCCTGTACGTTTCCACAAAAAAATTGTTCGGTCGTTTTGGAATGCCCTCTGGAAACTGTAACGAAACGCACTTCGCCCTAAAATGAATGTTATACATGTTGCATAAATCATCTTAGTGAATTAACAAATTAAGCGATATTATAAAAATACGACATGGTTTACCCCATGACGGTGAACCATGTCGTTGGTTTCATTCAGTTGAGGTTAACCACTTCTCTGTAAATATCTGGTTCCAGTTACGCGAAGCACTCTGTATAAACATGATACAGGCTGCACCCCTAAAAAGTATGACAATAGAGCATGATCTATCGTCAACTTAGATCTTAAGGTAGGACAAGAAAAAACTCAGTGCCTATGAAAAATAGCGTAAAAGTGCTCGTGGGGGCACTTATGAGAAAAACGGGGCACGTGGTGATATGTTTCTTAAATCCCCTCCCTAGTCTCTTTTCATTTTTTTTTAAATTTCATTCCTTATAATGCAAACTCAATTTAGCTATTTTCATAAATCATAAGCAGAATTTTTGTTACTGTATACTCCAGGCACGCTCAGACTATTCTACTTTGGTCTTCAATATCGCCTTTACATGACAGTAAACTCACATGAAATTTATGTGAGTACTAGCAATGAAGCAGGCAGTTAAAAATAAATATAAAGCACAAAAGGAATTTAGGAACAGGCTACGAAAGACATATTGCAGTAAACAGACGGGAGAAAGTACACAGAAGCCCTGGTAATTGGGGATGCAAACGGACAAATTACTTTATAATGGTTGTGCTAACAGACAAATTATCATTAAAAGAATTTTGTAACAATTTGGCAGGAAGAACAAAGATGCAGTACGCCAGAATATTGTATTGTTTCTAGCATCGGCAACGGGGGTGCGACGGTTGTTATTATCGCATTTGTGTATAAGTGAATCTCATCGTATGTAAGTGAAGCGAACATCCACGACTTATCACACATCGCTGATATGCGAAGGCAGCGACAGGCAAAGGAACCCCATTCTTGCATTCTTGAGAGTGCAAACAAAGCACAACGCGAGAAAAACTTCGATAAGGACTAGGGGTGTGCGAATAGTGAAATTTCATCTCGAATCGAATTCGAATCGAATAGTACCGAATAGTGGCCGAAAATATCGAATATCGAATCGAATATCGAATACCATAGTTTTTATGGAAAATTGAAAGAAACAACAACAGTAATGTTGTGATTCATCGTCATGAGTGCTCAGGGCTCCAAAACCTTCGGGCGCCCGTTCACAGCAGCGTTTTAACTGCGCGCCGGAAGGATGGACGTTTCTGAATGTGCGGTGTGGTACGCCAGTGACACAGCGGGAACAAATTTTTCAATGTGAAGCCAATCAGCGAGGGTTTCGCGGGTCAAAGTCGGGACGTCATACGGTGCTTGCGGCATGCGCGACCGAACAACGCAAGTCCGTGCTTTCGTTTCGGAAGCGAAGTTGTGAAGGCCTTGACATTTTTCTCGTGTGTTTTTTTACCTGCAGAAATGACATAATCTCCTATCATATAGACATGCTCTCGCCTTTGAACCAAGATATCACCGAAAGTTTTAACGAGAGGCTGATCGACTGTAACGATCTTAGCGTTAGTTTAAGCCACGCCACCCTAACCAAGTTGCACCATTGACCTTTGTCGCGCTTTAGATATTTGTCCTGTCGAATTATTCGAAACTTCGAATACTAGCTATTCGAAAGTCGAATCGAATTATTCGATGACGTATTATTCGATTCGAATTCGAAAGTCGAATATTCGCACACCCCTAATAAGGACACTATAGCGGCATCAGAATTTGAGCGGAAGACGCCGCACGCATCGGAGTACGCAACGCAGTACCATGGCTACGAGCGAATGTCATACCACTGACACAACTAAAACGCAAGTAAACATCGAGAAAACAAAAGGTCGCATGCACATAGACTTTCGCGCGCTATGTTTTGTCGAGATAGCCCGAGTGCCATCATGTGACTTTGCTCCACCAATAGGGACGCGTAGACGCGTGTGCTCGTTGAAGCACTGTGGCGGCAAAAATAAAAGAATGTCGCTGTCGCCTAGTTTTATTCTGGTTGTTTTATGGTAGCAGTATCAGCTAGAGAAGCGAAGTTCAGCCGACGTTTATTGCTTCGCTCGGTGGTGTTTCTATGGAAGTATTTTGTAGCTTACATTATTGAATGTATTATTGAATGTAGCGATACAATTTTGAATGTATCAGAAAAATTGATACAGATAATCGTTTTGCGGGACGCATCGCAATGCAGATACCAGATACCCAAAGAGTATCTAAGATACTATCTAAGATATGTAATGTAACAGTATGGAGAGCTGGGCGAGTTGGTCTGAGGACATTCTTAATGAACATATGAAGTTATTGGATAATACCAATAACTCCCATCTAGCCGAGCATTGC
This sequence comes from Rhipicephalus sanguineus, assembly GCF_013339695.2. Taxonomy (NCBI): domain Eukaryota; kingdom Metazoa; phylum Arthropoda; class Arachnida; order Ixodida; family Ixodidae; genus Rhipicephalus; species Rhipicephalus sanguineus. Next base: position 123,466,514 of record NC_051184.2, read on the forward strand.
AGGAACTGCCAATGTCATCCTGTGTGGTGTGATGCTAACGTTTTGTTTTATCATAAAGACAAGATAACTCGGCAAATAGTTGAACCTTTCCATATTAGAAGGTCTGCTGATAAATGCGTAATCAACCCGTTGATTGCACTAACTGACAAGGAGTTCACCTTTCTGAGTAGCACTTGACTTTTAAAATCTGCTGCAAGACGTAGATATTTCTGCAAAATTACTGTCATGATATGTTTTTTTCTTATGTTTCCTTATGCCTTGCTTGTTTGTTTGTTTGATTCTTTTTACGCACATGGGCTGTTGAGGTACCCTGGGTTATATATTTCGTGTACTTCCTTCGATAAACTTATTTGCGAGTTCGCGCCCGTTTGTCTTCTCGCCTTTCGTTTTCGTCTTTTGTGTTCGCGCCCGTAACGCGGGGCCCGCTGGTTGCTCTCGGAGATGGAGACCAATTTTTTTTGCAGTACGTCTTTGCGGTTGTAGTGTACTTCAGGTCTCCTTCGAGGTTCGCCTGCGCGTGTACGCGGCGGTTTGGTGTACTGGGGCTTTTGTTAGCAGGTTCCCTTTGTGTTTATATCGTCTCTCTTCTATTTCTATGGCGACCGCTTCTTAGCTCGCGGAGATGGACAACAATGTTCTTCTGTGGCAGGCTTAGCTTTTCTTTGGAGGTTTTTCTTGGTTAGTATTTGGTTAGGGCTCCCCGTTCCTACCTGGGAGTGGCCCTCAGTCCTCCCCCTTTGAAATGGAGGTGGATTCCATCAGGACCTAAATAAAGTCTTACAGCGAAAGTTGTTATGATATCACAACGGCACTAGGGTGAAGGTCTGCCACCACCCCCGCCGGTGACCGTAACCACTATCGTGCTAAATAAAAACATGAAACGAGAAAATATTTCTAGGAACGTCGGCCAGTCTTACTGGCTATCACTGTCAACTATGCAGGAAGGAAAAGTAAGGAGAGGCACTGACGTCACATTCGTGAAGCCTCCACATCGCAAACACCCGCATCGCCTCCTAGCGAAGGAGCCTCGAAACATTTCGCGAGTTCCGTCGTGTCTTTTGCAGGACCTAAATAAAGTCTTACAGCGAAAGTTGTTACGATATCACAACGGCACTAGGGTGAGTGTCCGCCACCACCCCCGCCGGTGACCGTAACCACTATCGTGCTAAATAAAAACGTGAAACGAGAAAAATATTTCTAGGAACGGGGGCCAGTCTTACTGGCTATCACTGTCAACCATGGAGGAAGGAAAAGTAAGGAGAGGCCCTGACGTCACATTCGTGAAGCCTCCACATCGCAAACACCCGCATCGCCTCCTAGCGAAGGAGCCTCGAAACATTTCGCGAGTTCCGTCGTGTCTTTTGCAAGCGCATGCGCGCTTCGAGCCTTTTTTTTCGCGGCGCAGTCGATTCACGCATGCTGCTCCTTGTGTGTGTTCTTTAGGAAAGCTACGCAATGCCCAGCTGTTGCGTATGGTTGCGTATACCCGGTCCGAATCGCGTGCACTGCGAAAAGTAGCGGGTGTCACTTTTCATGTGTACGTACACGTCCGCTTCATTGCTGGTCACTATTGCGTGGTATTCATGCGAAGCTCTCGGATGTGCGCTCTGTTGCTTCTTACTCATTGTGTCAACTCAGAACACACGTGAACTCTTGTTTTTGGCGTCTGACGCGCCGTACATAACATGCGCCGAAGGCATCCTATGTTTTTAAAGGCTGTGTCGTTCATCGAAAGGGCAATAAACTTATGTTGTTGTTATCGGACTACGTGAAGTATGTATTGTGCGGTGTGCGCTCGCTGCGTGCTTGTTGTGTGTGTACTGGAATTACAAACTTTACGTGCACGATCGCGTATACAATACAGCGGTGTCCTCTTTTCGACGTGAAGTTACGTCAACTATAGGTTGGCGTTGCGCCGAATAGCTACTACGCTCACTCCATATACACGAACAAAGAACCGCTAATCCGGCAACAGATCGGGAAATCGGGCTACGAGAAAAAGAAGGCCTAGCGGCCAGCAGAACGCGTAAGTCACTGCTAGGTGAGTTCGAATACGATGACGCAGGGGCTGAACGTTTTTGATCACGGCACGTACCGGTATTCTGTACTGTTGCACAAAAACGTTCCACGAAGAATTTTAGCACGCAGCACTCGGGCCTGCCACGCACGAACAGCCTGGTAAACGTCTACTTGCAACATTTTACTGCGTGCGAACCGCACAATACGCGCTAAGTTTACGCTGGGACTGCAAGTCTGCGCAGAAGCTAACCACCGCGGAGAGCACGCCGCGGGGCGTCTGCTGTTTTGTTTGCCCCATAAATCTGACGTCACTTTCGCCACACTTTTCGCAATGCATTGAAATACGATAGGGCCTCTCCTTAGTATTCCTTCCTCCATGCTGTCAACCGAGCATGATAATCTCTTACGGTGGCTAAGGTTCTATGCCATTGAGCTCGCTCTTCAAAATCAAGCAATAGTGACAACCTGGGCGGCCGATACCACCTGTGTTGCGTGTTAATCTTTGCTTCCACCCACCCCCTACCTAGCGATAGGTAAGCAGCGACTCAGTGTTCTCGGCCATGGCCTTGGTGAGAGCGATGGTCTTTGAGGCCCTTATACATACAATAGCGAGAGCTGTCATGGGATCAATCAAGAGCCGATTTTGGCGCCATAGTTGTCCGCTGCCGCCGGTGCCCATAACGGCTATTGCTCGAAAGAAAAAAATGAAGAAAGAAATTCTAGGCGCGCGTTGTATTTGAACCCGGACCCGCTGCGTCGCAGTCGAGTATTCCACTACAAAGCAACACTGGTGCTTGATACTCCTACGCAATAATGCCTTATACAGGTCTAATGCCCGGCAAGCAATCGCGTTAACATATGTAATATAGCACCCTACAAGAGTAAAATAATAACCAGCGTCAGACAGGGTGAATTGCGCAACGAGTGACCGGGTCGTTGATTGCTTCCAACCCATTACAAAAGGGTCAGCCGAATAATTCTTTATCGTCATCAGGCACAGTACAAACGAAGTGCACATAATGCCTTACAGATGTGTAGCGGGTACCACGCCTCCCAGCAGAATGACGAATAATGGCATAGTGGGTGTTTTTCTACTGCATGGAAGTTTCTACTGTCCCAAGAGAGCCTACAGCAGGCTCTAGAAATGCCGCTTCTCCAGCTTTCGGTATAACTGTACAGTGTGGTCCGCACTGGCCTGGCGATTTTTCACAGCGAAACCTGCTATGAGATAACAATAACGGCAGTTTTTGGCGCCGTAGTTGATGCCGCCACCACCGCCGCCGGTGTCCGTAAGCACTATCGCACGAAATAAGGAAACATATCCGCAATGCAACGGGGTTCGAACCTGGGCCCTCTGCCTAGCAGCCCAGTGTTCAACCACAGAGCCATGCCGGTGCTTGAAACTCCTTTGCAAAAAGGCCCTATACAGGATTAAAGTCTGACAGGAACCACATTACCTTATGCAATATAGCATCATAGAAGAGTAAAATAACAACCAGGCCGTCACAGAGTGCCAATTCTGTAACCAGGCGACCCACAATGCGAATTGCGCAACGAGTGGGTTGTTAAATGCTTCGAACCCATTACAAAGTGATCTGCCCTAATTGTTCATCGTCATCAGGCACAGCATAAACAAGGTTCACATAATGCCCTAAAGGTGCTTAGCGGTTATCACGGTTATTATTATTATTATTATTGTTATTATTATTATTATTATTATTATTATTATTTTATTTTACCGTCAGGGCTTTAGAGCATTGTAGAGGGGAGAGGCAAAAAACACACATGTAAAAAAAACTACTCAAAGTACAGAAAGAACGAAATATTGAATATTAAGAAAAACGAGAAAAAATCCTTCATGAAATGCAAGTCATAAAAACAACGGTACACTATCGCATGAGCGGCTTTCAACGCATAGTACATGGGAGATGTTATTGTCTGATGGAATGCGTCAGGCTTAGTAATACTGGCGATTGATGCTGATAGAAGATTCCAGTCACGACATGTGTTCGGAAGAAAAGATTGGGAAAAGGTGAATATGTTACTTCGAGGGATATGCACTTTGTGATAAGCGTGATAAGCGCGATTTGCACTTTGTGATAAGCGGGATAAGCGCGATTTTAAATTGTGATTGTGATAGCATATTTTTTAATGCGCAAAGGCGAGCTATTTTTTCTGCGCGTGAAGAGCGGAGAGAGATTAGGTCTAATCTTCATGGCAGTTACACTGCATGTTCGATGACAGTTGGAAAGAATAAAACGTGAGGACGGGTTTTGATAGCCTCAAACTTGTTAGCGAGTGTTACGTGGCCGGGATGGCATACACATGCGGCGTACTCTAGTATTTGACGAGTGTAGGTGATGTGCAGCTGTTTCTTTAAAAATATAGGCGCAACAGGAAAGTTTCGTTTTAGATAACCGAGCATGCGATTAGACTTGGATGTGACGTGATTAATGTGGTCGGACCATGATAGCGAGTTAGTGATGTGATCACCAAGATACTTATGAGACCGAACATATTCAAGTGAGATTGCGTTCGAACTGCAGGAATAGTTAGCGATGGATATGTGGTTACGTGAAACTCTCACCGCTTTACATTTAGAAATGTTAAGTTCCATTTGGAAATGCTACACCAATGTAAAATGTTGTTTAGGTCCGTTTGTAAGGTTTCGTAGCCGGAATCATGTGTGATTTTGCGGTAAATCACACAAGCCTCACCACGGTGGTCCAGTTGTTATGGCGCTCGACTGCTGACCCGAATAGGGGAGAATATGTTGGCAAATAGGGGAGGACATATTGGTAGACAAGTCATTGATATTTTTTTTTATAATTGACCAAAAACAGAACCTTGAGGTATGCCTGAACGCGCGGGTAGTTTAGAGAAATAATATCGTTAGCGCAAAGAAACTGAGTGTGGCTAGAAAGAAATTCTTTTATCCAGTTTAGTAATAAAGGGTCAATGCGCAAGCAATGTAATTTTAGTAGGAGCAGTTCATGGTTAACCTTGTCAAACGCTTTGGCGAAATCTAAAAAATCTAAAAAAATGCAGTTAATAGTCGCACCAGTGCCAAGAGCAGCGTGCAGGTAATTAGTAAATGTTATACGTTGTGTTTCGCACACAAAAATTACGAAAACCACGCTGGCAGCTATGGAAGAAGTTATTTTATTCCAAATGTTTAACGAGGGTAGAGTAAATTATGTGCTCCATTAGTTTGCACGCGACCGATGCAAGAGAAATAGGACGATAATTACGGGGGTTATGTCTTTCACCACACTTATGAAGTGGGATCACATTAGCGGTTTCATGTCTTTAGGTAGACAGCTATCCTGGAACGATTTAGTACATATGCAGCCTAAGAATATGGAACTGTGTTTTTTTTATATTCTACTGAAATTTAGAGTTGATTGAGCGATGATGACCGTTTTTGCCTATTATTAAGTATCGCAATACCGGTTGTATCAAATGTAATCGGACCCATGGGAAGAAAGTCTACATTCTGCATGCATGGACGATTGTTAATGATGGAGTCAGAGAAAGAGGAAGCAAACGTTTCATTCAGTAATGAAGCACAGTGATGCTTTGGGATTGGATTACCGAGTTCATCGACAAGGCATAGAGTTAATTCGTCTTTCGGCTTGAATACATTCCAAAACTGCTTTGGGTTAGTTTGTAACAATGCTGGTATTGCAGAGTGAAAGAAATGGTATGACACTTTTGAGAGCATCATTGTAGGACGTAGCTGCTGTTTTATAGATGGACCAGCGTTCGGCGCTTTGCAATCGTTTCACGGCATGAAACAGCCGTAATTTTTCATTCGATAACCTTTTACGGTGCCTAGAATAACAAGGCGCGTTAGAATTACTGTATATAGTTCTTAGAGGGACATGTTGGGCAGTTAGTTCAGCAACCTTTACTTTGAATGGCTACCACAGTGTTTCAACGGGTTTATGATAATAATCTAAAAGAAACTCATCGCGAAAGAGCAGAGACTGAAGTTAATAGCTTGAAAATCTGCTTTGCTGCAGTGTCTTATCTGTTTCAACTGTATACATGGGCTGGGTGCAGGAAAAGAAATGGTAAAGTGAGGTACGTCATGATCGCTAAAGCCAGGTGTGTGTTTTACAGAAGAGGTGATATCAGGAACTGATGTTATTATCAAGTCAAGCAGTGACGCTGAGGTGGGCGTGACACGTATTGACCGAGTTACTAATTGAGAGAGATTGAAGTCCAAGCTTGCATGAATAAACTGTTAGCTTCAGCGGACGATGAAAATGAGGAGAGGTATGGTTCGGAGCATTGAATGTGTGGACAATTGAAGTCACCAGCAAGAAAAATAGGCACTGCGAGAAATTTGACAGTCATTTCACTCAGCGAGTCATCAAACGCCCCAGAAAACCCACTGGCGCAAATAACAGGCACCAAGAAATAATTTCTAGAAATTGATTGTTAAACAGCATCAGAGTGGTTCCAAACTACTAACACTTGAAATTAAGAAACTCTCGAAGGTTTTGTTCACAGTAATCATTGCACCACCACCAATCCTTTTTGTTGCAATGAAACAGCTCGTTTATCTTTATTACACTTGACTACCAAGTTTCACTTAGTATCACATCTGCTTACGAAATGATTAGAGCGTTGAGGCTCTCTTTTTTATTACTCAGGCTGTGGATGTTCGTATACAGAATAGGTATAGGAAACAAATTGCCACCGCCCCTCGCCATATCCTATTTTTTGTGGCTTGCGTTCAACCAGAGCGCATTACCCAGGCGAGAAAGAGGCATTCTGACAAACCGGGAAGTTGGCGAAGGCTTACACACATTGTTTGAAGGATTACTATATTCTTCGCTAATACGTTCGTGCTCGCTGCCTTTGCCGGGAACGTAAATATACTACTAACCACCTGAGAGAAGTTTGTTGCGGGTTAACTAAGTGGTTATGCTGAGCGTTTTGCTAAACTCGCTCAGTATTTTTCCGGGCAATGCGTGTAGCGAGCGAATAGTCTTGCTTTATAATGAGTTTAGTGCCAGAAAGCCGAGAAGGCTTTGAGAAAAGTAATTCTTTCGTTTTGTGTGCAGCAAAATTGGCAATAATTGGCCTGCTACTTCCTGCTCTGTATCGTCCCAAGCTATGGGCACGTGCAATGAAATCTGACGAAAGCTGCAGCTCTAGTTTGCACGATGCAAGCGCGATAATTTTTGCTCTTGATCGCTCCCTGTTTTCTAGAGGATTATCCGCGATGCCAAAGAAAAGCAGGTTGTCCCGCCTAGACCGAGCCTCAGCGTCAAGTTTTGTGCGCAATGTAGTTCTTTTTCAGTTGTGGACACACATTCACGTGTGCGGCAGACGTCTTGCTCGAATCCCTCAAAGCAAGCTGGTTGTTGTTCCATTGAATTCCAAGCGTTCATTATATAATAATATCTCGGGTTTAACGTCCCAAAACCTGGATATGATTATGAGAGCCGCTGTAGTGGAGGGCTCCGGAAATTTCGACCACCTGGGGTTCTTTAACGTGCATCTAAATCTAAGTACACGGGCCTCAAACATTTTCGCCTCCATCGAAAATGCAGCCGCCGCGGCCGGGATTCGATCCCGCGACCTTCGGGTCAGCAGTCGAGCGCCATAACCACTAGACCACCGTGGCGGGGCTCCAAGCGTTCATTAATGCACGATACAGTGGTGACTAAGGTAGTGTGGGCAGCTTTAAGGTCGTCGATTGCTTGGGCAATGTGACTTTGGTTTGTCTCAATTCCTATGCATCGAGTATTTGTTTCTTTCACCATTTTAAGTATTTCATAAGTAAGATTTTGCTCGTCTTCGCACAACGCCAAAAACAAGGCACAGAAAGGATAGAGCAGGACGCTGGGGCATGAAAGTACAACAATGCATCGGTTATCTGATCGATGAGACTTAACAGGAGGTAATAAACTGCAAGTAACCTGCGTAACGATGCTATAAGAAGCGTGAATGCCACATTAAGGTCGTGCGTCCATGCGCACTGGTGATAAGATCCGTTGGATGGGCTTTTAAAGGATCCGGCAGGTGTGAAGTCGATGTCACTGTGGCTGTGACACTCCGAGCAAAGGCCAACTGTGGGAAATGGTACGTGGCACCGCTGACCGTAAGCAGCAAGGGCGGTCGTGCGCCACGAACACACCAGTCAGGGGCGGTCGCATGAGGGTCCCGTGTCGAAACCACCATCTGTCAAGACCGTGAACGCGGCGCCGTCCGCACAGCCGGTAAATCCAATGAAACCAAGAAGCTGCGTAACGATGAATAAGAAGCGTGGGTGATACATTTTGGTTGTGCGTCCACGCCCACAGAATGACGAAAATGGCATAGTGGATGCTTCCCTATTTCGCGAAAATTAGGATGACTCATAGCGTAGTGGGTTCCGCGCAAGTGCACTTGTATAGGTTGCCACGGAAGCCGATAACGCCCCCTTATGCATTTCTGACGGTCTCAACAAGTTCATTCCCCCTCTTTCTCTCTCTCTGTCTCTCACCTTAACGTATGTTATATAGCGTGGTGGGAGAGTGAAATAGCGACCGGGCGTCACAAAATGTGAATTACGTAACTAGTGGCTCGTTTAAAGCTTCCAACCCATTAGAAAGGGCTCAGTTACAATTGTTCATCGTCATTAGTTCTCGCATCGATAAAGTGAACCTAATGCCTTACATATGCGTAGCTGGTACCTCATGTCTCCGCAGAATGAATGACTGCGTAGTAAGTGCTTCCCAACTTCACAAAAAATATGACTAGTGGGTACGTTGCATGCGCACCTATATTATTAGCCCCAAGACAGTTTACAACGGGCTCTAGAAGTGCCCCTCTTCCAGCTTTCACTGTGATTGTGCTGCGTGTTGCGCGTAGGCCTGGCGTTTTTTATCTATCCATCGATGTCTGTGCGGTTCTAAAGTGATTCGGGTCTCCTCCAAGGTTCACCTTCGCGTGTACGTGGCGGTTTGGCGTACTCTAAGTTCTGTTTGCAGGTTCCCTTTGCTTTTCTGTCGTCTATCTTCTAATTCCGTAGCGACCACCCGTACCTTGGCACGTCGGGTAGACCCTTGGACTGGGGAGCTGCAGCAGGGATACGAAGAAGCAGTTGAAACCGGTGGTTAGCTACCGCAACTTGACGAATCGGCCCCGTTGTCTTCGGACCACGTTACCGCCCTTCTCACGGCCTGGAGGACTGCTGCCATGCGCGCAGGCCACGAGCGCACGTAGTCAGTGGCATTGAAGAAGGTGACATTGGACGTTCCAACGTTTGCTGCTTTAGTGGTAGGGAAGTAAACATTAATGTAATTATCATCCATAGGCTACAATACGTCTTCTTGGCCAATCCCCCAAAGTGAGTACGTGCTAAACTTGGTAGGCAACAATGAAACAAACAAATGTTTGCTGGCCATGACGCGGCGAAATCGGTAGATGATTTTCACGAAGAACTTTCTACTTATAGGACCGCCTTGGAGTTCGATGTGCTCGAGCGGGTTGTGCCTGCTGCCCTGTGAGGTACAACAGCGCAGTGGCTGGGTCTCCAGCCAGCATTTCTGTGTTGGGACCAGTTTCTCACGGCGTTCCCAGCTGAGGTCCTACCAGTATACTACGACAACCCTATCCGACGCGAGCCTGACGCCCGAACGCAACACCAAGACAAGGGACTGAGATAATATGTTCGGGCCATGCAGGAGCTCATTGGTATTGCCCCTGAGACCATGAAAGCTTCGCATGTTCTGCGACGGTGCCATCCTTGCTTTATGCTATACCTTTTTCGCCGTTATTTTTTCTTCCTTGAGGAACTTCCCCGCTTCGCTCGGCTCACTGCAGGCACTCTTTTGGCAGCAACACTGCGTTTCTCCACCACCTTGTAACGCTGTCTTCGAACGAGCCTCTGTCCGTAGGCAGCCAAACGTTGGCACATTGCCATCGCACTGTCCTGGACCACGAACTTTCGTGGTGGGCCTGAACAGAGAACTCGGTTCTCTGGCCCCATTGATGGAAAATCTCCGCGGTGGCGGGAGCGTTGTACTTCCAGGGTTACTCCGGATGGCCATCACCGCCACCATACCTGTACTCCGACCTGCAACGAAATCATGAAAGCTGAAGGCCCTCTCGTGCCGCTTATCAGCCGCGGGCACCGAGAGAGTATAGGCAACATGTAAACCAGGCTTGCTCACTAGTGATGCAGAACTATCGATGGTACTATCGATACTATCGATAGCTGTGTCACTATCGAACTATCGATGGTGAAAAATACTATCGATAGCGCTATCGATAGTAAAAAATTCGATGGTACTATCGATAGTATAAAGTCTATAGCGCGGACTCACTGCAGAATAAACTTGCTTCTCCGCGCGCGTGGTACATAGGGGAGCCGGAGGAGCAGGCTGAAGGGCAAGAAAGTTGACATGATTGTGTTCTCCACCAGAGTGCTTTGCAGACGCATGATATAAAGTCAAACTGTTCAGCTGTAGCGGAAAGGAAGCATTTACATGTGGTGAGACTGCACGGCTTCAAATTGATATTGCATTTTATCATTTCCAAATAAAAAAAAATATGAAGTTAATTGTAAGGTGCAACTGATTGCTTTTGCATACGAATTTATTGATGGATATATCCCGCCATTTTCACTGCGAAAATAATTATTTCTCTGCCAAAAATTGCTCATAAATTAAGCGAAGCTGGTAGTAGGCCATCGTAAATATTTTGGCAATATGACCGGCCAGCAACCGCATCATTATTCACACCGCTATCGATAGTATTGCCACGTGGTTGTGACGGTGAAGAATGCTGCAGCAAGACTGGGAAATAAGGAGCTCTTTATTTGGGCGATCTTGTGCCCACAAAATCAAAACTCGAAATACAAGCGACACATGCTGCGCACTGACAACGGCTGGAGCAGTGGTCAGCCGTTGAGTGATCTGATCATCGGTGGAACGCGTCGTCCTTTATGCATCAGTCATCAAACCTTCCAGCGTTATTGCTGGTGCTCGCGTAAGCTCTCGAATAAACCTGACTATTCGCGTCCGGCGCATAATCTTAACAGAATGATCTCAAACAATTGTGAGCTTCTCAGACATTACGGCGCGGTCTGCGTCAAACGTTTCTAACAGCGCAAATGAAGACGGACCACGAAGACAAGAAAGACAAGGACTGGCGCTTACCTAGCTTTAGTGTGGTTTGCCACTCCAGTGATCCTAACTGGCTGGCCCTTAAAAACTACCGTTCGTTTATTCGCCTTGCGGCCCAGCTCACTGAAGCTAGGTAAGCGCCAGTCCTTGTATTTCTTGTCTTTGTGGTCCGTCTTCATTTGCGCTGAAGTTCTGTTCCTAAATGCTATGTACCAACTAGGCCCAAGAAAAGTTTTACTGAAGTTTCTAACAGTCCTTGTGGGCGAAACACGAATACGTCAAAACAAAGCAATAAACACGCTTGGCAGTAATATCGCTAGTAATGCTAACGATGGTGCTACCGATTGCACTATCGATAGTTTGTTTACACTATCAATAGTTTCAAAAAAACTATCGGTACTATCGATAGTCAATTTACCGATAGTTCTGCATCACTATTGCTCACGCTACCAATGCGGTAAACGTGGACACTAGATGGATGAGTGTCATATGATGTCTTCGCTTCGGCGTGTTTCCACCCAAGGAAATGGTCATAGCCCACGGTGATAACCAGCTCCCCAGCGCCACCCAACGCCGGGATTATCGAGGAAGAGCAAAGTGACTTTTTATCTGTTTGCCGCATCGAATGAGCTTGCTCTGCTAGCTCTTCTTCTGTATCATGTATCTGGGTACATGTTTAAGGCAGGGAAACTTCCGCCCTATTAGATACCGGTGGCAGCGTCTCCCTCAATGAAGGCGATATTTTTCTAATTGTGCCAGACGCGTAAAGTGCCACTCGCAGAATGCAATACGCGCTTGACAGCTGCTAACGGTAACTTGATCACGGCAGGCTCTGTGGTACGTTTTAGCTTGTCTTCGCGGCAAGCGGTATGCAGGCAGCGTTTCATTCATTGCCCTGGGCTGGCAGGACCAATACTATTGGGGCGATACTTCATCACGCGGGAAAGCATGTAGCTGGACATGACCAACGGCGGTTTTCAAAACACTTAAAATGGTGATATCTAACCGCTTACTTCGGTTTTCCTTCCTTTATATAGCGTTTCAGCCCCAGCTGCGTATATTTTCTATTCCGCTTTGCCAGCCAAAATACTCGAAATTGTCCAGAAGTGCTATTGCAACGCCGCGCAGAAACGACAGCTCGTTCGCACGCTGCAGCCTTCCACAGTCATCTTCACGGAGAAGCCGGGCTACACTTTTGTCTTGCGTCACCGCATCAATACAGCAGACACGCACTCTTAGAATTACAACCCCGGGCTCATAGCCTGCACGAGCGAGCGCTCCTGGACGTTGTCTTACAGAGACAATCGGTACCGGTGAAGTGATACTGTTCCGGAGCGCTTGCGCTTATCATATCGCTTTAGCGCCTAAAAATGATGGCACAGTGCGCTTGCGCGTAAACTATCACCGCTTAAACAATGCAACGGTTTGGGATGCTTCGTCCGCATGCCATTCGCATTGTAGAATTCCCCTTGTTTCTACCAGCGTCTAATGGGTATTGTTCTAGACGAAGTGCGCTGTAAATTTGCAGTAGTATTCATGGATGATACTGTCATCTTGTGGCGCAATTGCTAGGAACATTTAAGCCACCTTGACATCGTTCCTCATAAATTGCAGGGAGCCGGTCTTATCGCAAGCCCCAAAAAAGCTCATCTAGCGTACTCAAATGTTGACTTTAAAGTCCCTAGATTTCTCCCTGTTCTTAAGAAGCGAAAACCATTGATGCGCCGTCGGCGAATGTGATTGGGTGCTGCTCGTTTCCAGCTATAAACGGCTTCCGGTAGCCATGTTCTTCCTAACGCTGGTTCGCCCGTTTGCCTCGTGCAGTAGAGTCGGTTGAGTCGCGGACCTCGCAGGCGCATACACGCTGCAACGCGGGGGATTGCGCATGCTTTTAACGCGGTTGCGTTAGAGAGCTCGTGTCGCAGAAATTCCGGTGTCGGCGTCGGCACCGTTGGTTGTGAGCGAAAAATCATCCGTGAGCGAAAAATCGAGAAAGTAGCGAATAAAATAAACGATAAAATCTTCGGTCCCAATCAGGATCGAACCCGGGCCGTTCGCGTGGCAAGCAGGTGTCTTACCACAAAGCCACGATGTTACTTGCAGCTGCTTCGGAAAAAACACTACATAAATGTCATGTAGTGAAAGGAGTCTCGACGCATTTTGTTCGGCAGGTGTCACGACGAAAACGAGCCCATACGGCGATTTTTAGGCGCATTCGCGAGGCCATCAAACTACGTCGAAAAACGCCGGGATAGTGCAGCCATCGCCGCTAAATACACACACGAACTTTCAAGCATCTCTAAAAATGGACAACTATATCCATCTAGAGGAAAACATATCAAGCCAACGCAGCAAACGCTAGATAATGTGCTGCCATCTGTGAGGCATTGTGAGAAATATGTCTCGACTTTTCATGGCATCCGAGAAGGCCGGCGCGCGGCGTCTATCTTGGAGGCCATGCGACTCTTGCTTTCGATCGAAAGCCTGTAAAATTCGCGCGCGTGCGTGCGTGTGGGTGTGTAACAATACACAATGATAAGTATGCACTTAGTGGCTGAAGTGCGCACTAGGGGCCGGATTTCGCTATCGCGTTCAACTCTTAAAGGCGAAGCTTAAGGGTCCCCCAATTTTTGCCCGCTGTCTTCTGCCTGTGCAAAGGATTTGCTGCGGTCGACACGAGCATTCTCGTAAATGCCTGCTTTATGCGTCTACGAGTGCTCCACCCAGTCGGGAAAAAGGTTGGCGCTCTTCTCTGTGCCTCTTGGAAAGCACGCCAGGACAAGGCGTAAAGCGTGGCTGCACAGAATAGGGCGGAAGAACTTCAAGCCTTTGAAGTTCAGCAAGCTGTGCAAGGTGAGTTACCTGTTTTCCGGTCCACAGGACCGTTGAAAGACAAACGTATCAATTTTCTTCTAAACCAGGTGAGACAGCGTTCTGTTTCGGCCGTTCGCACTCCCGTGTAAGAGCCTCAGTTTTGACACATTTAAGAACGTTGATTATGCCAATCTTTTGCGACCGCTTTTTAGAAAGGATTAGCGCGAAGCATATTTTCCACCTTCAGCACATGTTCCGCTAAGCTCGTGCTTATGTTCCGCTAAGGCTCGTGCAAGATTCAGGCCGCTGTGGCCGACTGCAAGTAGAAGCTCAGTGGGATTAATAAAAAACCATTGTGCTCTACTTTATCCGCGCACGTCAAAGGATACCATGTGGCCGGAATTAATACAGTGTTGAGCTCTATCCATTACGGCATAAATAATAGCGCGACTGTCGCTTCGGGCGATGCACATTTCAAAGCATGCACCGTGGTCTATCCTTCGCGGTGCCTTCACAGCTCGCCTTGCAGGAAAAAAAGATCTAGTGGCATTAGGCTTTGTCTCACACATTAGTGGTATTAAATAATTGCCTCGTGTTTTGGAATCATTTGCGTTTCTGAAACAATACGGCGCGTACCTTCCATCGCAGAATTGCAAGGATCTGCTTTCATGACATATGCAAAATCGATGTGAAAGCTATTCTGCAATAACTTACAGTGAAAGTAGCCCTACGGACTTTATGTGTAAGTGTATCTGTAGTTTCTAAATGTACATATTTTTTATATATTCCTAACCACAAGCCGACAAAAATAACAGGCTCTCTGAAGATGAGAGCTGCTGTTACCCAGACCTCACCTAAGCGAACGCGCAGTATTTTATATCGATGTACTGTAGAGTTAGTAAACTTCCATGGCTACCGTAAACTAAAGTCCCTGCGAACAATCAACAAGGCGACTTTTGCCTGCTCCTGATTATAACCTCAATGTTTTAACAGTAAATACATAAGACTCGCTACTTAAGGTGTTAGTAGTGTGTTGTTCGTGTGCCTGCTTTCAAAGCTTTGGACTAATTATGAACTCCGAGGAGCTCCGACTATAGGTTTTGCGGACCCCCAAAAATGCCTTCGCGGTCCCCAATTTGAGAACCACAGATCCTGATTTAGAAAGTTTCCAGATTCGCGTGATGGCTGAAAGCATCCTAAATACGCGCAGATAGCTGATCACGTTGTTTTACGACGATTTGTTCAGCCTCTGTGAGCCGTAGGGTCAGAAAAGTAAGTAAATGGTGTTCACGTCTTCGCTGTGAAGAGCATGTATTTAAAAGTGCTAATATTTTTGCGCGTAAATTGCATGCGAACACTCGGGTCTTCTATAACGTGATAGCGCAATACATGCGTTGCTCTAATATTCGAGGCGGCGGAACACACGTTTCAGCCATATGCGAAAAACAGGGTGGCTATATTGTAAATACATCGCTCAGAAATTGCCACCTTTTAAAGCCCGGTGCGATACAACGTAGCACGTACGTGTCGCCAAAAAAAGTTGCGGATGGACTCGGTTAACGCCGACAAGTTGCGCGTTGAGCCCACACAGTGCGGTATTAAGCCCCTTTGCGGTCGTATTTGATTGTCTGCACTTATGCGGCCGTTAACAGTCGTGAACGGCTAACGCTGTCGGCACTCAGCGGGCGTTAGCGGTCCGCCACTCTTTACGCGGTTTCTCCGTCCTCGGAGTTTAGGAAGAACATGGCGGCTGACGCCGACTGCGTGTGAGAGGGGGTTGCGAGAGGAGGCAGTTGTCGCTACTTAAGATGACCAGGGAAAAATCTAGGGACTTTAGTTGACTTGCTTGGTTTTATTGTATACGATGGTCAGTTTCGTCACAATGACGCGAAATTCCGTGTCATTGCGTATACCCTTGCTCGCTTGGCGTTAAGAGTTTGCAGCGTTTTCTCGGAATGATTGCGTTCCACAGTGCGTTCATACCATGTTGCACAGAACTTACGGTCCCACTCAATCAATCAGCCCGAAAAGACGTCACGTAGAGTTGGGGGTGACGCTCTGCAAAATGCATTAAAAGCACTGAGCAATGCTGCTGCTGAGATTACCACTCTGAAAAACCGCGACTTAAACGAGCCGTTTGTGTTGTAGTCGGACGCTAGCGGCTATAGTCTTGGCGCTGTCTTGCTACACGAATGCGAGAATACATTGCAGCTAATTGTGTTTGCCAGTGACGCATGAGCTCCAGCGGAAGGCAATTATACTGTCACGGAGCGCGAAAGCATCGCGATTGTATTCGCACTGAAGCGATTTAGTTCTAATTTGGACGGTGACCTCTTTACTGTCCAAACGGATCACATGGCTCTCACTTGGTTGCAGTGATGAGAAAATCCAACTGGGCGCGTCTTGCTGGCTCGATATTAGCTCTGCAAAAGTACACTTTCACCGTCGAACATCGTAGTGGTTTCAAGAACAGGGTCGCTCACGCATCCTCTCATGTGTCTTTGCCCGAGCTGTGTTCCGCACAAGAAACACCTTCCCTGCTCACTGCCCTGGATACAAACATCCTATCGGGTACCCTGATCTGCAGGAAGCGTCTCCTCGAGGACCAACACGTCGAATGCCTTTCACGGCGAATCATCATCCACCTATGTGGCAAAAAAATACAGACGTGCCTAACAGTGGTGAGTTCAATTGTTATGTCCTCGCTGATGCGACTACAACAGTACATCTCACAAGCTAATGGGGATCACAGGAATTCTCTCTTTCGCGTGTTTAACCCAAGGAGCCTCAGAAAAAAATTCATTCTTTACTTCCACGATTCCGCTTTAGCTGGTCACAGTTCGGCCAACAAATCTTTTTATACGACAAGTTGTGTCAGAGTGCTACATGACGAGCCATGCGAAAGGACGTTTTACGCTAGACACGACGTTTCCTGGTCTGCCACTGAGTAAAGCCCCGCGATTGCCTTCCACCAGAATTAAGGCGGTCAGTCCTGAGGCAGAGACACTGATAAAGACTTACGTGTGATATAATTCGTCTTGTCCCTGTACACCACGGGGAAACCGGTGCTTATTAGTGTTCACCGACCATTTCACGAAATGCTTCGAGTTATACCCCTTACTCGCGCTAACTTTGCGCACAATTTGGAATTGTCGTCTTGACATGTTCCTGCAGTTCGGTTTTCCACCTCAGTTATTACAGATAATGCCACATGCTCCACGAGCCACACATTTGTGAAAAAATTGTTAAGTTTTGGGCATGAAACACGGAAACACCGCTTTCATGAGATGTTTCATGAGATGCACGTAGCGCCGATTTTCTCGGAAATTTTCGAAACATGGCTTCTGTGACCATATCTTTGCGAAAAACGACGCTCTCACACAGAGAATTCCGGCTAATTGCACAAATCCTGGGAGAGCATAATATGCGATGCAGCATGCGAGTAGAAGCCTATACCGCAATTTGTGTTGCTTTTCTCCAAGCGTTGCGAGTTAGACCGATGTGTATGTGCACTTTGAGTAGTGATGAGTACATCGTGGGCTTACAAGCACACCGGCTACACTAGCACCCAAGAGTTCGGCGTGACGTCAGCACTCACGCCGCAGATGTGTCAGCAAGTATGTCAGAGACGAACTCAGCGCTACCGTACGATGATGTGTACCTCACTACAAGCAATTTCTCCGTATTCCTCCGGGTTGAGCAATGGTTGAGTATAGCTAGGCGTGTGGTGGGAATTCATATGTTATATTTATCACATTTTTATGAAAGCGCATAGCCAACACTCCACCCACAACATGGTGTTTTCTCAAAAGCGGTTGCAAGCACTAGCGTACCTCTGGGCTAGAAAACTTGGCTGCCACGCAGAATGCTTAGTTTCGGTTCCGGTTCAAAGCGCGATTTCCTTTCTTTTTGTCCATATGATGTTTCCTTCTGCGACAAGTTGCCGACACCGGTACCAAGTTTTCTGCGACACAAACTGCTTAACGCTCTGGCGTTAATAATTCCTGAGGTTGCTATCGCCGTTCCTGGGTTGATATATGCTGTGCATCACACGTGGCTTATATTCGCATTCCATGGGCCGCCCTGATGGTCCGGCCTAATTTGTATAAGCGCGAGGCATTCATAGCATATATCTCAGACATGAACAACGTGATTCCCGGCAGCAACCCAGCAACGGACAGCGTGCTGTCCCGTACGTATGAACACCAAAGAGAAGCTGAAGCCATTGTAGCAAAGAGGAATGCCCAGCGCTGCAGCCACATCGCCAGCTCTGCTCGCGGCACGAGCTAGAGCTGCCCAGCCTGTGTTTTTGCTGCAACGCTGCCTGCGCCTGTACAGCTCCTCCTGTCCCTGTTCGGATTCTCCCGGCCTAGTGTTCTTATTATCTTTCTGGTGGAGGTGCTGGATATTCCTCTTAGCCACACAACATATACAAGAATGAGAAACGAAAGGAAGAGAGAATGAAGGAATGAAAGGCTTCGTTTGTGTTGCATCTTAACAGAAATGAATAGATGTAAATGCTCCAAGGATACAGGGGCTGCTGCTCCCAAACATTTTACATTAGACGAGAAGTAGATTAGGAGCGACACTTACGACTATAGCTTGTGAAATTCGTCCAGTCACCTCCGACCTCGTTCGCAACAGGCTGCAATATATTGAGATATATATTTACTACTCCTGCTATTCTTCTGCCTTCTACTGCCTGCTATGATAATTATTTTGCACTGCAATCATCACTCATATATACAGCGAACCTACACGACATATCATGGGGAAAAGACAGAGCATATAAATAGGATGTAGTGAAGTCTTAGAGCTGCGTAATGGGTCGCCCTCTCGAGCGTCCTCTAGTGGTTCGCCCTCTTCACCTACTTTCTGACAGAACGCCACTCCAAGTAGGAGGGCGTGCTCTGCCTCGACTGCCGCCATTACAAATGGTCGCCGAGGCAAATAAACGCGTTCGCAAATAGGTGGAGAGTGCTGTGCCCTCACAACTTTGGTACCCATTTAATCTTGTAGAGAAGCATTGGAACACTGTAATGGGCCGTCCTCTCGAGCACCTTCTAGTGGGTCGCCCTCTTCGCCTCTTCTCGGGGAGCACGCCCCTCGTGCTCGTGCTCGTGAGAGTCTGCGAGGTTGCGCTCCGTCGTGACTGTCGTCGCTGTGCATCGTCGCCGTCAATCGCGCCGACAATAAACACCTTTACAATCTCTTTGGAGCTTCGATCCCGTACCACGCACTGTACCATGCCTTAAGACGCCGCTCAGAAAATGCCGCCTTTGCACCAACCGCATGTCCAGGGGTTCCCCGTATCCGCGACCCTCTGGCTTCGTTGGCGCGGATGGCACCGTCGTGGGGGACTAGCTTGCGATTTACGAGCGCGTGAGCGTCCCCAGTAAATCGGACTCGCGGTTGTGGCAAACCTGTGGTATAACAACGCCGCATCGGTTTGTACAGCGTGGTCCATTTTCAAGACCGCCTTGTCCACATGTGTGACTGCCTGCCGTTCGTAAGCTCGAAGCAGAACAGCGTTTACGCGAACGAGCTAAGCAGGTCCATGAATCTTTCACGACTTATATTGAAGATATCCTCGACGTGTGCAAGAAAGCTGACGCGACCTTGTCAGAGCCGGACAAGATCAGGAATCTTATGAAAGCCATCGACAACCATGCCTTCACCATGAGGCTCGCCAAAAACCCTCGCACTGTCGCGGAGGTCGTCACACTTTGAGAAAGCTACGAGGAGCTGTGCCGGCAGTGCTAGTTGACCCGTCGACCTCCATCACGCGACACCTATATGGCCGGCTTGTCGAGCATTTCGGACTACTCCGTCTTGGCCGCCAAAATCAAGACCTTCGTGCGGAAATAACCCGCCTGGTCTCTCTACTGCCCTTCGCTCACCCGCAGCATGTAGAACAGCAGTCAACCACACGTCTGCTTCCCCTGCGCCAAGCTATTCAGCAGAAAATCGCGGAGGTCATGCCGGAACACCACGAGCCCTCTCCGGCGCCTGCGCCACTCCGTTAAACGAAATTTTCGCGAGGCTGAACCAAAGAATCCATAGTGACTGTCCCACTTAGTTACGCCGAAGGCTTCGCCAGACCTCTCGTTTTCAAAGCGAGTGTGCTGCCTACATAAGCCGACGTCATCGATAGGCCCCGTCTGCAGCCCACCATGAAGTCACGCCGGCAGGCACCCCAGTCTATGGCGTCCTGCGACATGGACGTATATTACCCCAGCAAACCAATGGCACACACCTGACAACCGTCCCATTTTTTTGCGTGCGATTGCGCCGGTCACGGCACGCGCTATTGCAATTGTGTGCAGCTTGCTCGAGTCGCATCAACCGTCGCCAGCTACTCAAGCCGGCCGCATTAAAACCAACCGCCGCCTATGTCACCGAAGTCCCGCTGAGCTTCATCGCCCTCCGTTCACTTTCCCCACAACACCGCTCACCATCGCCGATGCGGCCACGTACGGTCGCAAGAAAGCAGGAAAACTAGTCGTCGCAGCCCACGAGTAAAGGGCTGCGACGCTATCGAACTGCTAAAGCTCTCAGCGAAGCCCGCCGAACGTAATAGGCATGTTTGTGGACGGTTTTCGCGAATTTGCCCTTCATTTGCCCTTGTATTTGTTGTGAACGAAAAATTTAGCCGTTTACTAGGCAACGTGATCACGCCACTTTCCGGGCTCTGTCTCCCTACAGCTAGCGCCCAAGGTATTCATCCGACAGCAGAATGCACAGCTGCGTCATCATTCAGGACGCTCTGTATGCCGTCGAATTGATCATTATTTCTGCATGCTCTCACGACGTGATCTTCGGATGGAATTTGCTCTCCCGCCACGACGCCGTAATTCGTTGCGCACCAGCCCACATAGAACTGTCACCTTTGTCAGATGTGATGCCGGCAGACATCCCATTGGCTTCGAGCAAGATCCTCATCAAAGCCGATACAAGTGTCTCCAAACCTGTTTACGGCTGTGTTAGTCTACCGACGTCAGACTCTGGACTTTCCAAGACGCGTGGCGACACCTGTCGGAGAGGCATTGTGTAGTATAAGGACCGACTCCCAGTTTGCTGTGGGACCAGGTGCAACTAGCGAGTGCGAAACAATGATTGAGCTTAATATCGCGTGTGTTTGCGCATTTAACACTGAGAACGAGAGCTGTGAATTTCTCTCCTCTAGTCGGACGCGCCACTGAACCGTCATGAAATGCTTGCTGGATCACTCGCCAGAACGACGGCGAAAACACCAGCAAACGAGAACGCTCCGCACGCTACGATGAAACGCTGAAATCGACGCAACAGTGGCGTCGTGAATTGCCATGGGCGTAAACGTCTGAATCACAACGTTCAGCTTTACCGGTTTCCATTGTTGTCGTACGAAGAAGACAGGCGACCGCGCTAGATACGGGGCGTTGCGCGCATGTTGGGTAAGCGAAGTACCCGCGTTCTCAAAAGCCCGTGGAATGAGAAAGTGTGATTATGTGGCTCTGCTGTTGGTTTGTGTAGCCCTGATGCAGAACCATGGTAACCTTCACCATGTAGCTCAGCAGAGGCTCTGACCGCGGTGCGTGCCGTTTAACACGATATGAGCAGCTAGAGGGAGATTGAAGACGCGTGATACACACAACTAAAGAACCTATAATCGGAGTTTGTCGTCACCACACAGCATCGCGGACGTACATTTTGAAGGCCCAGAGTTCTGGTTCTAGCTAGCTAACACGTGCGTCATACAAGTAAATCACGATATGCTGGTCGTGATCACCTTCAGGTTTGTTTTGCCCGTGGCCGCCGTGGTTTCCGTAGCTATCTCGGAGGCCACGGTTTTGCCTTTGGTTGTACCCCGCGAAAGCAGACACACACGTGTTCCTATTTGCAGTATATACAAACGAAAGACGACCATCAATACATCATTTGAGGATGCGTAATAAAAGAGTCCAATGCACAAGAAGCGGGAAATGACCTAACGGAGAATGCAACTGAAAAGGCGAAAATATCCGGGGACATTAGTCTCTCACAAAGCTACTTTTGTACCATTCATCGTAAGATACATGGCTATGTAAATTGATCGTGTAGGTACTTTATCCCTTTGGGATTACGTATATATTTATATATGTATATGGTTTATATAAATGATATCTATTTGTCTGTTCAATCGCCTGTGAAGATCAAACTCTTTGCGGACGATGGTGTTGTTTATGCTAATGTAACTCAACGCCCCGATCAAGTCATACTGAATGATGCCTTGCACTCAATTAGTGTATGGTGTGAAATATGGGGCTTGAAGCCTAATACATCGAAGACGACAAGTATTACCTTTACCAACAAAAAAGAACCCTTTCAATTCGCTAATACTATTATTAATGCTTATATTAGGAAAACCCAGCATGTGAAGTATTTGGGTGTTACACTCACAAACAATTTAAGTTGGGAATCCCGTATAGAAAACGTTTGTCGCAACACGCTGAAAAAGCTGGCACTTTCGAAACATAAATTGCGCCGTACCTCATCGACCGTAAAATTAACAGCCTACAAAGCTCTCGTCACACCAAAATTAGAATATGCGGATCTGATCTGGTGCCCGCATCAAAAATACTTAATCAAAAAATAGAAATAGTGCGAAATTTAGCCTAAGGTTCATATACACTACATTTTACCACCCCATTTTTTGTCTCACAGAAGTGACCACCCTCTAAAAATAAGAGAAAGTTTTTTGCAGAACAAACGTGTACCAATACTCGTTTTTCCCACACACAATCTCCCAGTGGAATCAGCTTCCTCAGGAGATTGTTGACTGTCGCACGAAACTTCGTTCAGAGACATACTGTTACGATCATAGTGTTCTTTTCTTTCTTTTTTGTTGTTGTTGTTGATCCTGTTTTCATAGTTATCCATTTATGTCAGCATATGTTACCCCGTGTATTCCCCCTGCAATGATGCCTTCGGGTGCTTAAGGTACTCTAAATAAATATTCGCGTTTTTCAAGCTTGTCCCTTCCTCGTGACAGGGCAAAATTGAAGAAACTGTCACATTGCAGAACTGTATCTTGCGTCAAATATTTGTACCAGCTGTACCACGGTCACTACACAATACCGCGAGGAAGTTACTTAACTGAGCCCACCATTCGGTCTGGTCGTACAAACCACAACAAGACATTTAGGCAACAGTTCAGTAATATTACCACGCATCAATAATCTATTTTCCCCCATGCAATTTCACTGTGGAATAAATTACTAGAGCAAGTAGATAACGCTAAGACAACAGAATCGTTTGTTGAGCTTTTACATAACTTTTATTTTCTGGTGTAAAATTATTTTATACAGTGCGGAATGAAAGTACACATATAGTTGCTTCTTGCGTTCGCTTTTACATCTGCTGCGTAGTCTTATGTGTTGCTTATCCTTATTTATATATTTGCCTGATGTGTTGAATTGTTGTATGTGCATGTTTTCTTACTGTTATGTTACTGTTATGCGCGGAATTGCGAAGCCACAATTTTTGCTTATTGATTGGGAACATGTATTGTGCAATGTACGTAGGCGACAGTTGTAATTTTTGTTGTTAGTATTGTTTTTGTATATTCATATACCCACTCCTGCTTGGGGCCGAGGAGGGCCTGCAGTATGTGTAAATAAAAAGACTAACCGATTTTAACGCATTCAGGCAATAGAGAACGGATGTCGGTGGGCTTGCCTCGAACTCCTTGTCGGGCGATGATCTCTTGACCTTGCGGGTTGCAGCGCGCCGGAATAACTAAAACTTCTTTTGCATTGTACTCACAGTTCGCGTTGATCAGCTACATTTGTTTCTAAAGCGTGGATTGGCGGAAGAAGCTTTCCAGGTCCTTGACTTTCAGGAAAAGGGGCCTCGACACCAACGAAATAGCAGGGGTTATATTGTGGCCTAGGCGCATTTGCTTGGGGACGGCTGTCTTGCACTACCCAGTCAGAGCCAGGGCTGCGATGAGGGTGCTGGTGGCGGTGTTTCTCGCAGTGCTGCCTGGGTAGAGTCTGACGTCTACTGCTCTGGTCTTTCCGACACCGTTGCACTCATTTCGGCAACTGACCCCCTGTGCACAAAAAAGGCTTGCTGGTGCCATTTGCGACCATGCAAGTCACTCAGGGCAGCACTTCTATTTTTGTTACCCACCCATTCCAGCTCATTTTAACAGTGGTGCGAGGGGAATGTCTCGGTAGCGTGGAAACCCTCGACGGCGCACAAGATATAACCGTGAGTCTTATATTTCATGAGTTGAAGCTTCATCCACAAAGACTGTGAGCACGCGCTGCGCAGGCCTCGCCGTGATGTGTAGGAAGCTTCGCGATTGTTTTGGAACAATCTGTTACGATTGCGCGCCGTACGAGAATGTTCCAGCTTTGTCGAGAGATAACGCCGCCAACAGCGACATCGCTGGAAAGTTCGAAAGCGCTTGTATAAAAGCCGACGCGCTTGACTCTTTGTGAGTTGATCGACGGTCGACGCTCTGTTCGCCGCTATCAGTTTATTGCTGTAGCTGGAGTTTCCTTTTCCCGGCCACAAGTTCGGCCTAATAAAGAGATTCATCTCGGACGTGCTCACTGCTGCATTCGTCGATGTCACGACCACGTGACATCTGGTGGAGGTGCTGTTCCTTCATGATCCGGATGCCCCAGTCAAGCCGTGAACCCAGCCCCCAGCGCGGAGAAGACATCGACGCCAACCACGACCAGCGAGCTAGCCGTAGGCAACAAGGCCTAGCACCGGAGTACGGGCCTCTACCCGACAACACTCGGAACAGAAAGGCCAGGACCACAACTGCGGCAACGAGGACAGACACTGTCCACCGCCCGCGGTAGTGATGCAACAGCCAAGAGCGCCACCGACATCCGTGGATCGTCGTTTGAAGACCCGGAGAGCTGGCTGGAGACGTACCAGCGAGTCGCCACCTTCAACCACTGGGACACTGAAGAGAAGCTGCGCCACGTGTACTTCTACCTAGAAGACGCCGCGAGGACGTGGTTCGAGAACCGAGAATCCGCCCTACAAACATGGGATCTCTTTCGAACGACGTTCCTAAGCACGTTCACGAGCGTGGTCCGCAAGGAACGGGCCGCGGCTATGCTGGAGACCCGTGTGCAGCTGCCCAATGAAAATATTGCCATCTACACGGAAGAGATAAATCGCCTGTTTCCACACGCCGACCCAAGTATGCCCGAAGAGAACAAAGTGAGGTTCCTCATGCGGGGTGTCAAACAGGAACTCTTCGCTGGATTGATAAGGAACCCGCCGAAGACGGTCGCTGAATTTGCATCGGAGGCTTTCACGATCGAGAAAACGCTTGAGATGCGAACGGGGCAATACAACCGCAGCTTCTGGGCTGCAAGCTACGCCGACGTTCAAACCCAAGGACACGCCGACCTGCGTGAGACGATTCGAGCAATCGTGCAAGAGGAGTTGCGAAAAATACTACCTTCGTCGCAACCATCAGTAGAGTCCATCGCCGACGCCGTGCGCCAGGAGATCCAGCATTCACTCGGCGCGCCTGAGCTAGCAGAGCCGCAGCCGCAAGCTATTAGCTATGCTGCTGCAGCTCGCCGTCATGCTCCTCCTCCACGCCCCCGCCAAGACGCCACACCGCCGCAGTACCGTCGCCAGATGCCGCCGCCGCCACGGCGACTACCTCACCGGAACACAGTGGCAAGAATGACGACCTTCGCTCTCACCGTCGCCCGGCCGCTACATGTCACCGCACCGCCGGCCGTACACTGGCCCAAACCGGGGCCGGTCACCTAGCCCGTATCCGGAAAACTAAGGGCAGCAACCGATGGAGGTGCG
Organism: Rhipicephalus sanguineus; assembly: GCF_013339695.2. NCBI lineage: Eukaryota > Metazoa > Arthropoda > Arachnida > Ixodida > Ixodidae > Rhipicephalus > Rhipicephalus sanguineus. The sequence goes on from NC_051184.2 coordinate 123,492,292, forward strand.
GTTGCTATACGACGAACTACCGAAGATCCTCCGCCGCCGACGACGATGCCGCGACGAAACCTTCAGAACACGACGCGAACCAGACAGACCCCTGACGACGAAATCTCGCGGACTGAAGAAGACGCGACGTCGCAAAATTGAAGCAGCGGTACACACCGACGCAGCCGTGACCCCACGCCACGACCTAACTGCAACGCGAGAAGACGAACTAGCGACCTCGACGTTCTTATCGACGGCCACAGCGTCACAGCTCTCGTCGACACCGGAGCCGACTATTCTGTCTTCAGTGGACCATTCGCCACCAAGCTGAAGAAAGTAAAAACCGCTTGGAGTGGACCCGAAATCCGGACAGCTGGAGGCCACCTGATAACGCCGATTGGTGTCTGCACGGCGAGAGTCACCATCAATAACCGGACTTATCCTGCGAGCTTTGTAATCCTACAAAATTGGTCTAGGGATGGGATACTTGGAATGAACTTCCTAAGTGACCACGGCGCCGTCATCGACCTGAGGTCTGAGTCGATAACGCTAACCCCAGACAAAGCGCTCCCGGCCCACGCGACGCCAGGGAACCATGCATTGAACGTGATAGAAGAGCAGGTGACCGTTCCGCCGTCATTATTTCCGTCGGCACCGAAAAACCTGCGAACTTTGAAGGCGTCATCGAGGGCGATCAGCAACTACTCTTGAACCGTTAAATTTGCGTCGCAAGAGGTATAGCCGAACTGCGTGACGGTAAAGCAAAGGTAGTGCTGACAAATTTCAGCCACAAATATAGGCACCTCAACATTGGTACGACGGTCGCCTACATCGACGAATGTGCGGGCGCCAGCAATGCTTTCGCCCTCTTCGATGCTGCTGAACCTGCTTCAACGAATTGAGGTCCCGAACCAGATTTCGACGTTAACCGGAGCCTTCCGAAGGTCAAGCAAGACCAGCTGAAAACCCTGCTCTTGCAATACAAGGACTGCTTCTCGTCGTCATCACGAATTCGACAATGTCCGTTGTCGAAACACCGAATTATAACGGAGGAAAGTGCGAGGCCCCTCCGTCAGAGCCCCTACAGAGTTTCGACTCGAGAGCGCGACGCGATAAACAAGTCGACGAGATGCTACGCGACAACATCATCCAGTCGTCCAAGAGTCCGTGGGCGTCACCCGTGCTGTGTACCCCCCCACGTGTACCCCCTCCCACGGATAGACGACACCCTGGATCGACTACACAACGCGACGTACTTTTCGTCGATGGACCTCAAGGCCGGCTATTGGCAGATCGAAGTAGACGAAAGAGACCAAGAAAAGACCGCTTTTATAACACCCGAGGGCCTCTTTGAGTTCAAGGTCATGCCTTTCGGTCTTTGCTCGGCACCTGCGACGTTCCAGCACCGTGCTTGAGGATTGAAGTGGCAGATGTGCCTTGTGTATTTGGACGACATCGTCGTGTTTTCCTCTACCTTCGAGAGCATCTCCGGCGGCTTGAGGCAGTACTTCAAGCAATCAAGGCCTCTGGACTGGCCCTGAAGCCAGAAAAGTGCCGATTGGCGTACAACGAGCTCTTGTTTCTGGGTCATGTGATCGGCAATTCCTGAGTGTGACCAGACCCGCGGAAACAGCAGCCATCGCCGACTTCGCGCCTCCCGCCGATAAGAAGGCCGTGCGCCGATTTCTCGGCTTATGCGCCTATTACAGACGCTTCGTCAAAAACTTTTTACGCATCGCCGAACCACTCACACTTCTTACGAAGACTTGTGCGAAAGACTGACGGGCTTGAAAGGGTAATCAGTTATGCTAGCTCCCGGTCACCTCAGCCCCGTCGCCATTCGTCGTCTCGCCCTACTGGACGCCCATACTCGGAAAACTGAGCAATGCAGCTCCCGGAGGTGATGCTGCATTCGACCCCCGACCTGAAAACCCTCTGCTGACCCTCACTACGGACCAGAACCTGCTTGCTGTGGAAGTGGATGGCGTGCCTGTGACTGCCCTCATTGATACCGGCGCACATATTTCTATTATGAGCTCTGATCTCCGTGCACGATTAAATAAGGTCCTTACGCCGCCCGAGTCCCTATTTGTACGTGTCGCTAGTGGAGGAACTCCGGCTGTACTCGGAATGTGCACGGCACGTGTGAGGTTCTCCGACCGCCAGACGTCCGTTATGTTTCATGTTCTCGCTCATTGTCCTCATGATGTCATCCTCGGACTCGATTTCTTGTCTGACCACTCTGCTGTCATTGACTGCTCGGCCGGTGTTGTACAACTTGATTTGCCTGCGTCCGCCGACGTGTCGGAGGTGGTTCAGATGAAACTTTCGTGTGCTGAGGCTGTTCGTCTGCCACCACAAGCCCTAACTTGCGTCGCTGTTGAACCATATCCCAGTGTACCGGATGGGGATTACGTGGTCTCTCCCTCTCCCAGTGTTCTACTGGCCCGCAACGTCTCCTCTCCGTACACAGTTGTAACTATTACAGCGAACAAGACGTACCTTCCTCTTCTGAACTTCGGATTGAGCCCTCAAATCCTACCACAAGGCATTGCTCTCGCTACTCTGTCACCGTCGTACGAGTGCCAGATCTCATCGGTGTCACCCGAACTGCCCGCTGTCGTCTCTCCAAACCCGCACAGAGTCGACGCAGTCCCCTCTTCTACACTGCACAACAACATAACCAAGATGATTGCCTTAGACCTTTTGCCCTCTCAAGTTAGAGACCTCAGTGATCTCCTTACGACCTACTCTGACATATTTGACTTTGACGGTAGGCCCTTAGGTCAAACCTCGCAAGTCAAGCACCGCATAGATACCGGTGATGCAGCTCCAATTCACAGGCGTCCTTACCGAGTTTCACCATCAGAGCGCCAAGTTATTCAACAGGAGGTCGATAAGATGCTCACAAAAGGCATTATTGAGCCTTCTTCGAGTCCGTGGGCTTCCCCTGTAGTCTTAGTTAAAAAGAAAGACAACACCTGGCGTTTCTGCGTGGATTATCGGCATTTAAACAAGATCGCCAAAAAGGATGTCTACCCGCTTCCTCGTATCGATGACGCCTTGGACTGCCTTCATGGTGCTACCTATTTTTCTTCGATAGACCTACGCTCTGGTTACTGGCAAATCGCCGTAGACGACCTCGACCGTGAGAAGACCGCCTTTGTAACGCCTGACGGTCTCTACCAATTCAGAGTCATGCCGTTCGGTTTGTGCAATGCGCCGGCCACGTTCGAGCGGATGATGGACACGCTTTTGCGCAGCTTTAAATGGTCTATCTGCCTTTGTTACCTGGACGACGTCATTGTATTTGCTCCCTCCTTTGAGTCTCACCTCGACCGACTTTCGTCTATTCTTTCCGTGTTTCGTGCGGCTGGGCTACAACTTAATTCATCGAAGTGCCACTTTGGCCATCGCCAAGTTGCTATTCTGGGGCATCTCGTCGACTCATCTGGCATCCGACCCGATCCCGACAAAGTTCGCGCTGTCCTCGATTTTCCCGTACCAACTTGTGCCAAAGACGTTCGAAGTTTTGTGGGCCTATGCTCATATTTCCGACGCTTCGTCAGAAACTTCGCAGATATTGCCCGCCCCCTCACTGACCTTCTCAAGACGGATGTGCCATTTTGGTGGGGTCCTGACCAAGCCAGTGCTTTTTCCCGCCTCATTACGCTGCTCACCACACCGCCGATCCTCGCCCACTTCGACGCGTCCGCTCCAACCGAGGTGCGCACCGACGCTAGTGGTTACGGCATTGGCGCTGTGTTAGCCCAGCGTCAATCTGGTCATGATAGAGTTCTTGCGTATGCCAGCCGGCTCCTTTCTCTTGCCGAACGCAATTACTCTATTACTGAGCGCGAGTGCCTGGCGCTTGTATGGGCAGTTGGTAAATTCCGCCCCTATTTATATGGTCGACCTTTCACCGTTACCACAGACCACCACGCTCTATGCTGGCTTTCAGCACTCAAAGATCCAGCAGGGCGCCTAGCTCGTTGGGCTCTACGCCTCCAGGAATTCACGTACACAGTGGTCTACAAGTCCGGCCGTCTACACCAAGACGCCGACTGCCTTTCTCGGTACCCCGTCGACGATCCAGACCTCGTAACGGATGACACGTCCATCTGTATTTCCTCGCTCTCCGCTTTCGGCAACATCGGTGACGAGCAACAGCGTGACGCGTCCCTACGAGATCTAATCACCCGCCTGAATACTGACTCGACGGACAGTTCGCTTCGCATGTTCGTCATCATCGACGGCATTTTATACCGCCGGAACATGCGCCCAGTGGGACAGGAACTAGTAGTTGTAGTACCCACTCATCTCCGCTCGACCGTACTTCAGCAACTACATGATGTACCAACGGCCGGCCATCTTGGTGTTGCCAGAACGTACGACCGTGTCCGCCGACGCTTTTTCTGGCCCGGCCTCTACCGTTCCGTACATCGTTATGTCGCTTCTTGCGAGTCGTGCCAACGCCGGAAAAGGCCAGCTGTGCACCCCGCCGGGCTCCTTCAACCTATCGACGTACCTGCTGAGCCTTTTTTTTCTTGTCGGCCTCGACCTTTTGGGACCTTTCCCACTTTCTAACAACGGTAACAGATGGGTCGCCGTCGCTACGGATTATTCGACCCGTTTTGCCATTACGAGACCTCTTCCGAGCAGCTGCGCTACAGACGTCGCCGAGTTTTTGATACAAGACGTCATCTTACATCACGGCGCTCCTCGTCAACTTATCACGGACCGAGGTCATTACTTTTTATCCAAGGTAATCGAGGACCTACTTTGGTCTTGTGCAACCAAGCACAAGCTTACGACGGCCTATCATCCCCAAACGAACGGACTCACAGAACGTTTGAATCGCACGCTCACTGACATGCTCGCCATGTATGTCTCGACTGATCATCGCGACTGGGACGTTGCGCTACCCTTTGTCACTTTTGCGTACAACAGCTCGCGCCACGACACTGCTGGATATTCTCCCTTTTACCTTTTGTATGGAAGAGAACCGACCTTGCCGTTCGACACGCTCGTACCCACCCCTGCCCACCTGTCCACCGAATATGCTCGCCACGCTATTAGCACAGCCGAAAAGGCCCGTCAGATCGCCCATCGACGCCTTTCGGACTCGCAACTCCGCCAGAAACACACATACGACAGTTGCCACCGGAACGTTCGCTTCAATCCGGGTGACCTCGTTCTGCTGTGGTCTCCGTCTCGGCATGTTGGCCTGGCCGAAAAACTTCTGCCCAAGTACTCCGGCCCTTACCGTGTGCTACGCCAGGTGACTGAGGTCACCTATGACATCGCCCCTCTGGACCATACGGCGCCCTCTACGTCTTCCAACGTCGTCCACGTCGCTCGTCTGAAGCCGTACCTTTCGCCCACCACCTGCTAACAAGCGCCGTGTCGGCGCTTTCGCCGCCGGAGGTCGATGTCGCGGGGTTGCAGCTATGACTGTGGGGAGGTGTGCGAAGAGGAGGCAGACGACGTGTCGGTGTTCTGAAGATACACAACCGCCATCTTGACTGCTGGACTATTCCATACTGTAAACAAGTTAAATATATTCGTAACAATATGAGACAGAGGACAACCTCGAGTATGCCCTAAGCGTCTATGCGTCGGATGGTATGTGGATATTGCGAAGCTTTAGGGCTGCTTGACAGAAAGAGACGACCGCCACAAAGGTGTCCAGCGTGATGCCCTATGTTTGCTATGCGTCAGATGATGTGGGGAGTGGGACGCTTAAGGACTGCTACACATGTACAGCGGACGGCCTCGAAGATGTCATACGGCCGCCATGCCTCTGAAGACATGTGGAGGACAGAAACATCCTAAGGCCTCGAAGATGTCCTGCTTCATAGAAAAAGTGGAAGGCATCGAAGATGCCATATGGTTGTTATGCGTCGGATGGTAAGGGCCCTCATGCGTCGCCTAGAGAAACCCTCAAGCCCAGACAGCCTGTCAAGCCCCCAAGCGCTCGAGGGCTAGACACTTGAGGGCTGACAGCGCTAAAGGGCTAGACAGCCCTCAAGCGTCACCTAGGCGACGCTTGTCAGCTGCCCGGGCTTGGGGGCTTGACAGGCTGTCTGGGCTTGAAGGCGCCTCGACGCTTGAGGGCCCTTACCATCCGACGCGTAACAACCGTACGGCATCTTCGGTGCCTTCCACTCTTTGCGATGCTTGAGGGCTGATTGACAGAAAATTTGAATGACCTGGACGATGTCCTATGGTTGGTATACGTCGGAAGGCTTGTGAAGAAGGCGACGCTGAAGCGCAGCTTGACTGGAATAGCGGAATGCCTCGGATATGCCCTATAGTTGTTATGCGTTGGATGGCATGTGGATAGGGCGACAGTTAGGGGTGCTTGACAGAGAGGACAGCCACTTAGATGCCCTATGGTGTTTATTCGTGGGATGGTATGTTGAGTGTGCGGCACTTTATGGCTGCTTGACAGAAACGGCGGATTTCCTCGAAGATGTCCTACACTCACTATGCGTCGGATGATGTGTGGGGAGTGCGGCGCATAAGGACTGCTAGGAAGACATAGCGGTCGTCCTCGAAGGTGTCCTACGGCGGCCATTCGTTGGAGGGCACATTGAGAGGGTGACGCTTATGCGCCGCTTGACAGAAACAGCAGCATGACTCGAATATTCAGTATGGTTGCTATGAGTCGGATGGCATGTGGAGGGGGCCATAGCTAAGGGGTACATGCTAAAACAGGACAACATCGAAGATGCCTTATGATGTTTATTCGTCGGATGGTATATGGGGAGTGCGAAGCTTCATGGTTGCTTCACAGAAACATCCGGCGTTCTCGAAGACGCCCTGCGGTCGCAATGTGTCGGATGTTATGTGGAGATGGCAACGCTTATGAGCTGCTGCACAGAAACAGTCAATCGCCACGAAAATGCCCTCTGGTTTTTGTGCGTCAGATGATATCTGGGGGTGCCACATATTGGTTGGTATCTCAAGAGGGCGATGCTCAAGGGATGTCGGAAGAAACAGCAGACGGCCTTGGAGATGCCTTACGGCCGCTATGCAATGCAAGACATGTGGAGGGGGTGAGGCTTTAGGGATGCTTGACAGAAACAGCAGAAGGCATCGACGATACAGTATGGTTGCTTTGCGTCGGATGGTATATGGAGAAGGCGATGCTAGATGGCTACTTGACAGAGAATACGGACGACCTCGACGATGTCCTACGGTTGGTATGCGTTGAAATGCATGTGGAGAAGGCGATGCTTAAGGTCTGCTTGGGAGAAACGGCTGAGTGTTTCGAAGATTCCCTATGGTTGTTATGAGTCGGGTGGCTTGTGGAGACGGTGACAGTTAAGGGGCACTTGCCAGCAACAGAGGACAGCCTCGAAGATGAACTATGGTATGGTTTTTATGCGTTAGATGGTATGTGCAACGGGCTACGTTTCGGCTCTGCTTCAACGAAACAGCGGAAGGCCTCGAAAATGCTGAACCCGATGCTCAATAGCTGCTTGACAGAAATATTGGACGCCCTTGAAGATGCTCAACGGTTGCTACGTGTTGGTTGGTATCTGGTAAGCGCGATGAATAAGGGCTGCTTGACAGAAACATTGGGCGGCCTTGATGATGTCCAACAGTTGGTTTGCGGGGAATAATATGTTGAGAGTGCGACGTTAAAGGGCAGCTTCATCTGCACTACTGATGGTCTCTGGGATGTCCTACTGTCTCTGTGCATCGGGTGGTATAAGCAGAAACCCACACTCAAGGGCCACTTGACAAAAACAGCGGATGGCCTCGAAGATGCCCTGTGGTCTGTATACGTCGTATGTTACTTGGAGAGGGCGACACTTACCGGCTGAGGTCTCAGCTGGCTCGGGCTTCAGGTATCGAAGAGGTGCATGATCTACGTGTGGGCATTGGACGCTCACCTTGGTACGCGGCACCGAACATATGGCGTCGCCCAGTCATGTAGCGTTTGAGTCGTGTAGCGTTAATTAAATTATAGCGATTACGTATGGAGTGATCTCTGGTTGTTCGATGACTGACGAGTGATGATTATTGCTAAATATGAGAAACGTTGAATAGCACTTATGCCTTCTCAAGTCTTTTGTACCGAAAAGCCTGGAGGCAAGGACCTTTCTTTGAAAGAACTTTGAAAGATACAAACAACGACGAGGGATAAGAGAATAGGACTGGATACTGAAGGTTTTGTCAAGCAAAAGAGCCAGTTGAACTTGAAATGAACAGCAACAGCGTACAAAGCTGGGCAAGTTGGTTTATCTGCATGGTAAAGCAGCGCAATGAGGACGGTACCGCAAGAAGGACACAGGACAAGCGCTCAGCTACCAACCGTCATGTTTAATAAAGAGATGTGAATAAATACAAATACTTCCGCTGGTGGCGCACCCTAAAACTAAGAGATATTTGCCACGTTTTCTACCACGCTGATTTCACAATCGTGAAGATTCATAGGCGGTGTGGAAATGCAAATGTCATGGTTCCATGCTTTCATGGCCCACCATGGTTCCATATGTACAAGGGCTACCACATCGGCTCAAGAAAATAGCAAAAGGCATTGACGTAAATGCTATGCGTTCCTCTCGCGGTAAAGTTTGCAGACCTTGTGGTGCAATAGGCAGGAAGCTGACAGGTCAATCACAAAAACATATATACTCCATTAAGCATCGCACTCATTTTGTAACATTGTGTGTGGTTAGTTTAAATTATCCGGCCATCTTGTGGCAATATATATTCGGACAGACTGGCGCCTGCCTTAACCAGAGGCTACGCCAACACGGCAGCATATTAAAGAGCCCACCTACTTCTCATTTGTCGTCTCATGGTCGCTCATGTGGTTGGAAACCTCTGTTTCAGAGCATGGATGTCATCTTCAGGCAAGTCGATCAAACATCACGTGAAATCATCGGAGCTCTTCACATTAAGAAAAACAATGATATTGACATTACCACTCCGTCCATCTATCTTCACTATCGTGAAATCAGCAGAAATACTTGTATCTGTTCTGTTGCCTTTATTAACACTACAGTTCATAGTTCAGCACTTTTCCTGTGTCGTTCTTCTTCTTGTGGTGCCGTTCTTTATGCGCTGCTTTTACCATACAACATGCTGTACGACTGCTGAAATGGTATGTGCATAGTGGACCGGACCACATCGGTGTCAGCTCTGTGCCAGCGTAAAAAAAACCTTGACGTTCGTGGGGTTCGTGCTGCCTGAACCAGCTTGGTTGACTCACGCCTTCTAAAGAATAGTAACAAGTGTTTGTAGGAGAACACGCTTGTTCAATTTGGTGGAGGTGCTGGGTACACCCCATCCAGGTCCTGGAGTTCCGCAGCCGTACGCTACCATCCGAGTCCGGAATGACCGAGCGCGTCGATCCATCGCATGCCTCTTCCACCCCCGTCTGTCATGTGCTCTGGTGTAATTTGTCTACGCGACCCTCCAGTCCAGAGCGGCACTGAAGATCGTGATGTCGTGGACTGTTGGCAGACTACGAGCGTACCAGCGCGATTAGCAATTGGGATGATCCTGCGAACCTGACTCACGTCATCTTCTACCTGACTGTTTGTCCAACCTATGGGTCATCACCGACGAAGCCGATATCCCCACTTGGCCGGCTTTTAAAGAGACCGTTACTTCGTTTTTCGGTCGTCTAGCTATGCGGAAACCTTGCACTGAACACGGCCTGCGTGGACGATCTCAACAAATTGGTGAGATTTTCACGAGGTACACAGGATGTCATCGGCCTCTGCAGGTGGGTGGATGCGAGTATGTCGGAGGCTGACAGAATACGACATACAACGAAAGGCATTGACGATGCCGCATTTCATACGCTTGTGGCAAAAAACCCAGAGACCGTAACCGAAGTAATTCAGCCCTGTCAAATTTTTTCAGCTCTAGGGTCCTGGAGAATTGGTGCTGACAACACCGCATTGCTGCCACAAATTCAGCAATACATCCGTGAGGAAGTTGCTCGAAAGCTCTCCCTTGTGGCCCCCATCAACGAGCCCTCCACTGTACTGGACTACTCACTCCTTTCGCCGCTGCCTCCAGCACAAGTTGCTACGCCAGTTACTTATGCGGAAGCCATCACCGGAGCTCATCCCCAACAGACGCCCTCTTCATTCAGCCCAACCACCAATTACTACAGGTCGCCACTTCCGGTAAACCCGGTAAATGTACCCTTCTCGCCTCACCGAGCACCTGTGAACGCTCTGCGTACTCCGGATAACCGGCCCGTCTGCATCGCCTGTGGTATTCCGGGGCATGTTGCTCGTTATTTTCCTCGCCGTGGACTGTATTTTCGTGATGCTGAGCCCTCCGGCCACATCCCTCAGCAACCATTACTCCATGTCACACCTGATGCGCCTGACTCCCGCTCACCCGGACCCGACTTCACCTCACGCGACCTCCTTCGCCCCGCCGGCGGTCAGTTTCCCCCATGCTTCGCCGTTCCAATCACGCCTAGGAGGACAACTGAGGCAAGAACTGCGCCACCAACGAAATTTTCAAGGCCTCATTTTTCGCCCCCTACGAGATTGCGGTGTTTGTAGACGGTTTCGCCGCAAATAGTCTTGTCTACACAGGCGACGGTGTTTGTGTAATCAATGAAGTGCTATTTCGCAATCTGAACAAAGTGATGACTCCGCTGTTTCAGAATACCCTACGCATAGCGAGTTCGCAGCATGTCAGACATTCGGCTGCATGCACTGTTCGAGTTGTGATTCAAGGCGTGCTTTACATAGTCCAATATGTGGTCCTTTCACATGCGCCTCATGAAGTTATTCTGGGATGGAACATCCTTTTCGCTAATCATGCGGTTGGCGACTGCGCTCGTGCACAACTCGCCTTGTCTCCGTTCGTACTACAACCGTAGATTTCCCTTGCTCGCTCGAAAAGGTGGTTGTCGCTGCTGACGTCGTCATCTCTGCTTGCTCTGTCGCCATGGTGTCCATTTCTTATAACTCTGTTCCTGATTCGACCGCCCTCTTTATGCCGTCCATAGAATGCGCTCGTCGCCTGAACCTTGTCGTCGCGATTGCCGTCCTCACGTTTGCCAATAGTTTCAGCGCCATTTACGCTTGCCCTTCCACTTATTTGCCCTTCTACTTAATTGTGAGGCGAATGTATGGGGCGTCTTGACGCTTATGATGCCATCTTCCCTTTCGCAGCGTGGACATCGCGCTTACCCAAGATCAGCGCAATCAGGTCGTTCAACTCCTTGACCGTTTCCGCGCCTCCAATAACCACGGCCAATCTTCCTTCGAACGCACGTCAGTTGTTCACCATATTGACACTGCTCATCATGCTCCGCTGCGGCAGCGTTCTTTCCGAGTCTCCCAGGCTAAGCGCGACGGCATTACTGAACACGTCGACGACATGCTGTAACGTGGCGTCATTCAGCAATCACAGTCCTTGGGCTTCTCCAGTCGCCCTGATGCGGAAAAAGGAGGCTCAATCAGATTTTGCGTGGATTATCAGCGACTAAACAAGATCACACGCAAGCATTTCTATCCCCTTCCACACATTGATGACGCTCTGGATTGCCTTCAAGGTGCGGAATTTTTCATTTCGCTAGATTTCCGCTCTGGATATTGGCAAATGCCGATGGCTGAGCCAGATCGTCCATAAACAGCGTTTGTGACCCCTGACGGCTTATAATGACTTTAATGTAATGCTCTTCGGTCTGTGCAATGCGCCTGCGACTTTTGAAAGGATGATGGACAGTTCGTCAGTGCCTTGAATTAAACTTGAAGAAATACCATTTGTCGCTTTTCGACTTACGATTCTAGGCCACGTCGTCTCAAAAGAAGGAATTCTACCTGACCCTGCCAAACTGCGTGCCGTCGCCGAGTACCCCAGGCCTACTACCTTAAAGGAACTCCGAGTCTTCGTCGGCTTGTGCTCCTATCTCTCGGTGTTTGATCCGTAATTACGCCTCTATTATCGCTCCCTTGAGGCAGCTTCTTTCCGGTAGTGCTGATGTGTCGGCCTGGAATTCCCGTTGCAACGGCTCATTTACAACGCTTCGCCGGCTCCTCACATCACCAGTACTCCGCCACTTCGATCCCAATACGGAATTCCGCACGGATGCTAGCGTTGTAGGCCTCGGTGCCATTCTCTCTCAACGCAAGGATGGCTGCGACGAGTACGTTGTCGCATATGCCAGCAGTACCCTAACGAAGGCAGAGTGAAACTATTCTGTAACAGAAAAGAAATGGTAACAGAAAAGAACTGCCGACATGACTGATTAGCGCAAAAAAACAGTAATAAGAATGCATATACTTAGAAAGAAATCTGCGCGCAGAACCGTTTGGCTAGGTGTGGCACGTGTGGGTTGCGTAAGCATCGGAAGTGTTAAAATTAGTGGCGTTAAGGGGGACGTGTTTGAATGATAATTTGCATGTTGCGCAACCTCCTGCGCTGCTTGTGATTTCGTGTTTTTTTAGGAAATAAAATGCTCAGTTGAAGTTATGCGCTCCGTCCTGTCTGTCGTCTCTAATCAGTCATGTCTGCAGTTAATACGCACCAACTAGCCCAACTCACGTCTCTAATTCCGCGTGTCAACGCCGCAAGCCGCATCCTCCCAGTACTGCTGGCTCTCTGGAACCCTTACCCTGCCCGGCAAGACAGCTCGACCGCGACAGAATTGATCTTCACGGTCGACTTCCAAACACACCTCAAGGGAACCTGTGGATAATTGTCGCCGTGGATAATATCACACGCTACGCGGAAACATCTGCGATGCCAGCTACCACCGCAAAAGACGTTGCCTGCTTTCTCCTTCCCTACCTCATTTTGAGACACGGTGAGCGGTGAATAACTGAGCGAGGGTGGCCGCGTGCTTCTCTCGAGCACCGTCGACGCACTGCTCAAGGAATGTCGCATTGTCATACGCACAACCTCGGCATTCCATCCTTAAACAAATGGCATGACGGAATGCTTGAATTGTACCCTAGGAGATTTCCTCGCGATGTACGCGTCTGACGATCACACTAATTGGGACTGCGTGCTCCCTTTCTTCAAATACGCCTCCAACTATGCGCCACAAACTACCACCTGCTTCTCTCCCTTTTTCTTTCTATACGGATGTGAACCGTCGTGCTCCATGGATACCTTCCTCCCCTACCTACCCGATGTTTCAGAAGCCACGCCTGTTTCCATTTCCGAAGCAGCTGCCAATGCCGAAGCGTTATCGAAGAGTGTGGTCAGCTCCCTCGCTCGTTTACCGCGCAAGACCAATGGCGCCAAAAAACTCGCCACGACGCCTCTGCACCCGTCCACCACTCTCGGACTTTCCACAAAGCCTTCGTCGAAACACCGCAGCCCATAACGCGTGGTGCAACTAACATCTCCCGTCAACTATGACATTGAGCCGATCGACCCACCATCCGACTACCGCTGCCGAGGGCGTGAAACATTTACGTATCACGGCTAAAGCCATGCTACGACCTTCCTGTCGTGTCATCTGCTTAGGTCGCCAGGATTATATCTTTTTTGCGCGGAGAGGAATTCTCCCGTCAGCTCTGTGCCAGCGTGAAATAAGACGTGGACGTTCGTGTGGTTCGTGCTTGCCGGGTTTCTGCCTAAAGCATCAAACATCTGTTATTCTTCTAAAGAAAAATAACAGATGTTTGTTGGAGAACACGCCTGTTGCAATAGTAATAAATAGAGCGAAGTGATCCCGTATTTGTTTTGTTTCTTGGCGGTTTTCAACGCTGTTAAGACGCTCAAATATACGTGGGCGTAAGTGCATTTGGTCATTTTAATTTCTTAACGTGCTTCACAGCCGCACAAACTTATAAGCTTCGGTGGTAAAGGTACTTGTGTTAGGGTGTAGAATGCCGGAATTGGAAAAGGTTGGGCCGACTGCTGCACAGACACCAGCATGAGGTTTTGAAGCATCACCAAACAATTCAGGGAAATATTTCCGCTGTCTTTCAAGGAAAAACATGTGAATGTTTTGAAACATGTGAAGATCAAATGAGCCGGCACATTTCCGCCGCTCGGAGGGTGCCTGCTTCACCCCGCTCGGGAGGCCTGGTGTCGAAGCAGACAGGAAACGCCACACCCGTCTTTAACGAACGTGAAAAGACGCATGCACGCTCCGTCACTCGGAGGGTACATTCGCTCGTAGGGGGGGGGGGGCGCTGTTGCGCGGGCGGCAACTTGGAACTTTAAATCTAAGGGCACGGTCGCGATCGCTGGGAGCCATCACAGCGGGCGGCTCGTATACCCGTCTAGGTGCTGCGCTTTCAACGACATGTGACTTCGGAGAGCATCTCTCCCTGGAGCGGCCGTATTCTCTTACACGAGCGTTTTGTAGTTACGCGAGATCGGACACAAAAGAGCTGCCAGCCTTCGCCCTTGTGGTGAAACTGACTTTTTTTTCAATTCTCTTTCAACGTACGGTCTCCTCTTTTTATTCTATATTTCTTCGTTTGATATCCGCCTTTTCTCTCATTTCTTCTTTGTCTTCTTCCACAAGTCAAGATACTCATGAAAACAATACGCATCCTTTCGAATAGTTTTCCGGCATGAAAAACTGCTCCTGACGTCCCAGGGCCTTCCATCGTCAAGGTGTGTCAAATACGTTCTGTTGACGCACTTCACCGGCGCACTTACATCACACAACTATCACTAATCACTTCACCGGACATCACGGCTATTTCACTAAACGTCACATCACGTGTGTTGTTGGACAGTTCGAAGTTCATATAATCATAGAATATCAATCATTGCGTCTCATAGTCACAAGAAGCACAACAAGAACAACGATAAAGCGTTCGCCCATTGTCGTTGTGAGGTCCTGCTCAAAAAATCAGCAACCACACTCGCTCTTCCTTTCGCGTACTCGACATGAAAGCTGCATTCTTGTAACGCAAGACTCTATCGCATCACTGGGGCATTAGTGAGCTTTGCTATGCTTGTGTACTCGAGTTTCTGATGATCGGTTTGCACTCTGAAATGCATCCCATACAGGTAAATGTGAAATCGTTCCGCAGCCCAAACCAGAGCTAAGCATTCCATTCCAACCGTTCAATGAATCGCTCAATGAAGCGCTTGCTTGAGCGGAACACTGGATGTAGCGTATTGTCCTTTTTCTGCAGCAGAACAGCCCCCAGAGCAATTTCTGACGCATCAGTGCGCAAAACAAACTGTTTTCCAGGTTGGGTGCTAGCAGAATGGGAGGTTGAACCATGCGCTGATTGATTGTCTCAAATGCAGACTCTTGAGCGTTCGTCCATTTAACCGTATTGCTGGCGCCTTTCTTCGTCCTTTCCACTACAGGGTGAGATATCTCAGAGTAATGCAGAATGAAGTCTCTGTAAAATCCTGTCAATCCCAAGAAGTACTGCACTTTTTTTGGTCTTCAGTGGCTTTTCTGCTTGGATTTTCTCGAAGATGTCTTTTGTGGCGATGTGACCGAGGCCCAAGTTGTGTCCATGGAAAGTGACCGCTTGAAACCCAAATTCACATGTGCTTCGCTTAATGGTCAGTCTGGCCTCCTGTAATCCTCAAAATAGCTTTTATAATGTTTCCAGCTGCTCCCTGCACGTGTTTTTTTTATCACAAGAATGTGGTCAATATAATGCTCCACGTTATTGATACCATGCAGAACTCTCCTCATATACTTGAATGGAAGTAGCCCTCGTGTACATGAAGACGCCGTCTTTTCTTTGGATGTATTCTCCATAGGTATCTGCCAATACCCCTTGGCCAAATCTAACTTCGAAAAGAACTTTTTTCCGCCGGCCTTTGCAAAGACCACATCCACTCGCGATATATGTTCCGAGTCAAGTGTATGTTGTTTAACCGTCTAAAGGCCACACAAATTTTGTTGGGGCCGTCGGGTTTATTTACGACAACCAAATGTACGTTGTAAGGTGATGTCGACCTCTCTATGATACCAAAGCGGAGCATCTTGTCTACCTTTTTTTCAATGGACTCTTTTACCCCCAACAGCAAAGGGCATTGTTTGACGTAAAGTGGCATCGTAGTGGTACAGTCTAGCGTCCATTCAATGACATTGGTTCTACCTGGAAAATCAGAAAATAATTCACCTTATATCTCTAATAGTTGTTGAATTTCCGCTGCTTCTCTCGTCTCCAGCGCTGGATTGATCAAAACCATCTCCAGCCCCATGCTCTTCTTGTAGTTGCAAGTTTGCACTTCAATGTCGTCTTTCTCTTGTATCACTACCATACACACCACTTCGAATTCTTTTGGTTGATGTCTCTCTTCATATTTTTTGAACTTGTTTATATGAAATTCTTTCTTGCCATTGTTCACCAGCAGTTCGTAGTCTACTTCGTTCTTCTTCTGTGTAACCTGGAATGGGCCCTTCCACTGCATCAGCGGTTTATTTCCATCACTGGACAATGATTCCAGAGCCTTGTCTCCAGGGTTGAGATGCCTTGACACGGCCTTGTAGTATCCCTTATATCATTCCTTTGCTTCACTGAGACTTTGATACGCTAACTTGCGTGTTTCTTGAAGCTTCTTTTGCAGTTCTTACACGTACCTATGTCGTCTTAACGCCGTTGTCAAGCTTTTCGTTTGCCCAAACGTTTTAAGCACCTTAAGGGTCCGCGACCGTGCGACCATACAACATCTCAAAAGGTCAGAAGTTGAGGCTTGCTTGCGGCACTTCCCGGTATGAAACAAAAGTGCTGGCAAGTAGCGGTCCCAATCAGTAGGACTTTTTTGGCACATTTTATAACCATGTTCTACCGTTAACTCTTCCCTCCAGTTCATTGGACATGGGGTGATACGACGTATTGAGCATCTGCTGAATTGATAATATCCTACTAAACTCCTTGATATGTTCAGATGTCAAATTCGAACCTCTGTCGCTTAGTAATTCTCGTGGGAGCCCGTACCTAGGGAATACCTATATTAAGGCCTAAGCGACATAGACTGCATCTATACTTTTCAGTGCGATGGCTTCTGGATATCTTGTCACCATGTCAACCACCGTGAGAACATATCTGCTCCTTTCGCTAGAAGCCTGCGTAATGGGACCTGTGATATCCATTGCTACTGTCTGTAATGGTACTTCAATGATGAGCATGTTTCCCAACGGTGCTCGGCCTACTCGTCCTTTAGGAAATGTCGTCTGGCAGACGCCACAAGACTTCACGTATCTCTTCACTTCGCTCTGTAAAAACGGCCAAAAGAAATCCTCAGTGATCTTCGCAACAGTCCTTACGCCTTGAGGGCCTGCCATAGTGATGTCTCTGTTCTTTTTGTCTTTGACAGTTCCGTAATCAGGAGCTTTCTTGTCTCACTCTATCATGCATAGTACTACTTTCTTCATCGGGACGACACAAGCAGCTTGGCCTTTGTTCCCTAGTCGGTGATCTTCAGTGCGATGCCCTTTCTGTTTACAGTGTTCGAAAAACACCTACATCGTCCTTTTCAGTCCTCCGAAACGAGCCCCTGGCACGATGATGGACACGGTTACGCAAGAAACACCTCAGCATTTTTGTATAGCACGCGCCATTGTTTGCTTTTCACCACCTTCCACTTTATAGGGATTTTCCTTTGTTTTACTTAGGTTGTTGGAGCCTTGCGCTTCAAGAAATTGATCAGCACAATCAGCATTGTCATCACGCCGCTTCAATTCTCGTTCTTCATGGAAAACACGCAGCTAAAGGCTAAAGAAGTCAAGAATTACTCAACCACGATTTTATCTCGGACACCTTCATGTCTTTGCTCTGTCGGCCATTTCCATTGATCTCTCAAAAAAGTTTGTTAATCTACAAACAAATTGTTTATCCGTCTCTGCGTCTTCGGGTTTACATTTTCGAAATCTTTTGCGGAATCCTTCCGCTGCTAGCTTGAATCGCTGAAGCAGAGCTTTTTTTACTTTGTCGTAGTCCATAGACTCGGACGCGGGCATTCTTCCAAACATACTCAAGACTACGCCTGCTAAACATAGACTCAGTGCTGTCGCCCACTCGCGTCTCTCCCATCTTTGACCCACAGCTATTCTTTCAAAACGGTGCAGATAAGCACCTAAATAATCCATTTTATCATCAAATAGGCCCATTTGCTTCCGGGGACACATGCTCTTTGCTCTAGGATGATCTTATTCCACAGATAAGGATGACCTACTTTCATCATCTGTTACATTAGACGCGTCTGCTAAGCGCATCTTTAAGAGAAATATCTCCTACTCGGCTTCGCGTGCCTTGCGAGCTTCCGTTTCCGCACGCTCGAGCAACGTAAGCGACTCCTCTCGATTGAGCCCCAACGCCGTCGTTGCGATTCCCAACAATTTTACGTAATCCGTGGTCCGGTGCTGTGACAGACCAATTGGGTAGGATAATCAATCCTGCCAGGCCCGCCAATATTTTGTCGTGGTCTTAGATGGCTAAACAGAACACAGGAACACCGATGATAACGAATAGTTCTTTATGCGAGAAATAACTAAGCTATATACACAAGAAGTAACAAAAGACCGACTATATAAAAAAGATTCCTTGTTCACAATATCGCAAAACTGAGAAAATATTTACACTTTCATCACTGCCTGATGGCCTTGACGTGGCGGCTCCGGTGCTGAGACGACGCCTTGTCGTGTCCGCGAAGTGCGTTGCTTCACCGGAGCATAATCCTCTGCGGCATCGGTCTAGTAACCTTAGTTGCCGGTCACCGCCGCGTCAGGTACTTGCAGATACTGTACCGCTCGTCGTCTTGTGCGTGAACCACGGAGCATAGGCGCAGAACATCTGCGCGTCCTCAGGAGAAGGGTCTCGCTGGTGCGAGCTGGTCGCCTTCCTGGTCACTCCTCACAGGTAACAGTACGTTGCTGTGATGGCTGGGGCTCTTTTCCAGGAGCTCTGCTGGCAGACCTCAGGGGAACGCCTTGCCGCTACCACCACAGTGAAAGAAAAAATTACACCATCCCCCCGTAATGGGAACCATGTATGGATGCGAAGCAACGGGGAGATGGTTCGCTTGAGCGAGAGATGGTGTAATTTTTTTAGGAGCTGGCTCGCCAGGTTCCTAAGCTGGGACGAGCAGAAGAGAGGGGGGAGCGTAGGAGAGGAGAGAAAGGGGAGGGGACGCGCATGCGCTGGCGGTCATCGCGACGTTGCAAAGGAGAGAATGAGGCGCGAGACAAGGGGTAGCGTAGGAGAGGAAAGTAGTTGGAGGAGGATGCGCAGTGAGGGTGGTGACGCCGCACACCACCACCACCAGGTATAGCTCTGCCATAAGGTGCTGCGCATCTAATTTTAGGGGCGAAGCTCCTTAGGGCGGCACCCGTTCGTCCCTCGTAGTCGTAGTGCGTAACCAGTCTTACGCTTTGACCTCCAAGGTGGTGCCGGTGGGAGATTTTTCCTGTGCGTTGTTGAACAATAAAAAATTCGCAGCATGCGCGTTAACTAAAAGCCGAATTCTTCTGTCTCTCATTCCCCATTAGCAGCCATTGGCATGTTCCAGTAGGAAACGTTAGTAGAAGTAGAAGTGTAAGTGTTAGCTAAAAGCCGACTTCTTCTGTCTCTCATTCCCATTAGCAGCCATTGTTTACCTCCAAGGTAGTGCCTGGTGAGATTTCTCCTGTGCGTGATTAAACAATAAAAACTTTGTTCAAAACGCCGTTGATTGATGAAATAAACCAACGAAAGACGCCAGATGTTTTGTAAAAGCAAAACGAAAGAACGCCAGATGTTTCTAAAGCAAAACGAAAAGACGCCAGCTGCTTAACGAAAGACGCCAGATGTTTTCTAAAGCAATGGTTTTCTAAACACTGAAAATTCAAAGCGTACATGTAAAATTAAAGTGAGCTGCAAGTCGTCATAACTCATCGAACCTTTAGTATAAACGCGCCCGATCTCACGTCGGTGATGATGTACTGGGCAGAATTCACGGAAGATTCACGGTTTACCAATGAACCTCCGTAGCTTCGCCCACTCATCATCATTCACTCCGTGGATATGCTGTGATGTTTTTTTTTTTTATTTCTCTGTGCTACCGCCGCTCATCAGCCACTCCCGTGCCAAGCGCGCTCTGCCATCTTCCTTCCCCTCGCCGGCCACGTCGCCTCTCACGCCCGTTCTCCCTCTTCTTCTTTGCGTTCTTTTTTTTTGAATTCTCTTTCAATGAACAGCCTTCTTTTTTATTCTATATATCTTTGTTGGATATCCCTCTTTTCTCTCATTTCTTCTACCTCTTTCACAAGTCGACATACTCATGACAGATGGGTAAAGCTGGGATCTGGAGCAGATCGTTCGAATACATCAAGAATACTGCTAAACATTTTATCGGGAGCCTCAGGAATCCTAGAAATTGAATGCATTGTGTAGCCGTCGACATATCTAAAAATACGTGCCACTTTCGAATGATCAAGCAGGGCTTCCAAGCGCTTCTCACATCAGGATAAAGACAAATCACATAAGAGCGGAGCGACACAGGAACCAACGTAAACTCCATTCGTTTGGAGGAAAGATGCTCTGTCCGGTAAATGCAATGAAAGTGGAAGAAAGATAAAAACTAAGCATTACGAGGAAGCTGCCAATTGATAAACGGTTAGAGTAGATTACAGATATCGCGTCATGTTCTTCGATCGCAGTTGGCACAGCTCTGAGTAAGTCTCGCGATGCAATACTAGAACAAAAAAGTTCAACCCCGTCAACTGAAAATGCAGATAAAGGCTGCGAAACGCAGATCTTTTTTCCTATTTTACCACGAAAGTGTTTTATGCCGCGGTCCACCAAGCACGTCCGTCACGGATAAGACGTTGATAAAATGGACGCCAGCGGGTGAGAAAGAAAAAAACCAAGAAAAGGATCCCCCGCTGGCAATCGAACCCACGACCTTGCGGTCGCGACGGCAAGCGCCCGACGATCTACCGATGAAGCTAACTCGGCAGAGCTGTACACGGCGCGAACGCGCCTTATATCTTTCACACATTCTCTCTTTCGCATGGTGCTCTCTCTCTGTTGGCGGTGTAGGTAGGCGGGGCGGAGCGGGGCGGTGCCGCCGTCTGTGAGAGGTGAAAAGAAGTAATGCTTCACGATCGACACCTATTAGCGCTCACTCCGAGATTGCGTGCGATATCGGAGGTCATGGTTAAAGCGTCTTGATACCAGCGAGGTACACTGACCGCGCTGGCGTCGCCGAGGCACACTTGACCCAGTTACGTATTTACGTTCTTTGCCTTTAGCTTCGTTTTAGGCCGCGTTCAAACTGCAGTCGCATCTGTCATAAGTGTCGTATCGCGTAACTTCTGTAACATCCGTTTACATTGCTAGCGATCACGAGTGTTCACATTGAGCCCTCTTCGGTAATATACGTTATTTTACGACGGGCAAATCAACGCTCTGATTTTCCAACAGGGCGCCGTTGGTCGTAGAGAATGGGTCTTTGACGCACTTCATCAACGAGCAACTCATCGCTGCACAATCAAGGCCCTTCCGCATTCGTCGTGGAACTTGCCGCGTGAACACAAAACAACGAACACGGACAAACCAGCTCCACAGACACGCTGCTGCACGCCAAGACGCGCATGAAGACGCGGAAACTGGGGAGACCGGAAGCCCCGTCAGCGGAAAGTGAAAAGCGAAACTGCTTTGGCCATTGGTCGTGCCGTAATGGTCGCATCAGTAGTGGTCGTAAATGTCGCGGACTCGCCAACATTTATGCCCGAAACGTTACGTACTTTACGGCAACTACAACAACGTCTGAACAAGCTCATTACGTTGATTACGTTTACGGTCGCGATCCTTACCGACTATCAGTACGTTGCACACGTAGTCTGAACACGGCTTTAGCGTGCGTGGGTTCATCGGAGTAGCGCAGCTTCCACATGCACTAACGGGATTTCGCCGCCGTCGATTGTTGGAATACTGCTGGAACTGCTGGAATACGCGTTGCAGAAAGGACGCGATTTCGACTAGCGAATATCGTGCCTTGGTGGAGCGAGACCAGCGCCTGCGAGACAGAGGCCAGCGGGACGCACGCGTTTGCGGCTCAGGCTACGAAACTCTACCTCCCGTGTTGCTGAACCGCAGTGTGTGGTAGTGTATGCATGAGCGCAGGCGTCAATCACCCATTGCTAAGAAGCACACACTGTGCCGTTTGTCTCCTTAATTGACAACGCTTTGAGCCGTGGCGGCTGCATTTTCGATGGAGGCGAAAGTGTTTGAGGCCCGTGTACTTAGCTTTAGGTGCACGTTAAAGAACCCCAGGTGGTGGAAATTTCCGGAGCCCTCCCCTACGGCGTCTATCATAATCATATCGTTGTTTTGGGACTTTAAACCCCAGAAAAAAAAGCAGAAAAACGACGCTTCGAAGAAGTGCATACCGGGTACCATTGTTGATTATGAGCTTGTTGTTATCATCCTTGCGCGGGATTCACGACTCGCTGTGTCCAAATATATGTTCACAACGCCAGCTACCACAACGATTTAATCATGATCATGGGCGTGAGTCGTCGCGATAGAGACATGCCGTCAACATGGGTGCGTCAACTTCAAACGGTACTGAAGCTGCCAAACATGAACATACATTGTACACGCTCTCATATATCACTACACAATAAGCGCTACTTCTGTGAAGATACGTTTCACTTTCGTGTTACACCGATTCCATTGACGGAGGGATCAGCCATGTTTTTTAATTATTATAAGAACATTATTGAGAACAGAGCGTTGACAAGGTAAACGCGCTACGCGACCGCGAAGCGGATGAAGACGAAACAAGAGAATAAGTACAGCCAGCTCCGGGATTGCGCGCTGTTTCTGTTTCGCTTATGACAATGACGCAGTCGTCGAAAAGCTTTAGCAAGCCCCGTGCTCTAGCACATAAAGTAATTTGCTGGGCTCGTTAGAATACTTAACCTTGATGCATGTACAGTGCCTAGGCGAAATAGGAAAAAAGGTGACTGATCCCTCTGTCATAGGAATCGGTATAACATGAAAGTGAAACGTGTCGTCACAGAAATAGTTCATTGTTGATAGTACATTGGTATATAACAGGTTGTACAACGTCTACTGTTGTTCGGCAGATACAGCATCGCTTGACGTAGACACACTCACGTTGACGCGTAGTGGCACATCTCTGTACCGACAACTAACGCCCATGATCATGATTTAACTCTTGCGGTAGCTGAACATATATGTGGATACCGCATTTGGAGAATCCCGCAAAAATATGGCATCAACAAGCACATAATAAACAGTAATACTAGATATCCTCTCCTTCAAAGCGTCGTGAAACGCGAAGAGGATCGAACGCTAAGCGCGTCATGTCTTCCCTCTAACCTGGCAGGTAATTCTCACAGGACGAGTGGGGAACGCGGTGCGGCAGCCAGGCGATCGTCGGATAGCTATTTTTCGATATGGATGGATGCTATGAGCGATGCCAATGCTTTAATACACCACCTGACGGTGTATTAAAGCGTTGACGAAATTACACTTCTATTGGAAGTGTATTGGAAGGCGCCGTATGGGACGGTCGTAGCTACGGCATAATATTTTTTCGAGCCTCGTGGCAAACATGTCACCGGCCCGTTATAAAGGGCACGCTCAAAGCATACATTCATCCATCCAAGATCACTGTGAGAGGAGAGTGGGAAAGAAAAAATCACAGCATATCCACGGAGTGAATGATGATGAGTGGGCGAAGCTGCGGAGGTTCATCGGTAAACCGTGAATGTTCCGTGAATTCTGCCCAGTACATCATCACCGACGTGAGATCGGGCGCGTTTATACTAAAGGTTCGATGAGTTATGACGACTTGCAGCTCACTTTAATTTTACATGTACGCTGTGAATTTTCATTGTTTAGAAAACCATTGCTTTAGAAGACATCTGGCGTCTTTCGTTAAGCAGCTGGCGTCTTTTCGCTTTGCTTTAGAAACATCTGGCGTTCTTTCGTTTTGCTTTTACAAAACATCTGGCGTCTTTCGTTGGTTTATTTCATCAATCAACGGCGTTTTGAACAAAATTTTTATTGTTTAATCACGCACAGGAGAAATCTCACCAGGCACTACCTTGGAGGTAAACAATGGCTGCTAATGGGAATGAGAGACAGAAGAAGTCGGCTTTTCGTTAACGCGCACGCTGCGAATTTTTATTGTTCAACAACGCACAGGAATATTCTCCCACCGGCACCACCTTGGAGGTCAAAGCGTAAGACTTGTTACGCACTACTACTACGACTACGACTACGAGGGACGAACGGGTGCCGCCTTAATTAGCTTCGCCCCTAATAAAAGGCGCGTTCATGTAGCCTCCGCTGTGTGTTTGGTGGTAGCTCAGTGGGCTAAACGCCTGGTAGCCATCGTCGCAGACCGAGAGGTCATGGGTTCGACTCTGTCAACGGCGCTTTTTTTTGCAGTTTCTTTTTTTCTTGCCCATTTGATATATGCTATTTTGCTGACGTAATTTTGTGACGGAAATACGACATGAAAGCCTTGATGGACCGTGGCATAAAACACTTTCGCCTTAAAAAACATGGCTCATTCATGCATGACAGAAATCGGCATAACGCGAAATTGAAACGGTATTGGTGCTAATTGTATAGTAATATATGCGGGCTTGTACAATGTATATTGGTGGTTGGCAGCTATAGCAGCATTTGACGTGGATGTATCCACGTTCACGTCTGCGGTAATTGAAGATTGCGGTAACGGTTGCGGTAACTGAATATTGAAACATATATCTGGACAAAGAGTATAGTAAATCCTGCGCAAATATGACATCAACACGCACATAGTAAACACTGGTACTCGATATGCCCTTCTTCAAACCGTTGCCAATTGAGGAGTGAAACGACGTGGTGTGCGCTCCACAGAAATAAGGTAACCTACGACTGTGCTCATGCATACACTACCACAGTGCGCTTCAGCAACAAGGGAGGCAGAGGTTCGTAGCTTGAGCAGGGAACGTGCGGAGGCATAAATACGTAAGTAATTGCGTGACGGAAGTACATCACTAAACCCTTGGTGGACTACGGCATAACGCACTTTTTTGCTAACAAAAACCTGTAAGCACCAGCAGACAGAGAGTAAGTAAGAACGCTGGTCTTCATGTAAATTTATTGGACAGAAGGAACGCTTTTTTTATCGTCACCATGCGCCGACAGACGCTGCATCAGTGAATGGGGCGCATGCATGTGTTCATTCAACCGCCATTCACATACATAAGTTTTGAAAAAGACGGCTCCTTTTCACGACAGCGCGATAGAGACAGTTCTCATTTAATTTGCAA
Source organism: Rhipicephalus sanguineus (assembly GCF_013339695.2). Taxonomy (NCBI): domain Eukaryota; kingdom Metazoa; phylum Arthropoda; class Arachnida; order Ixodida; family Ixodidae; genus Rhipicephalus; species Rhipicephalus sanguineus. Next base: position 123,517,487 of record NC_051184.2, read on the forward strand.
TGCAAAAAACCCGATGAACAAGACTGAATTTTTCATCCTTATACCTGCCGAGAACGCGTGTGCTGGGGAAATTCGGTGTACATTGGCACCTTGTATTATGGTCAGCTAAATGACCCGCTCCCTCTATTCGCCTCACCAGCGCACGGTGTTCCCTCAATCTGTCCGTAATGCAAGGTCCCGTCTGGCTTACGTAGCATTTATCACATGAAAGAATGATGGAGTAAAGCAACCCTGTATTACACTTGAGGAATTGAGTAACGGGATTTTTTGTGCACGCGGAACCTCTGCGCTCGCGGTTGTTCAAAAACAGGGACCTGCGGCACAGATTCCCCGGTCCCGAAAAGGGCGCCAGAACACCGCACTTGGCGGCAATCTTTTTCAGGGGTTGCGACAGGTGGTAAGCGCTAGGCACGACATCCGTTCAGTTTTTCTTCAAGACACCCACCACGGAAAGCCACATCTTTACCCCCATAAGGAGGCATGCGGTGATAAATGTCAACTTCTCAACTGCTGCAATAATTTTGATGATAACTTTAGGCGTGGCTCATCTGTTTCATATTAGGACATATTCCATTATTCATAACCCTAGCATGAATAAAACAAACCCTAAAGATCTTATAATTATCAATCATGCCTGCAAACTTAGGAAAACTATGATTTCAAACATAACAAAAATGTACGTTACATTTATCATTTATGTCCCGTAGAAGGATAAGGCCAGTCACGTATTTTTATCACCTTTCTGTAAGAATTCCGTTGTTTTAAGAGCGAGGATTATTTTTTTTCTTGTCACTGCATGTCAGACTAGTAAATTTATTTTGCGTGTTACAAACTACTTAGGGATCAGAAAAGTGCCCTATCTTGTTCCTGACCAAAGTTCAGTCTAGAAACAACCTTGTAGGTAGCTTTTCGTGGAGCACATTGGAAATTGATATCTTTTCTAAGAGGCTCCTTCCTCCGAAATATGTGAATTTTAGAAAAAATTGGTTGATAGGTTTCACAAAATGCTGTTCATCTCGCTGGTCAAATATTTTTATCAGAGTGACCTCCTGCATAAATATGGCCTTCGTCATCAACATGACACTGTTCTGGGAAAATTTCATGCAGTCGTGTTCAATTTTTCGCAGCTTTCGAACTATGAATGTTGCTCACAATGCGTGCTGGTCACAAAACAAACTACGCGCTGATCGCAATGAACACCCAGGAAAACGAACGTATTAGCAGAGGGGCACACAAACACAGCAGGTGCAACTGAGAATTTGTTCGTGCTCTGATGTGCTCTGTGATAAAAATGCGCTAAAAACAAACAATGTAACACGGCCCTTCACTTCGCTTTCGGCTTCTTGGTCACTTCGCAGCCGCGTCTTGAATGCGGCGTTTTAGAGACGCTCTTCCCTGCAAAGTCCCACCACCCTCTCGGAAAAACATTTTTTTAATTAATTTCTACTGTACAGATGACAGCTAGACTTGGTGAGCATGTTCATTAATGAACCATTCATCCAAAACAACTCAAAGTTGGAAATGCGTAATTTCTTCTAAATCCTGTTTTTAGCCTCGAATCCCCCATTGAGGAGGCCATCCAGCAAAGAGGCGATGATCTGTTGCGGATGACGCGCCACACTCAAGCGCTGCACTTGCTCTTGCAAGTTCACAGCCAGCTGGTGTTTGCATCAAAGTCATTAAAACGGGAATAGTACCGCATTCATTTTCTCTTCACCGCCACGCGCTCTCGGCGGCTTCGCCACATAAATGGTAGAGATCGCTCGCCTATCTGGTGTCTCCCGGCCGCCGACGCGCGGCGCTTTGGAGGGCAATTGTTTATAGACTAAGAAAAGCGTGCAGGAACTTTACGCCAGCCGGTATTGTTTTGACTTATATCAGAAGCCTATCAAGGCATCGAAGAATACCTGGGTGCTGCGCTTTCGGATGCAGCAACCTGCGGGATTCGCGCAAAGCATTTCTTAGCGAACTTGTGTGACTTTAATCGTATCTAATTCTATCTATCTATCTATCTATCTATCTATCTATCTATCTATCTATCTATCTATCTATCTATCTATCTATCTATCTATCTATCTATCTATCTATCTATCAACTTGCCATCTACGACTTTGTGCTCTCCTGCCTGTCTCGTTAATGGGATGTATGCCAAAATTGATATGTAACATGACTGTATGCCGAATATAAATGACAGGTCATAGCATGAAAATCATAACATGCTTGCCATCAGCCGCAATATTTACACGCCACTGTCTTAGTAATGCTTTTGAGGGCCGCTTTATTAACTTTTTTAATACCGCAAATGGTATGGCAATGCAAGAGTGTAGAACATAGGTGACTGGTCCTAGCGTGAATATTATGGCACGCGTGTCATGTACGACATGATTTACACGACATGGTCTCGACGTGCTCACGGCCGTTCAATTAAATAGATATATACCGAATTTGCTATGGCGAGACATTTCTGTATACCGAACGTAAATGACAAATGGTAACATGAAAATCATTACTTCCATGTCATGTCCGGCATGACTTACTTACCACGTTAAAGATGTACTCGCGGCCCGTTCGCTAGCTTGATATACACCAACATTTGTATTGTGTTGCGTGACTGAATGACGAACGTATATAACGCGTGTATAATAAGCTAGTGAACCGGTCAAGAACGCACCGTGAGTGGGACATGTAATTCATGCAGTACATGATATGCATGTCATATTTTCCATGGCGCCACCTGTCATTTGCGTTCGTAATACATTCACGCGACACAATACAATTTTGGTGTATATCAAGCTAGCGAACCAGCCGCCAGCCCACCATGTGCGGGGCATGTAAATCACACCGTACATGACATGCATGTAATCATTTTTATGTCACCACATGTGATTTGTGTTTGTCATGCAGTCACGTCACGCAATACTAATATTGGAGTATATGAAGCTTGGGAACCCGCCGCGCGGAACCATGAGCGTGGCAAGTGAGGCATGCGGTATGTGACATACAAGTCATTTTCATGCTACCACTTCTCATTTATATTCGGCATACAGAAATGTGTCGTAATTGCAATTGCGGCATATATCAATTTAACTGAAGGGCCGCGAGCGCCCCGAGATCATGTCATCTAAATCATGTTGTACATGACATGCCTGTCATGGTTTGCACGTTCGGTCCAGTCACTTATTGTCGTGAACACATTCGTGACGCAATACCAATTGTGGTATATATAATGTTAACGAAGCGGCCGCAAAAGCACCAAGACATTTGCGTGTAAATGATGCCCTTGATAACATGCATTTTATAATTTCATGTTATGACGTGTAATTTACTTTTGTCATACAGTCATGTTATGCCATCAAAATGCTGTGTACATCCCATTAAAAAAACGGGCAGGAGAGCACGAAGTCGTAGTCGGATAGATAGATAGATAGATAGATAGATAGATAGATAGATAGATAGATAGATAGATAGATAGATAGATAGATAGATAGATAGATAGATAGATAGATAGATAGATAGATAGATAGATACGCTCAAAGTCGCGGAATTTCGCTAAGAAATGTTTCGCATTTATCAATGCCGACAGCCGAGCACGTAAATGCCGCGCAGTTCGCATTTCTTTATCGCGCTAGTACACTGTAAGCAAAAGTTAGCCGAGATTGGGGTTTTCGCGGCTCATTACCTCTGAAAACTCCCTCGCTCCTAAAATTACTACCTCGTGTTGGAGTAAAAGTGGCACATGATATAGTTTTACCACCACCTCTGAGGAACGTAGTAAAATGATGTCATAATCCAGTTTTACTACGAGGGGTGTATTATGTCACGCGGTTTTTACCCACCGTTTGAGAGTTTCTTATCATGCGGCCTCCCCCGCGCCCTCCGCTTCGGCGGCTTTTGTCCGCCGATGAGCGCCCCTTCCAGTTTTCTTTTTTTTTTTCAAAGCTTGTAATGGAACTGCAGCTGCAGAAGCTCAACGAGCGAGAAAAGCAGTCTGTGAACGAAACGCCTTGCTCGAAGAAAAAGACCTGCTTGAAAGCCGTGCTGCAGCTTTTCCCAAATCATTGGCATATGTCGTCTAGTAGCCCTTGAGACAGGCGTGTGTAAGAAGCTTGCGCTGTATATGTTTGGTTGTGGGGATGGCAAGTTCAACTCGCGTCGCCGTCCGGCTGCAGCACAGCGGGCTGGATCTGGGGTGCTTCTTCTATCATCGAGCGGCCGTGCGCGTACGAGTGCAAGGCTTCGAGCCTGGACGGCGCGGATACCTCGCTTCCGTGCCGAATCGCGAATAGCTACGAAAAACACTCCCAGCGGCAACAAAGTCAAGCTCGTGTGATCGTCCGTGGTTGCTTCCTAGAGGGTGACCGGCTACACCTTCGAAGCGATCGGAAAAAGGCTTTTCTACGTCGTCGGCACCGAGCCGGCCAGCGGCCGATGTGAGTTCGTCGCCGGAGCAGCTAAAACCAGCGTCGCATAGATTTTGTTTCACAGAACAGTCCGAACTGTGTACATTCCAAACTGTGCATTTTGCTCCATGCGGCCGCCGCTGTGAAACATCTAGCGTGAAGGCGAGCACCGATACGAGGCAGACGGAACCCGACGTGCGGCCGCCGGTGGACTGCGAGTACGAGCACGGTGAAAACCGGGCCTGCGAGCCGTCTTGTTCGTTGTAAAGTGTATCGCTCCGTAAGACACCGCGAATAGCAGTCACCTGTTATTTTTAATTTGTGTCTAACATAACGACGACGAAGAATGCCCAGGAGATCGCCAGCTGTCTTTCATCGTATAGCCGTGCTCCTCGAAAAGGCCTAGCGATGCCGTCGGTAAGGAGCCGGTATACAGGAGCGGCGCCGCTCTACTTCGCCGGCGTTCCTGGATTTGTGCTGCTACTGTGTTTGTGCACCGCTGCGCAATGGAAAAATTGTTGAGTGGCCGTGGTTTGTGTGTGCTTAGGTATATTTTGCGGGTTTGTGCGTCGGCATTATAACGCGGGTGCGGCAAGCACAGAGTGCCAGCGAATAATTGGATAATCAAAAAGGTGAGATAAGGCAGTTTTGTACTAACAGGCCGGTGTCACTCGTGGCGTCTTGCCGCTAACCTTAAAAGTTTATGCGTGCGCTGTGAATCTTTATTGTTCGAGCAAGCAAAACATAAGTATCTTACTGGGACTACATGGCGGGTCAAGATGTGGTGCCTATATATACCGGGTGGCCGGCATACGGATGTGCAGCGGAGCAGTCGGTTGAAGTGGTGTTTTATTCTGCATTGGTTGTGTGGTTGTGTGTGTGTGTGTGTCTATGTATGTGTTTGTGTATGTATCTGTGTGTATATATATATATGTCATGGATACTGTGTTTTCTACGTTGATTAAATTCGAATTTCGATGTATAATGGTGGAATCGCGCTCCTTTTTTTTAACCACCAGAATTAGCCGCGAAAACTGAGTTAGGGGAGTAAATAAATACTACTACATCAGCCAAAAAAAATTGTCGACCGCGAAAAAACTCTCAGAAATCACCGGAAAAACATTGTAAAAGCACTAAAACATTACTCTTACTATACTCGCTGAAAAAATCAGCGGGGTAAATAATTACTACCGTTCCTACGTTCAAAAACTCAGTTAGCGCGAGAGTAAATTTTTACCGCGACTGGCACGTGTAACAAAAAAACCAGGAAAGGTAGTGCGCTAGAGGACAAGCATTTTACTCCCGTTTCTGGTTATTTTTGTTTAGTGTGTACGCGCGCGAGCGCGTGTAGGCAAGTTAAAACTGCCGCTATTTCGGTGCTAATAAGTTAGAGAACAACGGTATGCTTCATGCGGGGCTGCAAAAGCGCACGCAATCAGTAAAAGATGCGTTACTCCGCGCAAAATCAACACCGCGCCGCCGCGGCTTCAGCAGCGCTGGACCAAATATGGCGGCGGGCCGGACGGTCGCGCAAATTTTCCCGTTCCAGTCACTATATTTTGCATGACTTTCGAGAGCTGCGCGCACTTAGTAACGATGTCACCCTTAACCACATTTGAATGCGCCGAATTTTAAATTAAGATTCCAGTTCTGACCGAGGCTGATACTAGCAGCACACGCGTTTTCCAAGAGAACGAGAGGTCAAGGAACAGGAGGCAAACACAAACAGCCACCTCATGGGTAAAACAGATGTCTGGATCACATCGTTCGGATACATCAAGAATACTGCTAAACACTTTATTGAGATCTTCAGGAGTCTCCGAAATTTAATGCATTGCATAGCCGCGGATATATCTAAAAAATACACCTTCTCCCGCTAAAGGAAACCATGTGTGGATGCGAAGCAGCGGGAAATGGTTCAATTGAGCGGGACATAGTGTAATTTATTCAGAGGGCGAATGAGAATGCTTTGACAATGCATAAGAGAAGAGAGTGAGAGACGTTCTGTACGCGGTGGTTGCGTCTTTATATAGAGACCGTATGCGATTCCTAGCGTCGGTGCACGCGCCGCTTTGAACAGGGCGGCCTGGCCGGTGAAGTGTAGCGTCAAAGGGCGCGCGAGAGGGGGGGGGAGCGCAGATAGGAGAGAGAGGGGAGGGGAAGCGCATAAGCAGCGGGGGTGTGGACGCCGCGCGAGGGATGGACAGAACCGCCGCTTGAAGCTGCTTCGCGTCTAAAATGCGTGCCAGTGTCCAATGATCAAGCAGGGCTTCCAAGCGCTTGCCACATCGGTATAAAGACAAATCACATAAGAACAGCGCAACACAGGAACCAACGAAAACTCCTTTCGTTTGGAGGAAGATTGCTCCGTCCGGTAAAAGCGATAAGAGTGGAAGAAATATAAAAACTAAGCATTTCGAGGAAGCTGTCAATTGATAAACGATTGGAGTTAAATATAGATATCGGGTCACGTTCTTCGATCGCAGTTGGCACACCTCTAAGTCTCGTATTGCAACAAAACAAAAAAAAATCAAAACGCATATAAAGGCTGATTAAAATCAGTGCGCGCAAAGAATTCTACTACATAATGAGAATTATGCACCAGGAAAGGATTATTAACGCTTAGCAAACACGGCTGATTCAGCAGAAACATTAAAAAGTGTCTTGCCAAGACCTTCTTTCTGTGACTATTGTCCGAAGTGGAACATCTTCCTTATGCGTTTTTGTCGAAAGAAAGGGCTGTGAGAACGTCAGACTTACTGATCTTAACAATTTCGTTACCGCGCCTATTCCCGTCGTTACTATGATAACGATGACTTCAAGGCAACATTTTGGCGCACACTTTTTTTTGAAGCGCCTACATCGCTGCCGACTGCATGAACGCGTAGTTGTGCTCGCCAGGACTATTGCGGGCGGAAATGAGAAACATTAGGGCAGGCCTTTGATTGGATAAATGTAACCTTAGAAGTAGTCAGAGCGTTGCATCGCAAAAGGGGTTATTATTGGGTTTAATTTTTCTTTAGCGCGTTTATTAAACTGAACGCTAAATGGTCGAACCATCATAGACTTATTCAGCTTTAAAACTGCAGCGCCCGGCAAAGAATGTGCCGAACGCCACGGCGCTGCAGGAAAGCTCTGGACACTTCGGGCGCCGTTGTTTGAAGAAACTTGTTTGAAGAACTCTCGCCGTTGTTTGAAGAACTCCTGAATGGATTGCAGCTCTTGAATCCATTTCCTCCACAAATCCGTTTCGTCATCTGGCAGTGAGTTATCCCAAGACGTTCCATTCCTCAACATGTTTTGTGTTTCTCGCTGGGCTGTTACCGTGATTGAAGTGAAAACTGCCAGCGAATGGTGTATTCTTGCTGTGAGCTGAAACGTTTGCCTCTTCGTTAGTGTACCGCTGGTATCGACGTCCTTTATTTCAAATGATGGTAGTGTATCGAAGAATTGCAGATGAGTTAAGGGTGGCACTCTCCAGCGCCTTCCAGTGGGTTGTCCTCTTTGGCTCCTCCCGCTCGCGCTGTGAGTCCGCGTTTTACAGCGAAATCTGTTATGAGATCATTTCAGCGGCCGTTTTTGTCGCCGTATTTGTCCGCCGCCGCCGCCTGTGTCCGTAACCACTATTGCTAGCAATAATAAAAAAACGAAATAAGAAAAACATTTTAACATGGAGCGAGGTTCGAACCTGGGTCCTATGCGTCCCAGTATTCAACCTGTGAGCCATGCCAGTGCTTGAAACTGCTTTGCAAAAAGACCCTATACAGTCTTCATACCGGGAAGGAACCACATTACATATGTAATGCAGCGTGGTAGAAGAGTAAAATAACAGCCAAGTGTCACACAATGCGAATTCTGTAACCAGGTGTCACACAATGCGAATTGCGCAACGAGTGAGTTGTTGAATGCTTCCAACCCATTACAAAGGGCTCTGCCATAATTCTTCATCGTCATTAGCCACAGCATCAACAAAGTGCACATAATGCCTTACAGGTGTTTAGCAGGTACTACGATTCTGCGCAGAATGACGAAAAATTGCGTGGTGGCTGCTTCCTTCCTTCACAAAAATTATGATTTAAAGCGTAGTGGGTTCCTCGCAAGTGCACTTCTATTGGTTACCATGGAAGCCGATAAGGCGCCCATGATGCATTTCTTCACAGTCTCAATAAAGGAAATTCCCTCTCTCTATCTCTTTCTCACGTTAGCGTATGTTATAAAGCGTCGTGGGAGAATGAAATAATGACCGGGCGTCACACAATGCGAATTACGTAACTAGTGGGTCATTTAAAGCTTCCAACCCATTACAAAAGGCTCAGTCATGATTCTCCATCGTCATCAGGCGTCGCATCAAGAAACTGCACATAATGCCTTAAAGATGGTACCTCGCTTCTCCGCAGAATGACGAGTCGTTGTGGGTGCTTCCAACTTCACAAAAATTATCTTTTGTGGCGTACTCGGTACATTGGTAGTGCAGTTGTATTAGTAGCCACAAGAGAGTTTATAACGGCCTCTAGAAATGTCGCTCTTCGAGTTTTCGCTGTGACTGTGCTGCGCTTTCCGCGCAGGCCTGGTGTTTTTTGTCTTGACTGTCGCCATTGCGCATCGTCGCCGAGTGCCGTCAAATAAACTCCTTAACAAATTGGTGGAGAGCGCTGTGCTCCTATTCGATGACCTTGGAGCTTCGATCCCGTATCCTACAACCTACCATGCCTCGAGACGCCGCTCAGGAAACGCCTCCTCCCACACCGAACACATGTCCCGGTGTCCCTCGCATCCGCGTTCCACATATCAGCACTGGCGCCGATGGCACCAACGTGTATGACTGGCTCGAAATTCACGAGCGCGTGAGCGTACCCAACAAATGGGACGAAGCAGGCAAGTTAAGCAGCTTGGTATTCTACCTCGCGGGAGTAGCAAGCTTGTGTTACAACAACCACGCGTCCGATTTTCCTAATTGGTCCGACTTCAAGGCCGCCGTCATCAAAGTTTTTGGCCGCCCTGCTGTTCGTAAGCTCCAAGCAGAACAGAGCTTACGCGAACGAGCTCAGCAAGCCAGTGAATCATTCACAAGATATATCGGAGACGTCCTCCACTTGTGTAAGTAGGCCAACGGCACCACGTCTGAGTCTGAGAAGATCCGGAACATTATTAAGGGCATTAACGACGATGCCCTCACGATATTGCTCGCCAAAAACTCTTCCACAGAGGCCGAGGTCATAGCGCTGTGCCAGAGCTATGAGGAGCTTCACCGGCAGCGTTCGATAACCCGTCGTTCTCCATCACGCTATGATGAGCTTGCTGGCCTGGCGGCCATACATGAGCAGGCCGTGTTGCTGGCAGAAGTGAAGTTATTCGTGCGGGAAGAAATTGCACGCCAGTTCTCTCTCCGGGCCTTTGCCCACCCGCCGCACGTTGAACAGTCGTCGACGACGCTTCTTCCTTCCCTCCACCGAGCGATTGAGCATGAAATTGCGGAGGTGATGCCTGAGTACCACAACCAACCTCCGGTTCCTGCACCACAGAGTTTTGCTCAAGTTGGCGCCAGGACGCCCCAAGCAATCTCAGCGGCTGTCCCACTGTGTTACGCCGAAGCCGCCGCCAGACCTCCGTCCTTCGAAGCGGGCGCACCGGCTACTTATGCTGCTGTCATCCCTAGACCCCGACTGCAGCCCACCATGCATTCCTTTCAGCAGCTGCCCCTATAATCGCATCCTGCGACATGGGTGAGGCCTGCACCGGCGAACCGATGGCGCACACCCGGCAACTGGCCCATCTGTTTTACATGCGGCTATGCTGGTCACATGGCACGTTACTGCCATCGCGCGCAGTAACGTGCCAGTCGCGTCATCCGTCACCGTCATCCGTCACCAGCCAGTACAGCCGTGTATTCTACGACCCACCTCCGCCTATATCACCGACATCACGCCCAACTCTATCCAATCGCCGCTCTCCGTCTACACGACGTCGCTCACTCTCACCCATGCGGACACGTTCTGTGGCACGAGAGCCGGAAAACTAGTCATAGCAGTCCACGATGCAAGGCCTGCGACGCTACCGAACAATAAAAGCCCTCAGCGAAGTCTATTGAGTATCATAGACGTGTTTGCGGACGGTGTTCGCGCATTAGCCTTTATCGACACTGGAGCTGACATGTCCGTATTGGACGCAAAACTTAGCCGCTTACTCCGAAAATGAAAACGCCACTTTCTGGGATGTCCCTTCGTACCACCAGCTCCCAGAGTATTAGGCCTAAAGCAGCATGCACTGCTCGCGTCGTCATTCAGGAAGTTCTCTACGACGTCGAGTTCACCATAATTGCTGTATGCTCCCACGACGTCCTCTTGGGGTGAGATTTTCTCTCCCACCACGACGCCGTAATTCATTGCGCACCAGCCGCAATCGAACTCTCACCGTTATCACATTTGACGCCGGCAGACAGTCCATCGGCATTGACCAATATCCTCGTCAAATACGATACCAAAGTGCCTCCAAACTCGTGAACGGCCGTGCCAGTTTACTGTGCCGGTCTCTGCTACACCATTGTACTCCTTTCGCCATCGGACCACGTTTCCACTAGGAAATGGTTGCTGGTACCTTTCGCGACCATGCAAGTCACTCAGGGAAGTACCGCTATGATTGTTACCAATCCATCCCCGCACATGGTTACGTTGGTGCGAGAGGAATTTCTCGGCAGAGTGGAGTCCCTAGAAGACCCACAAGTTCTGGACGCACCCGATGACTCACACTCAACAAGTTCCCGTACGATCAGTGCTGCATCCACATCTTATTCATCTCCCGCTCGTGTATTTGTTCCGTCCATTGCTGACCATCTTACGTCGGTCCAGCCTTCCCATCTTCCGTACCAATTGGAAGAATTTCGTTCTTGTTTCGGCGTCAGCCAAACTTGTCTCGGCCGCACGTCCGCTGTTACGCATCGCATCGACACTGGCCATCGCATCGACACGTTGCCACCACTGCGGCAACGTCCATATCGCGTGTCTTCCGTAGAAGGTCGGGTAATTATTGCACAAGTCGACGATCAGCTTCGACGCGACGTTATTCAACCTTTCCACAGCCCATGGCATCTTCTGTTGTTCTCGTTGCCAAGAAGGACGCTTCTCTTCGGTTCTGTGTGGCTACCGACGGCTCAACAAGAGTACTCGCAAGGATGTTTATTCACTGCCGCCAATCGACGACGCGATTGATAGCCTCCAAGGATCAGAATAATTTTTATCGCTCGATTTGCGCTCGGGGTACGTTTTGGTACCCATGGCTGATGACGCTCGGCCGAAGACAGCCTTTGTCATGCCCGACAGCTTGCACGAGTTCAACGTCATGCCGTTTGGTCTGTGTAATGTGCCCGCGACCTTCGAGCGCATAATGCACACCGTTCTGCGTAACTTGAAATGGCACACGTGCCTGTGTTACCTGGACGACGTCGTCGTCTTCGCTCCGGACATCTTCACGCACCTCCAACGTCTGCGGCATGTCTTGACTCGTTTGAGCAACGCCGGCCTCCAACTGAATCTGAAGAAGTGCCGATTTGCGGCACGGCAGCTGACAATCCTCGGCTACGTCGTGTCCAAAGACGGAATCCTTCCCGATCCGGCCAAGCTTCAGGCCGTGGCCGAATTTCCCAAACCTACGTCCGTCAAAGAACTGCGCAGTTTCATCGGACTGTGTTCATACTTTCGACGCTTCATACGAAACTTTGCCGCCATCATATCGCCGCTGACGAAGCTCCTTGGAAGTAAGGGACCCCTAAATTCGTGGTCGTCCGAGTGTGACGACGCGTTCGCAAAGCTCCGTCGTTTGTTGACGTCTCCTCCCACACTACGCCCCTACGACCCTACGGCCCCAACGGAGGTACACACGGACGCCAGCGGTGTAGGCCTCGGCGCTGTCCTTGCGCAACGCAAACCAGGGTTCCCCGAATATGTCGTGGTATACGCAAGCCGTACGCTTACCAGAGCGGAGACCAATTACTCAGTCACGGAAAAAGAGTACCTGGCGATCATATGGGCCCTTACAAAGTTCCGACCTTATTTGTATGGTCGCCCATTTGATGTCATCACCGACCATCATGCACTATGCTGGCTGTCGTCATTGAAGGATCCCTCAGGCTGTGTCGCCCGCTAGGCACTTCGCCTGCAGGACAACGACATCCGCGTGCTGTACCGCAACGGACGCCAGCATGCTGACGCCGACGCCCTCTCGCGCTCTCCCTTGCCTGACGACAATGCCCCCTGCTCAGTATCTCACATTGCTGTTGCTTCGATCAGCGTTCACACCATCGCTACCGAACAGCACAAGGATAAATGGATCACCTCGCTGATCGACTTGCTCACTGATCCGACGGCAACACCATCCACTCGCGCGTTGCGTCGTCAAGCCCACCATTTCGCCGTTCGTGACGACCTCCTGCACCGACGCAATTACAACACCGACGGCCGCCAGTGGCTACTAGTGATACCCCGCAGTCTGCGTTCTGAAATACGCGAGGCCTTCCACTCTGACCCGCAATGCGCGCACTCTGGGGTATCCAAAACTTACCACCGCATTCGACAACGATACTTCTGGCGTGGGATCTACCGCTACGTGCAGTGGTGCGATCTTGTACGCATTCCAAATAAACACGGAGGCGTGGCGTTACATCCAGCCGCACGCGAATGGCCCATTTGAACCGCGACAGACGTCGCGGCTCTGCATTGACCAATCGCGTGCGGTCACGTGCGGCTGGTTGTCATGCCACGCCTCCGTGTTTATTTTGTAACGCGTACAAGATCGCACCACTGAAGTTCGTTCGCTCCTGCCTCGATTGCCAACGCCGAAAACCTGCAACGCACGTGTCGCCAGCAGGTCTACAACCATTACCTGGCCCTAACCGTCCGCTCGGGCGCGTGGGCATCGATTTGTATGGACCACTTCCTCTGACTTCGGCTGGTAACCGCTGGGCCATCGTCGCTGTTGACCATCTAACGCGATACGTCGAAACAGCCGCCCTCCCAGCGGCTGCAGCGCGCGATGTTGCCTCCTTCCTACTACACCGATTCATACTGCGTCACGGTCCACCCCAAGAGCTTCTCAGCGATCGAGGCCGTGTCTTCTTATCGGAAGTCGTGGAAGCCATTCTGAAAGAGTGTCATGCTGTTCACCGCAAAACTACTGCTTACCACCCGCAGACGAATGGCCTAACCGAACGTTTTAACCGGGCGACATGCTGTCAATGTACGTCGCCACCGATCACACCAATTGGGATGCCATTCTGCCCTTCGTCACCTACGCCTATAACACCGCCCCTCAGAGCACTACTGGTTTTTCACCGTTCTTCTTACTGTACGGAAGGCACCCGTCGCACATCATCGACACGATACTTCCATACAAGCCGGATCCATCTGAGTGTGCGCCTATTTCTGACACAGCCAGGCTCGCTGAAGAGTGTCGCGAGCTTGCCAAGATATTTACGACGCAGGAACAAGAGATGCAGAAGAGCATTCGCGATGGCACCACTACTTCTGAACCCACGTTCCTCCCTGGAGCGCTCGTATGGCTCTCGGTCCCTACCACTGCAAGTGGCCTTTCTTCAAAACTGCTGCCGAAATACGAAGGCCCATACCGGGTCGTCGAGCGCACATCCCCGGTCAACTACTTGATCGAACCCATCGAACCAGCTTCGGACATGCGCCGTCGAGGGCGCGACATTGTCAACGTGGAGCGCCTCAAGGCCTACTATGACCCACTTATAGTGACGAGTTGTTAGGTCGCCGGACGGCTCCCTTTTCGTACCCGGGGAAATTGTAGAGAAGCCTTGGGACATGGTAATGTGTTACCCTCTCCAGCGCCTTCTAGTGGGTCATCCTCTTCGGTTGCTTGAAGAAGAACGCCGTTCGTGCCTTGCCGTGACTGTCGCCATTACTCATTGTCGTTGTGTGCTGTCTATTAAACACCTTAACACCACAATAAAGTTGTTTCCATCCATCCATGTGTTCGACTCCAGCTCGCGCGTTTTTTTACGTTTATTTTTTGTCGTTGTGCTCGTGTTTCAGCCCTAATTGTCACCTGGGCATAACCACAGTTTTTAAAAACTATTTAAAATTCCAATTTCGGCCCATAACGGGTGTCGCAGTGTGCGGCGCGCAAACGTCCAGCTTGGCTCGTGCAGCGTGCCAGCGTCCCAGTGGCCGCGCCACACTGGCCCAATAGTCATATATGGCACTGGTCAGTGCCACTGGGTTTTCTAATATGGAGTGCGTCTCTATATTCCTCCTGTATCAAAATCTGTAGGAATGCCTTTTCAGTATCAGCTGTCATTGCAATGCGACGGGACGGAAGGCCCTGGAATTTTTATTTTTGTCGGAGAAGTTTTTTGTGCTTGTTTTTATGATAACTAGCAACTCAGAAGACCACACACAAAAAATTGAGCTTGTGGTGTAAGTATTTCAAGATTTGCAGGCATGGCGTAAAATTAGGTCATCAGGGCTCAATAGTCGTGAAATGAAAAAAACATGGCATCTTTTTTCCTGCCACTCACTACAGTACACAAAATGTAAACCAACGCCGTATTTCTCAGTGTGATACTCCTTGGAACATATTTTGTACGACGTCCCGAAAATGGCGCTTACCCGCCTGAGCTTACGCGCCTCGACGTCACCCATGACTTTCGGTCAATCTTCTTCTTTCTTATGGCTGCGAACTCCACAGAATTACCACAATGATGATGTTAATTGCAGTGGGGATGGTTGAAGAAATATTTCCATAAGAATTAGCGGTTTTGGTTTCATTTCTGGGGTTCTAGGCCCTTTTGTGGACGATGAGGACGCATCAAATACTATTCTTATCTTTGTAGTTTGACGCTCCTTCCTGATTACGGCTTGATGCGGCATACAGTAGCAGTGTGTCAGTGGTGCACTTTGTTGCTCGGCCACTTCTGCCACTCCACTATTCAAATATTATGTGATGGCACTGTCGTAAGCCGCATTATACTTTCGTGATTCCATAACTTTCGAGTGAGCTGTTTCAGTCTGGTCATTGCTACACTCTTGTTTTCATCAAGCTCCACGTTATCTTTCTATGGAAGTTACGGGCGATCGCTGTGAAGAACGTGGACATTTAATAGGAATAATTAAGAAGAAATACAAATTAGAGTTCAAATGTAGTTTTGATCATAACTGACTCAACTGAGGTCATATCTGCGTCTTCGACAACACAAATCAGAAGCTAAACTACGCCGAGATTGAGCGTCGTAGCGGCTAACTGCTGCCGGTGACGTGCGGCTTTTAGCGGTACGAGCCCATAAGAAAGGACTGAGAGCTAGAGGAGGTTGATGATTAATACTACGACTAATACTAAGGGCATATAGTGTTGCGAAAGATAAGTTCTTTCGATGTAGTTATATGAATCACATTCAAAACACTCTATCACAGACTTCAGAGAAAGCGCACGTGCGTGCGCTCGCCAGATGATTGCTTTAGCGCATACGTATGTCCATCGCTTGAAAAATCTAAAGCTAGATATGCGTAGCACACAGAATAGAATATTATTTTGGAAATATTCAATAAATGTCTGTTTTGAAATCTCGCGATCCGATGCCAAATCTTATACGAAGTCCACTCAGCGCCCCCAGTTTTCTACAATGTGCCGCCAGTGTTCCCAGTGCGTGGGCAGACGCTGTGCAGCGTAGCAAGTGCCTCCCATTGCGATGCAAGACACCGGGCCACACTGTACAGTATTTGAAGCGTCTTTCAGCGCACTGGGCGGCACTGGTCACGTGGTACAGTCTGTCGCAGTGGCTGCCTGTGCGTTGTAGCAGACTGGGGCACACTGTATAGCGTGTCCAGGGCCTCCCATTGCCTTTCAGCGCGCTGCGTGGCACAGGAAATGGCGTTTTTTAGATACGAAGCATCTTATGAACGGGCTCGTTCCGGTGGCGTCGGTGCTCCTCTGCGCATTGGCCTACTCTCTTTCCCACTCTCCTCCTTTACGCAGGTGTTCGATCGCCTTCTCGCCTCTCGTCCCCGCACTGCAGCCGCGACTCAGCCTCTCCTCCCACGTGATGCAGCCGCGCCGCAGCCAAATACAGCCTGTACCCACCCTATCCTCTCCCTACCCCAATTCATGTGTATATAAGCTCGTGCGCACGGCCGGGTTTCGTAATTCTCGCTTCGCTGTCATTCTCGCAAACTGGCTGTCATCGTCGCTGCGGTCAATGTCAGCGTCTTGGTTTTCCGAGTCTCTTCAGGTAGAGGTCCGTACTCTGTCTGTACACCTAGTTGCCTGCGGCTTGCTGGCTGCTCGGTGTTGGCGTCGATGTCTTCCTTGCGACTCGTACTGGGTTCACGGCTTGACGGGGGCGTCCGGTACATGGACAAGCAGCACCTCCACCAGATGTCACGGGGTCGTGATGTCGAAGACACCAGTCGGTGTGTTCAAGAAGAAAATATTTATTTGACTGAACTTGTGGCCGGAAACGGAAAGTCAAACTACAGCGATACACACTGTACACTGTACACAAGAAGGACGTGTATCCCCTTCCCCGGATAGACGACACCGTGGATCGATTACAGAACGCACAGGTAATTTTCGTCTATGGATCTCAAGACCGGTTACTGGCAAATAGAAGTAGACGAGAGGGACAGAGAAAAGCATGCCTTTATAACACCAGACGGCCTGTTCGAGTTCAAGGTCATGCCCTTTGGTCTTTGCTCGGCACCTGCGACTCTTTAACGGGTTATGGATACAGTACTGGCCGGCTTGAAGTGGCAGACGTGCCCTGTGTACTTGCACAACGTCGTTGTCTTTTCCTCAAACTTCCACGACCACCTTCGGCGCCTTGAAGCTGTACCTCAAGCAATCACGGCCTCCGGACTCACCTTGAAGCCTGAAAAGTGCCGCTTCGCGTACGAGGAGCTTTTTTTCTTGGATCACGTGATCAGCAAGGATGGTGTTAGCCCGGACACGCGGAAAACAGCTGCCATCGCTGCCTTCCCGCCGCCCACCGACAAGAAGGCCGTGCGCCGTTTTTTTGGCGTGTGCGCCTATTACAGAGGTTTCGTAAAGGAATTTTCACGGATCGCCGAGCCACTGAAGCAACTCACGAAGGCCGACGTCAATTTCGGGTGAAAAACGTCGCAAGTTCAAGCATTTCAAGAATTCAAACGACGGCTCCAGACGCCTTCAATACTTGCGCATTTCGACGAATATGCCGATACGGAAATCCACACCGACGCAAGCAGCGTAGGACTCGGTGCCGTCCTTGTGCAGAAGACCGACGGATTGGAAAGGATCATCAGATATGCTAGCCGATTGCTATCAAAGGCAGAAATCAGCTATTCCACAACAGAAAAGGAGTGCCTGGCCATCATATGGGCTACATCGAAGTTTCGCCCCTACCTCTACGGCCGGCCATTCAAAGTTGTGAGCGACCACCACGCCTTGTATTGGCTAGCTAACATGAAGGACCCTTCACGTCGCCTCGCACGGTGGAGCTTACGACTTCAAGAATTCGACATAACTGCCGTTTACAAGTCCGAAAGAAAACACTCCGACGCTGACTGTCTGTCGCGTGCCCCCGTCGACCTACTGCCGCAGGATGACCACGAGGATGACTGCTTCTTGGGAACTCTAAGTGCCGACGACTTCGCCGAAAGATAGCGAGTGGCCCCAGCACTCAGGGGCCTTGTGGAATACCTCGAGGGCAGAACCATCGTTGTTCCGAAGGTATTCACGCGGGTACTGACGTTGTTTTTCTTCCGCAACGGTGCTCTCCTTAAGAAGAACTTCTCGCCACTTCGAACGATCGCGTGGAATCGGCCGTGCGCCAACTACTCGCAGGCGGCAACGGCCTCCCCGCTGCCTTCGCCTGCACCATCTACGAGGCGATGGCTCTGTCTGCCATCCACTACGCACTGCCGATCTGCAAACTCCAGGCGCCACAGTGGCGACTGATCGACCAGGACCACCGCCGAGTCATCCGCATGTGTCACGGAATGCCTCGTGGCTCTCGTGTGGCCGAGACCCTCGCGGAGGCTCGTGCGTGGCCTGCGTCGCTCACGGCGGACCTGCGCGCATTGTGCCACTTGCAGCGTCTCCACCGAGCGCCTGATGCAGGTCCCCTCCTCTCGCGGTTACGTGCTGTGCCAAACTCACGTGTCGGCCAACTTATAGACGTGTACGACGGTGTTGTGGCTAACGACCCCGCACGCCTTTCGCGCTGGCCACCCCCTCACCGTCGAGTGCCCCTTCGAGTGAACTTGCACCTGCCGGGCATTCGATCCAAACGCCACACCCCCATCAGTGCCATTGCTCAGGAGGCCGCGGCGCGGATGTATGAGGACCTGGCCGGGAGGACGCAGGTGTTCACCGATGGGTCCGTCCTGCAGGATCGCTCAGCCGCGGCCGCCTGCATAGCCCCTCAGCTCAGCTCGGAACGACAGTGCCGCTTGCGATACTGTGCATCCTCAACAACAGCTGAGCTAGTCGGGCTCCAGCTGGCTGCAGACCTCCTGCGCAATTCGCCGGCCGTCACGAGCGCAGCAATCTTCTGCGACTCGAAACCTGCCCTCCGCCAGCTCGCGAGGGAGGAACGAGGCCCCCTTCTTGCTCAGCGTGCCGCTCTCAGCCTGCTGGCCCTCCAGGAACGAGGCTGTGATGTGGTCCTTCAGTGGCTACCTTCACACGTCGGCATCGCGGGCAACGAGGCTGCAGACGAACTCGCAAAACGAGCACACTCCGCCGAGACTTCGCTGACGGATTACGCCAGCTCGTTCGACTCGGCACGCAACAACCTTCGCCGGGAGCTGGTGCGCGAGCATCCTGACGCACGGGTCGCCTCCGGACACCCCCCTCCTACCATCCCAGCCACTGGTTTCACTCGCCGCGAGCGCGCGCTTCTTCTTGCCCTGAGGACCGGTTCTGTGTGGCCCGCGGAACGCAGGCATCGTCTTCGCGGCGCCGCTGCCCCGAACTGCACCGATTGCGGCGCGATCGAAACCCTGTGCCACCTATTGTTTGACTGTCCGTCTCTCAACACTAGGCGGAAGCGGCTCGCCATGAAGTACCGCCTCGTCGGACTGCCGTGTGCGACCCTACAGGACTTGCTCCATCCCACCGGCCACGTGCACCGTCGCCGATCAGCCCTTGCGGCCCTACTAGCTTTTCTCGAGGATGCCGGCCTAGTCGAACGAATTTTCTAGCCGCTCACCACGGTGACTCGGACGCCCGTTCTCCTGCCCCCCCACCCCCTCACTGTTTTTTTTCCACTCATACCTTTCTTTTTCTTCTTTTACCATACTCTTTTCACTCTCACTGTCCCTTTAATCCCCAATCCCCCGTGAGTGTATCGGTTGAGGTGTCCTCACTTGAGAGACAGTTATCGTGCACTCCACACCCAATTTCCATTTTCATTTCCTTCTTCCTTTTAAGAATCACCTCCCCCCCCCCTCGAGATTGCGACCAGAGGTCCTCCAGGCCGACGACGACGACCCGACGTCTGGACACCGGGGTGTTTCTCGCACGCTCGCAAGAATGCAGGACAAGTACTACTGGCCGCGCCTTGCCGCCAATGTCACTCGCTACGTAAAGACTTGCCGGGACTGTCAGCGACGCAAGACACCGCCGACTAGGCCATCCGGACTTCTGCAGCCTATCGAGCTACCTCGACGGCAGTTCTAGCAAATTGGTATGGACTTACTGGGGCCGTTACCGACGTCCAATAGCGGAAACAACTGGATCGTCGTAGCTACCGACTACCTCACCCGCTACGCCGAGACAAGGGCCCTACCCAAAGGCAGTGCCGCCGAGGTAGCGACGTTCTTCGTTGAGAACATCGTCCTGCGTCATAGCGGTCCAGAGGTCCTCATAACCGACAGAGGTACGGCGTTTACTGCTGACCTAACTCAGGCAATACTGAGGTACAGCCAATCAAGACACCGCCGGACCACAAAGTACCACCCACAGACCAATGGCCTCACCGAGCGGCTAAAGAAGACCATCGCCGACATGCTCGTCATGTATGTTGACGTCGAACACAAGACGTGGAATGCCATCCTCCCGTATGTGACCTTCGCATAGAACACGGTCATGTAAGAAACGATGCAAATGACGCCGTACAAGCTGGTCTACGGACGGAGCCCGGCAACGACGCTCGACCCAATGCTACCAACTGCCATCGACGAGGACGATCTCGACGTTGCGGCCTATTTGCAAAGCACCGAAGAAGGTCGTCAGCTCGCCCGCCTGCACATCAAGAACCAGCTGAGGGCTTACAGCCGTCGCTATAACCTTCGACGACGCCACATGGAGTACCATCCCGATGACCGTGTGTGGGTCTGGACGCCAATACGCCGACGTGGGCTCAGTGAAAAACTTTTTCGGCGATACTTCGGGCCATACAAGGTGCTTCGACGTCTCGGAGCTCTTGATTACGATGTTGTCCCGGACGGCATTACGAACTCCCAGCGACGGCGCGCACGACCTGAAGTCGTCCATGTCGTGCGCGTGAAGGCGTTTTTTGCGCGTTAGCAAACTCGGGGACTCTACGTTTTTCTTTGCTATTGTAATTAATTTGTGTATGCACTTGTCCCATTTTTGTTCCTCTGTGTTTCTCTGCTCTGTTCTGTCGCAAGCATCGGGACGGTGCCTTTTCAAAGGGGGGCAATGCCACGCCCGTTTCTTCTTTTATTTTTGATGTATTCGGGTTGAATAGCAAGGGCGGTTATCAATGCTCGACGCTGACCGCACCGCAGTGTTCGAGAAGTTTCGCGAGTGTGTTAGATCGTTTTGTTCAGATGGTACGCAGGACGCGAATAGTCTAGATTATTACAGTGCGTGCGCGACAACCAGTGGTAAGACTGGAAAGTTCGATGCGTGACTTATAAAAGACGGCGCATCCCAGCCATGAGCAGTTGATCGACGGTCGACGCTCTGTTCGCCGCTATCAGTGTATTGCTGTAGTTTTACTTTCAGTTTCCCGGCCACAAGTTTGGCCAAATAAACAGTTTCATCTCGGACGTGCTGAGCACTGTCTTCGTCGACGTCAAGACCACATGAGAATAGGGCCTCGCTGCAGTCAGGTATGATCGATACTGCACTTGACCGGTTATAGATTCTTCGTAATTGAACATCCACGTTCTTCGTGGCGCACGGAGTACATGACCCCTATTCTCAAACGATCGCGAAAGGCTATAGTATCGCGTTTGGTTACGTAGAATCTGATGCGTTCAATAACTGAAGAAACGTTTGCCTGTGACGTCATTTTTGCACGGGCCGTTGGTGTTACGAATGTCTGACAACACAGGAGTGAGCGTACCTTACGAGTGCAGAGCGACCCGAGTGCGGTGTTTTCGAGCGCATGCTGGCTTCTACGCAGTTTAGCTTGCCTGTGGCTACTTGAAATATAGGACGTGCTTAAAGCGCTTTCAACGGTTTATTGTACCATTGTTTAATGCACAGTATAACATTGAAATAAAGAAACTTTGTGTGAAATGTACTTTCCTTGAGATGTTAACATGACGTACTCGGATAGTTCGGCTGCAGTGCGCTGCCGCAGCGACATCGTCTCAACATCTCAACATGTTGCGGGCGCGCCATAAACCGCGGGAACAACACGCGGGTCATGTTCCTGGAACGTTCAAACCACGAAAAATCACGCGCTGGCAAAGAACGAAGACTGAAAACACCCCAAGGTAAAGCTCGCTGAAAGCTTCAGCGTAAAAAATGCTGCGCACATCCACCGACGATTGAATACTACAAGCTACCCTCTATGTCCCTGAGGTGCTAGACTTCACCACCAACGCAAGGTGATAAGCTGTGTTCGTTTATTTCAGGCATGTCGGGAGCACAGTAGAGCGCCGTCAGGACGAAAATACTAGATGGCGCCCTCACATTTCCGGTTTTGCTGAATAGCCAATCAGCGCGCACCAAAAGCTATAATTTTGCGATCGTTTGAGAATACGGCCCCAGCGCTAAGCCTAACAGTTGGTTCGGCTAGGGTGAACTACTGCGGCTCTATATTACGTGGAAAGTAAACACACAGGACGGAAAAGGTGTTCAAACGGGTAACGAAAATTGGCGGACCCTTAAGCTTCGCCTTTAAGAGTTGAACGCAATAGCGAAATCCGGCCCCTGGTGCGCACTTCAACCACTAAGTGCTTACTTATTAATGTGTATTGTTACACACACACGCACACAGACACACACGCGCGCGAGAATGGTACATACAGGTTTTTGATCTAAAGCAAGAGTCGCATGGGCTCCAAGATACACGCCGCGCGCTTGCCATCTCGGAGGCGATGAAGAGTCTCACAATGCTTCACAGATGGCAGCACATTATCTACCGTTTGCTGTTTGCTTGATAAACGCCTTCTCTGTAAAGGCGGCATTGGCTTGATATGTTTTCCGCTAGATGGACATAGTTGTCCATTTCCTTTCTCGATTTTTCGCTCACGGATGATTTTTCGCTCACAACCAACGGTCCCGACACCGGCGGCGGAATTTCTGCGACACGAGCTCTCTAACGCTATCGCGTTAAAACTGTGTTCAGTGTTCGTCACCCGTTCAGTGCGCAGTTTCAGTAAACATTGTTTTCTACATAGGTATGACTATCAGCTTAGCGCGTCAGTGCTGCGGTTACGCTAATATTTTTGCGGCAAAACGCGCCAAATAGAAGTTCTGATCCTAGGCAGCACATAACAAACAAAATAACTATCTTCTGTTGTGTTCTAGCGAACACGAAGAGACTGAACTTTGTGTCTCTAAACTAGAAAAATGAAAATACTGGCTCTCGGAAGGAGTTATAACATGAAGAAAAAAGACGCTGAATGTCTTCTTCCAGGTGTGGCGTAGCGGTAACATGTCAGACTCAGGATGCACGGTGCGTCGAGTTGTTTCCATGCATCCATGTGTTCGACTCCAGCTCGCTCGTTTTTTTACGTTTATTTTTTGTCGCTGTGCTCCTGTTTCAGCCCTAATTGTCATCTGGGCATAACCACAGTTTTTAAAAACTATTTAAAATTCCAATTTCGGCCCATAACGGGTGTCGCAGTATGCGGCGCGCAAACGTCCAGCTTGGCTCGTGCAGCGTGCCAGCGTCCCAGTGGCCGCGCCACACTGGCCCAATAATCATATATGGCACTGGTCAGCGCCACTGGGTTTTCCAATATGGAGTGCGTCTCTATATTCCTCCTGTATCAAAATCTGTAGGAATGCATTTTCAGTATCAGCTGTCATTGCAATGCGACGGTGTCGGAAGTTCATCAGCATGTGCACAAAATCGCAATTAACCCTTTAGGCCCTGGAATTTTTATTTTTGTCGAAGTTTTTTGTGCTTGTTTTTATGATAACTAGCAGCTCAGAAGAACACACACAAAATTGAGCTTGTGGTGTAAGTATTTCAGGATTTGCAGGCATGGCGTAAAATTAGATCATCAGGGCTCAATAGCCGTGAAATGAAAAAAAATGGCTTCTTTTTTCCTGCCACTCACTACAGTACACAAAATGTAAACCAACGCCGTATTTCTCAGTGTGATACTCCTTGGAACAGATTTTGTACGATGTCCCGAAAATGGCGCTTAACCGCCTCAGCTTACGCGCCTCGACGTCACCCATGACTTCGGTCAAGCTTCTTCTTCCTTGTGGCTGCGAACTCCACAGAATTACCACAATGATGATGTTAATTGCAGTGGGGATGATTGCAGAAATAATTCCATAAGAATTAGCAGTTTTGGTTTCGTTTCCGGGGTTCTAGGCCCTTTTGTGGACGATGAGGGCGCATCAAATACTATTCTTATCTTTGTAGTTTGACGCTCCTTCCTGATTACGGCTTGATGCGGCATACAGTAGCAGTCTGTCAGTGGTGCACTTTGCTGCTCGGCCACTTCTGCCACTCCACTATTCAAATATTTTGTGATGGCACTGTCGTAAGCCGCATTATACTTTCGTGATTCCATAACTTTCGAGTGAGCTGTTTCAGTCTGGTCATTGCTACACTCTTCTTTTCACCAAGCTCCACGTTACCTTTCTATGGAAGTTACGGGCGATCGCTGTGAAGAACGTGGACATTTAATAGGAATAATTAAGAAGAAATACAAATTACAGTTCAAATGTAGTTTTGATCATAACTGACTCAACTGAGGTCATATCTGCGTCTTCGACAACACAAATCAGAAGCTAAACTACGCCGAGATTGAGCGTCGTAGCGGCTAACTGCTGCCGGTGACGTGCGGCTTTTAGCGGTACGAGCCCATAAGAAAGGGCTGAGAGCTAGAGGAGGTTGATGATTAATACTACGACTAATAATAAGGGCATATAGTGTTGCGAAAGATAAGTTCTTTCGATGTAGTTATATGAATCACATTCACAACACTCTATCACACACTTCAGAGAAAGCGCACGCGCGCGCGCTCGCCCGATGATTGCTTTAGCGCATACGTATGTCCATCGCTTGAAAAATCTAAAGCTAGATATGCGTAGGACACAGAATAGAATATTATTTTGGAAATATTCAATAAATGTCTGTTTTGAAATCTCGCGATCCGATGCCAAATCTTATACGAAGTCCACTCAGCGCCCCCAGTTTTCTACAATGTGCCGCCAGTGTTCCCAGTGCGTGGGCAGACGCTGTGCAGCGTATCAAGTGCCCCTCAGTGCGATACAAGACACCGGGCCACACTGTACAGTATTTGAAGCGTCTTTCAGCGCAATGGGCGGCACTGGTCACGTGGTACAATCTGTCCCAGTGGCTGCCAGTGCGCTGTAGCAGACTGGGGCACACAGTATTCGCAATGCCCACGAACTATAGGTGGCGCGCCGTGCTTTTCAAGATGGCGCCAGGAGGAGGGTCAACCCGTTCATTAGCATAGGAACAGATAGGACGTGCGAACCGTGCCACTTTCACCGGATGAAGTCACGAGCTGCACTGAAATGGATATGAGACTAAAATACTTTCCCAAACCATGGAAAGTGCTAAGTACTCGCCACCTAATTATTTGCTGCGAAGTGAAAGGTTATATTTCAGCTCCGTTATCGTGCATAACGATGCTTTGCGAAATCCTGTGCGTGCTATATACATGAACATGTATGAACTAGAATTGACGTATGAGCTGAACGGCACTCCGAGGTAGTACGTACCGAGCCTGCCTGACGGATTTGCCGCAGTAGTAGGCCGCCAGCGAGTAGCGCCATCGCTGCTGCGCGTGATGATGGCTTGCAAACATAAAAGTGTTCTGTGATAATACCCCGTCGTTATTGCTTGCGCAGTCGGAAACGCGGAGTTACGTCTTCAACGGAACACAAGCATTTAACATGCCATTCAGTAGCGCTTGTGTCACAGCCATGCTGAGACTCTAGCCGTGTGTACTTCACTCGCATGTTGCAGGTTCGATCAGCACGATCGAAACATGAATATCGAAAAGAACGCACACGTATGCTTTTCGCAACGTCGAAGAAGTTCGCCGTGAGGCGTGGATTGTGGCCGTGACTGCACGTTCCATCGCTCTAACCATTTCGCTTCGCTGGTCGAGCTCGAGCGTGTTGGCGGCATGCGGCGCTCCATAATATCCACAATAATTGTGATACATGCAATGCACAAGAGGAACAATGCTTTTATTTTGATCTCGCTCAAGGATATTATACATTAAATACAATCAAAGTGACTTACGAGCGTGAAAGAACATTAGCGCTCGAGGGGACGTGAAGTGCAACTCGCTCCTCGTGAGTTAGCAGCTGGTGGTTCATCGTCGCTGTCACTCTCGGTGCTTTCACAGTCTTCTACGTCCAGTGAAAAATCCTCGTCCTCAAGATGGTTTCTTTCAACATCACTGCTGAAAGCAATCTGAAGAATTTCCTCCGCCGAACGACTTCGACCACTCCGCGTCACCACGTTTACAATTACAGAGACGTCTGGGCGTGGAGAACGTTTTGCTCTCAGACCGGTCAACAAGCAAATCGCTTGCAGTGTGCTGCCACCTATCAACAAACGTACAAAAACAAGAGGCGCAGCGGTGGCTATGAAACCCAACACACTGGCGAAGGACGGCGTGGATGGAAAGCGTTCGCTCCATGAAAGGCGTCGAGCAGACGCGTCCTCGAATGATTGAAACGTCGCTCTCACGATTCGTAACAGCGCTTTGCTGACAAAGGATAGAGGCCCTATTTTCATGTATTGCCAACTTGAGATCGCTCAGTTATACATGAGGCTGAGCACATCGCGAGCCCGCGCGACCTCCCTTCCGCGTACAGTGTTATGGGACTCATGCACTACAAGAAACACTGACCAATTATATATGCAAGTAAAACAGGGTGAGCTTCAACTGAATATGTCAGACGATAACATTTAACTTACCTACGTGGCTACAGAAAGCCTCGCGAAGCTGATAGTATGCGTACACTGTGGGCTAGCATTGAAAGCGCGAGTTGCCACGTATTTTCACGAAAACTTCGCGTCTCGCAAGAACGAATCAGATTTCTCGTGTCGCGGAGGGCCCGGTTTATTCACTGATGCAGGGAACATGCAAAGTCGTAGTGTTCCTTTCTTGCCAACGCGTTAACACTGAGGCTAGCACAGCCGAACAAGGAAGCGACTGCATAGTGCCGCCATTTTGTCGTCTACTAACCCTCCTCGAGAGGACGCTCCTGAATTCCGCTCGGTGGCGCGACAGTCTATGGGCATTGCGAATAGCGTGTCCAGGGCCTCCCATTGCCTTTCAGCGCGCTGCGTGGCACAGGAAACGGCGTTTTTTAGATACGAAGCATCTTATGAACGGGCTCGTTCCGGTGGCGTCGGTGCTCCACTGCGCATTGGCCTACTCTCTTTCCCACTCTCCTCCTTTACGCAGGTGTTCGGTCGCCTTCTCGCCTCTCGTCCCCGCACTGCAGCCGCGACTCAGCCTCTCCTCCCACGTGATGCAGCCGCGCCGCAGCCAAATACAGCCTGGAACCCACTCTATCCTCTCCCTTCCCCAATTCATGTGTATATAAGCTCGTGCGCGCGGTCGGCTTTCGTCATTCTCGCTTCGCTGTCATTCTCGCAAAGTGGCTGTCATCGTCGGTGCCGTCAATGTCAGCGTCTTGGTTTTCCGAGTCTTTTCAGGTAGAGGTCCGTACTTTGTCTGTACACCTGGTTGCCTGCGGCTTGCTGGCTGCTCGGCGTTGGCGTCGATGTCTTCCTTGCGACTCGGACTGGGTCCACGGCTTGACGGGGTCGTGGTGTCATGGGGTCGTGACACCACGACCCCGTGTCATGGGGTCGTGGTGTCGAAGACACCAGTCGGTGTGTCCAAGAAGAAAACATTTATTTGGCTGAACTTGTGGCCGGAAACGGAAAGTCAAACTACAGCGATACACACTGTACACTGATAGCGGCGAACAGAGCGTAGACCATCGATGAACTGCTCTGCAATAAGACGCGTCGGCATTTATACATGCGGCATTGAACATTGCAGCCTTATCACTGGTGGCCGCGCTCAAACCTAAAAGAAGATTAAAAGATAATCTGGAAGATAATCTGGAAGGTTCCCAGACATTAGGGCGCGAATTCTAACATGTACCCTGTATTTTTCAGAACTTCCTTTTTTGTGTGCTTCTTTGTTATCTTTGTATTATAATGACCATGCTGATATTCATGCCCCCCCTCTTAAATAATGCCCTGAAAAGGGCATTTAACGTTAAGTAAATCATGATTATAATCATGAATATTTGTTAATACACCTCTCGACATTAAATTGACATTAAATATGGCTCGACATTTATCTCGACAAATTTATCTCGACATTAAATATGGCTCTAGAGACATATTTCGCTTCATCGCCACAAAATATTTCAGGGAAGCCTTCACATAAATTGCTGTCCTTCTTCTTGCTTTTTGTACAGCCGAGCAAAGGCATTCGCCTGGCCTAATGGAAGCACATCTGTTCCTTATGATTTCTTTTCCATTCCTATGTGCTATATAACACGCGATTCAAAAGATAACATAAAAATGCCCAAATGCCACAATGTTTCTGCCGAAAGTATCATAGAATCTCTCTTGGAGTAAAAAATGCACTAATAGCAGCCCCGCATGCAAGCCATAATTATGTCCATTCAAAACCCGTAAAGCTGTTTGCAAGTACGAAAAAGTCATTTGAGTTCGTGTTCGCTGCTTTTTATATGTACTAGTGTATAAATGTAGTTATTGTACGGGCGCATGTCTATGAATGTACACATGTTCTTGCTTCGCGTTCTTTTGTGGTACCTTTCTAGTGTACTTGTATTGTGTAGCCCCAAGAGAGCTTAACGGGCTCTAGAAACGCCGCTCTTTCAGCTTTCGCTGTGACTGTGCTGCGGTTTCAGCGCAGGCCTGGCATTTTTTGTCTTAGTTCACCTATACATGCTTTCCTGCATGCTGTATTGCACCAGCCACTAGCCGCATTAGGCTATCCGCTGAAATATTCGTTGTATAACTTTTTTCCTTGATTGAAAGAAAGTTCTTTGATTGATCAATTCATTTTTATTATTGCTAGCGGTCCATGTACTGTGTCATATCAGAGCACTTGGTCAACCTCAAGGCTTTGAATTGTTTCAGACCTTCCGTCATCTCGTTATTCATATTCAGACGTAAAAACCCCAGAAATCATCAGCTATTAGGCATATCAGTGTTACTGGATACATCATTGACGGCTAAGCTTGAAGAATGTAAGTTGCTGACTTTTTCAGTTGAATATAAATGCAGTCGGGTCAAATGTAAGAAGTGGTGTCCTTCCTCAAATGAGTCATTTCCGCTTAAAGGTTTGCAAAAATGCAACCGCTCGTAATTTTTGCTGAGCGATTAATTTCCACCATAGTCACCAGGTACACATGCCGGCGCGCCTTGTGTCGTTCCCTAGAGGAAGCTCAGAATGACGGCAGAACTTCGGGTAGCGGAAGTTCTCCCGTAATATGCATTATTGATATTCAGTCGTGAGCCTAATGCACTTTACGTGCTATCAATGCAACCGAAGCCCACATTCCAAAAAGTACATCACTGGCTCTTCGGCGGTTCAGTTTCGACGGTGAATTTCTTTTTAGAAATCTCGAATCAGCAATGGGATCTTCACAAGGAGAACTTCTATTCTGTGGATTGACCCCGCAGCCTTTCATCACTAAGTAGAAGGTAATTATGCTCTTTATATAACGCCACGAGTAGTTTCGCAAACCATGCCCCAAGGTATAACGACAAAGATGCCCGGAAATGTTGTAGTTCCCTTATTTTTTGGAGATAATGATGGCAAGAATTATAAATCAGCCAAAAATTTATCTCAATAAATTGACTGTCCTCAACGTTGCTGATTGTTCGTCAACCAGAAGTGTTTCTTGAACAAAAAGAATTACTCCGGATTTGCAATATGCGGCCATAGTTACAGTCTATGCGTTTGCGTAATTATTTGGAGTCAGTCGCGCAATATTTGTTCATAAAACTAATCCGACGATCGACTCAAATTACATTTAATTGTTGTCTGCTGGCGGCAGGCATTCTTTAAAAAGTCCAAAAAACTATTTCGCAATTCCTCCCGAAAGTGCCTTACGTCCAGCTTCTCATTAAACATGACACTGTCATCTGCAACGCAATCGTGTGTAGCCATATATTTTAGCCGCAATGGATATAAAGAAATCTTGGTAACACGAATGTTTATTTTCCATTGGCTCAGTGTTCATAGCCTCTTCCTTCCTAATTGTGCACAGACGAGGCAAAAGTGAGACGCCTCTCCAAACGAAAATGGCCTGTATTCAGTCAACTCATATCACAGCCTATTTGGACTGAACTTAAGGCAAGCAATAAATGCAGAAGGCTTACTTACTACAAAGTACTGGTGGTCATACCACCGAATGCCAAAGGAAAATACATCTCCCGCGTTGACCGTTGGAACAAGTATATTATCTTTTTTACCATCATAACCCTTCTGGTCGTTGTAAATTGCAGGGTCGTTTTTATAGAGCTTCACTATACACCAATATATATTACGGTAGATTACATGAACTTGTGCTCCGCTAAATGGAAGGATGACAAGAGAAGTGCGCACAACTGCAGCTCAAATCGCACTTTCTGCAACATTGTCGTATGCAACATGTACTCCCTGCTATGATATTAAATTATACATGGTATTAACTTAGCTAGTGTTCGTTTATTCAGCTAAGTAACCTGTGTGTGTCACGCATACCAGCTCAAGAATCAGCTGAACTACATGTAGCACGTGCAGAGTCCGCCTTACCGCTTTACATTAGCTCTTTAACCAAGTGTTCTCATGAGCACAACTGATTTCTATGTTTCCGTTGACGCACGAATAACGCGAAGATAAAGGACACCTCATAAGCAACTATTCACGCGACTAATATGAAAAAGCTTTGTGCTGTGTACCGAGGGTTTGTAGCTTGGTTGTTGACGACCTTGTGTCAGAGTGATCCCTAACCCGCCAATTCAGGCGTCCGCTACCGGGCGCTCTCTGAATGACAGATTCAGAGTTTTGCACGCTCCCCAAGACTCAGAGCAACGGTGCTCAATTCTCGACGCGCGGCCGGGAGTGGGGGTGCTCTGCACTCTTCAACAACGCGAAGGTGATTAAAAATGTTAGGAGTTTTCTCGAGGTGGAGATACTTGAGGTGGGTGGAATTTTTGATACATGAGTGTGACGACTATTGCACGCGGACTATTGGATTTGAAGTTGTGCGTTCTGCAGGAGTCGTACAAACTTCTAAACTGAAACCACATAATATACACTGAAGCATGAAAGGAGAATAACTGAAACAGGGAAAAATAACAGGCGAGCAGGAGTGTTACGTTCTAGCGGCCAGAGAGCGGCAGCCACAAGGTGAAAACCAGGCGATGTCGCACGAACCCCTCCGTTGATTTCTAGCTAGCAAATACGTAGAAAAGTCATTTGGCGCGACTACGTAGGTGCAGTATTTCTTTTCCCTAGTCCGGCAGTACAAAAAACGCGTAAAACGTAAAATTTTTTAGTGTCCAGGTCCATGCTCCAAGTTCTGCAGCATCTGTCAATATTACCAATGTCAGTTTGCAGAGCACTACCGTCGATATTGCTTTAAATTTCACAGTAAACAATTCAGTCATCTATGGAAGCATGACTTTCAAGAGTGGTAACAGACAACGCTCGGTGCGTGCCATGCACCTTCTCGCGAAGAAAGCGAAGATCAGCGCGGAGCTCACCCCTCCTCGGGCAGCTTCGTAAAAAAGGTTCATGCAGTCCCCTCCTAGGCTCCAGTGAATTCAGTTATCTTTATCACGCCGCCTCAGAACCGATAGAAACCGAAGGCCACAACGGCACGTCACATTTGGTGCCCAACGACTCGGGGTGAGCTGAGAAGACGTTTGCATTTTCTATGTCAGAACGTCCCTCTATGCGCGGTCCTTTGGCTGAACTAATGACTTCAGCACAGCGTCGGCTGCTTGAAACCAGGATGGCGACAACCCCGCGTTCAATCGACGTGTTCGAGCAGCTGAATGACGCCATCCGGGAAGAAGGCTAGAGATCAACTATCAACTGTTTCCGAAGCTGGTGCCCTCAAGACCAAAGTGGATCAGCTCCGGCGCGAATTGGAGTTGACTGCAAATAATGATTTCGGATGACCACGACGCCGCTAAAGAAGACAGCGCACCGAAGCCACCACTAGACCCCGTAGCTGCAGGCAAGTCATGATTTCTTTACAACTTACTCGCTCCACTTGTAGAACGCATCGAACGCTTGGAGTGAAAAACGCGTAAAGATTCTGTTCCTGCGTCATATACCAGTGCAGAGCAGAGCAGTGCTTCGATAAATCTGAGATGCGGCTCCAGAAATAAACAAAGCCAGAAGCGATTATACCCTATGCATGCCTAACGGTCAAAGCACTCGCAACCGAATTTCAAGTTCCGCAGCAAACTCCTTGCCGCATCTCGGGAATCATCTAAATTCCTGGTTTCACCAAGTCGACTATTCGTTCCAAATCTGCCGCGTTCGTAACAAAGTCGCCATACTGTTTATTATCTCGAGGCTCCCAGCTAAAGACATCACGTGAATGCGTCACCACACTATGGTGGCAGATATCACTACTTGGGCTGATGCAGCATCCCGCAGATGTTATGACATGAATTGCGATGTAACGTCTAAGCAGCGAACGTTCCGAGCAACGCGTTCCCGGCTTGTGCAGACACCGCATACTGAATTTTGCACCTCATGGAACAATGTAATTAACCTGTACTACAAAATAAAAAAGTGTACGGCCGTGATGGCCACGCTGTCACCTAAAGCAAATAAGCAGTTTTTGATCAGGTTTTTAGGCAGCTAGATGATATGATGAGTTCTTTTTTGCGCTTTGACCAGATCAGTAATTCTGAGGAAAGTGTTCAGACTGTCATTGCCGTTGAACGTGGGAGTCCATCCTCAACGATGTCCATTAAATGCCGCATTAACTCAAAGCCTTCTACTCTGAACCTTCTACTCTGAACAGCATAGAGCGGAGCGGTTCCTCAGAGGATAAAGTACCACAGAGAAACGCGCCCAAAATGCTGATAAAAAGCAGAAGCCGTCTCCGTCACGGCATTTGAATCATTTCACGATGCGTGTCTGAGAGATATCAAGGAAGCGCCTCGAGAATTCGTAAACTGTCCTTGAACTGCTCCAGAAGGGGTCAGACTGTCACACAGTGTCGTCTACCGCTAACTGCAACTTTTATTTGGCAGGAAGGTTTGTATTCTCCATTCCAAAACAGCGAGGAAACAAACATTTGGTGAAGCAGTGCCCTCTAGCAGTCGCGAGTAGCTGAGCACGTCTGTAGCGCTACCGAAGCGGGTACGTTTTCCGTTCCTGTCAACATCAACAGACAAACAATTAAAGACGTCTTCGATTCTCGAGCTGTCAAGAGTTTAATTACGGCACCAGGAGTTGATAAACTCGAACTCAGCAATCGGCTTTCATTTCTGTGATTGACATAACCAAGCGGCCATCATAAGAGAAATTTGGGCCACGTTACAGCTGCGGTTAAAGTTGGTGACCAAACACTACAGCATGATTTTGTGTTTCATTCCCAGTTACCTCAAGAGGGAGTCTTTCTATATTTGTTCCTCAGATCCTACGAAAGGTCTCCCTCATTAGAGCAAGCACTGCCAGCTTTATCGCGGAGGTTAAAGAAGTTGGTTCTTATGGCCTGGGAACGCATATCTGAAGACGAAGTTGGTGTAATGGTCATCACAGGGAGAATGAACTTGTGCGACCGTTATTCAGACATTTTGAACACCACGGTGACAGATGCATCAGAAAATACCAGTAGAGGTTTTGATAACAAACTGTTCTTCTCAAGCCTTTGTGCCTCCACCTCAACTGACAATTGGACCTAGAAGGAGCAAGCAGAATTGAGGATACTAAACTCTGCAGACTACTGTCAGCAGATCCTCCACATTTCATGACTTCCTTGTCCTGAGGACCTTGATGCACAACCAGCTCCTACAGTTACCGACCCGCAGCATCGTTCAAACGCTATTGGCGACGTCAGCTTTAACATCGGAAGAACGTCGTCTTCCAATTAGGTGCAGGTTGTGAAGGATTTGTTGCCGCAACATTATGCTTTCTTTGCGCAATCAAGTACGAATGTAGGCGCCTGGAAAGTTGAACGATACTGCATTCCAAGCGGACAAGTGTATCCAATATGTTAACGCCCTGACGGATTCCATCCAGCGCAGCGTGATCTCGTCACGAGTCTGATCGAGGACATCATTGATGCGAATGTAGTGCGACCTTCTTGGTGTTCTTGGGCGTCACCGCTGGGCTTTGTAACACATAAAGACGGAACGATGCACATGTGCGTCGATTATTGACGTCTCAACACAGTCACTGAGGACGTCGTTTACCCTTGTCCAACGATTGAAGATATTGAAAATGCGCGGCAGGCGCTCACCGGAAGCAAGTACTTCGCTGTCATGGACTTGGTGTCTGGTTTTGATCAGATCACCAGGCATCCAGCTGACATACAGAAGACAGCTTTCATTACGCCATGGGGTCTTAAAGTTGCATTTACGAATTCCTAAAGGTGCCTTATTCACTTGTCAGAAGGCCGCGGGCACAACTGTTATCAAGGAAATTGTCACGGTTATATATACGAGAATGCCCTTGTCTAATGAATGACTGTCTAGTCTCTGTCGGGCTTTCGAACACCATGTTGCGCACTTGGAAAACATGTTTGAAAGCTTCGAGAAAGCAGCTTTGCAGATCAAGCCAAAGAAGCGTTTCTTCTGTGCTGCGATCAATTATCTCGGGTGCGTAGTTGAAAAGATGGTGCATCTGCTGACTCATCGAAACTCCCTGCTGTTCAGTTGTTCCGGAATTCTCAGAACATGCACGGACTGCAGATCATTCATCGGAATTACCTCATTTTCAGAATGTTTATCCCCAAAGAAAGAGTTTTCGCCGCAGCTCTTCGATCGCTCATAAAAAGGAATTCTACTTTTTCTTGGTAAAAGGACCAGCGAGTTGCCTTTGAGACGCTAAATCGCGTCTTGTGACAGCCGCCTGTCCTCAAGCTATTCTCCGAGAAGCAAGAATTCAGTGTTTAAGTGCACACAGATGCCCCTCTGCTCGGCTTGAGAGGTCTTCTGCAAGAACATGAACAGCGATGCTACCGTACTGTTACTTCAGGAGATCACTGAAAGGTCGAGAGCTCAATTATTTTTCGACAGAACTCGAAGCTCTTTCGGTCAGATGGACATTTGAACATCTGCGACTATCCACAGCTTACCGGATTGTCTTTCGAGGAACCTTCCCATTGTTGCTGATCAAGACCAAATTCTAGCAGTATCATATCACTCACTACGATGCTGTGACAACATGGGTCAAAAACAGCGTCAGGACGCATTTTCCGCTGAAGTCTTGGGTGTGCTTAGAGTTAGGGCTGGGCAGAGACACTCGAAAATGTATCGCGGAATACAGATATGGAAATACATGGGTTGGAGGCCTAAAATACAGATACTCAGATACATTTGCCTTCGTCGTAAAGGGATATTTCGGAGATAGTTTTAAAAAAGACGAAAAAAGTATTCCGGAATACAGATACAGCAATACAGATGCTGTAATACTTTTCTTTTATTTCGGGGATGTCCATACTCCGCAAAGACAGTTATTGCGTGCAGCATAATACTGCAAATAAAATTGCAGCGCATTAAAACTTGCAGTTTATTTATTCATTTGTTGCAGTACACTCAGCGCCATTAAGGCATTACACAGGGGGAGGGAGGGGGTTGGAAATTGCATAATGGCTACTAATGAAATTATAACATGTGTCAATTGCAGTAACAAAGCGCACTATTTCACAGCAAGAGTAACAAGCATTGAAGACCGATATCGACATGCTTGGTGACAACAAACTCAGCAATGGTAGGCATAGCAAAGTTCAAGGAAATCAGTCCAATCACTAACGAACACCAGCGAATTGAGAATAGGTATACTTTAATTGACCATTTCGGCCCTGGCGTCCTATAAAAAGGACACGAAGAAAGATTGCTATAAATTGTGACATAAATTACTGAAAAATTCAAAAATGTGTATGTGGTATCCCCAATACACCTGTGAAAACATACGTAGTAGTTTTTCCATTATCGTCTTCCTCGGAAGTCTCCAATGTTGAAAACAAGACGGCGGTAGGCGAAAAAGACAACAAACGCCGCAACCAAATATTTGATGACATTTTACAGAATAACTATTTTTTCTGTAGCTTGACGGCTTATTTACAAAGGGGGCTTTGCCTAAAATTTCCTCTTAGGCCGCTGCAGCGAAAAACCTTCATGTCCTAAATATAGGACACCAGGGCTTAGTGGTTGTGAGATTTTCTAATGCATTGCATGATGAGCCGTAGCGCGTGTGTGTGCTTCCAATTTCTTGTTATTCTCCTTGGGAAATCAGCCTGCATTTCTTGCTGATTTGTAAGCGGTTCCCAACAGCGACGTTGTACATAATTGATCTGAATACGTTTGCTGCAGTGTAAGATTGGCGCATGAGAGGGCTTGAAGATAACGACGATGAAGTGCAGTTCTATCAGTTTACCCATGCAGGAACGGGCGAGAATTGCGGCGCACCAAAGAAGGATGCGGCAATCTATTATGATGTTAGATCTTACAAGGCGTCCAGTAATTAGATAATCGCCATTCAAGTGCATTGAAGAGCACTTTGTCACCAGTGCAAAAACTTGCTTTTGGACCTTTGAAACGCAGTAACTAATATATGATTGCTGGCATGCTAGCTTCACAACAATTTCAGGTGTAAAGAGAGTAAAATAAATAGCAGTATCGAAATTCACTATATTTTTCTTCACAACCACTAAGCCCTGGTGTCCTATATATAGGACATGTGGCTATTTTTATCATACACTGATGTTATGCTCAGGAAAGATTATTTTCGTGATCTTGAGCTGATAAAAGAGCAATCTCAAGAAGAAAAAAAAATTATCTACCCGTTAAAAAAATTCAGGGTTGAAAGAGTTAATTTTGCCATTAGATTTGTTTTTCTGAGAAGGTTGCGGTGTTAGTTTCACTTAAGCAACAGGAGCTTTTAAATAGGCTGGCGTGAAAGCTAAGATGTCTCTCGATCTAACATTATAGACGAGCACAAATTCGTGTTATGTTGAATTATTACCGCCTTCACAGTCGGATAGTTCTGCAGCGTGGTGATATCTCTTATCGGGTCATCTAGGTTCGGAAACACTTCCGCCCTCAAATGGGTTCTGACCGTTCAGAAGCTGAACTTCGCTGAAGCTGAACCCATCTTCGGAATCCTCATCCGTCTGGCCCAGTAGGCGCCGCGCCAGACGGCTGAGGATTCTCCTGCCCAAATAGCTCAGCCATGTTTACATACGCGCGATGGAGACCAATATGTCAAAACTGCACAATTCAAACGCTGGCTTCTTAAAATCGTGTTCTTTGGGGGTGGGACGGTTCAAGCCCGCCCAGGTCACTTCTGCCTGCTCTCTAAACAGATGTGATAACAGGGACAGCTGCTGGGAGCGCCCGATCAGAGACTACAACACGCAGTCGTCGCCTGTACCACAAGGGCACTCTTCAATAAAGCTGCCACCACCGCCGCCACTACCAGCACACGTTTCAGCAAGCCGCAACAGGCGATGTCGGGTCCGGCGGTGGGGAAGCCTGGTACCACAAAAGGCCGTTGTACGCTTGTAAATCAACTAGGAATGCACCCCTACACGCTAGAGGGGTGGCTGAAGGTGCGATAAATATAGCCATCTTAGTAATGTCCGCCGCGAGTACGGAAACTGCGTTTAGATGTGCCGGCACTTTGAGCAATGTACGCACGCGAAGCGTTGCAGCGCCTCTGTGTTCAGGTGGTATCCCCGCCGGGGGTCACGAAGTAATGGCTTGCCACCCGAAAAAAATTAGGCGTGAAAGCTTTCGTCGCCAGAGGCCGACAACACTGCCTCCGCGATTCTGCCGTCCGCGGCGTCGCATGCTTTACCACATGGGTCTTTCTGTGCTTGAGGGGAAACCACTGCCGCGCTTATGTCAGAGACCGGCGACGCGCCATTTCTCGTCTAGGCACACACACATAAAAAAGAACCTTCAATCGCGCTTTGGAAACGCGCCTCAGCTCATTCCCGACCATATATATATATATATATATATATATATATATATATATATATATATATATATAGATATATAGTGTAGCGGCAACAGCATCGGTGTCGCAATGAAGAGGAGGGCGACGCTCGCTCTTGCACGAGGCCGGTGCCGCTGCCACGGGCTTGCGCGCGCTGGCGTTCGAAAGCAATAAAGATTAAAATCTTTAAAGTCTTGCCAGAGAGGGCTCGCCCTCTCTGGCAAGGCCAAGACTACGCCGGTCTGCGAGGTCGCCCATCGCCACAATATCACTATTTCGGTATCGAGATACACTTAAAGAATATATTGCATCTCAGTAGTGAAATACATTTACGACGCATCGATCGTATCGCGATACTATGCAGGACGCAAGTATACGTTCCTGTAAATATACATATAATTTTTACAATCCACTTTTTATATGTAATATAATTGTATAATATAATGTTTCAGTTGAGATTAACGGAGACTTCAGCTGCGACAGCACTTACGTCATCTACTTCCTTGAATGCTCAGTGTGTCACATGCAATACATCGGTCAGACCAAAACATCATTTCGTATTCGTTTCAACAATCACAGAGCACACGCTAACAGTTTGCCACATCTTCTATTCTCTAAATATGTTCGGCTGCCACGTCATTCATTTGAAAAAAACCATGGTGACGCTATTACAATTAGGATTCAAATCGCACCACGATCGCGAAGTTCAAGAATCGTTCCTGATCCATAAATTTAACACTGTATCGTCCGGTATTAACGAGAGCGCAGGAAAAGTGTCGTGTCTTTCTGTGATGTCTTGATGTTCGAATTTTTGTCATAACATCAATGAAACGTGCCTAACACATCTACAAAAAGTTTGACTATTGACTAATCGCTATCGTCTAGTCTCTTCACGTGCAACCATGGAGACTAGTGCGGTCAATGGCTCATCGTTATAAGCGCTTGTTCATGCCCATGATGCAACCCGATTTACTATATCTGTTTTATCATTGTTTTGTAAATTTTGTACTGTTTTGCGACCGTGCAAGTCACTCAGGGTAGCACCGCTATTTTTGTTACCAACCCATCCCCGGACATTGTTACGTTGGTGCGAGGGGAATGTCTCGGCAGAGTGGAGCCCCTCGAAGACGAACAAGTTCTGAACGCACCCGATGACTCGCACTGCACCAGTTCCCGTACCATCAGTGCCGTTTCCACGTCTGATTCCTCACCCGCGGATGTATTTGGTCCCTCCATTGATGACAACCTTACGTCGGTCCAGCGTTCCCAGCTTCTGTGCCTGCTGGAAGAATTTCGTTCTTCTTTCGATGTCGGGCAAACTTCTCTCGGCCGCACGTCCGCTGTTACGCATCGCATCGACACTGGCGCCCAACCACCACTGCGGCAACGTCCATATCGCGTGTCTCCCACAGAACGTCGGGTAATTAATGAGCAAGTGGACGATATGCTTCGACGCAACGTTATTCGACCCTCGGACAGCCCGTGGGCGTCTCCTGTTGTTCTCGTTGCCAAGGACGGTTCTGTGCGCTTGTGTGTGGACTACCGAAGGCTCAACAAGATCACTAGGAAGGATGTTTATCCACTGCCGCGAATCGACGACGCGATTGACAGCCTCCAAGGAGCAGAATACTTTTCATCTCTGGATTTGCGCTCGGGGTACTGGCAAGTACCCATGGCTCATGACGCTCGACCGAAGACAGCCTTTGTCACGCCCGACGGCTTGTACGAGTTCAACGACATGCCGTTTGGTCTGTGCAATGCGCCCGCGACCTTCGAGCGCATGATGGACACCGTTCTGCGCAACTTGAAATGGCACACGTGCTTGTGTTACCTGGACAACGTCGTCGTTTTCGTTCCGGACTTCTCCACGCATCTTCAACGTCTGCGGCGTCTTTTGACGCGTTTGACCAACGCCGGCCTCCAACTGAACCTGAAGAAGTGCCGATTTGCAGCACGGCAGCTGACAATCCTAGGCTACGTCGTGTCCAAGGACGGAATCCTTCCCGATCCGGCCAAGCTTCGGGCCATGGCCGAATTTCCCAAACCTACGTCCGTCAAAGAACTACGCAGTTTCGTAGGACTGTGCTCCTATTTTCGACGTTTCATACGCAACTTTGCCACCATCATATCGCCGCTGACGAAGATCCTTGGAAGTAACGGGCCCCTACATTCGTGGTCGTCCGAATGCGACAACGCGTTCGCAAAGCTCCGTCGTTTGTTGACGTCTCCTCCCATACTACGCCACTACGACCCTACGGCCCCAACGGAGGTGCACACGGACGCCAGTGGTGTAGGCCTCGGTGCTGTTCTTGCGCAACGCAAACCAGGGTTCCCCGAATATGTCGTCGCCTACGCAAGTCGTACGCTTACTAGAGCCGAGACCAATTACACTGTCACGGAAAAAGAGTGCCTGGCGATCATCTGGGCCCTTACAAAATTTCGACCTTATTTGTATGGTCGCCCATTTGATGTCGTCACCGATCACCACGCACTATGCTGGCTGTCGTCATTGAAGGATCCCTCGGGCCGTCTCGCCCGTTGGGCACTTCGCCTGCAAGACTACGACATCCGCGTGCTGTACCGCAACGGACGTCAGCATGCTGACGCCGACGCCCTCTCGCGCTCCCCCTTGCCTGACGACAATGCCTCCTGCTCAGTGTCTCACACTGCTGTTTCTTCTATCGATGTGCACACCATCGCTACCGAGCAGCGCAAGGATAAATGGATCGCTTCGCTAATAGACTTGCTCACTGATCCGTCGACAACACCAACCACTCGCGCGTTGCGTCGTCAAGCCCACCATTTCGCCATTCGTGACGACCTACTGCACCGGCGCAATTACAACGCCGGTGGCCGCAATGCGCGCACTCTGGGGTATCCAAAACTTACCATCGCATTCGACAACGATACTTCTGGCGAGGGATGTACCGCTACGTGCAGAAGTTCGTCCGCTCCTGCCTCGATTGCCAACGCCGAAAACCTTCAACGCACGTGTCACCAGTCGGTATACAACCATTACCTTGCCCTAACCGTCCGTTTAGGCGCGTGGGCATCGATTTGTATGGACCACTTCCTCTGACGTCGGCTGGTAACCGTTGGGCCATCGTCGCCGTTGACCATCTAACGTGATACGCCGAAACCGCTGCCCTCCCAGCGGCTACAGCGCGTGATGTTGCCTCCTTCCTGCTACACCGATTCATGCTGCGTCACGGTCCACCCCAGGAGCTTCTCAGCGATCGAGGCCGTGTCTTCTTGTCGGAAGTCGTCGAAGCCATTCTCAAAGAGTGCCATGCTGTTCATCGCAAAACTACTGCTTACCACCCGCAGACGAATGGCCTAACCGAACGCTTCAACCGCACGCTCGGCGACATGCTCTCAATGTACGTCGCCGCCGATCACACAAATTGGGATGCCATTCTGCCCTTCGTCACCTACGCCTATAATACCGCCCCTCAGAGCACTACTGGTTTTTCACCCTTCTTCCTGTTGTACGGAAGGCACCCGTTGCACACCATTGACATGATACTACCCTACAAGCCGGATCCATCTGATTGTGCGCCTATTTCTGACACAGCCAGGCTTGCTGAAGAGTGTCGCGAGCTTGCAAAGGCCTTTACAACGCACGAACAAGAGCGGCAGAAGAGCCTTCGCGGTGGCACCACCACTTCAGAGTCCACGTTCCTCCCCGGAGCGCTCGTATGGCTCTCGGTCCCTACCACTGCAACCGGCCTCTCTCCAAAACTACTGCCGAAATACGAAGGCCCTTACCGGGTCGTCGAGCGCACGTCCCCGGTCAACTACGTGGTCGAACCCATCGAACCAGCTTCGGACATGCGCCGTCGAGGGCGCGACATAGTCAACGTGGAGCGCCTCAAGACCTACTATGACCCACTCATAGTAACGAGCTGTTAGGTCGCCGGACGGCTCCCTTTTCGTACCCGGGGTAATTGTGGCGAAGCAAGTGGTACTGCTTAACGGTTGCGCTCTCCAGCGGCTCCTAGTGGGTCGTCCTCTTCTAAACGCCGCTCGCGCTCTCGGAGCCCGTGCTTTTGCCTTGACTGTCGCCATAGTGCATTGTCGCCGAGTGCCGTCCAATAAACAGCTTAACAGTACTTTCATTTCACCCACGTGTTGATGCCCAGAAAAGCGGCTGTACGCTTGTATTACAGTTAATCCAAAGCCGAGACCAATTACACCGTCATCGAAAAAGAATGCCTGGCGATCATCTTGGCCCTTACGAAGTTGCGACCTTAATTGTATCCCATTTGATGTCATCAAGGACCGCCATGCGCTATGCTGGTTGTCATCATTGAAGAATAAACCCGCTGCGCACTTCGCCTACAGGACTAGGATATCCACTTGCTGTACCGCAACGGACGCCATCATGCTGACGCTGACACACTCTCGCGCTCCCCCTTGCCTGACGACAATACCCACAGCCCAATATCTCACAATGCCGTTTCTTCCATCGACATTCACACCATTGCTAGCGCACAGTGCAAGGATCAATGGATCGCTTCACTGATGGACTTGATTAATGGTCCATCGGCAACTCCATCCACTTGCGCATTGAGTCGTCAAGCCCACCATTTCGCCACTCGCGACGACCTCTTTCACCGACGCAATTACAATGCCGACGGCCGCCAGTGGCTACTAGCAATACCCAGCAGTCTGCGTTCTGACATATGCGAATCGTTACACGTTGATCTGCAGGTTGCGCACTCAGGGGTATCGAAAACATACCACGGCATTCAACAACGCTACTTTTGGCGAGGGATGTACCGTTACGTGCTGAAGTTCATTCGCTCCTGTATCGATTGTCAGCGCCGCGAAACATCAACGCACCAGTCACCAGCAGGTCTGCAACCTTTACCTTGCCCTGCGCCGCCGTTTGGGCGCGTTGGCAACGATTTGTATGGGCCACTTCCTCTGACGTCGGCTGGTAACCGCTGGGCCATCGTCGCTGTAGGCCACCTTACGCGATACGCCGAAAGTGCCGCCCTCCCAGCGGCTACAGTGCGCAGTGTAGCTTCCTTTTTGCTCCACCGGTTCATGATGTGCTACGGTCCACCCCAGGAGCTGCTCAGCGATCGAGGCTGTGTCTTCCTGTCAGAAGTCGTCGAAGCCATCCTCAAAGAGTGCAACGTTCATCATCGCAAAACTACTGCTTACCACCCGCAGACTCACCGAACGCTCACCGAACGCTTTGACTGCACGTTTGGCGACATGCTGTCGATTTACGTCGCGGCCAATCACACAAATTGGGATTTCATGCTGCCTTTGGTCACCTACGCCTACAATACCGCCCCTCAAACCATCACTTGTTTCTCACCCCTTTTTTTCTTATTTTACGGCAGGCACCCGTCGCACACAATCGACACAATCCTTCCATACAACCTGGATCGATCTGAGTGTGCGCCTATTTCTGCCACAGCCAGACTTGTTTAGGAGTGTCGCGAGCTTGCCAAGACCTCTACTGCACATGACCAAGAGCGACAGAAGAGCATTCGCGGTGACACCAACATTTCTGCACCCACGTTCCTCCCTGGAGCGCTCGTGTGGCTCTCGGTCCCTACCACTGCACCTGACCTCTTTTGCCCATATACGAAAGCC
Organism: Rhipicephalus sanguineus; assembly: GCF_013339695.2. Lineage (NCBI taxonomy): Eukaryota > Metazoa > Arthropoda > Arachnida > Ixodida > Ixodidae > Rhipicephalus > Rhipicephalus sanguineus. Next base: position 123,561,096 of record NC_051184.2, read on the forward strand.
CCTACAGTGTCGTCTAAAGTTCATCCCCGGTGATCTAACTGATTAAAACCATTGAACCACCTTCAAGACATGCGCCGTCGAGGGTGCGACATTGTCAACGTGGAGCGCCTCAAGCCCTACCATGACCCGCTCATAGTGACCAGCTTTTAGGTCGTCAAGCGGCTCCCTTTTCGTACCCAGGGTAATTGTAGAGAAGCAGTGGAACGCTGTAACAGGGCGTTCTCCCGACTACCTTCTAGTGGGTCACCCTCTTCGCTCCTTCTCTGGGAGCACTCCCCTCGTGCTCGTGCTGGTGAGAGCCTACGAGTCTGCTCTTTGTCGTGACTGTCGTCGTTGTGCATCGTTTCCGTCAATCCCGCCGTCAATAAACGCCTTTATAATATATTGTTACCAACAAATACTGGGCCTGTTAGAACAAAGACCTGTTTATTCAAGGCGAGCTTGTGCCGTGAACTTAAGGAAAACACTCTTAAGCAAAAATGTTCCACGCTAGCTAGCCCGGCTTCATCGACCTCTTACTTTCGCCTCCAGTCGCAATCCGGTCACACCATGAGCCGCCAGTCTTCTTTTTCCCACGTGGTATGTTGACACGCGCAGTCCACCGTTGCATTGGGCGCATTGCTTGCCATTTGTTTGGCGGCATTTACAAACGCGGGAAGCAGCGTGCCTCTTCAGAAGATGTTGAACAGTTTGTGGCATTATTACCCCTCCTAAAACGCATCGTCCCGATGCGTCCAGATGGGCAACAGTTCGGAATGGTACGGCTTTTCTTGATGTTTGAGCACGTGTGTCGATAATGTTGTTCAGCGCCTTTCGTAGTAGGGTTTCATTCGTACTATATGTACGACTTCTGGATGATTTCTTCGTCGTGTCGAGCACACTTGGCCTTCAGGGATGACCTCGTAGTTTAAGGTACTTATCCGGCGAAGTGCCTTGTAAGGGCCGAAATAGCGCCGCATCAGCTTTTCAAAAAGGCCACGTGTGCGTACAGCGTCCACACCCACACTTCATCTCCGGGGTTGTACAGGACATCCCTTCGCCTTAGGTTATACCAATTTGCGTCGACGCCCTGCTGTTGAATTCGCGGTGTCTTGCCAGCTGTCGGGCCTCTTCTGCCCTTTCTATGTATTCGCTGATGTCAGCGTCATCCTCGTTCGTATTGCTTAGAGGTAACATCGCGCCTAAGGTCGTTGTCACCGTCCTACCGTAAACAAGTTCGAATGGTGTGAAGTGCGTCCTCTCTTGTACTGCAGTATTGTACGCAAATGTAGCATACGGTAAAATGCTTTCACATGTCGGATGTCCGACGTCCACATACATGGCGATCATGTCAGCCAGCGTTCCATGGAGCCTTTCAGTTAAGCCGTTTCTTAGCGGATGGTAAGCCGTAGTTCTTCTGTGGTCGGTATGCGTGAGTTTCATTACAGACTGTATCAAATGGGCAGTAAACGCCGTTCCTTTATCGGTTATGACAGCCTTAGGTGCGCCATGTCGTCATACTATCTGGGTGGCGAAAAGCTGAGCCACTTCATTCGCGGTTCTTTTTGCCAGAGACGACATCTCAGCTCATCGGGTCATGTAGTCTATCGCTACAATGATCCACCGCTTTCCCGACGATGAGACAGAAAAGGGTCCAAGTAAACCCACTCCCACCTGCTCAAATGGCACTTTCGGGGGCTCTATAGGTCTCAACAGGCCTGCTGGCTTTAATGGCGGTATTTTGCGTCTTTGGCATTCTAGGCATGATTTCACATAGTGCTGGACAGAATTCATTAACTTTGGCCAATAATATGCCCCGCCACGGTGGTCTATTGGTTATGGCACTCGACTGCTGACCCGAAGGTCGCGGGATCGAATCCCGGCCGCGGCGGCTGCATTTTCGGTGGAGGCGAAACTGTTTGAGGCCCGTGTACTTAGATTTAGGTGCACGTTAAAGAACCCCAGGTGGTCGAAATTTCCGGAGCCCTCCACTACGGCGTCTCTCATAATCATATGGTGGTTTTGGGACGTTAAACCCCAGATATTATTATTATTATTATTATTGGCCAATAATATCTCTGGCGGATTCTCGCTAAAGTCCGAGTAATGCCCAAATGTCCAGGCGATGGGTCAGCATGACACGCTTCTAATACATCCGCTCGCAGTGATGATGGTACAAGAACCAGAAACGTCTCACCACTGTGTTCGAAGTTTCTCTTGTAAAGGACGTCATTCTAGGGTACATAGGAACACAATTCGCGGACGAAAACTCCCGATACCTTTACTTGCTGACCCTCCAAGTACTGAATCAGCAGGATGAAGTCCGGGTGCATTCGCTGATGACGGGTCATCTCAGACACGTTGACAGCTCCGACAAATGGGGAATCTTCTCCATGATCAACAGATAAAGACTCGATTGGTCCACGTGACAGGCAATCCGCGTCATTGTGCTTGTGGCCGGACTTGTAGACGATGGTGATGTCATATTCCTGCAGACGCAGGCTCCATCTAGCAAGTCTTCCTGAAGAGTCCTTGAGATTTGCCAGCCAACACAATGAATGATGGTCGCTGATCGCTCGAACTGGCCTGCCGTATAGATATGGACGGAACTTACTGATGGTTCATATAACTGCGAGGTACTCCTTCTCTGTAGCGGAGTAATTTGACTCAGCATTCGATAGAGTGCGGCTTGCGTATGCAATAACTTGTTCTTCTCCATTTTGCCACTGATTAAGGATGGAGCCGATACCCACGTTACTCGCGCCGGTATGGATGTCCGTTTCCGCGTCTTCATCAAAGTGAGCCAAAATAGGACGAGACTGCAACCGGCGTCGCAACTCAGAAAAAGCGTCTTCTTTTTCTGCGTGCCAGATGAATGGCACACCTTCTTTTGCAACCGTGTCAATGGTTCAGGGAGCATGGAAAAGTTTTCAACGAAGCGTGTATAGTAGGCACAGAGGCCCGAATCGTCTTATGGCCCTTTTGTCTCGTGGCTTTGGAAAGTTTTCTACTGCTGTGATCTTTTCAGGATCTGGACGGACACCTTCAGCACTAACAATGTGCGCGAGGAAGCGAAGTTCGCGAAATGCGAAGTGACATTTTTCCGGTTTTATAGTCAGAGCTGCCGCGCGAATGGCATCCAGTGCTGTTACCAATCGCTGCACGTGCTGCTCGAAGGTAGAGGAAAAAAACACTACATCATCAAGATAGACGAGGCACGATTGCCAGTTAGGTCCAGAGAGGACAGTGTCCATCATCCTCTGGAAGGTAGCGGGAGCAGAGCATAAACCAAAAGGGAGCACTTTGAATTCATATAGTCCGTCGGGTGTCACAAACGCTGTCTTCTCGCGATCTCGTTCGTCCACTTCGATTTGCCAGTATCCGCTCTTGAAATCCAATGATGAGAAGAAGTGAGCGTTGCGTAACTTATCCAAGGTATTGTCAATTCGTGGATGTGGATAAAGATCACGCTTCGTGACGAGGTTCAGTTTCCTGTAGTTAACACAAAACCGCAGGATGTTGTCCTTCTTTTTGACCAGCACTACCGGCGATGCCCACGGACTATTGGATGGTTGTATCACGTCATCCTTAAGCATTTCTTGTACTTGTTTCTTGACTGATTTCCTTTCTTTTGGCGCTACTAGGTATGGACGTTGGTGTACAGGTCTAACATGTTATTCGACCACGATGCGGTGCTTTGCGACGGGAGTACGTCCGACTTTCGACGAAGTGGAAAAGCACTCTGCGAATTCTCTGACCAGGTTCACAATCTGCTCTTTCTGTGGTGATGACAGCTGTCTGTCAATATCTATTGATTTGCGGACACTGTCTACTGTCGCAGAGGCTGGTGGTGCTTCATCAAGTGCATAAACATACGCAACTTGCACATATTCATGTAGGGATGCTATGGCGGTTCCCTTCGCCACATGCTGCACCTAATTTCCAAAGTTGGTTAATAGCCCTATCGGAAAACCCAGTGGCACTGTCCCAGTGCCATACCTGATTATTGGACCAGTGTGGCGCTGGATACTTGGACGCTGGCACGCTGCACGCGGCACACTGGACGCTGGCGCACTGCACACTGGGTCACCCGTTACGGGCCGAAATCGGGCTTTTAAATTGTTTCTAGAAGCAGTGGTCATACCCCGATCGTAATTAGGGCTAATACGCGAGCACCGCGACAAAAAAAGAAAAATCTCGAAAAAAAAAGACACCGAGCGGGAGTCGAACCCACCACCTCGATGCAGCATACATCCTGAGTCTGACGCGTTACCGCTGCACCACACCTGGAAAACGAGACACCGGCACTTTTTTCTTCATGTTATAACTACCTCCGGTAGCCAGTATTTTCATTTTCCTCGTTTACAAACGCAGATTTCAGTTTCTTCGTGTTCGCGAGAACCTAAGGGAAGATAGTTAATTTGTTTTTTCTATGCTGCCTAGGATCGGAACGTCTGTCTGGCCCGTTCTGCCGCAAAAAATATTAGCGCAACCGCAGATATGTTGCGGCAATCGCACTGGCTCGCTAAGCAGTCAGTCATACCTACGTAAACAATGTGCATCTGACCTGCACACTGAAAGCTTTAGTTTTCGTCACCCGTTTGAACACATTTTCTGTTATTTTGTTTACGTACCGCGTATTATACAGCCGCAGTACAGCATCCTAGCCGAACCGGCCGTTAGGCTTAGAGCTGTACTCCGTGCCCCGCGATCGCTGTGAAGAACGTGGATATTCAATTACGAAGAATCTAATAACCGTTAGAATGTAGTTTCGATCATACTCGGCTCAAGCGAGGCCATATTAGCACCTTCGACTACATGAATCAGAAGCTAAAAACTCCGAGATTGAGCGTTACATTGGCTCACTGTTGCCGGTGACGTGCGACTTTCAGCGGTACGAGCCCATATGGAAGGACTAGCTGTTAGCGTAGGTTGATGTTATTATCAGACTAATACTAATGTCATATTGTGTTGCGAATGATAAGTTGTTTCGATGCAGTAATATGAACTACATTTACGACACTTGATCACACACTTCAGAGAAAGCGCGCACGCGAGCGCTCGACAGGTGATTGCTTCAGCGTATACAAACCTCCGTCGCAATCTAAAACTAAAGCTAGATATGTACAGGACACACAATAGAATATTTTCAAGATATTCCGTAAGTTTTTCTTTTGACTTCTCGCGACCCAATACCAAATCTTATATGAATTCCACTTAGTGCGTCCAGTTTTTTCCAATGTGCTGCCAGTTTTCTCAGTGCGCGAGCAGACACTTTACAGCGTGGCCAGTGCCTACCAGTGCGCTGTAAGACACTGGTCCACACTGTACAGTGTTCCCAGCGTCTTTCAGCGCACTGGGCGGCACTGGCCACGCTGTACAGTTTGTCCCAGTGCCTCCCAGCGCGCTGTAGTACACTGGGGCATACTGTACAGCGTTTCCAGTGCCACCCAGTGCGCTGAAAGGCACTGGGAGGCACTGCAAACGCTGTTTTTACAGCGAAAGCTGTTATGAGATCATTTCTCCGGCCGTTTTTGGCGCCGTAGTTGTCCGCCGCCGCCGCCGCCGGTGTCCGTAACCAGTATCGCTCGAAATAAGAAAAAAAACTTAATAAGAAAAAAATTCCAGGATGGAACGAGGTTCGAACCTGGGCCCTCTGCGTGGGAGCCCAGTATTCAACCTCTGAGCCATGCCGGTGCTTGAAACTGCATTGCAAAAAGGTCCTATACAGGCTTCATGTCGGGAAGGAACCACATTAGCATATGCAATATAGCGTGGTAGAAGATTAAAATAAGCACCAAACGTCGCACAACGCGAATTCTGTAACCAGGCGTCAAACAATTGCGAATTGCGCAACGAGTAGGCTGTTGAATGCTTCCAACCCATTACAAAAGGGCTCTGCCATAATTCTTCATCGTCATCAGGCGCAGAATCAACAAAGTGCGCATAATCCCTTACATGCGTTGAGCAGGTACCAACGCTCTCTGTAGAATGACGAAAAATGGCACAGTGCCTGCTGCCCTACTTCTAAAAAATTACAATTATTTATAGCGTAGTCGGTTCCTCGCAAGTGCACTTGTGTTGGTTGCCAAGGAAGCCCATAAGCGCATGATCCACTTCCTCGGGGTCTCAGTAAGATTACAATGATTTATAGCGTAGTGGGTTCCTCGCAAGTGCACTTGTATTGGTTGCCAAGGAAGCTCATAAGCGCATGATCCATTACCTCGGGGTCTCAATAAAGTTCTTCGCCCCCCCCCCCGTCTCTCTTCCACGTCAAAGTATACAGCATGACGGGAGAGGGAAATAGCGACCGGGGGTCACCCAATGCCAATTACATAACTGGTGGGCCGTTTAAAGATTCCAACCCATTACAGAGGGCTGAGCCATAATTCTTCATCGTCATCAGTCGTCACGTCAACAAAGTGCACATAATGCCTTACAGACGTGCAGCTGGTGCCTCGCTTCTCCATAGAATGACGAATAATGGCTTTGTGGGTGCTTCCCAACTTCACAAAAATTTTGATTTGTGGCGTAGTGGGTACCGTTCTAGTGTACGTGTATTGTAGCCCCAAGAGAGCTTAACGGGCTCTAGAAACGCCGCTCTTCCAGCTTTCGCTGTCACTGTGCTGCGGTTTCAGCGCCGGCCTGGCGTTTTTTTTCCGATAGGGAGGACATCCGTACATCCGTCACGAAGGTTCACGAGACCTCTTGCCACGCATAGTCCCTTTTATAGTAGCAGTCCCATATTTCCATCTGCTAGTCCATCACAATCAAGGAAAACTTCACTTTTGACAAGAGCCGTCACACTGCAATGGGGCGGCACGGTGAAACCTTCGTCCACAATACGGAGGGGTGAAGCAATGGACTGCTCCGTATGACACATGGCGACGGCATTCTCTGTAGAAAACGAAACTTGAGATTCTTGCAAGTCGATGATTGCGTTGTTTGCTTGCAAGAAGTCCATGCCTAGGATCAGATCACGCGAACATTCGGGAAGATCAATAAAGCTGCCGACGTACCTGAATCCTCTTATCCCTATCCTTGCGTTGCACAGTCCCACGGGGCTCACTGAGTGCCCTCCGGCAGTACGTATCTGAGGTCCAGTCCATTCAGTCAGCACCTTTTTTAACTTCTTTGCAAGCACGCTACCGACCACTGAGTAGTCTGCACCAGTGTCTAGCAGCGCAGTAGCCTCGAGGTCGTCTATGGTGACTAGCAGTTCGCAGGTAACGTCGCCCATTACTGCACTTGTCGGTCATTGCGCCACTGCCATTGTCTTGTCGGGGTAGCGGTGGAAGGTCTTCACTTCCCCGAGCATCATCGGCCTCGCCTCCACACGTCGCTGGCTCAAGTTTTCCCGTCGTGGGCTAGGGGAACGACGCCTCGGAACAGTTGATGACGGACGAGGGCTGGGCGACCGATAGCGCGTCGATGCTGCCGACCTTGGTTCACGTTGGTAGGTGTCCTGAATAGTATGGCGCGAAGATAAAAATTCTTCGATTTTGTAAGGCAGCTCACCGTTCCGCGGACATGTTGCATTAACTGGGAAGCCACGCAGTCCCACTCGACGATACTGAAAAGCCCGATAAAGGTGACCTGCCTCCCCAAAGTGGTAGCATAGGGGCCGCCCGTCTGCAGTACGCCACATATCGCTCTTACGGGGTCTTGCTTTCGGCATGGGTGGCGGCGTATTCCGAGAAAACGTCGCGGGTGTAACGGCAGCTTGGGAAAAGTTCGTGCCTCCGAGGTCCTGTCGTACAACCTGTGCAAACGACAACTGTGGTTGAGGCTCCGGTTGTGCGCAGTACAGTACCTGAGGCTGAGGTTGAAGAATTGCTTGCCTTACTTCTTCATGCACAACTTCCGCAAGTGAGGGCGTCGCTGGAGCACTTTGGGTCAGTTGCATTTTCTGCAGCTCCTCCCTTACGACAGCCCTCACCACTTCCCGCAGGACGTCGATATTGCTGATGACGGTTGCCGACACGGCGCTAACCGAAGAGACGCTCACGTTCCTGTTGTACTGTCGTGCACGCTGCTTTAGTGCCTTCTCCATCGTCGCTGCCTCCGATCTAAACTCTGCAACGGTGCGCGGCGGATTACGCACCAAGCCTGCCAAAATCTCCTCCTTTTCGCCGCGCATCAGGTGCCGCAACTTCTTCTCCTCGGCCATGTTTGGATCGGCTCGGCGAAGAGCCGCGACATGTCCTCAATGTACATGGTCACGCTCTCATTGTTCCGTTGGTTCCTCCCCTGAAGAGCAGCATCTTCCTTCTCTCTGCGGTCCGTATTCGGGTGGGTAATCAGCAGCTCCCTTCAGATGTCATCCCATGTTAACAAAGACGCTTCCTTGTTTTCAAACCACGTACGCGCCGAAACCTTCAGTGCCACATATACGTAACAAAGTTTCCTGGCTTCGTCCCAACCGTTCAAACTGGTGATGCGCTCGAAGCACTGGAGCCAGTCCTCGACATCTTCGAAAGTGTCGCCGTGAAAGACCTCCGGTGTTCGGGGCGAATCCACGATGATATGGGATGGAGATGGTGTCGCTTGAGCAGACATCGTAGTGTCGTCTGAGCAGACAGTCTCCGCTGGTCTCAACAAATCGAAGAAAGGGCCCAACGCGGGCTGCTCACCACGTAAGCGGCGACTCGTGCGTCGATGGACAGGTGTTAATTATGTTGGTTCCAATCGTCGGGAATCTGGACGCTCCCTAGCCTGTTGTGGGCTTGGAATCATACCCCGCACCTCCACCAGAATGTTACCAACAAATACAGCGCCTGTTGGTAAATAGACCTGTTTATTCAAGGCGAACTTGTGCGGTGAACTTAAGGAAAACACTCTTAAGAAAAAATGTTCCATGCTAGCTAGCGCGACTTCGTCGACCTCTTCTTTTCGCCTCCAGTCGCAAGCCACTCATACCATGAGCCGCCAATCTTCTTTTTCCCACGTGGTGTGTTGACATGCGCAATCCACCGTTGCATTGGGCACTTTGCTTACCATTTGTTTGGTGGCATTTACAAACGCCGGAAGCGGCGTGCCTCTTCGGAAGATGCTGAACAGCTTGTGGCAATATATATATGAAGAGATACTTGTGTCCTGCATAGTATCGTGATACGGTCGATACATCGTAAACGTATTTCGCTACTGAGAAACAACTACACTTTTGAAATGTGTCGCGATGCAGAAATACTGATACTCAAAACAATCTCTAATATACTATCGCGATACTGCCTAGCACTGCTTAGCGGTGCGGTGTGCAAAAAGAAACAGAATCGGGTCCAAGCGATATTTATCACGTGCGATAGCATGTTGTATAACAGAGACCAAGGCCCGGTGAGCAATCGATTTCTACTCTTGCTACCTTCCCAGCTGAGGCACTTAGGAAGATGCACTAATGCAGGTACGGTGGCAACATGGGCATCAGACCAACATTCGATGCCCTAAGGTTTATTGGCCAAAGCTCTGTGCGGATGTCAGACGGTACGTGCGTCACTTTAACCTTTGTGAGAGGATTAAGATGACATTGGGGGGTTATGGTCTACTACAACCAATACAAGTGCACAGCCCCCTTACAGATAGTTCGGATGAACATATTAGGACCTTTCAAGGCTTAAAGAGGTTACAAGTACACCATCGTAGCCATATATGACCACACGAAATTCGTTGAGGCAGAACCACTCAGGATTGTAAAAGCTCCAACCGTCCAGAAGTTTGTTGGACGACGAATCATCTTGAAGCACGGATGCCCAGCCACGATTGCCGCAGAACACGGTACTGAAATGATGACCCACTCTACTGGAGCACAAGTCAAGTATCGGGACATCACTCATGCTGCCACCACCGCATATCACTCCGCTGCAAACTGCTTGTTCGAAAGGGCTATTGAGATTAGTGCCATGACTGCCACCGGGGGATAAATGTGCGCCGATGTCCTCCCTTATGTTATGTTCTGCTACAACACGCGGTACCAAGGCACGGTTCGCCAAACTCCATTCTACTTTGTGTACAGTAGGGATGCAGGGCTGACATTACACGTCATTTACAGCCGCCGAGTACTTGAAGAGCTCAAAGAAGAATCAAGCAATTCCCTTGCGTCGGTGGAGGAGGTCGTCGCGAATGGCGGAATGGTGGGCATGACGACGCAACTCGCGAGAGGATGGTGTGGCTGATGGATCAGTCAGGAAGTCTATATTTGAGGCAATCCATTGATTCTTGCGCTGTTCGGTAGCGTTGGTGTGGATGTCGAGGGAAGAAAGGGCAAAGTGAGACACTGAGCTGTGGGCATTGTCGTCAGGTAAGGGAGAGCGGGACAGGGTGTCGGCGTCAGCATGCTGGCGTCCGTTGCGATACAGCACGCGGATGTCGTAGCCTTGCAGGCGAAGTGCCCACCGGGCGAGACAACCTGAGGGATCCTTCAATGGCGACAACCAGCACAGTGCATGGTGGTCGGTGACAACATCAAATCTGCGACTATACAAACAAGGTCGGAACATCGTAAGGGCCCGGGTGATTGGCAGGCATTCTTTCTCTGTAACGGTGTAGTTCGTCTCGGATTTAGTAAGCGTACGACTTGCATATGCCACGACGTATTCCGGGAAGCCAGGTTTGCGCTGCGCAAGGACAGTGCCGTGGCTGGCGTTTCTGTGTACCTCTGTAGAGGCCGTAGGGTCGTAGTGCCGTAGTATGGGAGGAGACGTCAAGAAACGACAGAGATTTGCCAAAGCTTCGTTGCACTCTGACGACCATGAATTGAGGGGCCCGTTGCAGCCAAGGGGCTTCGTTAGCGGCGATATGATAGTCGCGATGTTTTGGATGAAGCACCGAAAGTAGGAGCATAGTCGTACGAAACTTAGCAGTTGTTTGACCTACTTAGGGTTCTGGAACTCTGTCACGGCCCGAAACTTGGCTGGATCGGGGAGAATTCCGTCCTTGGACACGACGTAGCCTGGTATTGTCAGCTGCCGTGCTGCAAATCGGCACTTCTTTAGATTCAGTGTTAGCCCGGCGTCGCTCACACGCGTCAACACATGCCGCGAGCGGTGAAGATGCGAGGAGAAGTCTGGGGCGAAAACGACGACGTCGTCGAGGTAGCACAGGCAGCCATTTCAAGTTGCGCAGAACGGTATCCATCATGCGCTCAAAGGTTGCGGGTGCATTACACAGCCCAAACGGCAGGACGTTGAATTCGTACAAGCCATCTGGCGTGACAAAGGGTGTCTTGGGTCGAGCGTCATGAGCCAAGGGAACTTGACAGTACCCTGAGCGCAAATCGAGCGATGAAAAGAATTCAGCTGCTTGCAGGCTATCAATGGCGTCGTCTATTCGAGGTAGGGGATACACGTCGTTGCGGGTGATCTTATTCATTCGTCGGTTGCCCACACAGAGCCGTCCTTCTTCGCGACGAGAACAGACGCCCACGGATTGTTCGAGGGTCGAATAACGTCGCGGCGAAGCATGTCTTCGACATGCTCGTTAATTGCACGATGCTATGCTGGATATACGCGACATGGAAGTTGCCGCAGTGGTGTTTGGGCGCCAGTGTCGATGCGATGCGTGACAGCAGACGTGCGACCGAGAGAAATTTGCGCGGCACCGAACAAAGAAAGAAATTCTTCCAACAGGAAAAGAAGCTGGGAACGCTCGACCGACGTAAGGTTGTCAGCAATCAAATAACGAAATACATCAGCGGATGACGAATCAGGTGTTGAAACAGCACTTAGCGTACGGGAGCTGGGGCAGTGCGTGTCACCCGGTGCGTCCATAACTTGTGCGTCTTCGAGGGGTTCCGCTCTGCCGAGACATTCCCCTCCCACCAACGTAACAGTGAACGGGGATGTGTTGGTCATAAAAATATCCGTGTCGCCCTGAGTGACTTCCACGGTCGCTAATGGCACCAGCAAGCCTTTCCTAGTGAAAACGCCGTCATAGAGAGAAAGGAGTGCCACGATGTCGCAGAGACCGATGCAATAGACTGACAGAGCTGTTGACATATTGGCAGGAACTGTGGTGTCGTATTTGACGAATACCTTGGTCGCAGCCGATGAACTGTCTGCCGACATCAAATCTGAGAATGGTGAGAGCTCTATTTCGGCTGGTGCGCAATGAATTACGGCGTCGTGGCGGGCGAGAAAATCCAATCCCAGGATGACGTCGCGAGAGCATGAAGAAATTATGATGAATTCGACGGCGTACAGAGCATCCTGAATGATGACACGGGCTGTGCATACGGCCGTCGGTGAGTACTTTGGGCGCTGGCTGTACGGAGCGAGATCCCGGAAAGTGGCGTCGTCACTTTTCCTAGAAGGCGCCTTAGTTTAGCGTCCATAACGGATACGGCGGCCCCAGTGTCGATAGGGCGAGATGCGCGAACACCGTACACAAAAATGTTTATCACGTTCGATGGGATTCTCTGAGGGCTTTCGAAGTTCGATAGCGTCGCAGCCCTTGCCTTGTGGACTCCGACGACTAGGTTACCTGGTAGCGTGGGACCGGACGTGGCCGCTTCGGTGACATCGAGCGGCGTCGTGGTGATGGTGAATGGCGGGAAGATGGAGCTGGACGTGACGTCGGTGACAAAGGCGTAGGTGGATCGTAATATGGGCGGTTCGACTGCCTGGTGGCGGGCGACGCGGCAGCTGCACGCGATTGCAATAGAGAGCCGCGTGGCTGGCGGAACCGCATGCAAAACATATGGGACGTTTGTCAGGTGTGCGCTATTGTTTCGCTGGGGCACGGCCCAACTATGGTGCAGGACGGGATTGACGGGGCGGCAACTGATAGGACTTCACGGTGGGCTGCAGGCGTGGCCTGTGTGTTACGTCGGCGTAGGTTACCGGTATCCGCTTCGAAAGAGTGAGCTTGAGCGGAGGCTTCGGCGTAAATGTGTGCGGCAGCGGTAGGGATTCCTGGGCCGTTCTTGCGACAACTTGGGTACAACTCAAGGGTGCAGGAGCCAGGTGGTGCTGGTGGTACTCGGGCATGGCATCCGCGAATTCCTGCTCAATTGCTCGACGGAGGGGAGGCAAAAGTGTGGTCGTCGGCTATTGAACGCACTGAGGACGAGCAAAGTCCAGCAGAGAGAACTGGTGCGCGATTTCCTCGCGCACGAATGTCTCCATCTCTGCGAGCAACGCGGAGTGGTCGGACATAGTCGACAAGCAAGCGAGCTCGGTGTCGCGTGATGGAGAGCGACGGGTCATCTATCGCTGCTGGCACAGCTCCTCGTAGCTTTGGCAGAACGTTATGACATCTGCCACTGTGCTGCGGTTCTTGGCGAGCAGCAGTGTGAAAGCGTCATCGTCGATGCCTTTCATGATGTGCCTGATCTTGTCAGATTCGGACATGGTGGCGTCGGCTTTCTTGCAGAAATCGAGGACGTCTTCAATGTAAATGGTGAATGATTCACCTGCCTGCTGAACGCGTTCACGTAAGCGCTGTTCGGCCTGCAGCCTACGAACGGCAGGTCGGCTAAGCACGTTGATAATGGAGGTGTTGAAGTCGAACCACGTCGTAAAATCTGATACGTGGTGGTTGTACCACAGGTCCGCCACACCCGCGACTTTGAAAACCAGGTTGGTCAATTTTCCTGCCTCGTCCTATTTATTGGGGACACTCACGCTCTCGTAAATCGCGAGCCAGTCCTCCACGTTGGTACCATCTGCGCCAGTGAAGACTGGAGGGTCTAGGATACGAGGGGCATCCAATGAGGGCCGAAGTTGTTGTGAAGGCCCAGCACTCTCCACCAAATTTTAAAGACGTTTATTAGCGGACACTCGGCGACGATACGCGACAGCGACTGTAGAGGCGCGGCCGACTCTCACCACGAGCTGCGTTTTCTCCTAAAAGAGGCGAAGAGGGCGAGCCACAAGAAGGTGCTCGAGATGACGACCCATTTCTGAGTTCGAACGCTTCGCAACAATGTATATATATATATATATATATATATATATATATATATATATATATATATATATATATATATATATATATATTGTGATGCCGAGAAACACGGCACATAGACACAACGCCTGTTCAATAGGCCGGCTGTTCTATTCTCAACTTCATCTTTTTCTGCTTCGCCGTAGCCGCCCGCGCGCCAGCCTCGGTGCCGCTTTTCGTCATCACACTCGGCCATGACTGCGACTCGCGGACCATCCGACAATGTCTCCGGTGGGCGGTGTTGGCTACATCGCGGTGGATGGATGGATGGATGTTATGAGCGTCCCCTTTATAACGGGGCGGTGACATGTCTGCCACCAGGCTCGAAGGATAAAAAAAGAAAAAAAAACTTCCTTGTTTCATGTTGTCCTAATGCCTTATCTACATTGATTAAATCTATGTTATTATAACAAAAAATATAAATTCACAGTCCATCTCTCTGCCTCTTAAGGCAGAATAACCTTTTTTCCCCCAATTATTTATTTTTGTACTTTATCTCTACTTTTCTGCCACCAATACTCTAACCGTCTCTTACTTATTTCTATCGCGGGCGTGTTCAGCTTTCCATTGTTGTCCCTAAAACCCAAGGCTTCATGTAGACTCGTGCCCACACGTATACCTGGGTGAATATCGCCACATTCAATCAGTACATGGTGGAGGTACATGGTGAAGAACAAGTTGCAGGTGGTCGGGCTCGACCACGCTGCAACTTGTTTGGGAGACCTGCCCGAAGTGCCTCTGGTGGGCGACACTGGTCGAATCGCTGTAGCCGGTCTCGACCACGCTGGGGCTTAGCCTGAAACTTTGGCGATGCTAACTTTGAATGTTGGTCTCGGCCATACTGCGACATTGCACGGGAAGCTGGCTCGTTTGTCTCTTGTTGACGAAATTGGTTCTTTCGCGGCAGTCGAAGTTGCCTGCAACGACGCGGCTTGGCTCGTCGATCTGCCGTAAGTGGGTCTGGTGGGCGACCCTGGCCGTGATGCAGCAGTCGTCGCACGCCAAGCAGACAATCGTTGTGCCGCCTCAGCTTGACGCTCTGGTCTTTATCTGCGTTTGCGTGCAGAGCCGGCGAAGACTTGCGCAACGCAGAACGCGTGCGAAGTCGGACAGGCAGCGGGACGGGATAGTCGTTATTTGACAGAGCAGCATCTCCCTCGCGGTCATCGTACTCTTTTGCTCTGCGGTGACTGTCCGAAGGATCAGTGGTGAGTCCTGTACCGACGAGAACAGCTTCGTTTTGATCTGCGCGGCGTTCAGGCGGTACGCCCGTAGTCAGAACGAAGCGCGTCGCCTCATCAGCAGGCTCGCACGCCATGTAGCCCGAATTGTCGATGCCGACACCGTCTGCATCGATAGGCCCGGCCATGTTGTCGTCAGGAGATCTTGACGAAACGGCCAGATGTTCGACGATTGTGAATTCGTTTGCATTGGCTTCTGCAAGTGAAACGCTCGCACACTCGGCCAATGACTGCCGCGATTTCCGCGGCTGTGACTTCCAAGTGAGGGTCGAATATGGAGTGGCGGTTCGTTCATTGTTTCCAACTTGTTGCGAGGAAACTTACGTCAGACAGCAGGCCGACGGCTCCGTGCGTTCTAGTGCTGACCAGCTTAGAGACCGCGTCGGGGCCCGCTGTGAATGGGATGTGGTCTCGGCGTCTATCCGGAATGGTATGGTGTCAGATACCGGGGCAGGAAGTCGTGCGCCTGGTTTCGGAGGTATGTGCGTACCAGGATAGGTTGTCAAACTGCCCGCCGGTGAGCTGCAATGCGCAGTTGCAGCCTCGAGGTGGTTCTCCTCCTGAGCTCCATCCTCGGTCGCAGTCAGATTGGCCTCGGTGGTCGCATAGAAGTTGGAGGGTGTCCGGCCAAAAGCAGCAATGAGCATGAAGCTCCACTCCGCCCAGGACTGCTGCCGCACGCCTTCGTATCTATGCCACGCCGCGGCAGCATGCCGAAGGCGGTCAATGGCCACGCACCATTTCCGTTGGTCCGTCCACGCTTGACGAGCTCCTAGAGCGTTGACGGTGGCCACCCAATGGTCGGCGTCGTCCTGGAAGCCGCGGAACTCCGGTAGTTCGCAGGCAGCCGGTGATGGTGATACGGCAGCCGAAACTCCGGAGCATGACGACGCCAAGCAGCCTAGTTGGTATGAGAGCTCCGTGAGGGCATTCAGGATCTTTCTGCGGCTCTCGGGTGAGCTCTCTTCATGGTCTTGCGAGGCGGCGGCGGCCAACGCGGCATTGAGTGAGTGCAGTGCTGGCAAGGCGGCAGGACACAGCACGGAGATTGACGCTGCCAAGGCGTTCACCGTGACTCGGAGTCGCGTGATGGTGGCGGAAAGCACGGCGGCGCTCTCGGGCGAGCCGCCCGTGGAGCCAGTGTTTACGTCCGAGGAGTTGGACACAATCGGTGTACTCACATAGGAGGGACCCTTGTCCGAGGGAGCTTGGACAGCACCCCTAAGCGGCTCGGTTGCCGATGGAGCACCGAGTAAGCCGTTGCCGCTGCGGGAAGCGTGGATGGCATTCCCAGGCAACGGTAGGCCGTGTACTGTCGTGGCGGCGCCAGGAAAAGCCTGCCCTTGAGCCACTGAAGAGGCCTGGACGCCGTCCTTGAATGGTGGTACAGGTGCTTCCGGCAAAAGTAGCGAGACGGTCTGCATAATCGTTCCAGACTTACGGTTGATAGTCCGTAGACTGCGCCATTGTGATGCCCACACATAGACACAACGCCTGTTCAATAGGCCGGCTGTTCTATTCTCAACTTCATCTTTTTCTGCTTCGCCGTAGCCGCCCGCGCGCCAGCCTCGGTGCCGCTTTTCGTCATCACAATATATATATATATATATATATATATATATATATATATATATATATATATATATATATATATATATATATATATATATATATATATATAAATTCTCGAGAAAGGGTGGGAAACCAGTGGTGCTTTGAGGGGCGGTATTTTAGGCATATAAATATATATATATGCCTAAAATACCGCCCCTCAAAGCAAAACTGGTTTCCCACCCTTGTTCTAATTTACGGCAAGCACCTGTCGCGCAAAATCGACACAATCTTTCCATACAAGCCGGATATTTCTGAGTGTGCGCCTATTTCTGCCGCATCCAGACTTGCTTAGGATTGTCGCGAACTTGCCAAGAACTTCACTACGCATGACCAAAAGCGTCAGAAAAGCATTCGTGGTGCCACGAACATTTCTACTACCACGTTCCTCCCTGAAGCACTCGTATGGCTCTCGGTCCCGAGCACTGCAACTGGCCTCTCTTCCAAACTACTGCCCAAATACGAATGCCCCTACCATGTCGTCAAAAGCACATCCCAGGTGAACTACCTGAATAAACCCATTGAACCACCTTCGGACATGCGCCGTCAATGGCGCGACATTGTCAACGTGGAGCGCCTCAAGCCCTACCATGACCCGCTCATAGTGACCAGCTGTTAGTTCGCCAGCCGGCTCCCTTTTCATACCCGGGGTAATTCTCGAGAAGCATAAGAATGCTGTAACGGGTAGTCCTCTCAAGCACCTTCTAGTGGGTCGCCTTCTTCGCCTCTTCTCGGAGAGCACGCCCCTCGTGCTCGTGTTCCTGAGAGTCTGCGAGTCTGCGCTCCGTGGTGACTCGGCGTTGTGCATTGTCACCGTCAATCCCTCCGTCAATAAACGCCTTTACAATATATACATATGAAGAGATACTTGTGTCCTGCATAGTGCCGTGATACGGTCGATATATCGTAAATGTATTTCACTACTGAGATACAACTACATTTTTGAAATGTATCGCGATACAGAAATACTGATACTCAAAAGCATCTCTAAAATACTATCGCGATACTGCCCAGCAATGCTTAGCGGTGTTCCGATTTCTACTCTTGAGCTCTATGCGGATGTCAGACGGTGCGTGCGTCACTGTGACCTTTGTCAGAGGATTAAGATGTCGACATTGGGGCGTTATGGTCTACTACAACCAATACAAGTGCACAGCCCTCTTACAAATAGTGCGGATGAACATAATAGGACCTTTCGAGGCTCAAGATGTTACAAGTACACCATCGTAGCCATATATGACCACACGAAATTCGTTGAGGCAAAACGACTCAGGATTGTAAAAGCTCCAACCGTCCAGAAGTTTGTTGAACGACGAATCATCTTGAAGCACGGATGCCCAGCCACGATTAACGCAGAACACGGTACTGAAATGATGGCCCGCTCTACTGGAGCTCACGTCAAGTATCGGGGCATTACTCATGGTACCACCACCGCATATCACCCCGCACCAAACGGCTTGTGCGAAAGGGCTAATGAGGTAAGTGCTATGACTGCCACCGGGGGATAAAAGTGCGCCGATGTCCTCCCATATGTTATGTTCTGCTACAACACGGCGTACCAAGACACAGTTTGCCAAACTCCTTTCCACTTAGTGTGCGGTAGGGATTCATTGCTGAGACTAGACGTCATTAACAGCCGGCGAGTACTTGAAGAGCTCAAAAAAGAATCAAGCAATTTCCTTGCGTCGGTGGAGGAGGTCGTCGTGAACGGCGAAATTGTGGGCATGACGACGCAACACGCGAGAGGTTGGTGTTGCTGATGGATCAGTCAGCATGTCTATCAGTGAGGCAATCCATTGATTCTTGCGCTGTTCGGTAGCGATGGTGTGAATGTCGAGGGAAGAAACGACAAAGTGAGACACTGAGCTGTGGGCATAGTCGTCAGGCAAGGGAGAGCGGGACAGGGTGTGGGCATCAGCATGCTGGCGTCCGTTGCGATACAGCACGCGGATGTCGTAGTCTTGCAGGCGAAGTGCCCACCGGGCGAGACAGCCTGAGAGATCCTTCAATGGCGACAACCAGCACAGTGCATGATGGTCGGCGACGACATCAAATGGGCGACTATACAAATAAGGTCGGAACATCGTAAGGGCCCGGATGATTGCCATGCATTCTTTCTCTGTAGCGGTGTAGTTCGTCTCGGCTTTAGTAAGCGTACGACATGCATATGCCACGATGTATTCCGGGTGTTGAAAATAGAATAGTGGGGCATAGTCTTGAGGGGGGGACAGGGTCAGGGACAACTTGACAAGGAACTCGACGAGTCTGCAGAATACCATGAGAAGGTCTTGTATGCCATCGCTGAAGGGCAGTATTTCCTCCCTGAACGCGAACAGTCTGTTCTCCCGCGTGACACGTGCTATTCCCCTTTTGCTTACGCCAGACGTGACAGCGGAAACTACAACCGAGCTAGTTCGTGTAAAATCGCCGACGACTGTGACAGCATCTCCGAAGGCATGCAAAGAGCCAAATGTTTCGAAGGCTCATATTCCAACCACAAAAGCAGATTGTCTGCGAGTCCACAAAGGGATGAAAAAGAGAATAACATCGAAGCGACGATGATGTGCGTGGAAGGTCCTCCTGAGCAAACGTTGCACGCTGTTAATTGGACAAAAGAGGAACAGCCATTGGAGAACTGTGGTAGGATTTCGAAGAGGGATAATGAACCGAAAGAGGATCAAGCGATAGTCATTCTCGAAAGTACAGGCGGCAGTCGTGAAAATGGTGGAAGCTGTGGAATGAATAATGAGGTTGAAGTTGACGAACAGTTTGTGTCCAGTGAGCAACTGATGAAGCGTGGAAAGGAAGAAGTTGCCGACAGCTTGCTCACCTGCAACAATGACTCCTTCGATGGAGCTAGCAGTCGTGCCGTGTTTTTCTTGGAATCTTCGTCGTTGGATGCACAGACTGGATGTCAGGATTTTGTTCCGTTCAGCTTCGTGGAACTGGACGAGGTTATGACTGAGCGAAGGGAGGAGCGCGTACACAAGGAGGAGAAAGCGCTGCTTCTGCCTCGGGAGAAGTGGAGGGTCCCGAAAACGAAGCCGAAGAAATACCACCACCACGCGAACCTACTGTGCGAGCATCTCAACGAACATATCCCTACCGAGAAGCGGGAGAGTCAGGCACCGGGAATCGCCACTGACGTGGTGAACCGATCAGCAGAACAAGCGTCGATATCGGCAACCTTCTCGCAATGCGGGACTTCGCAGGGTTCGAGCCGCAGCAAGAAACGTCGTTGCAGGTATCTAGGCACATGGAGGAGACTCCCAAATGCTGCAGTAAACCGTCTGCAGGAGAACCTGAGTGCGGAGTACACCACCAATGCCACACCGAGATGGAAACGACGGAGATGGAAGCGCGCACCTCATTCACACGTCGGATGAGCAGGCTTCATCACCGATTGGCGTCTGAGACGCGGTGACAGTGCAAGAACAGCTGTCCGAGTGACATGACTGCATCACGGACGCGATAGTCACAGCCTGTTCCGTTTGTTTGGCTACGGGCCACGTGGTCAACCGGTCGGTGCAAAACGTATGTGTAATGGAAGCCACAAAATGACTGATGTGACGTTTTTTTGTCCTCTCCCCCTCGGAGGATGTTGAAAATAGAATAGTGGGGCATAGTCTTGAGGGGGGGACAGGGTCGGAAGGAGGAGGAGAACGATGTGGATTCGGAGCTAGCCCTTGCACAGTAAAGACGTCTATGACCACGGGTCCTTCGTTATTTACACCGGGAACCCAGGCGTCCGTGTGTACCTCTTTAGGGGCCGTAGGGTCATAGTGGCGTAGTGTGGGAGGAGACGTCAACAAACGACGGAGATTTGCGAAAGAATCAAGCGATTTCATGGTAGTCCGTGAACAACTGCGAATAGTCATAGAGCTCACTGCAATGTACGTGAGAATGACTCAACAAAACAAAAAGAGTACTTCGACAAGAAGCACAAGGACGTTTTGTTTTATACATGGCAACTTGTGCTCCTCAAGTCTCCACCATCTGGTGTGAAATCTACCACATCGTACAATGGTCGTGACAAGATAGTGAATAGACTGTATCCCGTGCATTACGAGATCGAACTCGCAGATAACATTGGAAGTGAAATTGCGCGTGTGGAAAAATTGGGACCCTATCCGAGCCTAATTGCTCAGACGGAGCAACATCAAGCTTCGGACAAAACTGTACATGTGTGCCGTGCAGTTTAATCATTGCTAGTGTTAGCAACTTTTGCGTGCTCGAAAATGGAAAGACCAAGCTTCCCTTTTGTAAGTCTTTACAAGGCGGACTGTTTAGGTTAGAGTACGTATGTTTCACTTGCGTTCTGTTTTAGTTATGTTTTGTATTTCTTATTATATTATGTCGGCACGACTAGTTTTAATACACGGGCATGTACACGGGCACAACGCACCGAGCAGACAGCGCTCGGTGCGTTGATTGTGTCTTCGCGTGAAGAAACGAAGATCGGCGCGAAGCTCGCGTGCGCTCGGGCAGCTTCGAATAACAAAAAAAATCATCGACGACTACGATACCGCTTAACGCAAATTCTGAGCGCAGCTGTTCAGGTGTCTTGACTTTGCAATAGGTTGAGCAAATGTGCATGCCTGGAGGCGCTGTGGCACAACGCTAATGAGAGTATAGCATGCTCTGTTTTCGTTTCAACTTTGCGTGGTGAACCTAGCGTCGCCAAGTTCCGCCACCGCTGGCTGACGCGAACGCTGCGCCGGACTATAAAGGGCCCTTAACGGCACGTTCACGCCGAACGCGGAGAACGCAAGCGGGCAAGAGGATCTTGAAAGTGGACAGACAGCGAGGGCTCGCGGCTGTTCAGACTGACCGCGTTGCCTTTTGCGGGCCCCCTAGCACGGGCGGAGCAATTCACCAATCGGCGGTGGACGTGTCGCAATCTTGCGGCACTACGCGATGCTGGGCGTGAGCGTCTCGGCCATGATTGCCTGCGGCCAAAGCGGCCACCCTTTCCGCTCGGAGAAAATTAGTCCGGGCGCGATCTGGGGAAGCGGCCGCAGAGTGTTCGCTTTTGCGGATAATCGGTGTCTACTTTCCGGACCCTCGCGCTCTTCATCATTCACCCGTGGATATGCTGTCAAATTTTTTCTCCGTTCATTATCATGGTATGGGATAAAGTGCAGCTACCTGTTGGTAGGATGGTTAAGTGCGTTTCCGCAGATTTTACCGGTGGCATGACTTGGAGCCAGCCATCTCACGGTTTTCCTATGCTTGGATGACCGTGTCCCCCCTCCCAAGTCGTTGCTGCGGGCAACGATAGGTTGTAGGTCGGAGACATTACGTGGGCCGTCGACTTGACATTTGTGATAATATGGGCAGAGGAGCTACACCAGGGAAGACGACAATGAAGAGAGCGCGGGACCGAAAAAGCGCGTTACAGCGTTCGAGACAGCGCAGCGTGCAAGGGCAGACGGTTCTCGGCTGGACGTCCGGTCCGGAGAACTAGGCGACGTCCTCCAGGCGCTGTACTGTCCTGGACTCCGGCTGGGTGACTGGCCCAGGGACCAGGCGAACCGCTACTGTTCCAGCTGCCGTCCTGACAGCTGGACAACCAGTTAACGAGGCCTGTACTCCGCCTGGGTGACTGGCCCAGGGACCAGGCGAGGTTCCGCTGTTCCGGCTGCCGTCCCGTGTGGCTGTGAGTTCCAGTTTGCTGTGGGCCGCAAGTACTGCTGCCGTTCCGGGTGGCTGGCATGACCCCGGTGTGCTGCTGGGACGAACGCGGCGGCTGAGAGCTGCGGCTTTGTTGCGGAGCTTCGAAGCGACCGCTACCCGCCTGCTGCTGCTGCGGCAGAAGGCTGTGTCATGGCGTGGGCCAACTCCAGTTCGCGCATTCAACGAGCCAGGCGACGCGTTGCCCCGAGCGATCGCCGTCCAACCAGCCACAAGCTAAACACGGCGAGAGACTTCTCAATTAGAGACCCATTTAGTATAGGACTGCATGTGACAGCCTATTTTCACGAATACTTCATTAATAGTTGCTTTCTTTCTGTAAATATATTTGTGTGTGTGTGTGCACTCGTGGCTCGATTGTTCCTTGGCTAGCAGTCCTGGGCCCAAACCCCTGACACTACGTCACAATCTGGCGAGCCTGCCAGGATACCGCTGTTAAAAGCATCGAAGGAAAATATCGTCCCTCGAGTGCACCCTCACAGAAGTTCATCCTGTCATGGTTACTGAGAGATTAGCCGCAGTAGGATCACAGCTAGGCTTGTCCGGCGCAGAATTACGCAAGTGTATTGAGAACGAACAGGCAAGACAAAGGGATGAACGTGCTGCCGAAAGAGAGGCGAGCAAAGAAGCAGATGACAGAGCTCGACAAATTCTTGAGCTGAAGCTAAAGCTTCAAGAAGGAGCTAGTGGAGCTGCAGCAGCTAACTCTGAGCCTATGCCTCTACCGAATCATGCCTCTTCGGTTTTTAACCCACAAAAACTACTGCCATTGTTTGATGAGCGACGCGATGACCTGCATGCATACTTGCAAAGGTTCAAGCGCGTGGCAACAGGGCAGGAATGGCCACAAGATAAATGGGCCCTTGCAGTTAGCATGTGCTTAACCGGTGAAGCACAAACAGTGATCGGTCGCATGACTGCCGCTGATTCACTGGATTATGATAAAGTGAAAACGACATTGCTGCAAAGATTCCAGTTTACCGCGCAAGGTTATCGCGAGAAATTCCGAAAGGCGCGACCGGAGGATTGAGAAACTGGAAGACAGCTAGCTGCTAGACTTTCAGGATACTTTGATCACTGAATTGATATGGCCAATATCTCCAGAACGTTCGACAACCTCCGAGACCACATGATCGCTGAACAGTTTCTTCAGTGTTGCCATCCGAAGCTTACCGTATTCCTTAAAGAACGAGAATGCAAGTCCCTTCAGGAGCTCGCTGACGCTACTGACCGCTATCTTGAGGCGCAGAACATCTCCAACCTGGGAAGAGTACCGGATGATGGGAAGGAGTACAACAAGACTACCTCAGATGCTCAAAAGAGACAACCTCCGAGGTGTATGTTCTGTAACCGTATCGGCCATCAAGCTCAGGAATGTCGCCGCCCAGCAAAGTAAGGGGGTCAAGTGCAACATATGCGGAAAAAGTGGCCATAAGAGCGAGAACTGCTGGAGCGCGAAGGCACAGAAGGGACAGAGTTCAGCATGTGTTCATGAGGCCACAGCCAACCAGTATAGTCTGCCTCCACGTGACAAGGTTGTCCGACGCCAAGACATAAACGTGAGGTGACGTTTCGGACACCTGTTTTCCTGGTAGATGGAATGCCAGTAATAGAAGGACAAGTCCTGGGTCGAAAAGTAAGAATCCTCAGAGATACAGTGGGGCAGGGGGCCGGCCGCCCCCCTGCCCCACTGTGCGCACGCCTATGCGAAGAGTTACAATCTCTTCAGCGTTATGCGCGGCACATTCACTATAAATTTTGAAAGAACTAGAACGGGCAAAAATAGGAATAAGGATTAACGAAGAATATCTTAGCTACTTGTGTTTTGCGGACGATATCGCGCTTTTCAGTAACGACGGTGCCGAATCACGAAAGAAATTCTGGAGATGTAAACGAAGGCAGCATTAAAGTAGGATTAAAGACGGACCCGAAGAAAAGAAAGATAATGTTAGGCGGCTTGCCGAAAAAGCGAGTTTAAGAGTGGCAACTAGACTAGAAGATTGTGTATTAAATTCACCAAGGAACGGTAGGCATTCGCAACACATGATTGCCAATTAAATTAGCGTTATCCTTTAAGCAGAAATTGCAAACTGCTGCACGCGACGCGAAAAACATTGCGAGCGGTACCACAAGATCCCATGAACTCTACATCTAAACAAGATAGACACGCACGCATTCCTAATCTAATGGTAAGATTGTAACAGAAGGGAATCGTGTATAAAAACCACTCACGTGTACCCGTTGGATCGCTAAAAACACTAGCGAATAAAAAATGCAAGCGCACCATATCAGAATACACAAAACACGGCGGTGACCTCTGCCGAAAACAATGCCGGAATCCTGCCGCGTATCCGCCTCGTGCACGATTTTGACTTTCCACCACACATGTCCACACACCGCACTTGAAGAATTCTGCTGGTCGGAGTGAAAAAAACCTGCTCCCGCAGCTACGATTGTCCCTCCGTCGGGACTGCTACTCTACCCTGCCTTGAAGAAGTCGAAAAAAAAATACCGAATTCTCCCTTCTTGAAAGTACGGCTCAGCCTACCACAATGGTGTGCGATCCCCCGAGCACGCCTATGGGCATGCCGTTTGAGAAAGGCGTTCGTCGAATTTTCAATGCATCTCTCCTTGCCACATGTCGCTACATGAAAACTTTGCGTAGACGACGTTGGAGCCGCAATTTTCATCGTATTTCACGCGCCATAATAATAATTTTATGCGACTGTTTCTAAAAGCACATGGGAAGCAATCGTTGAGCGAGAGTTTTACTTGAAAAAGATATGTATGTCACAAATTGGACGGCAACGAACTGCAAATACGAACTGACAAACACGTGGCAAAGACGTGTTTGTCAGTTCGTGAAAGATGGTCAGCGGGCTAGTTGATTTGGAAACATTCAAACGAGAAAACGTGTCTTCACTTCGCCCGGTCTTTTTTGCACCATACCTATTTTTCTCAAGTAATGAACCAACTAGCTCAGCAACACGTCTTGCTAAGCTTTTTACTATTTTCATAAAGTAAAATTATGTGACATCACTGAAGCAAATGCGCTTGTTACGCTTGACCCAAACACGCGCGTGAGTAAATATGTGTAAACACAGAGATTGCAAACTGTCCGTGTAGTATATGAGCGCTCGCGCCACACATTCAGCGGCTGAAATGATATAGCGCTCTAAATATGATGACCGGCTCGATTTCTGCACATAATTAGTATTCACATAAAACGTCCGCTAAAAGCATTCGTGCGGTTTGGTAGAAAAGTGACTGTGCTAGTGATAGTTGTTAGTCATTGACAAAGCAGAAACTAATAAGAGAATGCAAGCTACTCAGTCGGCAATACTTCGCGCCCCGCGAAGTATTGAACTTTGTTATTTGTACAATATTTGAACTTTGTTATTTGTGCTAGTACAGCAATCCCTGTAGCGGCATTCTGCAGCTTTAGCTACAAATATTCAAGCGCCTAATGCTCTATTGCATTACGATTGTATCCTAGGCGGGCGAGCTGCCGGGCATTATGCCGGGCATTATGGCGTCTCATGTCATGTGTTCGACGTACAGTACATTGCCAGCATGTCGGCGAAGGTTTCATTTAGTCCCTTGGTGAGGCCATTCGCCTGCGGGCGATGTCCGTCGGTGACTTGTGTGGCTCTATTTCAAGATGGTTTGCGTTAGCTCTGCCGTAAAAGCCGTACCTCTGTCGGGGACGAGGACTTTTGGAGCACCGCGACGCAGGAGGACGTTGTCAACAGGGCATGTATAACTGTCTGAAGGCAGACAAGAAAGTTCCAACATCGTCGACAAGACATCGGCTCCGCCGATGTCAGCTGAAGCACGGCAGAATGACGGCATGCTCGGCCCAATGTAGCCGGTGAAAACCACCGGCTAGGCCGATATCGGAGAAAGTACGGCAAAACGGACTCTAACTCGGCCTAATGCTGCCGGTGAAAGCCATCGGCTAAACCGATATCGGCGGAAGAACAGCAAAACGCCGGCAAATTCGGCCCAGTGTTGCCGGTGAAATAAATCGGCTAAGTCCATATCGGCGGAAAGACGGCAGAACGCCGGAGCTCGGCCCAATGTGGCCGATGAAAGCCCCACATCGGCTGAAAGGCGGCAAAATCGGCTCGATTTTGCTGGCGAAAGTCAACGGCAAAGATATCGGCGCCAGGCTGGCAATGCCAGCCCGAGGTGGGGCCGCGCACAGCCGCCGTAAAACCAATATCGGCCCGACGTTGTGTGCTGCCTGGGTCAGCCCCTGAATATTCGCCGCCGTCGGGTACTTCACAATTGCTTGTGCCTTCTCCTCGCACGCAGAGGGCGACGGCTCTCAATAGTAAAGCCGTATAGTGAAATGCTAGTCTCAGCACTTTGAACTTTACTTGGGTTTAATGTCAACTAGACAGCAGGCAACCTTTCGAAGACTTCCCCGAAGTGGTGCAGGGGCTCCTCGAGCGTTCGAGAGAAGATGACGATGTCAACGAGATACGCCATGGCGAATTGCCATTTATCGTCCCCGACAAGGCGGTTATTCAGTCTCTGAAACGTAGCTGCAGCTCCACAACAGCGAAACGGCATGTGGGTAACGGCATGCGTCAGTCGGCTCCATCGGAACTTGCTGGTTGTCACGAGGCTGTTAAATTATTAAGCTCTCGCGTAGGTTCGTGTAATCAAGACCTGATGACACCATCATCATCGAAAAAGGAGAGACATGACCATATGCTCAGAAGAAATACAAACACCCAACGCCCAGTATATTGAATAACCAGAATAAAGGTATAAGTGATAGAAAAAGGAACAGGCGATGCAAAATAAAGAAAACGTTAACTGAACTACGAGACGATTAGGAGACGCTAACATTACACATAAAAGTTCAGAAGAAAAAAAATAAAAGTTCACCATCTCCCACTAAAGGGAACCATTTGGGGATGCGAAGGAGCGCATGGTTCACCACGGGCACCTTGCACGATGTTAACGCATCCTTGCATGTGTAGCACACCATGAATTCACTGTAGTTGCTGTTGCTCTTAGTAGTCCCGAACTTTTGTTGGAGCAACCCACGCGGGTTCATCGCGCTTCTGCAGAATGTCGTTCGCCTACGACATGATGTGATTGCTGAGAGAGTATAAGGGGGAGAGGCCACAGCGTCTTACCCAGCCCCTTACACAGGCCCAAGCGGGTTAGCGCGTGCCAGCAGACGTGGTTTTGTTTGCTTTACGCCAAGCTAGGACAGCATACGGCAGCCCAGGCCCCCAAAGTGCTCGGCACGTATCATCATCAAGGCGGTCGAAGAACATGTGGGAAGACGTGAGGCGTTCACTTTCTCACATATTTTGTTGCTGCTTGCTCTCCGATGTACAATTACAGCTGCTGTCGTTCTTGTGGGCGTCTCCTCTCGCGCTTGGCTCGAACGTGCGGAGCAGCTGAGGCGCAAGTTCGTCGTGTTCTCTCGCGTTGACAGCTCGCCATAAGGCTCCCCCTCTAGCGAAGTAGCCAGTGCGCGAAAGAGCGATCCTTATGAGTAGCTGGTAGTTGCTACTGTTGCGAAGCGCGTTCGTCTGGTGTTGGAGGATGGCTTGTCGTCTGCGAGGACGGTGTCGGTGTCGAGGAAGGCCGGCTCAATGCGGTCAATGGAGACACTGTCCTCGCACCCATTAAGCAGCAGGACAAAATGCTTGGGGCAACGCTTGATGACCCTAAAGGGTCCGTCCCATCGTGCCGTACAGAGACGTGTGTGGAATCCCGCAGAGAACGACTGACGAAACTTGGGCGTGAGTGTTCACGTGGTGGGATAGGAGACAAGTCTTTCATGGCGTTCCTGAGGCGACTGGCATAATCAGCAACGTCCACTGGTGGTACCGGAGACACGTCGAAAAACTGGCCAGGAAGCATTAAGGTCGTGCCAAAAACGAGCACAGCTGAGGAGCTGCGAAGGGCGAGGAGGACGAGTGGCAGTCGCTCCGTCCAGGGTATCAACGATCGTGAGGCCATGAGCGAGGCGGTGAAACCGCTCAGCCAT
Organism: Rhipicephalus sanguineus; assembly: GCF_013339695.2. Classification (NCBI taxonomy): domain Eukaryota; kingdom Metazoa; phylum Arthropoda; class Arachnida; order Ixodida; family Ixodidae; genus Rhipicephalus; species Rhipicephalus sanguineus. The sequence continues at coordinate 123,589,578 of NC_051184.2, forward strand.
GCCATTCGACATAGGGTGGTAGGCTGTCGTCTTGATGTGGTTGACACCAAGCATGCGGAACAAAGTCCGGAAGAGCGCGGAGTGAAATTGACGACCTCGGTCCGTTGTGATGGTCTTGGGAACTCCCTAGCTTCTTATCCACACGGTGATGAGTCCGTGGGCAACTGACTCTGCCGTGATGTTGGTGAGCGGTAGTGCCTCAGGCCACCGCGTGAACCTGTCTAAGCACGTTAAGATATACCGGCTGTTTTCCGATGGGTGCAAAGGGCCTACGAGGTCCAGGTACACGTGACTGAACCGCGAGTCAGGAGGTGTGACGGTACCCAGTGGGCTGAGTGTGAGGCGCTGGACTTTGGTTTGCTGGCACTGGAGACAAGCACGTGTCTAGCGACGGACGCCGATGTTCATACATGGCCATAGATATCGCGCTGTGACGAGGCGTTGAGTCGCACGTATGCCGGGGTGCGACAAGGAATGTAAGGCGTCAAAGACACTGCGGCGAAATGGCGCTGGAACGTACGGGTGAGGACAACCGGTAGAGGTGTCACAAACAAGGGGAATCGCGCCACCTGGAAGTTGGACATCTTCGAACTTGAGGGAGTTCTCTTGGCGTCGTAGAGCGTGAAGTTCGCTGTCCTCCCGTTGTGCAGTAGCCATGGCTGCCAGGTCGACTGGTGGGCGCTCTTCCATCGTTGCTTTGATTTCTACGTGGGGTAGTGCGCCAGCAACGGGGTTGTCTTTGCCACTGATGTGCCGGATATCGCTCGTGAACTCCGATAGGTTGGGAAGCTGGCGGATCTCACGTGGGGTGTGGGCAGAGTTGGTAGCGGTCGAGGGACACGTGAGCGACTTGTGGTCGGTGAGGATATGGAATTGCCGACCTTCGAGGAAGTGTCGAAAATGCTTGACAGCCAAATAGGCCGCGAGCAGTTCGCGACCGAACGTGCTGTAACGAGGCTCGGTCTGTGAGAGCTTCTTTGAGAAGAAGGCGACCGGCTGCCAAACTCCGTCGACCAACTGCTGCAAGACTGCTCCGATGGCGATGTCGGAGGCGTCCACGGTCGGTGACGCGATGGCGTCGCTCTTTGGATGCGCGAGGAGCGTCGCGTTAGCAAGAGCTTACTTGATGGAACTGAAAGCTGTGTCAGCGTCGTCTGTCCAGGAGATGGAAGCGTTCGGCTTCGTTTGACCGAACAGAAGTGCATGTAGCGGTTGCAAGATGGCCGCGCAGTGTGGAATAAACCGACGGTAATAGTTGGCAAGCCCAAAGAATTCGCGCAGTGTATTGTAGTTGTTGGCCGAGGAAACTGCAATATAGCTTTCACTCGCGCTGCCAGTGGAGAGATTCCACGGGAATCAGCGCGATGGCCAAGAAAGTCCAGTGAGGAAACTCCGAACAAGCTCTTGGGTCCGTTGACGACAAGTCCATATTTCCGGAGCCGCGTGAGAACCTGACGCAGGTGAAGTTCGTGATCTTCTGCTGAAGTGCTGAAGACGAGGATGTCGACGATGTACGCGAAGCAGCAGGTCAAACCACGAAGAACCTGTTCCACGAACCGTTTAAAGGTTTGTGCGGCGTTTCGTAGACCGAAGGGTATACGTATGTATTCAAACATGCCAAAAGGTGTTATTATGACAGTCTTCGGTACGTCGGAAGGCTCCACAGGTATTTGGTGGTATGCCTTCACTAGGTCGATTTTGCTGAATACGGTGGAACCGTGCAGCAATGCCGTGAATTTCTGGATGTGCGGTATCGGATAACGGTCCGGTACCGTGACTTTGTTGAGGGCGCGATAGTCACCGCACGGTGTCCAGTCACCTGAGGGTTTCGGGACCATGTGTAGCGGTGATGACCATACACCGGAAGAGGGGCGGACGTATCCGATGTCAAGCGTGTGCTCGAATTCTTGCCGTGCAATCTTGTAACGGTCAGGAGCGAGACGACGAGCACGTGCAAACACCGGTGCTCCTACTGTCACAACGTGATGAGTGACATTGTGGCGCACCGAGTCTTCAAGGGATGGAGCACGGAAGAGATCGGAAAATTCTTCCAGAAGCGTAGACCACGGCGGGCAGACTTTGGCATGAGCTTTCACGAGACGTAGGGGTGGTAAACTTGATGTCACGCCTTGAACTGTTAGGTGGGTCTCAGAATCCACGAGGCGGCTATGTCGCAGGTCTACCACAAGCTTAAAATGCCAAAGAAAATCCGCACCGATAATTGGCACGCACGTAGGCGATTAAGGAACTCCAACGAAACGTGCGTCTCAAGCTGATGTCAAGCGTAACAGACCTCTGTCCGTAGGTCCGTATGGTGGAACCTTAACAGCTGTGACAGGCGGCATTGTCTGGCGTCGTCGACGGTCCTCCAGCGTAGGAGGAACAACACACACTTCGGCGCCCGTGTCGATGAGGTATCGAACTTTGGTGACGCGGTCCGTGAAGTGGAGTAGGCGGCTGTGTCGGGTCTGCAACACTGGCCGCCGTCAGTCCACAATCTTGTCGGCCATCTTTGCCAGTGAGTCGAGAGTTCACGTGGATGACACACTCAAAATCAACCGCACCTGCTGCGGCAGTCGCTGTAGGAAGAGCTCTCGTAGAATGGGTGCGTCGCATGACATGTCTCATGCGATGCAGAAGCTCCATAGGTTTGCGGCACCGAGTTCCTCCGAGTGAGCAGCTGCTCTAGCCTACGCCGTTCCGACTTGGTTGTCCGGCGGAGGAGCTCTGCTTTAAGAGTGTCGTAGGGGTTGTCAGGAGGCGGAGACCGCAGAATGTCTCTTACCCGCTGTCGTCGGAAGAGTGGCTCGACGCTCAGAAACAAGAGTTCCGAGTCCGCCTGCCAAAACTCCGGTATCTTGAGAGTAGCGATGACAGGGTCCGTCGGAATGTACGGGGCTGAAGGCCTTACTGTAGTCACCGAAGAAATGGGGATAGCCGTGACGCTCAGTGCGTGGGCGAAGGGACGAGCATGTGGCGCGTTGCCGTTCGATGTCCGGGTCACCGTTGTGGGAAGACGTGAGGCGTTCACTTTCCCACATATTTTATTGCTGCTTGCTCTCCGATGTACAACCACAGCCGCTGTCGTTCTTTTGGGCGTCTTCTTCTCTCGCGATAGGCTCGAACGTGCGGAGCAGCTGAGGCGCAACTTCGTCGTCTTCTCTCGCGTTGACGGCTCGCGTTGACGGCACGTATCATCATCAAGGCAATCGAAGAACAAGACGAAGAAGACTTCTGTTTGGCTCGAGCGCGCGCTCAATGTTTTACAGATGTCTATGGTAGGTTTTAGAAAGCGGGCGGTTGCCAATAGAACTACGGACAAAGCCCAGCGCAAAAGCTGCTTCGCATCTAAAAGGCTGTCACCCTTCAGTAAACGCAGACCCACAGAAGAGACGCAGTAGTGCAGATGGCGGTGCTCGAAGATGCGGTAGTGACGTTTTCATGGCTAGGCTTGGATGAAAGCGCCGCATGGAGGAAAAGTGGTGTCGAGCGAATCGAGGTCAGCGACCGTTCCGCGTTCGTCCAACGACGCTTGTAGACGGAGACGGAGACGTAGGAGTGCCTGGCCATTGTCAGGCGGTTGAAGAACCTTGAGTAGCCTTGGGTCTGTGTACAGGTGGGAGCAGGCAACGGCATCGACGCAGGAACTCTGCCGGCCACCACTCCCGCGGCATGGTCACGTTCTTCCTTTCGCCACGTCTGAGTCACGTCTGCTCACTCTCCCGTTTACACCCGTGGCTCTCTTCTTACCACCGTGGAAGGTCCTCATTGGTTTGGAATAGTGACGCTCAAACGTGCCGCTCATTCTCGTCGTCTTCTTTAGTTTATGCTGGTTGTGTCGCGCACTTTTTGCAACACACACTTGCTCATCACACAGGTAACTGCGGCTAGCATCCAATGTGCTGAAGTAGCAGGCACCACTCAGATGAACCACGATCGAGTCAACGTTAGGCATAGGATAAGCAACCTTCCTCGTGACCTCGTTCAGCCAGCGGCATTCCACACAGGGCCGATAGAAGAAGTCTCTTTCGGGGACCATTACCTCCGGTGAACGCCAGGGACTGCTTAAGCATTGGAGAACTCCGCTCAATCAACCCATCCAATTCCTGGTCAATTGCGTTTCTCTTGGTTACAGTGAAGGGACGATGATTGTATTTCCACAGTTGTGCATCGCCTCACAAGAGAGGTGCAACCCAGGCGTTCAGTGAAGGTATCGCTGAAACGAGTCAGCAGCCACGACAGGCGTGCTTTCTCATGTTTCGACAAGCTGTGCGGTAACGAGTGCAGTGACCTATCTGAGCTGCTGCTTACCGGGGTGGTCACCGGCGTAGCCGAGACCTCGTTCACCGCGGTAGCACTATGCTCGACAAAAAAATGGCCGCGTATCTGCGTGCTTCGCTGCAAATGTCGTGTAAAGACGATAGAAGAGGCGCTGCGTGAGATATGGACGCCATCTGGCAATACGTCGGGAAACATGAGTGCTGTGTTGCGTGCTGGTAGTCCCGGCGCAGCAGCAGGCGAAGACCGGCGGTGACCAACGCGACCGGCGGGGACGCCAGCCAGCCCGAAAACGCGGTTTGGCGCGAAGCGCTGAAGCAGAGAATCGTCCGCACTCAACGAGTACTCTCCACACACTCTTTTATTTACACGTCGCCTGGGTAAAACAGGAACGCCAGAGCGGCGCCCACAACCGGCAGCCTGAAGGCCGCCCACAACGCTGCTTTTTCATTTTTTAAATATTTTTTTCACCTTCTTGGCCTTCTCAAAACTAAAGTTTTTCAACACCAACCCATGGCATTCGTACAGTGCAACAGAACCGAAACCGAAACACAACAATGAGCTCGTGCGAAGGGCACGGAAGAAGGCAAATTTCAGCGCAGTCGCATTTTCAGCTTTGTTGAAACAGCGCTCACTCGACGACGACATAGTAAAAGAAGGCACAGGACAGGCGCTGCCTGTCCTGTGCCTTCTTTTACTTCGTCGTCGTCTAGTGAGCGCTGTTTCAACAAAGATGAACGCATACCAACTCGCTCAAGCTTCCATTCTTATGCATTTTCAGCGCAGCTTAAGAAACTAGGGTCCTTAAAATTACGTATGTATGCGTTTTCTATTAAAGGAACACCCTACATAATACTTACCTAGTGATGTTGCACCTCAGATATGCATGATATTTACTTTTTGATCGACGACGTTCACAAGTATGAACAGCCGTACCAGTTCAAGACGGCTGGCCCTTGGGCAAGTGGTTCAACTTTGGCCGAGTGGCTGAATCGAGGGACGTGCCGACAAACAGAGACAGGAAGACAGACAGACCAAAATTTCTGCGTTTAAGTTCCCCAAGAAAGACTATCGTCTTTAAAAACATGCCGTTTTTCGCCGCGCCGGCCAAGGGGCCGGTGATGGCGTCAGAGTGATGGACACGGGCCGAGGGGACTGCGTTTTGTCTCCCCTACTCCTGCTCCCTCGTGGCACCCGCCGACTTAGGGCAGCCGAGATCACGGGAAGTGTAGCGAGTGGCCGTAGGGTGCCGGAAGGGCCGTCCCTGTGGCCTCCACGTGCGACGTCAATCATGATACCCGAGCGCGCGAGACAGTCACAACCAAGAATCACGGCCACGGAAAGACCATGAAGATGCACAAAGCGCACTCGGCGTGCGGGATTTTCCCAGCGCACAATCAACCGCGCAGCACCGCACGAGATGGCGGTACCGCTGGCAAAATGGAAGGCAGTGCTGTAAGCTCGAATGCGGACACAGCGGTCGCATAAAAGAGCCATATCCTCTTTGGCGAACAGCGAGATCGAAGCCCCGTTATCCAGCAACGCCGCAAACTTTTGACCAGCGATTGTAAGGTCGATGAACGGCGCCGGCGTGGCTGGAAAGGCACTTCCAGCGCGACACGTCATCCTTGCCAGAGGCTGGGTTACACCCCCCCGCGCTCATGCAGAAGAACCGCTGTACTCATACAGAGGTACCCTTAGACTACTCGGTGTTGTTGGTTGAGGGCACTTGCGGTCTCCCTTTAAAGCACAAGGATGCGAGCTCCGCCGCTTCCAAAAGGACGTGTAGGAGCTGCGCCGCTGTTGCGTGCAGCGGCGATTGCTCTGACGCAGGCGCGGTCGTAACAGGGGTGCGCGCCTGTTCTCCGGCATGCATGTCAGACTGTAAAGGGCCAGTAAACGGCATGAAGAAGTGTAGGGTTTCCGCTCCGACTGGTGCATGAAGCCTCACGCGACTGGCGAGCGGATCAACCGTGAAACATGGTAGCCCACGTTCGTCGAAAGCGTCGCCTACGCGAGTCTGAGGCATGTGAGCGTTGGGAAACGCGGCGACGTTGTCGGCTAAGCGAGCTGGCTCGCGGACGACATTGTCAACACTTTGTGCTCGAGACCAAGGCGGGCCAGTGAGCGGGTGCATGCTGACACATAAATGGCCTAGGCAGGAATGCTCGTGTGCGGCGGTTTGTGCAGCCAACAGCGCTGCTGACAAGGAGAGGTCAGTGAGCAAGGCGACACATTGGAGGGGCCCGTAAGCGCGTGCATCTCGAACAGCTGAGAAAGCCCGCAAGTGGCTTGTCTAGGACTGCAGGTCACATTCGAGTGGTTAGCATCCCCGTAGAAGGGATCTCTTCCGGTGACCGAAAACAGAGGGTGACCGAGGCGACCGTACCTCGTGCTGTCGGGTATGTCCGCATCGAACGAGATCAAGTCTGTATCCACGGTATCGAGCAGGAACAAGGACCTCGAGGGGGCTGCTATAAAGTAGACCTGTGCGCCGGTCGCAAAATTGCCGGCGGCGGCGTGCCGGTGCTTCCCCCGCCAGCGGCGGCGCGTGAACGGCGCGGGGTTCATCGGCTCGGCGGCGGCGTGGTGCAGAGGGGTGGGGGGTGTTAGATTCGAGTGTCGGTGGGAAGAGAAATTAGTCCCTCAAATTTCGAAAAAAGCTCTATTTGAACGAAAAAGCAAAAGCTGTGAAAGCGATAGCAACACGTCGTAATGTTAAACGTACTATGGCTGGCAGCTAACTTTTTCATCCGATCTAGCGTGATACTACAAAACGCGCGTGTATAGGAATACGGCCGCTGCCGGGAGAGAACCGGTTTTCGTGCAGTTTGTCGTATCAGTGATCACAGCACGAAGCGGTGAGATCACAGCGCGCATGAGGGTATCCAAGCCGTTTGCTGATGTCAGCCGAGATAGCGCGTGCGTAGGAATGGTAAAATCGATGAACGATTAATCGATTAAAGGTCCAAAATTAATCGATTAATCATAATCGATTTGTGTCTTTCGATTAATCGAACTAATCGATTAAAACTATTCGATTAATCGATTACGGCATCCCGCCCCCAAACTCGCCCCTTGGCCGGAGCGCATGACTGCGAGGCGCGCTATCCTGAGACGCAGACCCTGAACGCTATCCTTAGACGCAGGAAGTTGCAAAGCCGAATACTACAGCTTTTTCTGGTTCGATTTGGGATGCCGTCGATCGCGCACTTCTACGCAATTGCGTTGCACTGTAGTACGATCCGATGAACTAAATGCCTTCTCAGTTCAAGACATACTATAGTGACTCTGTAGTCGATCGCCGCACCAATCCGAATTCACTTGAGAATTGACACAGCATGCGAACTGGCCTAGATCATGTGTTTGACGTTGCAATGGAGTATTTGCCAATTCCTGCAACGTCAGTAGCATCCGAGCGCCTTTTTTCGCATGCTGGATGTGTGGCGACCTAAAGGAGGTGTCGGTTGTCGCCCGAGCATCTCGGGCAACTGACATTTCTTCGCTCAGTAGAAAAAAGCGTGTGGTTCGGAGCAGCAACCCCATGAAACAAAACAAAAGGGAACTATTGAGAAAGTAAGCAGCACGGCGATTCGCCAACATTCAAAAGAGAAGTTTATTCTTTTCTGTAAATTTCATACGTGCCAGCGCATCGTCTTGTAGCTTATTTTGTTCGTGTTTGTTTTTTGCCGCGCTGCTTCATCGTGTTGCCGCATAAACGCATGTCTGCTTACATTTCGTAAACGAGTAGTTTTCCTCACCTGTAGTGTCAATCGAAACTTTCTTTGTATTTTATTCAACCCTCAGGTTTTACTCGATTCTTGTGTAAGTGCGGCATTGTAATATGCGCTGCTTATTTCCTCACTGGTTGTTAGTGCCGTTCTGTTTTACTCTTTAGCAAATAAAATATTGTTTACCAATGAAAAAGAGAGAGAAAATATATTACAAGGCAGCAGGGGCGTAGCCAGAAATTTTTTTCGGGGGGGTTCAACCATGCTTTATGTATGTTCGTGCGTGCGTTTGTATGTGTGCGTGCCTATACACGCAAGCAAAACTGAAAAATTTCGGGGGGGGTTCGAACCCCCCCAACCCCCCCCCCCCCTTGGCTACGCCCCTGCAAGGCAGAGAGGGCGGCCTGAGCTAGTACGCCCCTGCCTGCTACTCTGCACCGGGGAAAACGCAACGGTGGAAAAAGAGTGATGGAGTACGATGATGGGGAGATGATTAGGTAATCCGTATATACATAATAAGACACGTTTGCTAGCGTAAAGAGGAGAAGAAGGCTAGTAACCATCTTTTATTATGCTGTATACCAACTAGCCCAACTGCCCGTCTTATAGGGTATATATACCATTTTCATAATTGTTGAGCTAACTTTCATACGATGCAGTTAGCCCAATTAATGGCAGCTAGTCACTTCTTCAAACAGAGTGTTCAAGCGCGGTTTGCTTGCGCTGGGACGCGGAAAGTGTAGACTCGGCTCTCTTGACACGAACACGCATAATATACAAACGCCAGCACGCGCAACTACGACCTCGTCTACACTTGAAGCACGAAAGTTGCTGCCATTAGTTGAGAGAAAATGTAGCGCAGGAATGCGCACTCGCGAATTATGAAATGGGTCTTATAGACCCATGTAATCCGCAACTTTACGCGTCGGTTTACCGAACGTCTAACATCCAGTGCATTACTATTGAAGAAGTGGCCTTGAAGCACTTAGTAATACTGCATGGTCGCGTATTTAGGGAGAAATACAGCTTTCAGCTAGAGTCCCCCGTCTTCTGCTGTGACAAGAAAGGAGAGTCGCGCAATTTATGTTGTAATGTCTGGTACACTAGATAGCGCTCACAGTTCAGGATGTACGCACGAGTGAAAAGGTGTGAGTGGCGCCGTGTTACGGCAAAGATCAGGTGAAACCTGCGGAGTATACTGGCGCAGCTGCTGTTTTTTCTAGCCGGGAGGCAAGAACTCATGTCACTCTATTTTCCGCAATATTAATTAGAACTAAAAGACAATAATGCCAAGGGAAGTATAGATGATGTTATTTGTAATAATTGGGATATCAATGTGAAGAAAGTAAAGTGGACGAAAAGATAACTTGTCGCCGGCAGGGACCGAACTTGCGACCTTCGAATAACGCTTCCGATGCTCTACCACTAAGCTACGGCGACGGTCATCCCCCCGTCCACTTCATAGGGCACACATGTGTAACATTCTAACACTGACAGAGACAGAAGATTTTTTATTCTTCTTCTTTCTCTTTCCCCCGTTCCCCCGCCAAAGCAGTTCTTCGTCGTCTTTGAGTCGCTACACTCTCCCTGGCTTTGTTTTCGTCCCTCCGCTGGATATAGGGAATCACATTGCTGATGGCAGCTATTTCCATGCCACCGTCTTCCGTTACGTAGCCGATGGTCTTAAGTATTCCGTCTTTTGTAGCCGTCTTGGTCACCTTAAATGGTCCCAACAGTTTTGTACTATGACTGTCATAGCCTTTCCGTATCAAAACTAGATCACCTAGAGTAATATTGGGGATCTTGTTGTTATGACGCTTGTCAAACGCTCGTTTAAGCGACTCCCTGTGTTTTATTTGGCTCTCTGCAGTCTTCTTGGTCTCCTCAAGGTGTAGTTTTGTCTTGATTTCCAGCGTGTCGTCTGCAGGCAGATACGCCGGTTCACCGAAGGCTGCATACTGGGGACTGCATCCCAAAGCATTTGTATGGGATCTATTGTGATGCGACACTGCTGCTTGTAGGCAACATTTCCACCCTCCTGGGAATTCCGGGTACATGCTTATGTATTGTTTTATGTCCCGTATGACCCGTTCTGCGAGCCCGTTCGCTGACGGGTGGTATGGGGCTGTGAACTTCAGAGTGATGTTTTTTTCTTGTGCCCACGTAGCAAGTTCCTGGCTCCTAAATGCCGATCCATTGTCAGATACAATGCATTTCAGTCCCTTAAACATGTCCCTGTTCAGTAGTGCTATGACGGTTTGAGCATTCTCCCTTCCTGGCTTGGCCGCAACAATCCTTGAGCATTCGTCAATGCATACTAAGAAAGACTGAGTTCTCCTCACGCCTTCGCTTTTTTTCTTTAGCTCAGCGAAGTCAACATGGACGGTCTCAAACGGCACACTTGCGTGAGGTGGGAATATCATAGTGTCCGTTTTCTGCTTGTATTTAGCCTTCTTGAGTTGACAATTGTGACAGGAGCTGATGTAATCGGCGACATCCTTCTTCATTCCTGGCCATGTAAATCGCCTTCTCAATTTGTAATAGGTTCGCCAAAACCCGTCGTGTCCTCCTGAATGTGGGCTGTCATGATACAGCTCAAGAACCTTTTGTACCAACGTAGCTGGAACCTGGAACTTTCCTCCTATTGGCATCAATTGCTCTGTACCTTCCCAGAGCTTGAGTAAGTTCACACTTTCCTTTTTCCCGCAGCCACTGATTACAGGAAGCCGAGAAAGTGCATCGGCATCTGACAATTCTTGCGCGCTTCTGTGTGCGACTTCAAAGTCAAACTGCTGGATTTCACTGATCCATCGGGCTATTCTTCCTTTTGGTTGTGAAACATTCAGCAAATGGGTAAGTGCCTGATGATCAGTGAATAGTTTGAACTTTGTACCTTCGATGTAAGATCGAAAATATCTCATTGCTAGAACAACAGCCAATGCCTCCTTCTCTGTTGTGCTGTAGTTCTGCTCGGCCTTCGTAAACGTATACGAATAGTAGCCAATAACTTGCGCTCCTCTTTCATGTTTTCGCTGATACAGAACAGCACCTGCACCGAAGTTGGAAGCATCTGTCGTCAGTTCAAAGGGAAGAGTGAAACCGGGTAGCGTAAGGATCGGATCTGATGATATGGCTGATACTAAGTCATCGTAAGCCTTTTCACATTCATCAGTCCAAATAAAATCTGTGTTCTTGTGAAGCAAATTGTTCATTGGTTTCGCTCGGGCCGCAAAATTTTTTTATGAAGTTTCTGAAGTGTCCAGCAAGCCCAAGGAAAACTCTGAGCGCGTGTACACTATCTGGCTTCTTCATGTGCCTTACGCGCTCCACCGATTCTTCCTTAGTGCTTTTAGTAAATTCATCCAGGACGCGTCCAAGAAATGTAATTTTTGTCTTGAAGAACTCACTCTTCCTAAAATTTACTTTCAGTTTAGCTTCGCTCAGTGCGATCAAAACAGCAGTCAGATGTTCAGCGTGAGACGTTTCATCTTTTGAATAGACTAATATATCGTCGACGTAGACGTTGCAAAATACTCCAAGAAAGGGTTTCAAGACGCCATTCATCATCTTTTGAAACCAGGCAGCGCTGTTCTTCCACCCGAAAGGTAAGCGGTTGTACTCATATATGTCAAAGGGAGTGACAAAGGCCGTGTACATTTTATATTCCTCTTCGAGTGGTACCTGCCAAAATCATTTGCAAAGATCTATTCTGGAGAAGACTTTGCAACCTCCCGTTTCCTCAATTATTCCATCAATTCTTGGCATAGGAAAAGGGAATAGGTCCGTTTGGTGATTCAAAATTCGGTAGTCTGTACACAGTCTCAAAGATCCATCTTCTTTAGGAGCCAGCGTAATTGGTGAGGCGAACGTAGACACCGATGGTCGTATTATGCCAGCATCTAACATCTTTTGGATCTCACTTTTCAACCAAACTTTCTTCTCGCGTGACATGTTGTAAGGCTTTCTCCTGACCGGTGTAACGTCTTTCAGCTTGAAAGGAACGGAAAATTTTGTTGTTGCTGGTGGATAGTTGCTCAAGCAGACAAGTTCGGGGAACTTGCGGCGGACGTCGTCTTCACATGTAATAAGGCGATCTGCGATACTCAATGAGGCGCACGTCTCTTTCGCCACAGTCACTTCATCATTCCAATAAAGGTTTAACTTTAGGGTCTTCATATCAGGTCGGGAAAGCAAAAATTTGTAGTCGCATCCTTTTACTACGAGAGCGTCAATGTCAGCATTCTGGCCTTGAAAAGAGACACTTGTTCTCACCCATTTATCGTAAATTTGTCTCGTCACATGAAAACTTTGTACTTGTACCGACCTCCCTCGAATAATTTTTTTCCTCTTTACAAGTGCCTTATTTATGACAGACACAGATGCCCCACTATCTACGAGAGCATCAACATCTTCACCATTTACCTTTAGTTTGATATACAGAAGGTTAAGGGCTGTTAGAAAAACAGTCTCCAATTTTGTCGTCAGGTGGGACTGTGCACCCTCTTTTATTCGTTTTTTGTTTCAGCTGCATCTGGATGCGAAGAAGCCATATGCTCTTGGTCGTTACTGGCATCAGAGATTACATTGACCACTCGGTTTCGACCATGCCAATTGTCAGGATCACGTGACCTCCAAGGTGCCCTGTCGGGATGGTAATCTGGCCGACGTGGGTTCTGGGAAGTCGAATCAATTGAGAGTTTCCTGAAAGAAACTAGAAGTTCCTCGACAGTTTTTGGCGATTGCACTTGTGCCTGTCTCTGGAGTTCCTTAGGAAGGCCGTGAATAATGAGCGGTACTATCGCCGACTCCGGAAGTTCCGGGTTTGCCATTTGAAGAAGCCGCCTTTTCTCATAAAAATACTCTAGGGGCTTTCCTGATCGAAATTTGTAAAAAATTGCTCGGTCCCACCTTTCAACGGGGTTTTCGTCGAAAGCTGCCAGGAAACTGCTTTTCCATTCATCCCATGTGTCGGTCTCGTGTCCAGCGTAGTGAAGCTCGTACCACTTTCGAGCCAGTCCGGTAAGGAATGGACGCATGTTCCTGATGCGCTCACTGGATTCTTGCCACGAGTTGTCCTCACACGCGTGTTCGTAGAACTTGATCCAGGTGTCCGGCCTTGTGCTTTCACCATCAAATGGATCAGGCTTTGCTATCTCCTTGTTGGGTCTTTGTTGTGCCTGGATGACGGCAAGAAGACTGTCCATGAACTGCTGCTGTCGCTCTGCGTGCTGCTGCTGACGGTGGAGCATTTCCATGAGGCATGAGCCAACGGAATAATCTTCTTTGCTTGGCGCAACCCTTGACGATGCTTTCAAAAGCGGCCTCATGATGTGTTCTTGGAACTCGGAGTACTTCAGTTTCATCTTCACTGATGGTTGGTTGTCGATCTCCTCCGGCGTCTTCCCGGCTTTCTGAGCGACGAACTCACGTAGTTCGGAAGTCGTGACACTTTCAGGCAATTCATACGTTTCTTCATCCACGTCGCACGTCGAAAAATATGGCCTGTCACTTGAACTTCGGGATAAAGTCAAAGTTATCCACATAGTTGCGTTCTTAATCCTGTCGAAGACTGCGCCAATGTAACATTCTAACACTGACAGAGACAGAAGATTTTTTATTCTTCTTCTTTCTCTTTCCCCCGTTCCCCCGCCAAAGCAGTTCTTCGTCGTCTTTGAGTCGCTACAACATGTGCATTTAAACCTATGAGTGTTAGTCAGCACCGATCACAGCCATGGCGGCGAGTGTGGAATACTCTTTTTCGGCCTGTTGGCATCACGTAGCACGTGATCTTTACGAGCGGGCAGCTGACCAATAATCCCTCGCATACTACCTGAAAGCACCAAGTCTGCCAGAACGAGACCCTCGCTATGAATGAAGGAAAGAAGGTGACTTTTAGGGGCTCGTTTTCCTTTGCCATAACACCCTTAACATCCCCTATACTTTCCTTCGCATTATTGTCTGTTAGGTCTAATTATTGTGTCTAACAAAGAAAAACGAGCTCCTAAAAGTAATCTTCTTTCCTTCATTCATAGCGAGGGTCTCGTTCTGGCAGACTTGATGCCTTCGGTAGTATGCGAGGGATTATCGGTCAGCTGCCGGCTCCTAAAAAGATCACTTGCTACGTGACGCCAAAAGGCAGAAAAAGAGTGTTCCACACTCGCCGCCATGGCTGCGATCAGCGCTAACACTCCTAGATTTAAAAATGCCCACGTATGCCCTATGAAGTGGACGAAGGGATGACCGCTGCCGTAACTCAGTGGTAGAGCATCGGACGCGTTATTCGAAGGTCGCAGGTCTCTTCCGGCGACAAGTTATCTTTCCGTCCACTTTACTTTCTTCAGATTTATATCCCAATTATTACAAATAACACCCCCTATACTTTTTCTTGGCAATATTGTCTGTTAGTCCTAATTATTATTGTGTCTAACAAAGAAACACGAGCCCGTAAATGTCATCTTCTTTCCTTCTATTTCCCGCAGTTGCCTGTACGGATGGTCTGTTTGAGGCCAGTATATTTCTGTGTAATCTCTGCATAGGTGTCCTCAAGAAAAAGATCGCGTCAGTCCGCAATTATAGTATTATGCAGGGCTTCCATAATATCTAACCGACAAACCGAGAAAAGATGCCTTGCTTACTAGAGCGAGCGTCTTATTTAATTTCTCCTCGTCTCTCTTTTACCTTTCTCGGGATATCCTCACCCTTCGCCATACTGCATGTTTCAACGGCGGCTTTCCAACCAGTGTGGTCCCCGAACGTGCCTCCGTTTTCGATGAGCTCGAGTAGGCAGGCTTCGAGAAAATACGACCTGTTGCCGAATAGTCCAGGGATGATGGCCACAGATTCTTGAATCCGCGACATCAACCAACGACGACGGGCCCCTTGCGTCCAGTGTGCGAAAGTGTGAATTTTCGCACAATGGACACAAGGGGCCCGTCGTCGACACTTTCGAAAGTGGTAATTCTGAATCGTCAACGCGTCTAATAAAAAGAATTGGGGCCATATTAAACACGAACGATGCCTCTCAAACAAAGATATATCGGTTTTAAAGCACCCATTAAAAATGTCGATTAATCGATTAATCGCTTAAAAGATTCCACCGAAAGCAATTAATAGATTAAAGGCTAAATCGATTAATGATTAACGATTAATCGATTAAAAATTTTAATCGACCATCCCTACGCGTGCGCCAGTGGTCCCGATCGCGCCCTTATAGTGAAGGTTCGCACTTGCTATTCGAGCAGCGCCACCCCCTCCTTTCCAGGCGTCCATTCATACTTCTTCGCCCAGCGAAAGGTTGGCGGGGGGTTTCTTTTCTGGTTGAGAAACAATCAAAGGCAGGCCTAGCACGCAGGCTGATGTTATGGCATGCGCCCTCGGTGCGGCGGGAGATGGCCGGTTTGTTTCATCCGTGTTTCAGCCGTGTTCCTCGGCACCGCTCGCCAGCTTTTACTGGCGGGCAGAACATACGATGCGCGAAGCGTTGTCATCGATTTGGACTTTATACCGAACATGACGGCAACGGTGAAAACCTGCCCAGAGTGTCCATATAATTGCTATCGCAATAAAAATATCAAAAAACCGTGGATGCGAGATCGCCTTTATATGGAGAGCTGCATTGTCTGCGCTGTAATACGTTCGTCCGTTTTAAGAATAAAATGATTTGGCGCATTTTCCAATGATTTCGTTCTCGCCTTCACTAGCCTTCTTACAGGCGATATCTCCTCGCAACTAACTTCTTGCAGGCATACAATGCCAGCACTAATCCTAGAGCCAATTAGCATTTCACGTTTGTCTGCTACCCACTGTTATCCCCGCTTGCGCAGTCGGAAACGCGCAAAATGGAGTCAAACCAAATGATCGCGCAAGATGGTGTCACTAATCCCGTTAATGGGGACTGCAATCGGCGGGCGGATTCTAAGGGCTAGTGTCACGGCCCTCCGAAAACGAACCACGAAAGCGCGGACAATTTAGAGTTGGTCTTTTGGTGCTCCAGCGAACGCCGGTTTTGGTCCAAAGACCGAGTCAGAGCCGAGAGTCTATAACACAAACGAAAACGAAATATATTCTCAGTTAAGGCAATACAAATAACACAAACACATGCACACTCGGCTGATACCAGTTACAACTTCACAATGTAATTCAGATGGTGTTTACACAACGGGAGCTAAACAAACAAATCACACGCTACGAATGCAATCGCATGCATTACAACTATTCAACGACAGTTAAAGTCCTGAATAGATAATGGCGTATCCAGTCCACAATACTTGGACGGTAATCGAATGCTTCTCTTCAAGGAAACACTCACGCCAGCTCCAGCGTTGATCGTCGTAGCTCAACCGTCGTCGTGACTTGTCACAGCTCACACGGTGTCGTCATCGGATTCTTCCAAATGGACGATCGACTGACCGCACACCATCATAAACACGTCTTCTTTGGCTAACGGAACCACACTTAACGTAACTTCACCATCAGCGGGCCGACTGACTCCCTCACTCCTTCGCTGACTTCTCGACTCCTGTCTGCACTACTCGTGACCGTCGTCGCTGGCACGCTTTTATCCCTTCTCTCCCGGTTTCTAGAAGCGTCGGGAGGTTTCTTCGGCGTGCAGTACAGCTGAGGCTAGAGAAAGGGCGAGAGATCTCTCGTAGGTTCGAATCGCGGCGGCATCGCTCGCGGATGCGTCACCCTTTCCTTCTAGAAAGATCCAGGCTTTGCCGGGCGTCTTTTGATGCTTGTTTTTTCGTCTTTCGCGCTTCTTGGGCGCTCGACTCGCGCCGTTCTGTCGCGCAGCTGCTTGAAAGCGGCCCCGCGCGTACTTTATAACACGCTAATTTGTGACAGATGGCCATGCGAGACAAGGAACAACGGGTGGGCAACTGCATGGCACAGCAGGGGTGGGAGACAATTCACAAGCGATATTTCTCGTATATGGACCAATCGTGAGCATCTACACAAATGATGCCACGTGAAGTGCGTCAAAAAGACAAGAAACGCCAAGAGAGAAACTAATAGCGCACGCGTTTTTTTAACAGCGAAGCTGTTCTTGCTCGGCGTAAAATGTCTCACAGTACCCAAAAGCTATCATCATCATGAGCGGGTATGTGCCACGCAATTTGGGCAAATCCCACTATGGCATGGCCTGTAATAACCCTGATGTGTGAGAAAACAAGTACAGAGAAAGAGGGAGAGAAAGCAAGACAGGGACAAAGAGAGAGACGCAAAGAAAATATAAAGAGAAAAATTGTTCACGAGGTTGGATTCGGACCAGCGTACCCTCGATTCGAACGCGAGCGTCCTACCAGTCGGCTATTCAGGTCTGCTAGCAGAGCATAGCCTTGTATAGTGTAGCGTAGCAAGTGGTGGTAAATGGCAGTGGGTATGAGGAGCAGAGATATTCTGGTGAGGAGGAGAGGACGGAGGAGAGACGAGTGAGTAAAGCGTAGCACGCAAAGAATGAGGAATAGAGAAAGAGAGCGAAATAAATGCAGAACGAAAAAGAGAGAAAGCACTAACGAAAGACAGAGATAGAATTAGAAAGAAAAAAAAAGAAAAGAGGAAGCAAGAATCGCGTCGTCTTCAGATCAGATACAGCACCACCTGGCCAAGCCGCGCATGCACAGTAGCCATGCCACACCCACCGACGTAGACATCGCGCGTAACCTCCACTCTATTGTCACGTGGTCGTGACGTCAATGAAGACCGCAGGCGACGTGTCCAAGATGAAACACTTTATTTGGCCGAACTTGTGGCCGAGAAACGGAGAGTTCAGCAATACACACGGCATGCACTGATAGCGGCGAACAGAGCGTCGACCTTCGATCAACCGGCAAGCGGTGAAGCGCGTCGGCATTTCTGCACGTGCCGTCGAATATTCCAGCGTTATCGCTGGTTGTCGGCCAAGGTCTAGAATAAGCTGGAGTGTTCGCGTCTTGCGCGCAATCTTAACAAATCGATCTACAATAATCGCGACGCTGGAATGGTCGCCGAGGAGGGTTGATCGGCTGAACGAAGCCTGCTGGTCTTGTGGGCGGTGTCTTCTGTCGCTGACAGCCTCGGCACGTCCTTACGTAGCGAGTGACGTCGGCGGCAAGGCGCGACCAGTAGTACTTTTCCTGTACTCGTGAGAGCGTGCGTAAAAGTCAGAGGTGTCCAGCCGTCGGGTCTTCGTGCAGGGCATGCAGAATCTCTGGTCGTAGTTCCGAAGATACAACAATAGGGTAGCTCGCTCGGGTCGGAGAGAAGTTCTTTACGAGGACGTTGTTTTTCAAGGAAAAAGATGCCAATACTTGCCCAAAAAGCTTTGGGACAACGATGGTCCTGCCCTGCAGGTATTCCACTAGACCTTTCAGTTCTGTGTCGGCTTGCTGTCGTTGGGCGAAGTCGTCGTTCGGCGAAGAATCTGTCATCATCCTGGTCGTCGGGCTGTGCTGGGTCGACGGGGGCACAAAAGAGGCAGTCGGCGTCGGAGTGTTTCCTTCCCGACTTGTACACGACGGTTATGTCGAATTCTCGAAGTCGTAGGCTCCACTGTGCGAGGCGTCGTGAAGGATCCTTCAAGTTATCTACCCAACACAAGGCGTCATGGTCGCTCACAACTTTGAAGGTCCTGCCGTAGAGGTAGGGGTGAAACTTTGACATAGCCCAGATGATGGCGAGGCAATCCTTTTCTGTTGTGGAATAGTTGGCCTCTGCCTTAGACAGCGACCGGCTAGCATAACTGATGACCATTTCCAGTCCGTCCGTTCGTTGCTCAAGGACGGCGCCGAGCCTTACGCTGCTTTCATCGGTGTAAATCTCCGTATTAGCGTATTCCTCGAAATGCGCAAGTGTCGGAGGCGTCTGTAGGCGTCAATTCACTTCATGAAATGCTTCGACTTGCTCTGTTTGCCACCTGAATTCGACATCGGTCTTCGTGACCTGCGTTAGTGGCTCGGCGATCCGTCAAAAGTGTTTGACAAAGCGTCTGCAATAGGCGCACAAGCCGAGAATTCTGCTCACGGCCTTCATGTCGGTGGGGGGCGGGGGCGGGAAAGCAGCGATGGCAGCTCTTTTCTGCGGGTCTGGGCACACTCCAGTCTTTCTGGTCATGTGACCCAAAAACATGAGCTCCTCGTACGCGAAGCGGTGCTTTTCTGGCTTCAGGGTGAGCCCGGAGTTTTTGATTCCTTGAAGTACGGATTCAAGGCGCTGGAGGTGTTCGTCGAAGTTCGAGTAAAACACAACGACGTCGTCCAAGTAAACAAGGCATGTTTGCCACTCCAAGCCAGATAATACTGTATCCATGACTCGTTGGAAAGTGGCAGGTGCCGAGCAAAGCCCGAAGGGCGTGACCTTGAACTCCAACAGGCTGTCTGGTGTTATGAAGGCAGTCTTTTCTCGGTCTCGCTCGTCGACTTCGATTTGCCAGTAGCCGGTCTTGAGGTCCATCGAAGAAAAATAATTCGCATTGTGGAGAAGAGGTTCTTGATGGAAAAGAGAATGGTAAGGGACTGACACAGTAACTGTCTGTCAGTCGAGGACACCACAACCACGCCACTTTGGGGGAAGGAGGGTAAAAGGGAAGGAGGAGACAGATGGTGGGGAGGGCAGGGAAGATCCGAACAGGTAGAGGGCCGGGGGCAGGGGAACGGGCAAATCCCTCGTTGTCATCGCTGATCAGGCCTTGAGCACGGCCTAGAGGTGGTCTGCAAGTTGCGCGGCATCACTGTACTCGACCACCACGCGTAGGACACCGCGAACATGGTCCATGGCTCCGGCCGGGTCCTTGCCTCCTGAAGGCACGCGCGAGATGCTCCCGTTGCGGAGCTAGGGTGGCACAGGAGATGAGGGGATGCTGCAGCGTTTCTTCCTCACCGCAGTCATCGCAGAGAGGTGAGGGATCACCGCGAAGGTGGTACCGGGGTTCGGCGGGCCAGACAGAGCCGGTTAGCAGTGCGAGTAGGAGGGAGGGCTCCTTTCGATTTAGCATTCCCTCCGGTAAATAACGCGGGGGGCAGCCGGCGGCAACGCGTGCATCAGGGTCGTTGCGAGCGAGCTCTTTCCGGATGTTCTGGAGTACTGAATCTACGGAGTCCGCGTACGTTGTCAGTGGAACCGCAGTGTCGTGTGCAGTCCTAGCCAGGTCGTCAGCAGCTTCGTACCCCGCGATTACAACGTGTGACTGTATGCATTGGAGAGCCACGTCGCAACCATGCTCTCGCAGTGCGTGCAGTTTCAAGGCTACACGCTGTGCGAGTGGGGGGGCGCTCCTTTTTGGCAAGTTGGCGGAGTGCCGACCTCGAGTCCTTGAAGATCGCGGTGCGATAGATGTGCGCCGATTCACGGATGAGGTAAGCAGCGAGGTGAACTCCTATCAGCTCAGCCGTGGTGGAGGACGCAAGGTAGGGAAGCCGGCATTGGCGCTTCAATGCCAGCTGCGGTGCCGTGCAGGCGGCGGCCGTAGAATGGTCCTAGAGCACGGAGCCGCCAGTGAAAAACTGCACTCTTCCTTCCAGGTCATGTTCCATTCTTGCAGCGGCTTCTAGTGGGATGGCACAGGCGGGTGTGTTCCGCTTGGAGAAGACGCCCGGGAGCTCGAACCCGATGGATAGACGCACTCGCCTATTACGGGGAGGCCACGGGGAAATTTTTGGTGCGCTGTCCGCGACGATGGCGTCGAATATGCTAAGTAGCATGTCAACACGGGAGTCGGGCAGTGCGCGCAACTGGGATAGGATGGTTGTTTCATCCGGTGCACGGTTGAGGAGCTCCAGGTGGTAGAGCGCAAGCAATTCGCCTGTGAGTGACGCCGGCGAGGCGCGGGTCTCCGCGAGTGTATCCGCAATGCGCGAATTGCGCGGAAGTCCGTGGCACATTAGGAGCACCCGGCGGTGGTCGGCGTCAATCGCATGTCACTGGATGGGGCGCAGGAGGCAAGGGGCAGCGAATTGGGCACCTTGGCCATCCCAATGGCCCCATAAATGGTCATCGCGAAGGAGGCGGCCCATCCGTCGCCTCGCGCGAGTATGCGACGCACACAGCACTCAACACGGCGTACACGGCCTATACAGGTCAATGTAGTGCACGTGTGTTTTTCACGGCATTGGGACACTGTGCAGTGTCATGGGGGCAGTGGTGCGGCGAGCACTGGCGCGCGGATGCACAAGGAGTACCTCGGTTTCCGCAGCCGAGATGAGCAGGCCAATGCCGTCCAACAACACGGCCCGAATGCACTCTGGAGGCACTGGCAGATGGTGTTGATGTAGCGGGTGGGATAGCGCACATACAGGGCAATGTCATCCGCGTATATCACCGCGCGCACAGCAAGCGTATCACTTTTTGGGAGGCATTCAATGAGAGTTGTGAGGGCCAGCTTAAATAGGAAGAGGCTCAGCACACTATCCGAGGGACACCTGTACTGTTGAGGGACACCGTACTGTTGATGTAGGAAAG
The DNA here is from genome assembly GCF_013339695.2 of Rhipicephalus sanguineus. Classification (NCBI taxonomy): domain Eukaryota; kingdom Metazoa; phylum Arthropoda; class Arachnida; order Ixodida; family Ixodidae; genus Rhipicephalus; species Rhipicephalus sanguineus. The sequence continues at coordinate 123,611,021 of NC_051184.2, forward strand.
TGCCGCGCGCAGTGGCTATTCATCGGAGGCGATGAAGCGCCATCCCAACCATGGTCTTTTCCGGCACTCAGGTGACAGAGATCGGCCGGTATGACTTCAGGTCTCGCGGCGGTTTACCGTGCTTGAGCACCGGGACAACCATCACAGTACGCCAGCAATCCGGGATGGAGCCGCTGCGAGCAGGAGATGGCTCAGGCCGTCATCGAGGTTCGGCAGCATGTTGTGCGTGATGCCGTCGGGTCGCGGGGCACTGCGGTGACGTCTGCAGTTCAAAACGCGAGCAACCTCGTGTTCTGTAAAGCCTGCTTCGCGCAGGCAGGCTAGGTGCTCCGAAAGAGCAGCGTCAGGCGGCGCACGAAGCGAAAGAACTGGACGGCGGCTTCGGAGATTGTCGGCGCTTACGCGCGTAGGATCGGGGGCGGGGGGAACAAAGGTTCGAGCTCGGTGATGCCGCGCGCCACCGCGATCGCAAGGATTGGGGTAGCGGGGTCCCTAGGGTTTAGGAGAGACCTCATGATGGGCCAGCCGTGGTTGCGGCGGCGCTGGTTACTGAGAAACGAGCAGACACCCGTCCAGCTATTGCGCCTAAGGGGCTGCACTTGTCGTCTGCACACAGCGTCAATACGGTTTTGTTCCGTCCAGTGTTCTGCACGATCGGTGCGGATGGCACAGCGCTGTGCGCTGGGAAGGGCGGCACGAAGGTTCAGAAGCTCAATGTCAATGCACCGCGGAGCCTGCTTGAACTACACAACGCGTAGTGGCCATGCGGGCGCACTCAGCCACGTGCGAGAAGTAGTCACCCGCGGGCTGTCGGGTCACACATAGCTCATGGAAGACACCCCACCTCACCACACTGTACACGCACGTCGCCCCGCGACTCAGATGAATTGGGGAGAGGAGGATGGGGTAGTGATCCGACTCGGTGGTGTGGTGGGCTCGTGTCCACGAGTAGGAGCAGCACTTTGACACCATTGCCAGGTCGATGCAGGAAGGGCGGCTTCCGCGGAGGACGAAAGTTGGCTGGCCGGTGTTTAGGATAACGAGGCCTGTGGTGGCAATCGCGTCCGACGGGCACCGGCCGCGTAAGTCTATCCTGGCGGAGTCCTCGCTGTTGTGGTGCGCGTTGAAGTCTCCACACACGATACAGTCAATTGATAGGGCCGCGGCAAAGTGTGGCACGGAAGCAAAGTCACAGCTGACGTTCGGGCGGGCGTACACACATGCCACCGAGGTGTCAACACCACCCATGCGAACCGTCACAGCCACACAGACCACGTCGTCGCCACAGAACCGCTCTCAGGAGACGCAAGCGTGTGCGATGGACGCACGCACATAAAGAGCAGTTCGGGGGGCGCCGGGGGCCTGATCGGCATCCGTGCAAGGCACATCCAAACAGCCGTTCCCCGCGCATACCGTCGGGCCGCTGTAGGTGATGAAGCCGCTAAGCGAGAGGTGCTCCACGAGGGCGCGCGTCCTCAGCAGAGCAAGAATGTCAAAGTCGCGCAGAGAACGGTGCTCCGCTAGCTCAGCATGACGGCGCTGCAGCGAACGGCAATTCCATTACAGGATGCGCGGCCTGGGGTGGTGGTGTGTAGTACTCGCCATGCTGGTTCAGGGCCTGGTGTGTGGCGAGAGCCGCCGCGCACAGCAAGTAGGCAGGGAAGCTGTGTGGGAGGAACTCCAGCGCTTTACGCACTGCTGCCGCTAGCACGGCAATCGCCGACTCGCGCCGATCGCTGGTGGTGGGATCATTGGGAGCTACATGTGTTGCCGTTTGTCACTCCTAGGAGTGACCGTCGGCGATATCAGCGAACAACACGCCCTGCCCGACTGGCTGGGAGGCATGGGTCTGCCTGAACCAGCTCAGGGCTGAGCTCGTTCAGGGATGTGCCTCTTGGTGTCCCGGCTCTGTCCTGGCTTGGGCGCGGGCTTCTACCAGTTGGCGCTCCCTCTGCCAGCGAGAGCAGCGTGGTTCTGTGGCGGGGTGTTTGTCGCCGCAGAATATGCACTTCGGCGTTGTGGCCGTGCATTCGGCGGGCTCGTGGGCACCCCCGCAGCCGAGTCAGCGCTGGTCGAATGTGTAAGCCGCTTCTACGTGGCCGTACCGTGGGCAGCGGCCACACTGGGCAGACCGCGGGCGTCGTGGTTTGACGGTACGGCGCTAGTTGTAGAGGACAACCTCCGTGGGGGGCTTGCTGCACTCGAAGCAGACGATGATGTTCTGACCAGAACGCGAGCACGAGGTCACCGGGAGGTTGGATGTGATGTTCTCCCGGATCTCTTCCTCTCCGAGTGCCCTGTCAACGCCGAAGATGATGCCGCTGCACGTGTTGTTTGCGGCTTGCCTCGCACGCACAGCGGCGCCGCATATGTCGCTGATGCTGAGCAGCGTGTCAAGTGGAGAGCCGGTGGGTGTGTGTGCGGCGACGACATTGTGTCGGAAATTGACACGGACGCGCACTACATCGTCTACTGTGGCCAGGAACGAGGAGATGGCTTCCTGTGTGGAGTGGCGAAAGTTTGTTCTCCTGTTCCTGGGCCGGTAGACGACCGTCTCCACGGGGCCGCGGGTGTTGGCCCAGGGTGCGGGGCAGCGAGGCGCAGCCACATTCTGAGCACTTGCTTTCGTTTTTGGTATTGCAGGGGCACTCTGTGGAGCTGAAACAAGTGGGGAGCACAGAGGGGTGCCAGGGGGGCAGCGGTAGGGGGAGCAAGGGGAAGGCTGCTGCCTCCTTTTCATTGGTCAGGGTGCCCAAGCCACAACTTGGGCGAGAGAGGGGCTGGCTCCTTTTTGGTGGGGCCTCGCCGCTCTCTTGTGCTTGTGCTGCTTGTGTCACTTGTTTGCTCCCCTTCTTCGCTGACGCCATGATATCAGGGTTGGGGGTAGGGGGGAAAGGTCTCCCGGGCTGTTTACCGTGGCCGCGGCGCCTCGAGCTTGTTCAGGTTGGGTGGCCGTAGCTGCGGAGGTGGGGGAAACCGGTTGGGCTGCTCTCCGTGGTGGAGACGGCGGGAGAGGAGCAGGCCGGGGTGACGCGCAAGCACGAGGAGGGAGAGGGAAACCGATGACTGCCGTTCCTGTAGCTCTCTTGGCGAGGAAGGCAGACAGGTTTTCCTCCACCTCCGTCTCTGCTTGGTTGCATTCCTTGCCATTCTTGGGAAGTGGAGGGATGGCGGGGACTCATACAATGGCGGTGGAAGACGATGCTAGCGGCGAGAAAATGGCGGCGGCCGTCGGCTGTGTTGCCTCGTATTGAGGGGGAATGTCGATGGAAGCAGTGATGTTTGTGCGGTTCTCTGCCTTGCCTGTTTTCGCCCGTGGCGTGCGCCGCAGGAAAGCCGAGGTTTTCGTCGCCCTTCGAGTACGTCTGGGAGTGCTCGGGGCCCCTTGCTTCGGCAGGAGGCTGGTGGCGTCTCAGTTTCATCGTGCGACATTTTGCCGTGGTGGTGGTGGCTGAGGCGCGAGGCGGGCTGGCACGTTGTGCCTCCTGTCGCATGTGGCGTGCTGCCTTCTTCACAAGAAGGTCGTAGGCCCTGGAGAGGCTGGTGTCGCCGCTCAAGGTGTAGCCCGGAGGAAAGCCCGGGGGCTGGTTATCCTCCATCACAGAGGGTGGAAGGGCACCACAGCACGTGTTGTCATGGTAGGCGATGAATTAAGGGGGATGGTTAGGGACCTACATTAATCTTGAAGCCCTAATGAGGGCTGTGCGCTAGGCACTTGTTCAAGAAAAATAAAAAAAGCACGCACGGGTGGCATGAAAAACTATTCAAAAGAAGAAACTTGCAGACGGAGCGACCCGTTCAAGCGCCTCGTAGACGAGCGCACCGGCCAGACCATCCTCGCGTACTGGAGTCAATCTAGGGCGTCCTCTATACGTGGCAGAGGGTAGACGTCCTTTTCCGTGATTTTGTTCAGGCGACGATAATCAACGCAGAAACCTTCCTCTTCCCAACATCCCATCCTTCTTCACTAACCCATCCTTCTTCACTAACACTACCTTCTTCACTAACCCATCCTTCTTCACTAACATCACGGGTGAAGCCCACGGGCTTTTTGAAGGCTGGATGATGTCTTCGCGTAGCATTTCGTCGACTTGTTTCTTTATGGCCTCACGTCCTGCCGTGGAAACTCTGTACAGGCTCTGACGAAGTGGCCTGGTACTTTCTTCTGTTATGATGCGATGTCCTGCCACCCGTGTCTGTCGAAGTCAGGAGGACGGTGAATAGCAGTCCTTCTATTGCAGGAGCAGGGATTTGAGTTGGTCTTGCTTCACCTTCGGAAGGCTCGGGTTGACGTCCAAATCTGGTTCGGGACCTCGATTCGTCGAAGCGGGTTCGGCAGCATCGGAGAGGGCGAAAGCATTGCTGGCGGCCACACATTCGTCTATGTAGGCGACCGTCGTACGAATGTTGAGGTGCCTATATTCGTGGGTGAAGTTTGTCATCACTACTTTTGCGTTACCGTCACGCAGCTCGGCTATACCTCTTGCGACGGAAATTTGAAGGTTCAGGAGTAGGTGCTGATTGCCCTCGATGACGCCATCAAGGTTCGCAGATTTTTCGGTGCCGACGGAAATAATGACGCTGTAGCGTGGCGGAGCGGTCACCTGCTCTTCTATCACATTCAATGCATAGTTCCCTGCCATCGCGTGGAGCGGTAGCGCTTTGTCTGAGGTTAGTGTTATCGACTCAGACCTCAGGTCGATGACGGCGCCGTGGTCACTTAGGAAGTCCATTCCAAGTATCACATCCCTGGAGCAGTTTTGTAGAATTACAAAGCTCGCAGGATAAGTCCGGTTATTGATGGTGACTCTCGCCGTGCAGACACAAATGGCGTCCAGCTGTCCGGATTTCGGGTCCACTTCAAGTGGCCTTTACTTTCTTCAGCTTGGTGACGAATGGCCCACTGAGGAGAGAATAGTCGGCCCCGGTGTCGACGAGAGTGGTGACGTTATGGCCGTCAAGGAGAACGTCGACGTCGCTAGTTCGTCGTCATGCGTTGCGGTTAGGTCGCGGCGTCGGATGACGGCTGCATCCATTTGTTGCGGTTCTTTCATGCTGCGTCGTCAGGCCTTCTGCGGTCCGTCGACAGGGCTTCTGCTTCGCGTCGTGTTCTGCTGTTCTCGTCGCGTTGTCGTCGTCGGCGGCCGCGGAGGTTCTTCGGCATTTCGTCGTACAGCGACCGCGCCTACATCGGTTGCTGCCCTTAGTTTCTCGGATACGGACTAGGCGACCGGCCCTGGTTTGGCCCAGTGTACTGCCAGCGGTGCGGTAACATGTAGCAGCCGGGAGACGGCGAGCTGGAAGGTTGTCGTTCTTGCCACTGTCTTCCAGTGAGGTAGTCGTCGATGTCGCGAGACCGTTCGCCTGGCTGCAGGCACGGCACGTTGACGGCGAATCCGCGTAGGCCCATCTGTCGGTACTGGTAGCGGCGATACGTGTGGCTACGATACGAGAGGCGCGCCAAACGTCGGTCTTCCTTGGCGCGTATCTCTGGTGGGTGGTACGATGGCGGTGGCGGAACTACTGGGGCGGCGCGGCGTCTTGACGTGGGCGAGGAGGAGGGCGTTGCGTCTGGCTGCAGCAGCATAGCTCATTGCTTGCAGCTGCGGCGCTGCCGGCTGAGGAACACCCAGTGACTGTTGCGTTTCCTCGCGTAGAACGTCAGCAATCGACGTCACTTCGGGCTGTGCTAACGGTGCGAGCAAACGATGGCTCGGATCGTTTCACGGGAATCGTCAAAGCCGTGGGCATGAACAGCTGCGCTGTCTTGAAATGCGGGGCGATTGTGCTACCGGGTGCGCATCTCGAGTGTCTTCTCGATGGTTGTTGCTTCCGAGACGAATTCTTGAATTGTGGATGGGGCGTTCCGCATCAGCCCGGCCAAGAGCTCCTGCTTCACTCCTGGCATAAGAAAGCGAATTTTTTTGGCTTCGGGCATTACAGGATCTGCATGACGGAATAGCCTTGTAATTTCTTCCGTGAAGAGCGCCACGTTTTCGTTCGGCATCTGCACGCGGGTCTCGAGCAGAGCCTCAGCCCTCTCTTTGCGGACGACGCTCGTGAACGTGGCGAGGAACCTGGCGCGAAAGATCTCCCACGTTGTCAGGCTTCGCTCTTGATTCTCGAACCATATCCGAGCGGCGTCTTCCAAAGCGAAATAGACATGTCGTAGCTTGTCTTCGCTGGTCCAGGCATTGAAAAGGGCGACTCGTTCATAGGCTTCGAGCCAACTTTCTGGGTCTTCGAACGATGACCCGCGGAAGGTTGGTGGCTCCTTGGGCTGCTGAAAACGGATCGGCGCAGGCTGCTCGGGTCGGTCTTCGTCGCTGTGGTCGATGTTGGGACCTGTGGCTGCCTCGTTGTTTCGGTAAGGAGCCCGTATTCTTGCTGCAGTCCCTTCTCCCTGCAGCTTGATCTAGGATCCGGGTTTTCCTTGCCGTCGTCCTCGTCGCGGACGACGGCAAGGCTTCTCTGCCCTCTTTCGTCGATATTTCAGAATCTATTCCAACTTTCGATGTCGAGTATTACAGCGAAAGCTGTTATGAGATCATTTCACCGGCCGTTTTTGGCGCCGTAGTTGTCCGCCGTCGCCGCCGCCGCTGCCGCCGGTGTCCGTAACCAGTATCGCTCGAAATAAGAAAAAAAAAACGAAATAAGAAAAAAATTCCAGAATGGAACGAGGTTCGAACCAGGGCCCTCTGCGTGGGAGCCCAATATTCAACCTCTCAGCCATGCCGGTTTTTTTTCTTTATTACTTACGTTTGCACCTCATACAATAATATTACAGTGCATAAACAGCACATACAGAGGTAAAGACCGGAATGCTTACATAGCGACTAGAATTCCTTTATACGGCCGGTGCTTGAAACTGCTTTGCAAAAAGGTCCTACAGAGGCTTCATGTCGGGAAGGAACCACATTAACATATGCAATATAGCGTGGTAGAAGAGTAAAAAAAGCACCAAGCGTCGCACAACGCGAATCCTGTAACCAGGCGTCACACAATGCGAATTGCGCAACGAGTAGGTTGTTGAATGCTTTCAACTCATTACAAAGGACTCTGCCACAATTTTTCATCGTCATCAGGCACAGCATCAACAAAGTGCGCGTAATGCCTTACATGCGTTTAGCAGGTACCAACGCTCTCCGTAGCATGACGAAAAATGGCACAGTGCCTGCTGCCCTACTTCTCAAAAATTACAATGATTGATAGCGTAGTGGGTTCCTCGCATGTGCACTTCTATTGGTTACCAAGGAAGCCCATAAGCGCTTGATCCACTTACTCGGGGTCTCAGTAAAATTACCATGATTTATAGCGTAGTGGGTTCCTGGCAAGTGCACTTGTATTGGTTGCCAAGGAAGCCCATAAGCGCATGGTCCATTTCCTCGGGGTCTCAGTAAAGTTCTTCGCCCCCCCCCCCTCGCGCGTACACGTCAACTTATGTTATACAGCATGGCAGGAGAGGGAAATAACGACCGGGCGTCACGAAATGCAAATTACATAACTGGTGGGCCGTTTAATGCTTCCAACCCATTACAAAGGGCTGAGCCACCATTCTTCATCATCATCAGTCGTCGCGTCAACAAAGTGCACATAATGCCTCACAGACGTGTAGCTGGTGCCTTGCTTCTCCGCAGAATGACGAATAATGGCTTTGTAGGTGCTTCCGAACTTCACAAAAATTGTGATTTATGGCGTAGTGGGTACCTTTCTAGTGTACTTGTATTGTAGCCCCAAGAGAGCTCACAACGGGCTTTAGAAACGCCGCTCTTCCAGCTTTCGCTGTGACTGTGCTGCGGTTTAAGCGCAGGCCTGGCGTTTTTAGGATATGATGCTTTCGTAATCATATCCGCGGGGTTTCCTTTCATGAACAATGTTTCCATCAGTTTATGCTTGTAGCAGCTTCCATGCCTTGCACTCGATGGCGCACAGATGGCTTCCCACAATCGCCGTTGCCACTTATCCACTGAAGCGCCATCATGGAATGTGGCCATCCGTGGACGCTGCTGAAGGAGTCAGGAATAGACCGCTTCACATACGCTTATGGTGTTGATGTGATTAAGGAAGCAAGAACATCCACCTTGGCCAGAGACTTATGCGAGTTCCATGGCAGCGCCAGCAAGTACAAGTGGGGTTCAAATGAAAGGGTACCAAACGACAATGTGGGTATAAATGAAGACTTTATTCAATGTATACGCTATGTATACGTGACCCACGAGCTGAACAGAACGCTCTGGCTCTTGTGTCTGGACGTAAGTGCTGTTGCTGCTTCGCCTCGCCCACGTCTCATTAAAACAGCGACATGGGCACGGCCTCTGCAGTCGCCGTCACGTCGGCTCTCTACAATTGGTGACAAGGGCACAAGATCCAGCGAGCAGAGCTGCACAACTGCTACTGAGTTCTGTTGCTATGGACCAGCCAACCGACAACTGGAGGGAGGAATTCGACCCGTCGCTGCCGCCGTTCCGGACCTCCTGCATGCAGTCATGGTTCGAGGAGTTCGAGACAGCCTTGGAGCTGAACATCTGTCTCCAAGGATTCATGTTCGAGGTTCTGGAGCACGACCTACCGCGTATCCGCAATCGCCGCCTCACTGACTTCTGATAGAGATCCCTCCCTTACGACAAACTCCGAAATACCTTGCTGAATTTTTACGGCGTAGAGCGTCGCCCTCTATGACAGACCAACCGCACCTCCCATGACCATTACCCATTTCATTGATGCCTTCGGCACCCAGGCCCGTCGAGCCCGTTTCTTTGCTGACACACCCAGCTACAGAGGTGACAGAGACCACACTCCCACGTCAGTCGGCCCGTCGACCGACACAACGGCCGAGCATCCCACTAGTACGGCAACGACCGCGTGCAATGCACCAGTTCAGCCAGGATAGGAGCCACCAAATTATGCCGTGACCACGCAAGTAGCCAACCAGCATGTTTCCCTGCGTGCGTGTTGCTCGTCGCCGGACTCCCAATGGGGTTCCACGACCCCTGATTCAACATCCGGTTCTACCATGTAGTCTACGCCTCCCCTGAGCGAAAACTTTCCCACTGAGCTCCCGACATCCTATCGGCGAAGCCTCGAAAATGTAAGCGCCCTGTTCCCATGGGCGCCGACACCTGACCACACCTAACGTCGACACCTAACGCCGACGAATCCATGATACCCAGAGCCAAACGCACGGGCAGCTTTATATCCGCCCTTCTGCCCTGCCCAAGGGTGCTGGCATCCCCCTCAAGCAGCCGCTAGTGCCGCGAAGGCACCTGTTAGCACGTCATCAAATAAGAGGGGCACACTGGTATCGGCGCTCCACACGTCAGCGGTCGGCGTTGCCCCGACGAAAATCTTCGCACCACCAGCACCGTCGGTGCTGCTGCCCCAACGCCGCCCCACCAAATCCTGTGCTGCCCACCGCCTATGGTATGCGTCATTCGGACATTACAACACAAAGTTATTGCCGCGCCACGGTGGTCTAGTGGTTATGGCGCTCGACTGCTGACCCGAAGGTCGCGGGATCGAATCCCGGCCGCGGCGGCTGCATTTTCGATGGAGGCGAAAATGTTTGAGGCCCGTGTACTTAGATTTAGGTGCACGTTAAAGAACCCCAGGTGGTCGAAATTTCCGGAGCCCTCCACTACGGCGTCTCTCATAATCATATCGTGGTTTTGGGACGTTAAACCCCAGATATTATTATTATTAACACAAAGTTATAGCACCCGTCAGCCATGTGCCCATGTCAGCACCATGGATATCGTGCAGTGCGTGATCGGCATGACACGTGATGGCGATTCCCACGTCTGTATGCGTCAGGGGCGCGTGACTTGCATCGCCCACCCATAGGAACGACCGCCATCGTTTCTGCCAGCAGTGTCCGTACCTCGCACCCCTCGCCCACTACGCGGCTCTCAGTGCCGCTCACCGGAGCTAACTCGAGGACCCTACACATTTTCAGTTCACGAGTTAGACTTCCTTGCGGACATATTTAGACCGACTGCTCATGTAGAGGGCTCGGTTTCTTTCAGCTTTGCCTTCCCAAACATCTCTAACATCGCGAAAAAGAGAAAGATACGCGACTGCCCCTAATGCTTCGCTTCACCGGCGTGTGAATAAAACAGCGCTGACGGCATGGCTTAGTCAGCCGTCCTCACGTCGCGGGTGCTATTCTGGACACTGTCAAATTCCACCATGTCAAATTCTGCCATTGGTGAACTTTAATTGACCGAGAAGGCTGCTACGGCTTTTCTGACTGGCTTAAAATGTAGCCAATAGGAATTTTGACAAAATGGCGGAATTCGACGGTGTTGAGAGTAGCATCCTGAGTCTAAACGATACCATTTGCAACAATACCTCTGCGAAAGGCTACGTAACGCGAAAACAATGAAGGCAGCAGTGGGCGAAGGCAGCAGTGGGCGTGCTTGAGACGAAACACTTTATTTCGCAAAGAAGGGAAAAGAGAGCTGAATTTTAAACGAACACAAAGGAAGACAGACGGCCACAGGCGCTGCCGTCGCGCCTGTCGTCGACTGCCTTTGTTTTTTCAAAAATTCAGCGCTGTTTTCCCTTCATTGCAAAACGAACCAACTTGTTGAAGTCTTAAACCTACCAATCTTTATTTCGGCGAACCTGTGCCCGGGAAACTAAGGGGGCAAACCAGAAGCAATTCAAGCTGTACGCTGAGAGCGGCGAACAGAGTGACGGCCGTCGATAAAGTGATCTACGGCTACGCACACCGCCATTTATACACGTGGGATCGGACGTTCCAGGCTTATCGCTGCTGGCCGTGCTAGTTCCAGAACAAACTCAACTATTCGTGCATTCGCGCTGAAACATATCAGATTCTAAAATAATCTGGAAGCTTCTTAGACATTCCGGCACGGTTTGCTAAAGGCAGTGCCTATACGTGTAACGATCCGGTTGCATAGAAATGCAAAAAGGAGCGCGCGTGGCAAATTCAATGGGCGGGAAAGAGAAGTAAGGGTGAGGAGGAGTTATATGAGGCTGAAGAGGAGAGATAGGAGGAGGGTGAAGCATGGCATACCTTGTATAGCATAATATAGTAGGGGTGAAAAATGTAATGATGAGGAGGAGAGGAACGCCACCACCTCAGCTACTAGTGCGTAGCTATCCCGATTTTTACTATTTACGCATAGCGTGGTTGGTTGGTGTCTTTGTTGCAGGCATAAGTTCCTTCTCAAACAGAATGACTTTTGTCGAATGCTCACATTCAAATTATTCACACTTATGTTTGCAAGAATGTATTCATTTAACCACCTGGCATATGTGCTGGTAGATGTGAATGCGTGTACATTCAATAAGAATATCTTGTGGTTGGTGACTGCGTGTTAAATATTCCGTCTGTCGTCGTCCTTGCCCTGTACAAATGGATCATAACGCCCGTCATACCATTCTTTTGAAAGCCCAACTGAAAAAAAGCGGTACAGGTAAATTCGCGTGTTGGTGCACTTCGATAAGGAACAAAAGAAATTACACATCCAGAAGTGGGGCTAGATAGATCACCTTCTTTGCTCTGCCGTAGTATCAATATCTCATTTAGCAATACAGATTGCTTTCGTGTGATGACAAAATGAGATGGCCACACCGATGCGGCACGTTCGTATGAAAGAAATTTGTGCGTGACTGCACGATATTTCACTTCAGAGTGCCTAGTGTTTAGGATTTTTCTGCTGTACGTTTGCAAGTATTATCCTTCTGAGTTCATTTTACTCACTCGCTTGTCATGTCAGGCCGGAACATAAAAATACGTACAGTCCATCCGTTGCAGAACTCTCCGATATTTCCGGCCAGCATGTCATGTTCGTACTCCTTGCCTCGAATGAAGCCGTTCTGTGAGAAAAGTATATTTGGGAATTTATAACTTGTGAGCGCGGCTCGTCACTATATTCATTTCGGTTATACGACACTATATTTATATACGTATATATGGGACAGTTCATAGTTGTGACATAATAGCTTTTTGTTCCTATGATGAAATATATAGGGCTGGAAATTACATTATAAAACATATTGCTGCGGACGACCAGTGTGTATGTATGTACAGTGTAATGTTATAAGAGATGAGATTTCGCCATCAACATATTCCTACCGTCTTTTTCTCTTTAACCGTAATTGCACAGCTTTAGATTTAAAATACCCTTTAGTGCCAAACTCTTGGAGCGCTTCTTAAAATCCTACTTTTCGAGACAGCACCCGCTGGGGTTCCAGAATGATGTCATCATCTTCATCATCATCATCATCAGCTTCTCTACGCCCACTGCAGGGCAAAGGCATTTCCCATGTTCCGCCAATCAACCCGGTCCTGTGCTTTCTGCTTCCACGTTATACCTACAAACTTCCTAATATCATCTACCCACCTAATTTTCTATCTCCCCCTCACGCGTTTGCCATCTCTTGGAATCCAGTCAGTTGCCCTTAGTGCCCACCGGTTATCCTGCCGACGTGTTACGTGCCCGGCCCATATCCATTTCATCTTCTTGATTTCAACTATGATATCCTTAACTCCCGTTTGTTCCCTGACCCACTCTGCTCTCTTCCTGTCTCTTAAGGTTACACCTATCATTGTCGTTTCCATCGCTCGCTGCGTCGTCCTCAGTTTAAGTTGAACCCCCTTTGTAAGTCTCCAGGTTTCTGCTCCGTAGGTAAGTACCGGTAAGATGCAGCTGTTATATACCTTCCTCTTGAGGGATAGCGGTAGAATACCATTCATGATTTGATAATGCTCGCCGAATGAGCCCCATCCCATCCATATTCTTCCAGTTATTTCCTCTCACGGTTCGGCTCCGTTGTTACTGCCAGTCCTAAGTAGACGCACTCCTTTACAACTTCCAGTGTCTCGCCCCCTATTGCAAAGCGCTGTTCCCTGCCAAGATTGTTCCACATTACATTAGTTTTATGCACATTAATTTTCAGACCTACTGTTCTACTTTCCGTATCCAGCTCAGTAATCGTGAGCTGTAATTCGTCTCCCGCGTTACTCATCAATGCAATGTCATCAGCGAATCGCAGGTTACTGAGATACTCTTCATTAACTCTTATCCCTAATTCTTCCCAATCTACGGCCCTTAAAAACTCCTGTAAACACGCGTTGAATTAATAAGATGTTAGAGTTCAATCAACTAAAGGACCAGGCAGGATTTCGCACAGGCTTCTCAACAATAGACCGTAATCATACTATCAATCAGGTGATAGAGAATTGCGCGGAATACAACCAACCCCTATACATAGCCTTCCTAGGTTACGAGAAGGCATTTAATTCGGTGGAGACATCAGCAGTCATGCAGGCACTGCGGAATCAGGGCATCGACGAAGCCCATACAAAAATAACAGAAGAAATCGACAGCATATCCACAGCCACTATACTATAGTCCTCCATAAAGAAAGCGACAAAATTCCAATAAAGAAGGGAGTGATGTTAAATAGCCTTTAAAATATATAAGTAGTGCATGTTGTGCTTAACCCTACAGGGAACTAGTAAATAGAACAAGTGGCAGTTTCTCTGCAATGGCAGAGCTATGAATACGATTGTAACAAATTGGAATGTCTTACAATATAAGGCTAGCAGCTAACTCTTTCAGGATCCAATCGGCCGTAACTCTGCAACCGACGCAGCGAGCAAGCGACCGTCGCGCGGTAGTGGTTGTGACGCAAAGTAAACCGTGCGATTAAAGCCGTGTTCAGAATGCGTGCGCAACGTGCGGATCGTCGGTAAGTGTCGTGACCGTAAACGCAATCGACGTAATGAGCTTGTTCAGACGTTGTTGTATTAACGTAAAGTACGTAACGTTTGGGGCTTAAATGTTGGCTGGCCCGCGCCTTTTACAACTACTGATGCGACCGTTACGTACGATGAATGGACAAAGCAGTTTTGATTTTAATTTTTCGTTCACGTGGCTTCCATCCTTGCCAGATTCCGTGTCTTCATGCGGGTCTTGAAAGTCATGCAGTAGCGTGTCTGTGCAGTTCGTTTGCAGGTGTTTATGGCATTGTGTGCCCATGGCCAATAGCCATGACCCGTGCGGAAGCGTCTTCGCTGTGCAGTGATGAAAAAGTCGTAGAAGTGCGGCAGAGGCCCACACTATACGACCAACGTCTGAAATCGTACCGCGACAAGCAGCTGTGGAACGACGCCTAGTTGGAATTTTGAGAGAGGTTTGAATTTTGCAGCTGAACGATCGTTGACAATGCAAGAGCTGCAAAACCTTCAAGCCAAATACTTGCTGCAGCATATAGTGTCTGCCGCGATGCCCGTATTGGTTGCTGAAGACGCCGGCATAACTTAGCAGGATACCTTTGTAGCATTTATTGGTTGTCGTTCAAGTTCGAATTTTTTTTCACTCGTATAGCGATGTTCCGTGTTGCTTCATGAAGGCAGAGCAGGCGTTCATGGAAACCGAACTGGCCGCCCTAGCCGTACCTCGGCCGGACTAGAGGGCAGACGCGGTATGCGAGAGCGCACGTCACGTATCCCCTTTAGTCATTCCGGCCCATACAAGGTCAAACGCGTGAACCTTGCTAGGCTGCAACAATTGTAGCGAGGACACAACGCACTTTCAGAACGGGGATTGGCGCGTCGTAAAAAAACGTACCTTACCGAAAAGCTCAATGCGATCATACTAGGTCGTTAGCAAGGCAAACGCACGATGCAGCTGTTACGCGATACAACACTGGTGGCAGATGCGACTGTAGTCTGAACCCGGCTTTACGTGCGTACTATGGTATGAAACGTCGGCTGATCTCCGTCGAGATAACGCATGCGCGAGAGTGTGCAACCAAGGCTTTTTCTTCAATGTTAGGCTACCGAAGCGATGTACTCTCCCCTCCACGGTCCCTACATGCGCCTTCGTGACGAAGAGGGTCGGCGTGTTTCAACTCTGCTTCTGCCGCGACCGGTTGGAGTCTTGCACGCTTTCACTCGCACACAGAACATAGCACGCGCATTTTGCAACGTGCAAGGCCAGGGCAAAACTTCACCTCGACCGTCCATTTATTTGATATCGCAATAAAATATCATGCCATGACGTGAGTGGTTGCACAGACTGTGTAGAAAAGCATGCTGGACAATATAGTTCGAGATAATTTGTGTACAGCAGATGAAAAATTCGTGAACACGGAGCGTCACTGCAGCCAACGTTTTGACAAGGAGACTTGTATTCTGAAAAGCTGCAATCGCCTTCCTGTTTCCCTTTCCTGTCTTCCTGTACCTTCATGTTTCGTACCGACAAAAACAAAAGAGTAAGAAGTGCGCAAGGGGGGGGTGAAGATAGGAGAGGCCTGCATGCCAAATAGGGTACATCAATAGGGTACATAGGGTACAAGAAACTAAATAAATACATAAATAAATAAATAATAAATAGATAAATAACGAAGGCGCTTATGCTTCGGGATTCGCGTCAAATACGTCAAAAAGAAGGTAGATGTTTTACTGATACATGGCTCTCAAATGTTAGTAGGTTCTCACAATGAGAACTTCATGATGAAAAGGGTGGTATGAATTCCTAGAAGAGAAGCTAATTCTGACTGCCTTTCGTTGTGTATCTACCACATAGGATAGGTTCAAGAGCGTCTTTGAAACGCTACTGACGCGATCGTATTAAACTTCTCACTAAGGTATAACCCTATACTTCATGTCTCTCAATCAGCGAGCATCCTTTCATTTTGGCAAACTCTGATCGCATTGCTAATGTTACGCTAATGAAGAGCACCCCTGAGCAACCCCTGTGCTCTCTTCGCAAAAAGAAATCGCGCAATTATTATAACATAGAATGTCTTACCACACATCCCTTCGCTTCCTTTGGATCCACCCTGCGCCTTGCTAGTGATCACCATGTATATGAAGTTAAAGTACCTTGTCAAAACACCATAGCATGTTCACAATCATTCCTTCCTAGGTTCTCAATCAAGTCGAATAATCTGCCTGCATCCTTGGTAACCATCACTGGCTTCACTAGTTTTAAGACTGCACTAATCAACGCGAAATGATGAATTCTTCCAAAAGCTATAATCACACGCAATGCATATTAGGCCCGTATTCGGAAACGCTCCTCACCTAAGTGAGGGGGCTTTAACTGCTTGAGGACGCTTTATCACGTATTCTGGAACGCTCCTTCCTAATGTTCTCTTACTTAGTCCTTCCTAGGTGCTCCCTCAAGTTAAGGCAGCGCTAGGGCTACCTTCAGGCCTCCTTACCTTGCTACTTGCACTGAAAGAGCGGTTCTCTGCTGTACTTTGTCAGTGACAGAGTGTCCGATTTCTTATTTTCGATCGACGCCCTGTACTTCTGCAGAAGCTCGCTATAATTCTATCCTCGTCGTTATTGTCCGCTATAATTCTATTCTCGTCGTTATTGTAAAATTCCTTGCCAGGCGTGTTTTCGAACATGTGGCTGAACGGCTGTCAAAATTTTTCGTTAACATTGCGCAGCGCGAAGAGGACAACGTATTTTACAGGAATAGAGAAAAAAAGGAAGACTCAAGGATTGCGAAACGGTAGGCCCCCTCATCGCCTACCGTTCTTGCTGGTGTCTTGCAGGAATGACAGTTCTTGTTTGGATTAGGCTAACGATGGCTTCTTAGGCATGGGCAATCTTCACATGCCATGCGGGCTGCTTCCACAATGAGTCAGGTGCGGTCGTCCAGGTAAGAGAAAATCACATTGGTCTTAGCAAACACACGGGTGAAGCCGCATGCGCTACAATGTATGCAAAGGAAACCCTCCTTTTCTTTTCTGCGGCTCACCTCAGCCACTGAGATAAGTAATCCACTGTGATAGAGGCGAGTGACCTGTGCCTGAAAGCTGGCAGCTACTCTTTGGCAGCATGACTATTTTAATGCGTTGGAAAAGCAAGCCCGAACAGTAACCTTTTTGACAAGTTCACTGTGCGAAGGTGAAAACAGCAGGACTGCTTGTACGAGACTGGTTCATATGTCTAGAAAACATGATCACGGGTGAAATCAAGAAACCTGCGGTAATCCTAGAAAGGAAGACCACATGTTATGACGAGGGACGATATACATTCTTTAAATATTCCCATCATTTGTGACAACTCAGAATGCAACCCCTAAGAAATTGTCCACAAAGACTACTAAGAAATTGTCCACATATATAGGAATACTTTCAGGACTTGGGCTCCTGCGAACCGCTGGTGTAAGACTATGTCGTTTTGCAAAAAGAGAGGTATATCCACAAAGGTGCGATGCATGACCTGATAGGCGCGCCCTTATTTTGAATGTAAATATAACCATTTACTTGGACACAAGTACATTCAAGACAAATTTGTACCAAAGTGAGGAAATTTCACAAGCTTAACACTGCTCGGTTATGAAAATATATCTCATCCACGTCTTCAATTTTTAAACGATCTTTATTACTCGTTCCCACATAACAGGCCGTTGAAACGCATGTTAGTAATATCTAGGGTTTAACGTTCCAAAACCACGATATGATTATGAGAGACACTATAGTGGAGGGCTCCGGAAATTTCGACCACCTGGGGTTCCTTAACGTGCACGTAAATCTAAGTACACGGGCCTCAAACATTTCCACCTCCATCGAAAATACAGCCGCGGCGGCCGGGATTCGATCCCGCGGCTTTCGGGTCAGCAGTCGAGCGCCATAACCACTACACCACCGTGGTACAGTGTACTAGAAGGGGGCAGTGAAACGAAGTGGCGGTGCCGCATCTCGGGTGATGCTCCGACGGGCGATCGTAGCGGCGGTGCTCTGGTTAAAAGTTGTATGTGTGCATCTGTCGTTTTCCATAAGCCAGCGTCATCACGATGCGGGGTTCACCCCTATAGAGTCTGCGGCGCGCAGCACCTTTGTGGAGCTGCCTGTGCACCAGGGGATGACATACCGGGGGCGTAAACACGTCAGACATGGCGTGACCCTAAACCATGGATGAATCTGATGCGAATTTTCGCATCAGATTCATCCGATATCCATAGCGCATTGACACTTATATGAGATCCAATGCGCTTGACTGTTTCATGAGCAACCTGAGTACAAATAGCTCTATCATAACCTTTATATTAGTGAGGGCTGAGTTCTATTGTGCCAGTTTTGCGATGTTTCTTTAATGCCGAAAGGCTATATCTTAACTAAACAGCGTGCTTCCGCGGCTACTGTACATCGGTTATGCGACCTCTGAGGGCATAAAATACCAGGAAGCCTAGCCGAAGGCGTGCGTTCACCTCCGTGGCATAAACTTCATGCATAAGGGCTTATCTCCAGCTTATTGAAATGCGCAGATGTAAATACACTGCAAACGCAAACAAGCCGCATTGGGCGTTTTAAGGGCTACAATCCTCTTGAATACTACCTTCCTCTGGACAATACTCCCTTAGGGTGTAATGAGATGAGTGAAACAAACTTCTGCGTCCACAATTTTACTTCGTTAAGAAGTTATGTGGAAGAAAGGAGGTAAATTCACTATATGACGCCATTCATCGAATGGAGTTCCAAGAACAAAAAACTCCCATCTCATTTCCTCTGACATGTTTTCTCTATTTTTCCCGAAAATTTCCATAATGCCTTCAGTGCTGGCGGGCATATATGCAGCTGTGCGGGCGAGAGAAGTAAAAGAAAGAGGCTGCATGCTTCAGCGCACTAAAAATCCCTTCCACAGATAGCCCAGAGAAAGAGATATACGCGACACTCTGAACGGCTGCTGCATATGTTCGAGAGGAAGCGAGGGAGCACCTTTGACCTTGGCGGCTGCGGCCTACTGCGGCCCGCCCCCGCCAGCTCAAAAGCAAGCCAGACGAGGCGCTACCGAATTAAAATGGAACAAAGCTTCGCGAAGCATGCGCGCAATGCGCGCGCGAAGAAAAAAAAACACAGAAAAAAAAGAAAGAAAAGCGAGGAGAGAGTCGTTCCCGCGGCGGCGCGATCGTCGTAGCTTGGCCTTGTGAACGCCACTTCTCAAGTGATCAGCCGTGTTGGTCGTGTGTGCGCGTTTTGTCCCTCCCGCCTCACTGTCTTCTCGCCGCTGGATGTGAAATGCGTGGTTTGACGACATTGCAACATGCTGCGCTGCGAGTGCGATAATCGCGACGCCCTGTCGACTCAAGCGAGTGTGCCGCTGTGCATTACCAAGCAGTTGATGGGCACCCTGCGTGCTCGGCACAGTCAGGAACAAAAATGGTAAGTAATACTGGCGTTCTCTCTCTTCACGAGCCCTTATCGTCGCTTATGCACCTGTAGATGACCTTCTGCACATTGCATCGCTTGAAAAGTGCAATGAAAAGCAAACAGAGAAAAGAAAATCGGCATGCCAAGCTTGCGAAATGCCCGCCAGCGCACCATGAGCGTGGCTTGTAACCCGTGCCGTACATTACACGCATGTAATTCTTTGTTTCCATGTTACCAGCTGTCACTTATGTACGTCATACAGTCACGTCACGCTATACCAATTTTGATATGATATCAAGTTAGAGAACCGGACGCGAGCGCACCAGGCACTATGCCGTAAATAACATACATGTCGTTATTTTCATGTTAATATATGTCATTTCTGTTCGTCGCACAATCACGTCACGCTGTATCAATTTTGGTGTATGTCAAGCTAGCGAACCGGCCGCGAGCACACCATAAGCGTAACGTGTGTACATGACATGCATGTCATTATTTTCACGTTGCCAGCCGTCATTTATGTTGGTCGTACAGTCACACTGCAGGCGAAACGGCCACTAGCGCCCCCGAGACCATGTTGTCAAAATAACGCCATACATGACAAGCGTGTCATGATTTGCACGTCAGAAACTGTCGTTTATGTGCGCCATACACTCTTGTGACGCCATACCTATTTTGGTAAATATCAAGTTAACGAAACAGTCGCAAGAGAACCAAGGGAGTGACATGTAAATCATGTCTTTAATGAAATGCATATCATTATTTTCAAGTTAAGACCCATCATTCATGTTCTTCATGCAGTCGTGTCATGCCACACGAATTTTGGCATACATCCCATTAACGAAACAACCACACGAGCTATGAGTCGTAGGCGGCTAGACGTATAGGTAGATAGATCTATTCAAAGTCGCAGAAGTGTTTAAGAAATGCTTCGCTATTTAAGTCGTTAAACTCAGATAACAATGATGTGTGATGCATGTTTTGGAACTCCTGTGAATATCACTCATGCTTCACACGACCAGTCAATCGACCCAGGAGTGCGCCCTGATAAAGTTGTTTGCACGATATAATTTTCTTGCCTGCGATAAGCATGAATGAGGCATGATGCTTTCATGGAATATACACTAGAGCAAAAGGCCACGGTTATCACATTGTCACATGATGGAATGTGCATAAAGGACAACTTTGTTTTCGATTTATTCTTTTCTCCAACTTCATTTGTTTGTTTTAATCCTTCGTCGTCGTGTCAATTTGCGCACATTGACATGTGACAAGACCGTGCGCTCTCGTTTTGCAGCATCTACCTTGGATGCAGTCAACTACCCTGGACATCTTTCTCCCGCCATGCAATTGTGAGAACCCACCGAAGCACAGATTGTCAGGAAGTGAAAAGACTTTTCGGCAACCATATTGCATTGCGCACTCTGCCAGTCTCCTGAAATAGCATATTAAGGTACATAAGCACTGTACCTTCATACATATGCATCAAGGAACAGTGAAATAGTATATCAAGGTACATTAACATCATTAGCTTGGATTCATTTAGCTAGAACGGATAAACCATGTTAAAGCTATACAATGATGGCCATCTCATGTGACAGACATCTGCTAAGTGCAGTGTGTATTGTGAAGCACATGCGTTTTATGGTATTGAATGAATGGATAAATGTTTATTCCAGCAAAATACAGGAAATGGGCCTCAAGTGAAAAGCGACAATGGTAGCTTGAGAAGTGCACAAGGCCCAGTAGAGCAAAAAAAGAGACAGAGCAGCAGAAACGTGTGCACGTTCAAAGGCAAAACATATACGCATACAAAAAGAAACAGGAAAGACAAAGCAGAAGAAACGCGCACATTCGAAGGCAAAACACCTACACCATCTGCAAAGTGACAAAATCAAAAAGGGTGAACATTTACGCTAGTGGAAACAATGAAAATCAGAAAACAGTGAAAGCAGGAAAGAAGGAACGGCCATTCAACGGCATGTAAGGATAACTCGTTAATGCATTAAGCTGGGCTAGTTGGTATTGATTGTATGCTTCCATATTGCTAGCGAACACGCACAAAGGACGACATTGTCCTGTCTCTTTCTATGTCGTCCTTTGTGCGTAATCGCTAGCAATATGGAAGCATGGAAGGAATGCGACTTCATTGGGTCACGTATCAGCAGTGTAATTTGCCAAGGTTACATGTGCATATTCTTAGCCATTAGGAGATGTGCAAGGCTAATTAAATCATATTGATATAAGTCAGCTGCTGAGTCTATTGAACCAGATTGTTGAATCATCTTGTTTAGTCCCTCTCATTAATTTGCTGTTTTGCATTATGTTGCCATAGTTTTCAAGGTCAGTACGTAGTATCATGACTGTTGTCACAATTTGAGAAGGTGAAAGCACTGTCATTGTGCCCAGGCCTTAGTTTATCCTCATTAGAAGCGCACTGTTTATTTTTGCCATGGTTCAGTGCCACGTTGCCCAATCTTCACTCCTAAACAGAGTAGGTGCGGTTAATCAAGACCTTGCTAACATTCACAACCCTTTTAAAGTGTGCTTACAATGATAACTTTAATGACATCAAAAACTACCCACATAATGGTAAACATGGCAAGAGTACACTTCTGGTGGTGTTTCGCATTTTTTTTACATCCGTTTGTTTTTCGCCCTGTGCACACGAAGTGAAAAGCTCACAAGGAAATACTTAGCAGCATCTGAATTTTGTATTTATTTCGTGTTTTGACAAAATGTCTGCAATAAGGATAGTCAAGTGCGAATCTTCGGTAATACCAGGGGCGTAGCCAGAAATTTTTTTCGGGGGGGGGGGGGGGTTGTTCAACCATACTTTGTGTATGCTTGTGCGTGCGTTTGTATGTGTTCGTGTATATATACGCAGGCAAAACTGAAAAATTTCGCTTGGCTATGCCCCTGGGTAAGATATTCATTTTTATGTATACAGAAATCTTAGTGGACTTTTTTTTTGTGTAATTTTCAGGAATACACTTCTGGCAAAGCAGCAAGTATTGCTTGCCCACCATTCTGTGTTCAAGACAAGTGTATTGTGGGCATGAGTGTCGGCAGGATTTTAACGCGATAGCGTTAGAGGGCTCGTATCGCAGAAATTCCGCTGTCGGCGTCGGGGCCGTTGGTTGTGAGCGACAAATCATCTTGTCCGTGACCGAAAAATCGGAACAGCTGCAAATAAAAT
Source organism: Rhipicephalus sanguineus (assembly GCF_013339695.2). Taxonomy (NCBI): domain Eukaryota; kingdom Metazoa; phylum Arthropoda; class Arachnida; order Ixodida; family Ixodidae; genus Rhipicephalus; species Rhipicephalus sanguineus. The sequence continues at coordinate 123,633,366 of NC_051184.2, forward strand.
AAATAATAAAAATGTTGGGTCTGAGTGAGAATCGAACCCAGGCCGTCTGCGTGGCAAGCAGGTGTTCTACCACACAGCCACGCCACTGCTTGGAGCTGCACTGAAAGTAACTTTCATGCTTCCCAAAAATACGCGTCCTGTATACAGGTGTCAAAGTACGAGATGTAATAGCGGAGTAATATTGCGCGGTACAAGCGTACATTGTCATCGGGCGTCACACCATGTCAATATCATAACGACTTGGTGGTTTAAAGACAGCCACCCATTACAAAAGGCACACACATCACTGCGCGTATTCCCTTAAGACCACGTAGTGGGTGCATCGCAACTTCGAAAAAGTTTCTCGCGCATAATTACTCCTCTGGTTTAAAGCATGCTACCCATTACATAAGGCACACACCTTAGTGCGCGCATTCTGTTAAACACTCGTGGTGTTGGAACTGCGCACTAGGAACAGAATATCGCTATCGCGTTCAACTCTTAAAGGCGAAGCTTAAGCGTCCCCCAATTTTTGTCTTGGGGGTGCAAGGCGGCGTAACGTGTCGGGCTGGTGAGCAGGAGAGCATTCGTGTAGCTTGGGTGGGGGTCAAGTGCTGGTGTGTCTTGAGGGCGGTAGGTGCCCTTTGTGCAAACCCCTGCCGACACCCATGATTGTGGGAACGCCCTGATGTGCCTCACTTTACACTATGTCGAACAGCTCGTACATCTTAGCACATTTAGGCCAACACTGGTATTGATGCAGAGTGTTATGCGCAATACTGCGTGCGACCTTTCTGATATCGTGTGCATTTGAAAATTTCGCATTGTTTAAAAAGACGCTGAGTGGACCCAGTGTTATTCATACATTCATAGTTCAAGAGGGTGCAAAAAAATCACATCACAGAGAAATGAAGGGGACAGGATGACGCGCTACTAGCAACTGAACTTTAATCGAAACCACAGAAAATGTAAACACAGAGTACGAAAAAATTACAAGACTAAACAATCACACATCCACAGAGGAATGAAGGGGGCAGACAGGACAATGAGCTACTAGCAACTGAAGTGTATCAAAACCACAGAAAGATACAAACACACATGACTAAAAAAGCCAAGCACATGTTCAACTTCAGTTGTTAGTAGTGTGTCGTTCCCTTTGTTGCTATGTGTTGTGATTTCGTTTTCACGTTTTCCTTACCTATGAACTGAACTCCTGACTGTTTTACAGCCTCTATATATGTGTGGTCAATTTTTATTCATCCTCATGGCATATCAAGTCCTAGGATCCAGTGTGCAAAGCAACCGGCCACTATTTACAGGAATTTCTTTATTTAGTGCCTGTGATTGCCTAATTGCAAGTTGACGTTGCAACCATGGTGCTTGTATTATTTTCAATGTGGTAATTATGCGTAAGCCATCAAGCGAGGAATGAAGGATGCACTTTTGAGTTACAGGTGGCACTAGCTGGCAAAAATCAATGAAGCATGTCTGTACTTGTTATGCATATTAGAAGTATTGGTACATTGCAGTCATGTGATTATGCCGACAAGTTCCCAAGCACATTTCCAGAAGTTTGCGATGGCTTCCAGGTATCTGTGAGTAAATATGTACAGCAACATATGAAGGCAACCTTGTCATTTTGTGGGCATTGCTGAATGCTTTTATGCACCTCGGTAAGTGGACCTACAGTCAACACCACAGGTCTATTTTGGGCTTTTTTTGCAGGAAACTCAACTACAAAATCATGTGCGACATGTTTTGATGCTATAGGGCAAACTAATGCAATAAAAAACTGTACAACTTCCGGTCTACACGGTTTCATATTTCCCAAAAGTCATGCTAGCCTTATTGTACTAATTTAGTTGCCTTCGTGTGTAGGCTGACACCAAGTCCCTTGGGTAGGTTATTTTTTTGTATTGTACTTACATACTGGCGCGGTGAAGTGCACACGTTAGTGCGCATCATGATGAGATTTTACACCCTACTTTCGTACTGCTTTACTGATGTGAATTATGTATAGGGCTTAGCCTGTACTGTATATGTTGTTCCACGTGTTCAGTTTTGGGAGTAGGTTCTGTGCACGACGATCGAAATATATACCTATATCCTTACATTGACATGAGAACTGCTGCTGTTTTGATTGCAATAAAATGTTGCAAACACTGGTTCTTGTATCAATGGAAGTATGACTACTTGTCGTGCATGCAAATTGAAGAAATGAATTTGTGCTTGCAAAAGAAATTGCTGAAACACTGCCTGCTCAGTGTAACTGCTTGTGTTTTATTACGAAACACATTGAACAGATGATTCACAGATTATGACACATTGTAGAAGATAGGCAACAGAAAGTTAGACAGAAAGTCATCACTGTGTTCTAACGTAGATTGGGTGATTTTTTATCAATTGTAGCATAATTGATGGTTGCTGTTGTATAAATAAAGTTTCACGTAGTGTGCAGGTGGACGAGGGAGTGCACATATGATAGTTTTTCCAGTTTTCTGCATATTTTCTACAGTCCTCCTGTTTCTGTGTTACGATTGTGAAATTCTGAATTGCAAACAAGCCAACCTCTCTGCTGCTGTGGTGAAGTAATTCAACAGAACCATATTTTCTCAAGAACAGCTGTTCCATTGACGAAGAGGGTAGTGCTTTTTTTAATGGGTACTGCATCATCTGTCTGAGGGGAGGGCCAAGTACACATGGACGTTCACAAGAGAGAAGTGCAAGTACATTAACTTTTTTGTGTTGTGGGAGACCTGTCACTGGTAAACTGGGGAGGTTGTCTTTGACCTTGGGGCACGCGTCAGGCATTCGCTTTAACGCGGTGGCGTGATGCTTACCAATAAAAGCTAATTAGTAAGAAATGGAGGTGGTATCCGAGTATGAAAGCAAATAAATACTGAATATGCGGTATAGAGAATCACTGAATGCCGTGCTAAAACGTGCATTGCGAATAAGCGCTAATTGTGGAAATAGATAAGCGTTCAGCTGCTCAGAAGGCGCTGCTGCCCCTAGCTGCCTGCAGCTCGCAGCTGTGCGCGCGCATTCAACGCAAAATATGTAGGCGCGTTACAATGTCCTTGTAACTCTGGAATTTTCTGCGCGTGTAATTGTCATATGCGAACGCAGGCGGTCTTCGAACAGCTCAGAACACGCTGCTGCCTCTAGACGCGTTCAGCTCGCGGCGGCAGTAATAACGAGAATTGCTCCACAGCATACGCTCATAGAATGCACATACGTTTGGTCATCTGAAGATACCTTTGTCGCGCTGGTATTCGCGAATTTCGGGCGAGCGAAGCATTGTCGGTATATGGAGAAGCACTCGAGAGGGCACACGTTTATCATTTTTCTAAAGGCAGGACACGACGAACCGACGAATTCGGAGCCGAAGGTGCTTACGTCGGCCTGTATGACGGCCCACAAATTAGGTATCGAGCGTACTCAAGCGCAAACACACGCCGATTGTACAAGTTTCGCCGACGGAAGACTAGCCGCTGTGTGCATATATTCGTACATATATAAGCCCATGAAAAATACACGCGAGCAAGCGGTGGCGCTGTAGTGTAATGGTTATGGTGTTTGCTTGCAGTGCGTGTGGTCGCGATTTCGATTCATGTGTTGTGCGTACTTGTATGCGAATGTCATGGCTGTGCATAAATACTTTGATGTCCATTTTCTATTATGTCCTAGTGATGAAGAGTAGCGGCAATTGGCCGGTAAACGTAATATATTGTCTAAAATATACTTTTTTTTTCATTTCGCGACCGCTCTAGGGCCTCGTATAAAAGGAGGCTTTAAGAGCTCTCAAAAGAAGCAGAAAAACTTTCAATGCGCTCTGTTCAAGCCCCCAAAATGGGTTACATAAAAACACCAACTTTACCTCCAAAAGGAGGCTTTAAAAGCTCTCAAAAGAACCAGAAAAGCTTCCAATGCACTCCGTTCAAGCCCTCAAAATGAGTTCAATAAAAAGACAAGTTTACCTCTTTAGTTCCGTATAATCACTCCCTCCTTTTGAACCTCCCTTTGAACCTCCTTTTGAAGGGGGTTTTGCGTAGTACCTTTAGGATGCACGCTGCGCAATGAGCCCAAAACTCCCTAAAAGGCTCAAACCCGTTTGCAGTGTATAGCCCGTCGGCTATTCTGCCTAAATTCACTACAACCAGAGCTCCTTTTCAATGGACAAAATATATTGCAGTTTTCCTCATCTTCTATCGATGCCACAGTAAACACTTGTTTATGACAATGCTTTTACAGCGAAAGCTGTTATGAGATCATTTCACCGGCTGTTTTTGGCGCCGTAGTTGTCCGCCGCCGCCGCCGCCGGTGTCCGTAACCAGTATCGCTCGAAATAAGAAAAAAACGAAATAAGAAAAAAACTCCAGCATGGAACGAGGTTCGAACCTGGGCCCTCTGCGTGGGAGCCCAGTATTCAACCTCTGAGCCATGCCGGTGCTTGTAACTGCTTTGCAAAAAGGTCCTTTACAGGCTTCATGTCGGGAAGGAACCACATTAGCAAATGCAATATAGCGTGGTAGAAGAGTAAAATAAGCACCAAGCGTCGCACAACGCGAATACTGTAACCAGGCGTCACACAATGCGAATTGCACAACGAGTAGGTTGTTGAATGCTTCCAACCCATTACAACGGGCTCTGCCATAATTCTTCATCGTCATCCGGCACAGCATCAATAAAGTGCGCATAATGCCTTACATGCGTTTAGCAGGTACCAACGCTCTCCGTAGAATGACGAAAAATGGCACAGTGCCTGCTGCCCTACTTCTCAAAAAACAATGATTTATAGCGTAGTGGGTTCTTCGCAAGTGCACTTGTATTGGCTGCCAAGGAAGCCCATAAGCGCATGATCCATTTCCTCGTGGTCTCAGTAAAATTACAATGATTTATAGCGTAGTGGGTTCCTCGCAAGTTCACTTGAATTGGTTGCCAAGGAAGCCCATAAGCGCATGATCCATTTCCTCGGGGTCTCAGTAAAGTTCTTCATCCTCCCCTGTCTCTCTCCCACGTCAACGTATGTTATACAGCATGACGGGAGAGGGAACTAGCGACTGGGCGTCAGCCAACGCAAATTACATAACTGGTGGGCCGTTTAAAGCTTCCAACCCATTACAAAGAGATGAGCCATAATTCTTCATCGTCATTAGTCGTCGCGTCAACAAAGTTCACATAATGCCTTACAGATGTGTAGCTGGTGCCTCGCTTCTCCGCAGAATGACAAATAATGGCTTAGAAGGTGCTTCCCAACTTCACGAAAATTGCGATTTATGGCGTAGTGGGTACCTTTCTAGTGTACTTGTACTGTAGCCCCGAGATAGCTTACAGCGGGCTATAGAAACGCCACTCTTCCAGCTTTCGCTGTGACTGTGCTGCGGTTTCAGCGCAGGCCTGGCGTTTTTTTAAAAAAAATTAAATGTTTTGCCTGTAAAGTGTCAAAAGTGAAGCCAGGAGGGGCGGTGGTGCTCTACGCTTCGCGAGAATATGCTTTATATATGCATGTATATATATGCATGTTTACATATATATGTATATATATATATATATATATATATATATATATATATATATATATATATATATATATATATATATATATATATATATATATAAGAGGTAGTCAAAGTGAAAACATAACATTTATTCGGAGCTATCGGCCGGGGACCGGTCTTTATCAAAGATGACAGTATTACATTACAAACGCAATGTAATCCCATCATCTTTGATAAAGGCCGGTCCCCGGCCGAGAGCTCCGAATAAATGTTATGTTTTTCACTGTGACTGAAGAAACAATTGAACATTATTTCTTATCATGCAACCGCTTCAGTTTACCGAGAAAAAACATTCTCAAAGCAGCGTTTAATCGTATTAGATTGGATTTCATTGCTTCTAATATTCTATCCTTGGGAGCCTCCTCATTATGGCATTATCACCGGGATGTCTGTTCAGCTGTACAAAATTTCTGAATTGAATCAGGGCTATTTTGAATCTGAATTTCTAAATTAGCAGTAATAATATATTCTTACCTTCTATAATTCATTTTCACATGTGAGCACTTTTACCAATAAATTATCCGTTTGTTGGCCAATACCCCCGAGTGGGTGTGAGCCATTTATAGAGGTTATCATCGTCATTATCAAAACAGCCGGCCCAGGAACGGGTGCTGTGTCTGTGTCTCGTTCATTAGAATGGCGCTGCCTACGAACAACGAACCGTGAGTTCGGCCTCGTAGCTCATCGGCGCTGCAGACCTTACATCGAAGCACTGCCGACAATCATGGGGCCCGTGTCCTTACTGCTGCCGGAAGCACCTGTGCCACAATTCGTAGACGGCGTCCAGGCCTCCTCGGTGGCCAAATGGCAAGCTTACCCCGGCGCCGCGAAGACAGAGCACGGCTTCGTGTTCCCTGGGAACGCTGTTCACGCTACCCGGGGCGACAACCTCTCACTCAGGATTCCATCGGCACCTGAGCTGTTTAGGGATGCTGTCCAAGCTCCCTCTGATCCGGATCCCGCCACAGTGAGCACAACCACCATCACCTACTGGTCCGACATTACTGGCTCCGCACGTGAACCATCGTAGAGCGCTGCGCACCTGCGGCCTACCATTGCGCGACTTCGCGTCACGGCCAACGCCTTGACAGCGTCGAGCTCTGCGCTGTTTCCTCCCATCATTCCGACACTGACAGCCCTCAAGTATTGGATGCAGCCACCTCGCTAGACCTCGAGGCCAGCTCACCTGAGCAACTTAGAGCTCCGGTCTACCCGCAGCCAGGTCTCTATCCAACTCGGTGACTTCGCGCACACACCTACCGTTTCGCGTCTGCCATATCACCAACCCAGGCTACCTTCGTACTACTGGTGTTCCGCAGCTTCCAGGAGAACGCTGAAAAATGGGTGGCGGCCGTCAACGCCCTAGGAGCTCGCGAAGCCTGGACGGAGGCGCAGAAATGGTCCATGGCGGTAGACCGCCTTCGAGAAGGTGCCGCGGCGTGGCACAGGTACGAAGGCGTGACGCAGCAGTCCTGGGCAGGATGGAGTGCAACCCTGATTGCCGCTTTCGGTCTCATGCCCGGTACCTTCAATGCGTCCAAGACTTCCACCGATGACGGAGTTCTGGAGGGCCACAACCTTGAGGCTGCAATGTTGCCTTGCAGTCCATCGGCGGTGTGCGTCGAAGATTTTGACGCTTAACGGAGCAGCCCTGCTCCTCCTCTGCAGGTCAAGGACTCTGCCTCGGTATCCGACGCCAGAACATCCCTGCCAATGGCCGAGAGCATTTCGCATCCCTATCGATCAGAAAAGCTGCCCCCACGCTCGTCATCACCTGAGTGCTTGGAGGCACCGGCCCGCATCGTTCTGGACGTATCACCACCTGATAAGATATACCTGTCCGCAGATTCTGCCAACGTCCTCTCTGACCAGACGGAAGCGGATCTCCGTGCGACAAATTCATTGTCCGAACGTGAGAGCGTTCCCACCTTTTCAAGACACGTTTCTCCAGACAACACCAAGCTCTCTGACACGTCTCAGATGATTCTCACCGAGGATCTGCCCACGCAGCACAAGACTCTTAGAACGGCTACTGACGAGGACGTCCCCAGTGCACCGAACGTGGCTTCAAGACTGGCAAGTTTGAGAACGTCAGGGAGCTCCAAAGTGACAACGCTGCAAAAGCACAAGCCACGTCGCAGGTCACCGCAGAAACCTGACCCCACGTTGATACAATCGTCTTGTAGGACACCCAAACGTCCCTCGACCAAAAATGCGCAGACGGCCGCGTTGGTGCTGCATATTGCGTCAACAGATACGCTATTTCCTACCCTGTTGTGCGAAATGCGGCGCAAAGGCCAGCGTTGCGCGACGGACGTGCGATCATGCCGATACATTCAGAACCGCCCGACAGAACCGTCGCCGAGAAAACTCCTCGCCAAGCCGCATCATGTCAGAAAACTTCAACCACCGCGAAACTGCCAACTAGGTCCACCAGTGGAGAATGAGACAGCTTTCCCTGCAAGATCGCAGCGTGGCCAAGGTCGTACACAGCCGCGACACAGTCTATGTCGTTCCGCAAAGGTTCAAGCCAAGCCACAGCTTCTACAGCGGCATAGCGAACGACTACAGCGATATAGCCAGTGTCGGCCACCGAAATTATCTTTGGCAAATTTACTGGTGAAGTTCCAGCGTGGCCGAGTCCTGCCACTCCGAAACAGTCAGTGCCGCCCACCAGAGACACTGTCGGCAGCCCACTGCGCTCGCAGTCATAGCCGAATGTGATGACCAAGAACGACGCTGGGCACCGGGCGCGCTGGCAGCATGCGGAGGCAGAGGAAGAAGGTCTGAGAATAGAACAGCCGGCCCAGGAACGGGTGCTGTCTCTGTGTCTCGTTAATTACAATATATATGTTGGCGAGGGCTGGCCCACCAGATGAAACATTAATAAAACTACCTTTGGTACGTGAGTCCTTCTTTTCACTTATATATATATATATATATATATATATATATATATATATATATATATATATATATATATATATATACATATATATATATATATATATATATATATATATATATATATATATATATATATATATATATATATATATATATATATATATATATATATTGTATTTCTGTATTGTGTGTTCCCTGATGAAGGCCGGTCCCCGGCTCAAACGTCGGATTAATAAAACGTTTTCGTGTTGCACGTCCTCTACTTTGCACAGCATTAATTCGACTGGATCCAAGGACACTTCCTTCCTCATATATATATATATATATATATATATATATATATATATATATATATATATATATATATATATATATTCTCACGGCTTCATGACATCTACGGTAGCAGCAGTAGGCGTGTCCAAGACGAAACCCTTTATTTGGCCAACCTTGTGGTCGGGAGACTGAAAGCCAAACTACAACAATACACAGTGTACTCTGATAGGGGCGAGCAGAGCGTCGGCCGTTGATAGACTGAATCGCGGCAAGGCGCGCCGGCATTTTACACATGCAGCATCCAACATTGAAGCCTTAACGCTGGTGGCCGCGTAAGTACCAGAATAATCTTGACTATTCGCATCAAGGGCGCAGCCTTGACAAAATGATGTACTACAATCTGGAATGTTCCCAGATATTCGGTTCGGCCCGCGCGAGACAGTGATCACACGTTGAACGGACCAGTTACACAGACTTAACAATGAAGCGCTCGTGGCAATATACACGCCCAAATAAGGACAGTAAAGCCACAACAACCCACCCGGCCCCATTAACAATATCGTGCAACGCCCCTGAGGACGACCATTAGTTATTTGCACCCACTCGAGTTATTTTCCTCTTCCGATACCTTTGAGCCCTTCTAATATCGAAAAAGTCAGATTCACACAGCGCATTTGTAAATGTACGCACCGTACCCACAGCTTCGCCAACGCGCGGTAAATGTTTGGCGTGCTTTCACAGGAAATGAGCACACAGCTTTCTTAGAACAGCTAAATTCCAATAGAGCAGCTCTGTTAATGAGAACTAACAGACAATAATGCCAAAGGAAGTATAGGGAATGTTATTTGTAATAATTAGATATAAATGCGAAGAAAGAATAGTGAACGAAAACATAACCTGCCGCCGGCGAGGACCGAACCTGCGACCTTCGTATGACGCGTCCGATGCTCTACCACTGAGCTACGGCGGCGGTCATCCCTCCGTCCACTTTATAGGTTATATATGTGCAATTAAACATAGGAGTGTGTTAGCGCCGATCGCAACTAACACATGACTAACACACTCCTAGGTTTCAATGCACATATATACCATATAATGTGGACGAGGCTCAATGGTAGCTCAGTGGTAGAGCATCGGACGCGTTATTCGAAATTCGCAGACTGTGCCCCGCCGGCGGCAGGTTATGTTTTCGTCCACTTTTCATTCTTCACATTTATACCCAATTATTATAAATAAGATCCCCTATACTTTGGTATTATTGTCTGTTAGTTCTCATTATTATTGTTCTAACAAAGAAAACTAGCCCTTAAAAAGCCATCTTGTGTCCTTCAATATTACATCAGCTCAGTTACTCTGAATAGACTAGACGCCGAATCACCGCCAGAAGAAAGGATTAAGACAGAAGAAACCGGAATAAGGCACGCCCCTTCTGTTTCCTCTGTCTCTAAGTTTCTTCTGGCGGTCGTTCGGCGTCTAGTTAATTAGACGCCGAACGTTAGGTAATTAGAGAGTTATGTACTGACTAGCCCAGCACTAAGTTCGGCTCAATTACACCGAGATCGTGAATCTTCGCGGTTGGCATCAGCCCGTTTTCATTTTTGTAATTTCCGTACCTTCTAGCAGTCGCTTCGGCTACAAGAACCAATTCGCAATATCTCTCAAAAGGCATATATGAAGCAAACACCCAATAAAGGCTTTGAAGTTTTGTCCATCAAGGCTTACGACGACAAGTACTGCGCTTAATAGTGGCAGACACGCAACGAAAGCCACATCAGTAATAGTACCGGGACAGCCGGGTGCCGCCGATGCGCCCAGCACTTCTTGCGCGCTGCCCAGCGCGCCTTCAGTACTGAGCGACTGCAGCGCCACCGCGTGGTCGACGTGGAAGGCATCAGGCGGCGAGGCGCGTTCACGCCGCTCGACAGTTCTAGTGCACTCTAACCGTAGCAGGGCGTTGAAATGCGTCAACGAACGCAATCAATTCCAAGGTTGCGCGACCATCATGTTTTTGTCTGCCGCAACAGATGAAAGTTAAGTAAATGGAAAAGGCTGTGCACCTAGCAGCGTACACGTTATTCTTCATCGTCATGCACAAAAAATATTCCCTATTCTTTCTTGAAAACGGACGGTTAGACAGTACTTCACACGTGCTCTTGATGCCAGACTTGTGAAACACGCGCCTTACCTTACTGAGGCGGACCTTAGGAAAGGAAGGTTTAAGGAAGCTTTTTGAATACGCTGGCTCCCTCAAGGAGCTCCTTAAGATAAGGATGCATGAAGGTCTCTATACGTAACGTAAGGAAATGGTCTGAGGTGAGGAGCGTTTCTGAATATGGCCTCTTGAAAAAGAAAAGGAATAAACGCGTGCAGGCAAGCACTGCAGTAGAAGAAGAAGTTGGAACGATGAACGGCGGTCTGTGTGGTTCCTTGGCTGATCGATAGTTTCTTTACATTGTGGTAAAGTTTCTTTACATTGCACGACGATAGTTTCTTTACATTGCACGACTCAAGGGGACTGTGTACTCGACCGCGTCGCTCTGCGGGCGGCGAGGACTCGCAACGGATCGCTCGTGATCAGCGTGTGCCCGGCACTTCGACATCTGCACGGATGGATCGCCTAAAAACCAAGCGCGCATCTCGACGAGCCCAGAATACCAAGCTTATACAGGAAGCACGGTACCTGCTGACGGATCCTACCGCGGACAATCCCAAGCTAACAGGTATTTATGACCGTTTGTCGGCTAGCAACTGCGAGCTCTCGAAGATTAATGATGCACTAGAAGAGCACCTAGCTGACGGGGAGCTCGAAGCGGAGTACGTAGCGGCGGCGGAGTACAGCGACCAAGCCATTAGCATGCTCGCCGAGATTCGATGCAGAGTAGCCGATTTGGGACGCGGAGACAGTACAGCGGCGACTGCTCCTCAGAACGCAACCCCATCAGCTCCTGATGCTCCGACCAGAATTGGCCCAAGACTGCCGAACCTTGGCATGCCAACATTTGGAGGCGACATTCACGAGTGGTCAGCTTTCTGGGAGCAGTTCGCGCAGACTGTTCATCTCAACAACGCTCTATCAACTACAACGAATTTTTTCTATCTACGGCATTACCTTGCGGGTGAAGCGGCAGCGGCGATATCTCGTTTTCCGACTTCCGAATTCTGTTACGCGGACGCCATAGAGTTGCTAAAAGAACTCTTCGGAGATCGGAAACGGATAGAGCAACGCCACCTGTCAGCGCTTCGCAGTCTCCCTCACGTGAAATCAGGAAGCGACGTTCGAGGCCTCAGGCGACTTTACGATGCCGCGCAGCTCAACATCAGGTGTCTAACTGCGCTAAACGTTCCCACGCTCAGTTTCTCAGCGATGCTGATCGACATTTTACAGCAAGCATTGCCGTATGACATCGTTTTGGTCTATACACGTGGAAAGCGCAGTCAAGCGTTAAAGGAAAGCGGTTCTTCTGCAAACGTCTTCGAGCCAGCCGCTGCACCTGCGTCATCGGATGCAGAGTTAAAGGAGCTGCTTACCTTTACACGCGTCGAACTAGAAAGCCGGGAGCAGTGTAAGCCATTTGCAGAGAGACCGGTTGATCACCGTGCACAGCGAACTCGAAGCAGCAGCACGAGCACCGCTTCTGTACTACACAGCGCATCGTGCAACTGGAACGAGTGTTCTTTCTGCAAATGGAAGAAGCACGGCACACGCGCCTGCGACGCCGACCTCTCTGTCACTTCTAAGAAAGAGATGCTGACTAAGGACAACCGCTGCTATCGATGCACGTCACGAGGTCATCAGGCACGGTCCTGCAAAGTCAAACTCGCTCGAGTTGTCATGGGAGGCACGCATCAAGCATGTGCGATCCTAACTACAGGAAGAACATGACAGTGACACCTCGACCAGTGGACGCCTCCGGGAGCACAGTAGGAATGGTGTCATCACAGTCAGTTATGCTGTGCGACAAGGATTCACTGAGCGGGAGCGAGATAAATGACAGAGAAGTATACTTGCAGACCTTTCGCGCCTTTGTCGTGAAAGATGACAGCTCAAGATATGTCCGAGGGATTCTCGTCGGAGGCAGCCGGCGACCCTTTGTCACAGAAGAGCTCGTCAGGAAGTTACAGCTGCAGGTACTGGGAGAAACACGGATTGCACTCAACACGTTCGGCTGCGCATCTCCAAGTACTGCGGAAAGACAGAAGGTTGTAGAAGATCCCCTGCGCAGCCAGCACTCTTCCGACACCCGCATAGTGCGTGCAATTGTTGTCCCAGTTATTTGTCACGACATTGCTTCCCCGAAAGCTGACAGCGACTTCCTTCATAACCTGCGGCTCGAAGGGAAATTCATCGTGGACGAAAAGAAGTTCGACGCGGAGACGGAGAATGGCCTCAGCTTGTTGATAGGAGCTGACCATCCTTGGCAAGTAATATCTGGAGAAATTGTAAAGAGCGCAGAAGTTCCAGGACTGGTAGCGATCGACACAGCGTTTGGACGGACGCTACAAGGACCCAGTCAGCAAAAAGCCTTTCTGGACTGCGACTCCAGCCTCATGGTCTGCATTCTAAAAGTACAAGCAATTGGTGATGACGAAACAACGTCACAGATCTTGCAATCGTTTTGGCAACTAGAAGCCATGGGCCTTACAGATTCGGGAGAATCTCCGTCCCATGAGTCTGTTGCAGGATTCCGTGGATCTATTAGCAAGAAAAACATCAGATACACCGTGACGTTCCCTTGGAAAGAAGATAAGAAACCGCTCTTAGGAAACAACTGGGAAATCGCGCAGTCACGTCTACAAAGACTAACACGGAGGCTATCGACGAAGGAAGGACTGTTGCAGCGATACGACATAGTCATCCGGCAATATGTGGAGTAGGGTCACGCTGAAGTGGTGCCTAAGGATAGTCCTCTGGATCGGGACTGGGCCATGTATTATATGCCACATCGCGAAGTCATAAGGGAGGAATCGTTAACTACCAAACGGCGGGTAGTGTTTGACGCATCGTCACACACTCAAGGCGTACCATCCCTTAACGGTTGTTTGGACAAAGGAGTGAACCTCAATCCAGAATTGTTGCGAATCCTCCTTCGCTTTCGGTGGTTCCCGGTCGCCATAAACTCGGACATCGATAAGGCATTCCTACAAATTGAGATACAGGAGACTGACCGAGATGCCTTCCGGTTTCTGTGGTTTGATACTTGTCGATTGGCGCATGACACGGGTGCCATTTGGATCAACATCAAGCCCCTTCTTGCTCATGGCAACTATACACTACCACTTGGATAACGCGTGCGATGATAAAGCACTCGCTTCTACATTGAGGAAGGCATTTTATGTCGACGATTTATTGGTGGGCGCGGAGACATTCCATGAAGGTCTGCGCATCTATGTACAGCCAAAGGCAATCATGAGAGATGCAGGCATGAACCTCAGAAAGTGGAAGACCAATAACCATCAGCAGCAGGACATTTTCGTCAACCAGGAGGAGCAAGTAGAAGGAGCATCCAGAGAAGCAGCTGCGGTCTTGGGAATGCAGTGGGATATAGAAAAGGACTACTTCAAGTTTTCTTCCAAATCTGTGGCACAATATTTAGTCGCTGGCCGGCCCGACACCAAACGTACTCTACTAAAGGTTGCTTCTCGAATTTATGACCCGCTTGGCATTCTATCGTATTTCACGATTACAGCGAAGCTTTTGTTTTAAAGCCTCTGGGTTTTAGGCCGTTCCTGGGATGATCAAATACCCGAGGAGATCAAGAAGCCGTGGACGGCCTGGTGTGCGGACGTGGTTCAGCTTGGCCACATAAAGATTCCGCGCTGCGTGAGAGACGGGCTTCATGGACCAGTGGAAGAGGCGGAACTGCACATATTCGTCGACGCCAGCCTGAAGGCTTATGCAGCATATGCATATTTGAGAGCATTCGACGAAGCCGAGAACTCGGCTACTTCACTGATTTAGCGAAGTCAAGAGTGGCACCTATTAAGACATTAACACTACCAAAGCTCGAGCTTATGGCCGCGGTAGTGGGAGCCAGATTGCTAAAGTACATTTGTTCCTCATGGGATTCAAAAGATTTCCCCTGCGTCATGTGGACTGACTCTATGATTACATTGAGCCGGATCTGCGGTGACCATAGCAAGTTGAGTCAGTTTGTAAAACATAGAGTGACTGAAATAGCAAAAGCTACTGAACCAGTGCTATGGCGCTACTGCCCGAGTGAAGACAACTAGGGGCATACCTTTGACTAGGGGCATACCTTTGAAGAATCTACTTGCATGTCGCTGTTGGTGGTATGGACCTGAATGGTTCTCCCCGCCGAAATCAAACTGGCCTTCCGAACCGAACCAGTGCACACCGATCAACGAAGAGGCAGAGATTGACACGCAACATGTATTTCTTCAAGCATAATCTACGAACTTACACCCTGTGATTGATTTAAGCAAGCACAATAATCTGCAGAAGCTCCTACGCGTCACCGCCTGGGTCTTCCGCTTTGCGAATCGATGCCGTGGTATTCAAACATCGCTCAGCGAAACAATTTCGACACTAGAGCTATGCAAGGCTGAAAGGTTTTGGGTACGAGTTCAGCTAGAAGTATTCGCGAAGGACGTCGAACAGCTTGAACTTGGAGACACTCTCAAAACACTCGAAGCTGCTCGATCTTCACCCTTTCTTGGACCAAAGCGGTCAGCTTCGGCTTGGCGGACGACTTGAAAGAATCGACGCTACGTATGACGAAAAGCATCTGGTCATACTACCACAGAGGCATCCCTTCACGGCTTTGGTAGTGACAGAAGCTCACTGTAGAGCTTTGCATGGTGGTGTGGCAAGCACTATGATGCAAATACGACAGCGTTATTGGATTATCCGCGCTCGACAAGAAGTTAAACGAATCATTATTGCTTGCTTTCTCTGCCGAAGGTACAACATGAAACCTGGAAACGTACAATATACGCCGATGCCTGAGGACCGGCTTCTGTCGTCACGACCGTTTGATGTAGTGTGATTGGACTTTGCAGGTCCACTATATATAAAGCAACAGGAGCTACATGGTGATGCATCGAAAGCTTACATCCTGCTGTTCACCTGTGCGACGACGAGAGGAGTACACCTTGAACTGACGAGTGCGATCTCGACAAGCGCTTTCTTACTAGGTTCCACCGGTTTCTGGCTCGCAGAAGGGTACCATCAACACTATACTCCGACAACGCTCTTGCCTTTAAGAGACCATCACGGGACCTCAGGAACATGTGGAATGTCATGAAGAGCTCTCCGTTCGCGTCTTTCCTACTGGCCCATCGCATCGAATGGAAGTTTATCGTTCCGGGTGCACCTTGGTGGGGTGGTTGGTGGGAGAGGCTTGTCCGAACAGTTCACTCCGAACTGTTCACCTGTGCGAAGACGAGAGCAGTACACCTTGAACTGACGAGTGCAATCTCGACAAGCGCTTTCTTACTAGGTTCCACCGGTTTCTGGCTCGCAGAGGGGTACCAGCAACACTGTACTCCGACAACGCTTTTGCCTTTAAGAGAGCATCACGGGACCTCAGGAACATCTGGAATGTCATGAAGAGCTCTCCGTTCGCGTCTTTCCTACTGACCCATTCCATCGAATGGAAGTCTATCGTTCCGGGTGCACCTTGGTGGGGTGGTTGGTGGGAGAGGCTTGTCCGAACAGTGAAGTCATCGTTGCGCAAGGTGATGGGAAAGAGCAAACTCACCAGCGAACAAACCGAGACGATGCTACTGGAGGTTGAAGCAGTTGGTAAGTCAAGACCATTGACCTACACGTACACGGACGCCAAAGAGCCTTCTCCGATATGTCCGGCGCATTTTCTTGTTGGACGTTCCTTGTTAGCTTCTCCAGAGCGGCCCAACAATGACTACGATGCTATAAGTGCTCAGACTACTCGAAGTGACATCAGCAAGAAGTTGAGACACAGACAGAAGCTGATAGATCACCTGTGGATGCGATGGTAAAAAGAGTACCGGCGAGAACTGCGGGGACTTCACCTATACCGTGCACATCCCAGCAGCTGTCTCCGAGTAGATGATGTGGTAATCATCGAAGAGCCTGGCATTTCTCGAGGTGTTTGGCCCCTTGAGCGAGTCACAGACGTTTAACCTGGTCAAAATGGCATAATCAGTGCTTGCCGGGTGAAAGCCCAAGACGGAAAGTTTTTAAGAAAGCCAGTACAGAAATTGTACAAGATCGAATTGAGCGACACTACTGGGGGGCGGGAGTATGTTGAAAAAGAAAAGGAATAAACGCGTGCAGGCGAGCGCTGCAGTAGAAGAAGAAAAAGTTGGCACGATGAACGGCTCTCTGTGTGGTTCCTTGGCTGATCGATAGTTTCTTTACACGGCCCTTAGCTTTCGTTGTCTTTTTAATAAAGTATACTACCTACGTGCAATATTTATAATATGTACTATTTTTGCCTGCACTCTAGTTATTTAGAAATATTTCTGTATTTATTTTGCTTTTACACTGCACTAAGTGTTTCACAAACACTTAGTGCACGAGCGAGACATAAGCCATCAGCAACACGTGTTGCTCATTCTCCCTTTTCCCATAAAATCCAAAAGAATCTAATGTTAGATAAATATGCGCAACTTCCATCATAATACAAAAGAACTGTAAAGAGTGAACGATATTATAGTAACGTGGTCGTAAGCAGAGAAAATGTTTTCCTGCACAACAGAATCTAAGCATAACTTATAACACACACAAACATAGTTGCTTGCATGAACGAAAATGTAATAGGCGGTCGAAACAACACAAAAAATGAGAGGTGGCAAGCCTAACTTCGCAACAAACAATACGTTTGGAAGTTTATGATTTTTAATAGCTTCACACAGAAGAAAAGAAAAACAAAAATGTTTAGGCATGCATCAAACAGAAGGGAACTATGCAGCGCAAGACCTGTTTAATATTGAGCTGAATTTGCCATTATTCAATAGGGCAGTAAGCTGAGTCTTTTTTTCTTTTAGATGGGATAAGCTGCGTAAGAAGTTGTCTTTCCTAGCGGCACCAACATCATCGTCCATAGAGAGCGTAATTGTTGTAATAGTGGCAGCGGAACTAATTTCAATAGATGAAGATGGAAAAGACCCGTTCATTAAGCCAAATGTTGATGATTATACGAATCGCTTTCGCAGGATTACATGGATGTTATTGATAATCGCCTGCGTCGTGATACCTCATATTTAGTAGAAATAATTCGTACAAGATGTAAACATACTGGCTTGGTATAGACCCTATGCAAAATCTACTGCCACATAGCGGCCGCCATGCGCATTTCCGCCATGTTGAAGGCTAAGCGTCCTCCGCATGTACACACACGGAGCGTACGTATCAACGTATGGCGGCTGATAGGAACGGCAAAAGCGACATATTTTCGTGCGACGTGTTGCAAAGATTGAGGAAATGGGGTTCCTGACAAAAGGTTTGCACGAAGCTGACCTCAATATTATTAGATTTCCTCGCAGCCGACGAGAATCATCAGACAGTTCCGTTGCTCCGGCTTCTGCTTACCACTAACACCGTAATTACGTTCACCGTTGTTAATATATACAATAGCATCAGTACTCATCAGGGAACACTATTTCATGTCATGCCGGAACGAGACAGTTTCCGCGCCGTTTGCTTGCAGGCAAACGCAAATTCGCTGCGTATAAGAGTTTCAAAGCTGCATCGCGGCTCCTCGCGCATGCCTGCGCTGCTGTTGACAACCTTGTTTATTACATTGTGATAGCAAAAAAAAAATGTTAGATAGGTAGCACGCGCGCGTCATTGATGCTCAGCGAACGGGCCGATTGTGCAAGAACGTGTTGTTTGTCGTTTCTTTTCGATTGTGGAGTTAAATAATGTCACGGGATCCTGATGTCGACGAAGGCAGTAGTCGGCGTGTCCCAGATTAAACTCTTTATTTGGCCGAACTTGTGGCCGGTAAATGGAAAGTGAAACAACAGCAATAAACACCCTACACTGATAGCGGCGAACAGAGCGTCAGCCGCCGATAAACTGCTCAGCGCTAAGGCGCTTCGGCATTTTTACACGCGCCATCGAACATTCTAGCCTTATTGCTGCTGGCCGCGTTAGTTCCAGAAAAGACTGTTCGCGTTTCCGCGCTGAACTCTAACAGATCATCTCAAATAATCTGGAACGCTACCAGACATTCTGGGGCGGCTGCGCACGGCAGTAGTCACGCGTCTAAGGGGGCGGTAACATAAAGCATGCAAAGAAAGAAGCACGAGTGGCATTTCCCCCCTCTGAGAAAGGCATCTTCCCGATGCCTAAACAGGAAATGGAAGTGCATACACAAAGAAAGTGGAATATTAAAGCAAAAAGTACAGCCCTCACGTTCGCTAACGCGCAAAAAACGGCTTAAGGTGCACGACATGGACGACTTCGGGACGTGCGCGGCGCCCCTGAGAGTTCGAAATGCCGTCCGGGATAACCTAGTAGTCTTGGGCGCCGAGACGTCTGAGCACCTCTATGATGCTAAGTATCATCGAAGAAGCTTCTCGCTAATGGCCCGTCGGCGTATCGGCGTCCAGACCAACACTCGGTCACCGGGTTGGTACTCCATGTGGCGTCTTCGAAGATTATAGTAACGGCTGTCGGCCCTCTGCTGGTTCTAGTGCGCAGGCGGGCGAGCTCTCGAGCTTGTTCGGCGCGTTGCAAATAAGCGGCGACGTCGAGATCGTCTTCGTCGGTGGCGGTTGGCAGCATTGCGTTGAGCGTCGTTGCCGAGCTCCTTCCGTAGACAAGCTTCTACGGCGTCATTTGCGTCGTTTCTTGCATGGCCGTGTTGTATGCGAAGGTCACATACGGAAGGATGGTATCCCAGGTATTGTGTTGGACGTCGACGTACAAGGTCAGTATGTCAGTGATTTTCTTGTTTGGACGCTCAGTGAGGCCATTTGTCTGTGGGTAGTAGGCGGTTGTGCGGCAGTGACTTGCCTGGCTGTATCTCAGAATTACCTGAGTTAGGTCAGCAGTAAATGACGCACCTCTGTCGATGATGAGGACCTCTGGGGCACCATGATGCAGGAAGATGTTCTCAACGGAGAACTTCGCTACCTCGGCGGCACTGCGTCTGGGCAGGGCCCTACTCTCGGCGTAGCCGGTGAGGTAGTCGGTAGTTACGAGGATCCATTTGTTTCCGGAAGCCGGCGTCGGGAACGGCCCCAGCCAGTCCATCGCGATGTGCAGGGACGACCGTCGACGTGGCTCGATAGTACTTTTCCTACATTAGTACTTTTCCTACATTAATGCGAGCGTAGTACGATAGTACTTTTCCTACATTAATGCGAGCGTGCGAGAAACACCCAGGTACCCAGACGTCAGGTCGTCGTTCAGAGTCTGGACGACCTCTGGTCGCGATGTCCAGGGCATCACGAGAAGGCAATCGGCTAGAAGCGGCGAGAAGTTCTTTTTTGGGAGAACACCGTTGCGCAAAAAAAGCGACGTCTGTCCCCGCGTGAATACCTTCGGAACAACGGTGATCCTACCCTCGAGGTATTCCCAAGGCCCCTGAGTTCTGGGTCCGCTCGCTGTCGTTCGGCGAAGTCGTACGCACTTGTGGTTTCCAAGAAGCAGTCATCCTGAAGGACGTCTGCTGGGCATCCAGAAGGACGTCTTGCTGGTATAGCACACTGAAACGCGGTTCCGAAAACACAGCGCGGTTTATTATTGTATCTCCGCCATTGTTCCAACTACTTCTTCTTTCTCCACAGCAGACTACCCACTACTAGTTTATGTCCCAAGTGCGTCGTGCCAGAAGAAGAAAAGTATGCCACAGATAGGCCCCCCCTGCAGACAAGTGGCCGTGGGCACTTGAAGAAAAAAAATGGTCAGACTGAGCTTGTCAGAATGGGTGCCGGCTTGATCCTTTCAATGCTGACTGTGTCTTCATGCCCATTACGCAGGATTGTAAAATGATGTTCAGAACGCTTGATGACTGGGAAAGGACCGTCTTAGCGAGGCTGAAGAGCACGGCGAGACGCATCGACACGAACAAAAACGTGTGAAGATGTCTGTAGGTTTGCCGGCAGAAAAACGTCGTTCTTAGTATGAGCTGAAGTTGGTGATGGGCGCAAGTTTTGCATGAAGACCCGCAGACGCTGGACGAAAGAAGATGGATCCGAAACACTCTGCGTAGTAACGGGGCTGACGAGGTCACCAGGCAAACGGAGTGTGCAGCCATAAACCATCTCGGCTACAGAGCAGGCAAGTTCTGGCCGAAGTGTTGAACGCAGGCCGAGAAGCACGATAGGGAGGTGTGATACCCAATCTTCGGCGTGAGGCTGCGAGGCGAGTGCTGCTTTTAGATGACGGTGGAGTCTCTCCACTAAGCCATTTGATGCTGGATGATACGCAGTTGTGCGAATACGCGCACAACCCAGTAGAGATGTGACAGAGGTGAAAAGCGCTGACTCAAACTGTCTGCCTCGATCGGTAGTCACCGTTGATGGTACACCGAAACGGCTAATCCAGGTAGCAAGAAAGGTACGAGCAACTGTTTCTGCCGTGATGTCAGGCATTGGAGCTGCTTCAGGCCACCTAGTGTACCTGTCAATACACGTAAGCAAATACGTATTTCCCCGACATGGAGGTAAAGGCCCGACAATGTCCAAATGAATGGTGTCGAAACGTGCATCAGGGAGAGGGAATTTTCCCCATGGAGGCTTGGTGTGCCGTTGTACCTTGATACGCTGACACGCTGTGCAAGTGCGAACCCAGTCACGAATGTTAGCGCGTATGCGCGGCCAGACATAGCGTTCAGTGACCAGGTGTTGCGTAGCTCTTACGCCTGGATGGCAGATGGAGTGGAGGGTGTCAAAAACAGCACGACGCAGCTGTGAAGGAACATAGATACGAGTGCAGTTGTGTGAAACATCGCACCAGAGCGTAACGTCGTCGTCGGGAAAGTTGACTTGTTCCAGTCGGAGGGAAGTAGAGTATCGGACTCGTGGAAGCTCATCGTCTAATGCCTGTGCCTCCGCGAGCGAAGACAATGAAAGGTCGGTGGTGCCTGTCGTGGCATTGATGGTAATACGACTGAGAGCGTCCGCTGCACTGTTAAAACTGCCTTTTACATAACGTATGTCTGTGGTGAATTCGGCAATGAAAGCAAGGTGCCGAAGTTCTCTAGGAGTGTGCGTGGCACTGCAGGAACGTAAAGCCGAAACAAGTGGCTTGTGGTCGGTAAGAATGGCAAATTGTCGCCCTTCAAGGAAGTACCTGAAATGCTTCACCGCAAGGTAGGCTGCGAGGAGCTCCCGTCCGAAAGTACTGTATCGGCGCTCAGTGTCGCGTAACTTGCGGGAGAAGAAGGAAATTGGAGCCCATGCACCATTGATCCATTGATGAAGAGCGGCTCCAACTGCTTCTGAAGAAGCGTCCACCATGAGGCTAGTGGGAGCAGTTGGTGAAGGGTGATGCAGGAGGGTGGCCTGGGCGAGTTTGGTCTTAACGGCGGAAAAAGCTTGATCCGCGACCGTGTCCCAGGGAAGTGCGGCTGACTCGGCTTGCGAAGTCGAGAGTAGTGCTTCCAGAGGCTGCAGCAGTGTAGAGCATGAAGGGATGAAGCGGCGATAAAAATTGACGAGTCCGAGAAAACGTCGCAGACTACGTATGGACGTGGGAGGCGGGTACTCGAGGATAGCTTGAACCTTGTCAGGTAGAGGAGTGATGCCATCTTTAGTGATCTGATGTCCGAGGAATGCTATCTCCGAGACTCCAAACTGACACTTTTCTACATTGATGACAAGGTCGTAATCACGCAGTCGAGTGAAAAGCTCACGTAGATGTGCCTTGTGCGTTTCAGCGTCCTTGCTGGCAACGAGAAGATCGTCGATATAGGCGAAACAAAACGGCAAGCCTCTTGTGACTTCGTCTATAAAACGCTGAAATGTCTGAGCTGCGTTTCTCAAACCGAAGGGCATTGGTAAATACTCATAGAGCCCAAATGGGGTAATTATTGCAGTTTTGGGAATGTCAGAAGGCTCAACGGGGATCTGGTGATAAGCTTTCACGAGATCAATCTTCGAGTATACTGTTGTGCCGGTTAAAAAGGCAGTACAGTCCTGAATATTGGGTAACGGGTATCGATCTGGAACGGTGACTGCATTGAGAGCCCGATAATCACCACAGGGCCGCCAGTCATTGTTCTTCTTGGGAACCATGTGTAGCGCCGACGACCACGAGCTTGATGACGGACGAATGATCTGCAGCTGTAACATATGCTCAAACTCGTTGCGAGCAATGCGAAGTTTATCAGGGCCAAGTCGGCGAGGGCGGCAGTGAACCGGTGGGCCTGTGGTTACGATGCAGTGGGTCACAGTGTGCTTGGGGGTCTTATCCATTGGAGACTGCGTTGTAATCTCCGGAAACTCGTTGAGCAGAGCTGTATATGGTGACGTAGGCGGTTTCACGAAAGTGGGGTTTAGGGCCGTAGCGCGTGACAGAAAACCATTGACCGATAAGCCGGTATAGCTATCCACCAGGCGACAGCGGTTCATATCCACGAGCAGATGAAAATGCCTTAAGAAATCGGCGCCTAAGATTGCGTAGCGTACGTCTGCTATCCAAAATAACCACTGCAGTTTCCTTTTGAGACCGAGATCAAGGGTCAGAGACTTCTGTCCGTATGTTGCGATGACCGAAGAATTGATCGCTTGTAAAGGAGTAGACTTCTCGCGGAGACGCCGGTCAGTTTTGGACGCTGGAATTATGCTGACTTCTGCTCCAGTGTCCACCAGCAAGCGAAGACCTGTGGTTCTGTCGGTGATGTGGAAGAGGCGGCTTGATGCTTGGCCTTGATCGCCCGCCGCTGTTACTGACGATCGGCCGGAGCGTTTCCCATGCGCCATGAGCAGGGTGGCACACATCTGCGAGCCGCGGCACGAAAACGCCGGTGATAGTAGCATGTGTTCTGCGGTGAAAAGCGGTGCTCGGGCTGGTGGAGGGGCCGTTGCGGAGCAGGCGACGTGAGAGATGGTCGGTGTGGACGAGGATGGTCATTTAAGTTATGAATGCTCAGCAATTGCAGACGCAAGTTAGCGACTTCAGCTGCGAGATCTTTTACCGTTTCTCGAAGGGAATCTGCTTCAGAAATCGGAGAGGTGTGGGCAGCGTTTATGACTGCCGGAGCAACGTCCATCATGTCATCGGCCATTTCTGCCAGCTCCGACAGCGTCTTATCCTGAGCTGGGACAAGAGCCATTCGCACGGTAGGTGGAAGACGCTGTAGAAACAACTCACGTAGTATGGATGTTTCTAAGCCGTCCGGCTGGTCCCCAAGCAGGTGCTGCAGGTGACGTAGAAACTGTGTGGGACGGCGGTCCCCGAGCTCTTCGTTGCACAGAAGTTGCTGAATGCGCCGATGCTTAGGCGGAACGAGTCGGTGAAGAAGAGCCTGTTTGACTGTCGTATATGGAGCGTCACCAGGCGGGCCCACGAGGATGTCGCGTATTTCGGCCATTGCCTGTGGCGGCAACGCTTCAACGAGGAGCTCATGCTTGCGAACTTCTGACGTGATGCGATGAATGCGGAACTTGTTCTCGACTTGAATGAACCATAAGGAGGGATCGGCAAGCCACAGCTGTGGTAGCGTTATGGTAGTAGTACCTCCAACAACGCCGGAAGAGGGTACATGGCCAGGTGCAGTGGCAGCGGTACCAGGGCTGAGGCCGTCGAGATGCTCACGCTGCTCCATGGAAGGTCGCGTTCGTAGTCCGGGTCACCAATAAATATAGCACACTGAAACGCGGTTCCGAAAACACAGCGCGGTTTATTATTGTATCTCCGCCATTGTTCCAACTACTTCTTCTTTCTCCACAGCAGACTACCCACTACTAGTTTATGTCCCAAGTGCGTCGTGCCAGAAGAAGAAGAAAAGTATGCCACACTGGCATAGTTGCTAATATACCAAATAATAAACGTAGCGCGAAAAACACGGACACGGTAAATGAGCAACACACTTCCTGCGGCGGTGGGCCGACTGGGGCGCGGGACAGGCAGTCAGCGTCGCAGTGTTTTCTTCCGAACTTGTAAACGACGGTAATGTCGAATTCTTGAAGTCTGAGGCTCCACCATTTGTGGCGACCTGAAGGGTCCTTGAAGTTAGCTAGCCAACACAAGGGGTGGTGGTCCCTCACATCTTTGAAGGGCCGGCCGTAGAGTTGGGGGCGAAACTTAGCCCACATAATGGCCAGGCACTCCTTTTCTGTTGTTGAATAGTTGATTTCTGCCATTGATAGCGACCTGCTCGCATAACTTGCGTCGGTGTGGATTTCCGCATCGGCGTATTCGTCGAAATGCGGGAGCATCGGAGGCATCTGAAGTCGTCGTTTCAGTTCTTAAAATGCTTCAATTTTCGATGTTTCCCACTTGAATGGCACGACCTCGCGTGCTCGCGTTCAAACTTGGTACGTGCTCTGAAGAATTGGTCGGCCACCTTGCCCTGTTATGCTGCGATGTTTCGCGACTTGGGTCTGTGGAATTCTTGACGACGACGAGAAGCAGTCTTTGAATTGAAGGAGCAGAGCATTAAGCTGGTCTTGCTTGTGCTTCGGGATGCTGTGGTTTACGTCGAAGTCTGTTTGGGGACCTCGATCCTTCAAAGCAGGTTCGGTAGCATCGATGATGGCGAAAGCATTGCTGGCGTCCACGAATTCGTTGATGTAGGCGACCGTCGTACCAGTGTTGCGGCGCCTATATTCGTGGCAGAAGTTTGCCAGCACCACATTTGCTTTGCCATCGCGTAGCTCGGCTATGCGTCTTGCGACACAAATCTGACGATTCAGAAGCAGGTGTTGATCGACCTCGATGCCGTCATCATGGTCGGCGGGTTCTTTGCTGCGGACGGAATTGATGACGCTGGAAGGAGGCGGAATGGTGACGTGTTCTATCGCATGTAATGCGTTGTTCCCTGGCGTCGTGTGCGGCGGAAGCGCTTTTTGTGAGGTTAGTGTTGTTGCCTCAGACCCCAGATCGATGACGGCGCCGTGGTGACCTAGGAAGTCCGTTCCAAGTATCACATCCCTGGAGCAATGCTGTAAGATTACAAAGCTGGCAGGATGCCCGGTTATCGATGGTGACTTTTGCGGTGCAGACTCCTTCCGGCGTAAGGATGTGGCCTCCAGCGGTCCGGATTTCGGGGCCTTGCCAAGCAGTCATAATTTTCTTCAACGTTGTGGCGAATGGTTCGCTGACGACGGAATAATCGGCTCCACTGTCGACGAGAACGGTGACGTTGTGGCCGTCGAATAGTACGTCGAGGTCGCGAGTTCGTCGCCTTGCGTTGCTGTTGGGTCGCAGCGTCGGGTCACGGATATGTCGGTTTGCTCCGCGGCTTTCACGTTGCGTCGTCAGGTCTTCTTCTGGCCGCGAAGTTCGGACGTCAGGGCTCCGCTCAGCTTGCGGCGAGTTCTTTAAATGCCGTCGCGGTGTCGTTGTCGGCGGCGGAGGATCTTTGATTTTTCGGCGTACATCAACCGCACCTCCTTTGCTTGCTGCCCTTAGATTTGCGGATACAGGCTAGGTGACCGGCCCCGGGTTGGGCCAGTGTACTGGCGGTGCTGCGGTGAGACAGCGGCGAGGCGACGGCGAACGGAAAGGTTATCGGGGTGACCACTGCGCACCTCCGAGGTAGTCGGCGATGTCGCGTCGTCGTTCACCGCGCTGTGGACGCGGCGCGTCAATGGCGAACCCACGTAGTCTCATCTGCCGATACTGGTAGTGGTGGTAGATGTGGCAAGCTTCTCCGCATTGGTAGCAGATGGGGCAGTGGCAGGGGGCGCACCAAACGTCGGTCTTCTTCGGCGTGTGTAGCTGGCCGTCTGGCGAGCGGCATGCCGTCGGTGGTGGCGGCGGTGGTGCCTGGCGGCGGAACTGCTGTGGTGGCGCGGCGTCTTGGCGTGGGCGAGAAGGGGTGGCGTTGCTTGCGGCTGCAGCAGCATAGGTTATTGCTTGCAGTTGCGGCTGCGCGGACTCGGGGATGCACATCGTGTGCTGGATTTCCTCTCGGACGATGTGTGCGATCGAGGCATCTTGAGGCTGGCACGACGGGAACATTCGACTAAGTTCTTCGCGCACTACGACCCTTACGGTCTCGCGCAGATCGTCGGAGCCGATAGCTTGAACCGCTGCGCTCTCTTGAATCAAGCTGCCGTTGTATTGCCGGGTGCGCATTTGCAACGTGCTCTCGATTGTTGTGGCCTCGGAGACAAATTCCTGGACTGCCTTGGGTGGGTTCCGCATGAGCCCAGGGAAGAGCTCTTGCCTTACACCTCGCCTGATGAAACGGACATTCTTCTCCTCGGTAGTGTTAAGGTCAGTGTGGAGGAAGAGTCTGTTCATTTCTTCCGCGAAGATGGTCACCTTTTCGCTTGGGAGCTGGATCCGTGTTTCCAGTAATACGGAAGACCTTTCCTTTCGCACGACGCTTGTGAACGCTGCGAGTAAACTGGTCCCGAAGATGTCCCATGTTGTCAGGATAGACTCCCTGTTCTCAAACCAGGTCATGGGGCTGTCTTCCAACGCAAAATACACATAGCACATCTTGTTGATGTTCCAGTTGATGAAGGCGGCAGTCCTCTCGCACGACTCGAGCCACGTTTATGGGTCCTCACATGATGATACCCGAAAGATCGGCGGCTCCTTTGGCTGCTGCATCACGGTCGCGGGCGGCGGCGCAGTGGCTGTCATCGTTGCCACAGTCGTAGTCCTGGCCTTGGTCTTCCGAGTCTTGTCAAGCAGACGCCCGTACTCCGGTGGTAGAACTTGTTGCCTATGGCTAGCTCGCTGGTCGTGCTTGGCGTCGATGTCTTCTCCGCGCTGTGGGTTTGGTTCACGGCTTGATGGGGGCGTCCGGAGCATGAACGTACAGCACCTCCAACAGATGACCCGGGGTCGTGACGTCGACGAAGGAATCAGTCGGCGTGTTCGAGATGAAACTCTTTATTTTGCCGAACTTGTGGTCGGGAAATGGAAAGTCAAACAACAGCAATACACGCCGTACACCGGCGAAGAGAGCGTCTGCCGTCAATAAACTGCTCAGCGCTAAGGCGCGTCGGCATTCATGAATGCGACATCGAACATTCCAGTCTTATTGCTGGTGGCCGCGTTAATTCCAGAAAAGACTCGGCTGTTCGCGTTCCCGCGCTCAAATCGAACAGATCATCCCAAAGTAATCTGGAACGTTCCCAGACATTCTAGCGCGGTTTGCGCAAAGCAGCAGTAACGGTGTGTAAGGGGGCGATAACATAAAGCATAGAAAGAAAGGAGCGCCTGTGGCAATAAGGTAGCGTTTGGTGGGATGCTTTGCGCGCGTATTACCTCACTATGCGTATTTTTCAAACATTTCATGTGCTTTCACTGCCAGATTCAGAAGGGCGGCGGCCCGGATGGCCTGGCCAGCCCCCACATCTTACATTTTTTGTTTAATTTATGCCAAGAATTTATGCCCCTCAACTGGACAAGGCCTCTGGCAATGCAGATACCTTTCTCGACTATGAGCCCGATTGCTGTCTGCGAGCGCTTTATAATCACTGAACGCATTGCTCCTTACTGTGACAGCTATGCTGGACCTTGGAGGTACCACCACGTCGTCGTCCGCGCTACACAGGTCGTTGACGTTTTCTCAGTGTTGTACGTTGCGATGGCGTGCCTCGTTGAAAATGAGGCGCATGCTTCCGGGAAGGTAATCACAGCGACGTTAGCCTGCAGGAATTTCATACAAATGATCAAGCCTCTGGAGCATTCAAGGAGCACAATGAAATTTGCGACGTATGCGAAACCCCTTATGCCAATTCTAGCAGTGCACATTCCGTCTGGGACGATGAGGTGTCCCCCTGCGGTGCGAAATTGCGGTCTATTCCAAGGAGTTAGTACCTTGTTCTGTGTTCTGGAATGGTCGCAACTGATTACTGAGTAATCTGCACCTGTACCCACTAGGCCATTCACTTCGTAGCCGTCAACAAATACACCCATGTTAAAAGTGACATCATGGTTACTTTAGCGGCTTTTTAGTTCATCGTCGTCGTTCGGGGTCAGCGATGAAGGCCCTTCTGCTCTAGCCTCGCCAGCGGCCTTACCTCCAGAGGTCACTGAATATAGTTTTCCCGACGCGGGCTTTGTGAACGGCGCCTTGGAGTGGGAGAGACTGATGACCGACGGGGGCTCGGCGTCCGATATCTCAAAGGCGCTGTGGAACGAGGCTGATGTTGCTGAGGTTCCTGCGGGCTTTGACGAGTTGACAAATACTGTTCAATTCCGAAGGGACGCTCACCGTTCCGAGGACAAGGTGCATTTCCCGCGAAACCACGAAGCCCTGCTTGGCAATATTTGCACATTCGATAGAGGTGACCAGCCTCTCCGAAGTGGTAGCAAAGAGG
Source organism: Rhipicephalus sanguineus (assembly GCF_013339695.2). NCBI lineage: Eukaryota > Metazoa > Arthropoda > Arachnida > Ixodida > Ixodidae > Rhipicephalus > Rhipicephalus sanguineus. The sequence goes on from NC_051184.2 coordinate 123,662,492, forward strand.
TACTCTTTCAGGAGTGCGCCATATATCAGTCTTCCTAGGTCTCCTATCGGGTGGCGGGAGCATGCTCGGAGGCGTAGTACTCTACAGAGAAGTGGCTGCGATGTCCATACGCACCGGGGGTCCTTGCAGTAGTGCATCGGCATATCAGACTCTCTGCGGTTGCTCTGGAGGCGTTTCTGTGTGGGCGCAGTGCTGAGGTTCCCGAATGGGCTGGGGATCTCTTACCACCAGTCTTACTTCCTCGCGGACCACGTCGGTCAGTGACGATACAGCTGGAGCGCCATGGTCGAGCCCCTGTCTCTGGAACTTCTCTCGCACCACAGGTCGCACCAGTTCACGTAGGACCTCAATGCTGTTTCTGAATAGTCAGCACTGCGTCTACGGAGGCAATGCCCAGATTCCGGTTGTACATCCTCGCTCGTTGTTGAAGCGTTTTTTTTATTGTGGCCGCCTAAGAACGGAACTCAGCGACGGCGGACGGTGGACTCCGAGCCAAAACGACGAAGTTCCTGTTTCGCGCTTCATATCAGATGACGAAGCTCTTGTCCTCACTCATGCTGAAGCTCAGCAAGCTGGGGGAAAGAAACGGGACACGGCCACACTTTCATTACCCCGCTGGTTTCTTTCTGGAAGAGTGGTTTCGGCTCTCTCCCTGTGACCCGTACTCGGGTACGTAGCAAGCAGCTCCCGTCGGAAGTCATCCCAGGACAAGATGGTCGTCTCGTGATTTTCGAACCACGTTCTGGCGGAATCTTCCAACGCGAAGAAAAAACACGTCGTAGCTTGCAATCATCAACCCAGCCGTTGACCCTCGCGACCCGCTCGAAGCGTCCGAGCCAGTCCTCTACGTCTTCGTATGCGTCACCGTGGAAAGGCTCAGGCGTCATAGGCGGATCCACTACAATCTGTGCTGGCATCACATTAGAAGCGTCTGAGTAGCGTCTCCGTGAACAGCTGCTGCTGTTCTAGAATCCAAAGGAGAAAACTCGGCAACCTCACCACGTAGGCGATGACTGTTGCGCTGCTGAACAGGAGTCAGCTCGGTCGATCCGAGTCTCCTTGGCTCCGGGTTGCTTCCTCCAACTTCAGAAGAGCTTGGGTTCATGCCCCGCACCTCCACGAGATTTGCACGCACAGTTTAAGAAAACACTTTTATTTAGCGCATAGTCAGGGCGAACTTGTGTCCTACGTACATATAGCTGCAACGGCAATGTCTCTAGGTATCGAAAGAACACTATCTTCCACCAGTTTCTCACACCTCTTCTACTTCTGGAGTCCCGTGCCGTTAGAACGCGCCTGTGTTGTCAGAACCCACGGCATCCAGCGCTAATTGTCTCTCTTAATTTCTTCCCGTGGAATGCTAGAAGGGTTTTGGAAACGTCTGATGCGCCTACTTTGAATGTAGGTTGCGTCAATATTGTCGAGGTTTTACATCTGAAAACGGCATGATTATGAGAGTCGCCATAGTGGAAGGTTCTGGAAATTGCGACCACCTGGGGCTCATTGACACGCGCCTAAACTAAGCAAACTGGCATCTTTAGCATTTTGATTTAATGGAAATGCGACAACGTGGCCTGGGTTATTCCCGCAAGCTTCGGGTCAGCATTCAAGCACCATAACCAGGAGGCACCGAGGGTGAGAGGTAGGTAAAGAATAAATCCCTTTGTGGCGAAGTTGATCCAGGCAACACATACGTCACGCAGAGGAGTAGCGGTAAGCACAAGCGGCTAAATTTGATATTGGACAAAACGCGGGAGATATTTATTCTCGACCATAGCAGGATGTATGATTCATCATTCTTTACAGCGTAGCCACTGTGTATTGGGTATGTTATACACCGTCACTACCTGCCTTGCGCCTGCAATCTGATTAAAAACATGATGAACCTCAAGGAAATCGGCGAAATTCCAGGAGGTACCGATGCAGAAAGCGCGTCTACTACCTACACAAAAACACATCCAACCCCTTGGCTGCCAGTTTGAAATATCGGCCCGACATCACGAGGTTCATATGCTAGTAGTTACAAGGTATGCCTTGCGGACAGGCGGAATGGTGTTCCGCTGTCGCCGTGAAGGAAATTTCACCGACGTTTACAATACTGCCTAATGTGAATGTCATAAACAAGCGCTTATTTAAGCGCGCTTCGCCGATTTCGAATGACTCCATGAAGTGCCTGCGCCGACGGAAATCCTCGAAAGAGTGCGCGCATCAAAAGTACAAGTATCAAGAGGCGCCAAAAGCGCGCAGAAGACGCCACCGAGACAGCCAAGCGGCGGCGCAAGATCGGGAGAATTCGAGAGATCAAAGCGGCGCGACTGACTCCACAGACGAGCCTGCGAGCAGTGTTGCCAGATGGCGCAGAGTAACATAGCCAAAACAGACTGATGTTATAGCACAAATGTAGTGGCACCATGTAGAGGCACCTCGTTATCTTGTAGCCAAAACGTAACCATCATTTCTGCTAGTGTAAAATGGTTAAAAAAAAGAAGTCATGGAGAAAACTAGTGACTTTTTTAAAGTTTGCGAATAAATCTGCTTACTCAAAAACAAGCAACACATGGCCAAACGATGTGTTTGAGTAAACTAGAACAAGGCAAAAAAGGTCACATATGCAAGCATCAAGCATACGCCCAGGTAAAAAGATTGACGAGAAGTGGTAAAGCAGACGAAGAAAAAATGTCTACTACAAATCATTCCCCGTCGTTTTCCAGTGGATAAGGTATACAATTGTCTTAAGCTGTACAATGCAGTGTCCCTCATATCACGTTTTTAAGGTTAGGCATCGTAAACCCCATTCCCTATGTAAACATCATATTTATGACCGAATATCACAGAAAAATTGACATAATTCAGTTCTGGCTAAGTCAGTTGAGTTATCAGAGATTAGCAGAAACAATATTTGGTTCAGTGCATAGAAGCACTATTAAAGTAATCCAAGGAGCGCAGGCTTAGTTTGAAGCCAACCAAAGTGCTCTTCTAAGCCACATCGCAGATGCAATGTAGTTTCCAAAGTTCTCTTGCTTACCGTTCCTGGTCCACATAAAAATCTAGCCCGAAAATAGCCACATTGGCAAGTCATTTAAAATTCAGGCAAACGAAAATTTAGGTAGGGCAATTTGGCTACAAATAGCCCAATCTTAACACACTGCCTGCGGGAACAATCTAGCCATTTCCTCAAGCTTTCGCTGTGCTACGCACACATGAATCACCTAAAAGCTTCGCGAAACCGGGTGCGACACGATATAAGTGCTCGGCGAAGGAGAGTGAAGTCAGTGCGTGAGTGAGTGAGTGAGTGAGTGAGTGAGTGAGTGAGTGAGTGAGTGAGTGAGTGAGTGACCAGAGTGAAGATGTTGTTTAAGTGAGAGTGTGGTTCGGTCGCCCACAGACGTGTTTTTATAAAGGTATTCGTCAAGCCGGTGAATACGAAAGAACTTCAAAAGGACAGACTGATGGGCTAGTTTGTAGTGCATAATTCTGAACAGTAGCACAGCACATGGACGGCGACAGATCAAAACGGAAGAAAACACTATTTTTCTCACAACTCAGTGTTTATTGCACGTGGTCGCATATATATACACATGACACAACGCGAAGGAAACGGAGAGGGGGAAAAGGGCACACAAGGTAATCGACCTAGCTAATCAAACAGGAGGCTGACTTGACAAGTGTGCCATTTCCTTTTCCGATAAACTGATTGAATGGCAACTTGCCGCGTCTCTATATTTAATATGTGCTGTTTAAATAATTCATGTGGTTAGCTGGTCACAATTTGTGGCTAGCGAATGTGCGCGGTTGCACAGGGGCTTGCAACCGCAACGTGCACAATGCGCAGTGAGGGGGCCTGACGAGGCGAGATCATCGACATTATACCAGCGCTGTGTCCCGTCTTGATCTGTCGCCGATTGTTCTCAATTCCTGTTAGATCCATGCGAGTTGTATTGCGATTGTTTAGTTGAAGTGTACTTGTTTATGTGATGTTTTTACTGGTATGACCGATGATATCTTGTGTTTTCATTATCAACACTTGGCTCTGACTCGGGTCTTTGGACCGCAACCGGCGTTCGCTGGCGCACTAAAAGGACCTACATTCCCATTGTCCGTGGTTTCGTGGTGCTTTTCGGAAGGCCGATTCGTCAGCGCTTGATTTCTACACGGCGATTGCCTCCCCATTAAAGGGATTCCTGACAGCTATTACTTTGCGCAGCTGTTTAGTACATATGGCGTAGCGCACCACGACAGGGAAAGAGAACAAGGACGCGCCACACTTTGTTTTTGTCGTGGAGCGCTACGCCATATGAATTATGATTCCCCACCAACTAGCTTGGCAGCGTGCCTTAGCAAACTTCACAGTTGTTTAGGTTGCATTTAGGTTGTTTAGGCTGCGGCAGTGTTGAGTCCTTCCTCCAGCAGCTCGTTTAGCAGCAGCGGCAGACGACGCACTCCCACCACTTCCGTCGCTGATTGTTCAGAAAGATCTGGCTAAGGCTGTTTTGCATATAGCTACGCGGTTTACATTAACAAGAGAAGACCGTGAATCGCGTGACTGGCGTGGACAATTTCGTGCAGCCAATTTCACATTGACCGCCGCATATAGGGCGTGGCGCGCGCGATCGGCCTGAGCAAAACATGTAGGCATTGCCGGCGCCGGACAATTCTATTGAAGTCGACCATTCATTGAAGTTATGGCGCCAGTGACTCTCTTTCATTTTACATTTTCTGTCTTTTTTGTGAGTTTGCGGTGTCTAATGCCACCAGAATTCTTCGAACAGTCAAAGAATGAGCCTTGTGTGTGCATTAGATGCTCAAGAGGCTCTAACATAATTTATTTCTGCGACAAGGGAGCTTCTTCATGAACACACTCCTGCCGATAGCCGAACTGTGTGTCTTTTATGGTTTGATGCCATCAAAAAAAATAATCGCAGTTTCGCACTGGTGGTGCTAGTCATGAAGGAAGAGCGCAGCTGTGTGGGCTCCCTCGTTTTTCGTTATTTTTTCTTTCCTTCATCTCTTTCTTTCTATGTCTTATATCTGTTTTGTATCTGTTTCTTTCTATTACTCCCTTTCTTTCGCTATCCATTTCTTTCTTTTTCGCTCTTTTTATTTTTATTTCTCTGATGTTTTTTTTCACTGCCTCACTGCTTCTTTCTCTCTTTTTCTTTGTTTCTCTTTATTTCTCTCGTTCTTTTTCTTCCCCTCTTGTTCTCTGCTTTTTGTGTCTTTTTCGTGTCTGCTTCTTTTCCTTCCCGTGGCTGCTTCCTTCCTTCCCGTTTGCGCGCTTCCCTTGTGTGCAAATGGACGGTCACGTTTTCGCGGACCTCCGCCGTCGTGGGACCAGCTACTCGTAGCAGCGTAAATATCTCTCCTTCCCCCAGTCGTTTTTGTTTATACAGAGTTATTTAACGCGCGCCTGCGCATTTTTTATTTAATTTTTTCTCGAACCGCGCCCAGTGCGCAGCCCTTTTTACGGCTTCAAGACCATCAAATGTAGATCCCCCACCAGAGCTTATCTTCTAGCCATCTTTCATGATGGCAGACGATCTTCCACCGGGATTTCCCCCGTGCTACTCACTGAGTGGTGATTTAAACCACTCGAAAACGTACGAGCTCCTCATGAAAGAGGCTGCCAACCTCGTACGCGAGAAAGCAAATCAGGAGCCATGGCGTCTCAGCCCTCCCCGCATCTCTCCAGTCCGCACCAACCGCACTCGCGTGCGGCAATTAAAATATGCGGCGAGCTTCCTTCGCAAGGACACCATGCCTGTGTCTCGCACACGCACCCGAAAAGCCTCCAGGGCTCTGGCCGCCCCGAAGAACGCACCACAGCCAGGCAAAGCCAGGGAGGGTGAGGCGAGCGCCATGACAGCACCCCCAATAACCCTTCTTCATCCCTGTCAGGAAAGTCGGCCCAGCAGACAACCGCGGCCATCTTCTCGCCACCAGCCTCGTCGCAAACGCACCGAGAGAGTCAGCGACGCTCTCCCCAAAACCCGCTTCTGGAGCCAACACGCAGCAGCAACCGGGAGGAATGCTGTACACAGAAGGACAGGATCACGTTCGCACCCGCAGAGCAGGAGAGCGAGACAAACAGCCGCGGGTCAGCCCCGCCACAGCGTCCCCTCCCTGGAAGCATACCGCGCCCCCTTCGTGCTACCCCGCCGATCCTCCCGCGGACAGCAGCCCAGAGGAAACCCGCCTGGCCGGTTCGCCTCTTCCCTCCTTTCCCGCAGCCGCTGATGTCACCAGGTCCCCTCAGAAAAACGCAGCCTCCTCTCTCGGCACAGCCAAGACAGCGGCGGCCACCCTCGGACACACCTCAGCCACCTCTGACACCATGGAATGAACTGGAGCAGGCGAACAGGTGATCCCTCCTGACGCGGCGGCCAGACAACAGGCGACCGAGACCGCTGGGAAAGGGAAACAGCCCCCCCTCCCAGCACGCCACTGGAGGAGGCAGCATTCCGAGTTGCGTCATGGGCACACTGGCTGTAAACAACGAGGATAATGCGTTCCCCTCGCTTCCCTCCACCGGCGCCCCTCTTGGCCCGCTTGCAACCCCTCTGTGCTTCGCTTGCACCCGCACCACCACGCGACCCACCACAAGCGAAAGCGAAACCAAATGGTCCCCCACAGCCTCCGGCCACCAACCCGGCTGTGCCACGCCCGTCGCCGAAGGGGGCCCGTCCCATGTCCAGCACCAAAGGCCCTGTGGAGACGGCTCTATTCCGCCCAAGGAGCAGAAGGATAAACTTTCGAACCTCCTCGTAGGAGGCCATCTCTTCGCTCCTTGCCGCGGTGGACGGTGTCGTACGCGTTCGCGTAAACTTTCGCCGGAACGTTGTGGCCGCTCATGTCCCCATCAGGAGCCCGCTCGAGCCCCTCCTCGCGATCTCAGACATCTGTGGCATTAGTGTCCGCGCCAGGAGGGCCTCTAACAACAACACCTGTAGCGGCATCATTTTCGGCGTCGACACAGCTCTCGGGGAGGACGATATATGCAAAAACATTGCGTCCGATCTCCCTGTAACAGCGTGTTCCTACTCAGGAGAGAACCTCATCGTTCGCTTTGAGGGCACCAAACCGCCCGCGGACGTCTCGCCGTACAAACAGCGCCGAACCGTGAAAGCAGGACGCCCGCGACCTGTTCAGTGCGATTCCTGCGGTCGGTACAGACACGTCCAGACCACCTGCACGTTCGACCGGCGCTGTCTTCGCTGTGGGGCAGGCCACGAACAGTCGGACTGCACAGCACCGGTGGCCAAATGCCTCTTTTGGGGTGGCAGGCACATTGCCACGGAACTGCGCTGCCCTCGCTGGCAAAACGAGCGGCAGCTCGCAGAGGCTCGCGCTCAGGCCAGGAGAGATACCACTAGCCAGGCGGCGCAGACACACGGCGCCGCGAAGAGCTCCTCCGAACAGGCCCGTATTTTCCAGCCAACTAGGCAGGGGCTGCTGTACTCTGCCATCGCTGGAGGCAGCTCAAACAACCAGCTACCAGCATCCACTCCCACCGACCCCTTTGCGAGCGCTCGGCGCGACTCGGCGATCGCCGTGCTCACAGCAGCAGTCAGAACAGCGCTGGAGTTTCTCCCGCGGAACTCTCCTGCCCACTCGCTGTGAGCAGCGGCTCTCGCCACACAACAAGCCCTAAACCAACATGGCTAGGGACCTCAGCAATCACCCCAGGCCGCGCATCCTGCAATGGAATTGTACGCCGAACTTGCGGAGCACAAATCTCTGCATGAATTCGACATTCTCGCCCTGCAGGAGACGCACGCGCGTGCTGAGGACCTGACGCTTAACAACTTCATCCGCTACAGCGGACCGATGACGTGCGCGCTGAGCAACTGCTCTGATGCGCCCTGCACCGACCCCGGTCATCCCCCTGGCTCCCCCCGAACTGCCCTGTATGTGCGCGCATCCCTCGCGCACACCTGCACTCCCTGTGAACGTTGCTGTGATGACGCAGTGAAGTGCCTCGCAGTGACAGTGCGTGTGGGTGGTGTGGACACTTTGGTTGCGTTTGTCTACGTTCGCCCGAGCCTCCGTTGTGATTACGCATTTGTCCCCCGCCTCGCCGCGGCGCTGACAGCTGACTGCGTCGTGTGTGGGGACTTCAACGCTCATCACAACAGCTGGGGTTGCGGGCTGACTGACCTTCGCGGCCGGTGCCTGTCAGACGCGATCGCCACCACAGGCCTCTCCATTCTCAACACTGGTGAGCCAACGTTTGTGCGCCGCAACACACGCCCCTCCACGATCGATCTGGCACTAGTGTCTCAGTCCTGCTCGTACATCTGGACACGAGCCCCAGACACTGCCGGATCGGAGCATTACCCCATCGCCCTCTCGCCCTGCCACCCGAGTCACGGGGCGAAGCGCGTGTGCAGTGTCGTGAGGTGGCGTGTTTTTCGTGTACTTTGCCCCGGAACCAACGCTCGCCAGTGATTTTTTCACCTACATAGCGGAGTGCGCGCGTTCAGCCACAACGCGCTGTGTTGTGCCTGCCGGCTCCCCGTGCGCTGACGTGAAGCTGTTGAATTTGCGCGCCGCACGCCGACGTGCACAGCGCATTGCGACCCGCACGGACCGTGTCGAAAATTGGAGGGTGCACAATCGCATAGATGCGTCTGCAGACGACAGGCATGGCGACTCAGGCGCAACAGCTGGTTCGGCGTCTGCTCGTCTCTCAGCGATCCATATCGCCGTAATCGTGCCTGGCCCATCATGAGAGGACTTCTCAACCCAAGGGCCCTTTGCCACCCTGTGCTCGCGATTGAGGTGTCTCGCGGCATCACGGAGCTCGGACTTTCAGAGCTATTAGCAGACGCTTTTACCCCAGCCCTCCCTGCGCCTCAGAGCGTGAGTGCCGGCACTATCGGAGGCCACCGTCCGACCTTATCGCCCTCTGCGCCGAGACACGCGGCCGTCTCGCAGCAACTCGCTTGCTTGTGCGACGCCGAGTTCACTGAGCACGAACTCGCTCGTGTACTCAATCGCAGACGTCACCACAGCGCGCCGGGGCCGGACTACATAACACACAGCATGCTGCGGAAGCTCAACGATGACCAGCGCCATCTCTTGCTCGTCGCCTTCAACGAGATCTTCAACAGCGTCTCCCTCCCAGATACCTGGCGTACAGCGTTGGTCGTGCCGGTTTTGAAGCGCGGGAAGCCACCGCGCAGCCTCGCCTCATACCGGCCGATATTCCTGACATCGGTGCCGGAAAAAACTATGGAGGCAATGGCGCTTCATCGCCTCCAATGGATAGCCACTGCGAGTGGCACCTTCCCTCCACAACAGTGCGGCTTTTCGCGTTCTACGCGCCACGGCTGACGCGATTGCCGCGGTTGTTGGCACCCTGGAACAAGCGCTACACGACCGGGAGACAGCCCTGCTACTTCTGCTCGATGTGCAGTCAGCTTTTGACTGTCTCCCCCACAGCAGGCGGTCTGTGCGCTTGGTGCGCAGGGCAAACTCCTGCGCTACATTGAAGCCTTCCTCACCGACCTCTCACTGATTGTCCGTGCGGGAAGGCGAACAGTACGCGCCGCCCTGTCACTACCGGAGTACCACAAGGAAGCGTGCTGAGCCCGTTTCTTTTTAACTTGGCTCTAGCACCGCTCACCGAGTGTTTTCCCAAACAAGACGCTTTCACTGTGCACGCGGTCATCTACGCGGACGACATCGCCCTGTATGTGCGCGGCCCCACGCGATGCCTTGCCAGGGTGCGTAAGTGCCTCCAGAACGCCCTAGACGCCGTTGCCGGGTTCCTGGACGGCAGAGGACTGCGCATCTCGGCCGCCAAAACAGAGGCGATACTCGTCCGCCCGCGTGCCAGTGAACGGCGTACAACCCGCCCCATCACACTGCCACACTGCATCCGATGCGGTCTGCGCCAAGCGTCGCTAACAGTGTTTGCGGGTGAAGCTCGAATAAATCAAAGGAAGCACGTCTGGCAACGCCCCCTCTGAGGAAGCGTCGGTGCGATGCTTAAAACAGAATATTCAAATGAAAACATGCATGTAATATGAAAGAACAACAATCAAACAAAAGATAGAGTCGTCAGGTTCCTTAACGTGCATGAATGGCTTACGCCACACGAAATGAACGACTGCAGTTCGTGCGTTTCGCCTATGACAGTTCGTAATGCCGTCCTGGACAACATTGTAGTCTAGAGTGCCGAGACGTGGAAGCACTTTGCATGCCCCGAAGTACCGCGAATGAAGTTTTCCTCTCAGTCCATGCCGGCGTATCGGTGTCCGCAGGATGACACGGTCGCCGGGCTAGTATTCTACGTGGTGTCGTCGAAGGTCGTAGTGACGGCTGTCGGACTTTTGCAGACGGGCGAGTTGTCGCGTTTCTCAGGCGGGCTGAAGCTATGCAGTGACGTCGATCTTTTTCTCGTCGGTGACGTTGGGTAGCATGGCGTTCGATTCTTCCGTAGACTTACTTGCGTGGCGTTATCTGCGTCTTTTTTTTGCACGGCCATGTTGTATGGGATGGTCACGAAAGAAGGATGACATCCCATATCTTGCGTTCGACATCGACGTACATGGCCTGCATGTCGTAGATGGTCTTAACGAGACGCTTGGTACGGTCATTGGTTTGAAGGGGGTACGCAATTTTTCGGCGGTGGCGGCTTGTCTAGCTGTATCCCGAGATCACCTGAGTTAAATCAGCAGTAAAGCCGTACCTCTGTCAGTGATGAGAAACTCTAGGGCGATGCAGAAAATGATATATAAACGCTGCCAGCCAGAAAAGGCAATGAAGAAGAAGTAGAAAAACGTTCTATCATCGCAACACGATGGCTACTGTGTTTGTTTTTCTGTGCCCCCGAATATCGTAGCATCTACATTTTGGTGCCGAAAACCCACGTGCGAACGCGCCTTTCTTCTACGCACGGCGACCAAGAATCTACTCTCGCTTCGCGTCTCGGGTGATGAGGAATCCGATGGATCTTGGATGCGAAGATCGGCGTTGTAACAACGACTGCGGCCAGCAGCATTGTTCACCCAATGAATCAGCTCGAAGGCAAGCGATCTGCACGACGCGCGCGAAACACGAAGATATTTCAGGAAGCGCGACTCTTGCTTGACTCCGAAAACGTCGAAATCGCGAAGCTCGCACCTGTAAAGGTAAGACTCTCTGCTAGCAACGGCGAGCTCTCTGAGATCGACGAGCTATATGAGCAATATATTCCGACAGAAAATATCGAACAGGAGTATACAGCTATAGCAGAATACGAGGATGAAGCCGTTAGCATCCTTGCTCAGCTACAATGCTGGATATCCCAAAAGGAGAGAGATCGCAACGGCCGTGCTCAATCTCCCAGTGGTGAAAGCACAGAAGCAACGGCTTTCAAAAATGAGGCTCCCGCAAGGTTCATGGCGCACCGGTTACCTCAGCTGCATATCCCAACGTCCCGAGGTGACATATCACCGCGGACAGGCTTTTGGGAGCAATTTGAACAAGTTGTTGACCTCAACAACGACCTCACGCCTTCCACTAAATTTTATTACTTCAAGAGTTTCCTATTCGGCGACGCGGCAGCAGCAATCGCGGGCTCGCCCACGACCGATTCATGTTACGCCGATGCTGTTGCTATGTTGAAGGAACGATTCGGCGACAAAACAACGGTTATTCAGCGTCATCTGACGGCACTGAGAATCGTGACAACAACCAACGACCTTTCGCGGTTTTCGAACATTGTATGATGCCACGCAACTGAATATTCGCTGCCTTGGAGCCCTGAACGTGCCTACTCTGGCATATTCAGCTATGCTCGTCGACATCTTGCAGGAGGCTCTACCAAGGGACATCAGTCTTTCCTTCACTCGAGGAAAGCTACACCGCGCCTAGACCCAGTCATCTGACGTACGTGCTGCTCAAGTTTCTTCGTCGGGTGCACCAGCAGATGCGGCAACTGCCTCGGATGCGGAGCTGAACGACATTTTACTGTTCATGCGGGTGGAGCTCGATAGCAGAGAACAGCACGCACTACCATGTCAGAGACCTTCTTTAAGCGTTCGCTTGGACCGAAGGCATAGTGGCGTCCCGGCGGCATCAGTTTTGAACGCCTCGTCCAACGCAAGGATCAAATGCTTCTTCTGCCGTACTGATCAGCATGGGACGCGGAGTTGCAACGCGGATATCCTTCTGGCGGTCAAGAAGGAGCAGCTGGCAAAAGATAAGCGGTCCTTTCGCTGGACGTCAAAAGGTCACAGAGCGAAGCATTGCCGCGTCAAGCTCAACTGCAGTTCCTGCCGCAGAAGACACGCCTGAAGTATGTGCGACCCCAATTACCGGAGGTTTTCGATGACGACAGGCCCCCCAGGAAGCGTCACGGTGTGTGTTTCTTCGAACGCTGTTGGGTAACAGGTGTCCCAGCTTGTGACTGCTTCTGCGCAGAGCTGATAGACGGAGCGATTAAAACGATGGTGAGTTAAGGCAAATTTATATACATATATACAGAGGCGTTACATATTCGGCGCTGGGGCCGTCAGCTTAGTGGGCTCGCACAGAGGTGCGACGACGACCAGGGATTTCTTCGCTCGCTGTCCCTCTCTCTCCGCGCAGCTTGGTTCTTTTATAGCCCTGGGCGATCGTTTGCATCAGCCAGGAGCTCGAAGCCTCCAATCAGGAACCGCCGTTGGTCGCTGGCTCCAACGGGATCCGCGGATGAGAGGGCTTGCCGCACGTTGTGGGAGAGATTTCCTTCGGTTGCGTCAGACGCAGCGCCGGAGTTGCCGGGGATCGCGTAAGGCTCCCGCCTCGTTGCATCACCGGGTGTTGACGCTGGGTGCGTCAGACGTTCTACCAGCTTGAATGCCTTGTCGAAGCAAGGAAGTTTGGGTTGGGAGCCCTGGCATAACAACGCTCTTTCATCCTGCAATAACGAATCGTCCACTGGCCAACCACCTAAGGACAACGCGGTGTACCTACGGACATTCCGCACTGAATTGGCCAACAACGACAGGTGACAATGCGTTCGAGGGATTGTGGATGGAGCAAGCCAAAGAAGTTTCATTAAGGAAGATGTGGCTCGTAAGCTTAGCCTGAAGGTGGTCAGACAGACACAGTTGGCACTGAATACCTTCGGAAGCACTTGCTCTTCAGCCCCAGAAAAGCGGGACGTGGTTGAAATACAGCTTCAATACAGATACAACAAGGCTGATATTCACATAGAAGCTGTAGTCATCTCTGCCATTTGCCACGATGTGACTGTGCCGTCAGCCAACAACACATTCATTCAAGAATTAAGAGCACAAGGAAAGTTGCTCCGAACGACTACTGGCCTAAGGATGCAACAGACACCGCAATCGGTTTGCTAATAGGTTCGGACTATATCAATCAATCAATCGATCACTCATTCAAAGAACTTTACTTTCACTAAAAACAAAAAAAAACATGTATGGTGAAAAAAGGTGACCGGAAGAAAAGCTGTCCAATGACAGCTTGACAAAGCCCGAGCCACCCATCGGCGTTGAAACGAGAGGGTACAGCACTTGGTAAAAGTGAAAAAAGCATAATAATAGTTTCTCAACGGTTCCACATTGATACCGTAGTGCACTCACTACGGGTGCAGGCGCACTAGTTTTACAAGGTTAAATATAGCTAATTACACACTTGCTAAAAATAAATAGGAAGATATAGGAAAAATACCAGAGAGGACAAAACAAGAAAAAAAAGAATGCTAATAAATATACTAAGACCTTCAAGTACGTTACAATTTACGATTTGCAGTTATGTGCAGATATACATGCGCATATGAAACATATAGATATATGTATATACATACAGCATATGAATAATGAAGGAAAAAGGAAAACACAACTTGTCAAATACGTGTATACTCCAATATTGGAAAAGGCAAGTTTCACTTGTTACGTGAACAGACCTCTAATTTATTATTAAACTGCTCAGCGCAAAACTTTTACACGGTGCACATACAAACGACGAGGACAAGCGCAGTCTCAGTTGTGTGTCCGAACTAGTCCTGTAGGAAGTACTGCGACCCATTGCAAAATTAAGCACCGAAAAAAGTTTGTTGAGCGTGCAAGGGGAGTTGTGTTCAGTATACCCTCGTCTTGTGGACTAAGATACGTTGGTCAGACAGGCAGGTGCCTAAATTGAAGACTACAGGAACATGGCCAAAAAAGTAGGAAATGTTGGGAGGGACGGTTTTTTGGCTTCTCATTGTTATGAATGCGGATGCCAGCCTTTGTTCGAAAAAGCAAGTGTTCTCGTGACGCAGCCTAACGAAGGCACTAGAATCATAATTGAGGCCGCAACAATAGCTCAAGGAAGTTGCATCAGTAAACCGTCCATTTCCTTATCGGAAAAAGTATTGACGTATTTGAATTCTTCGGTATGTGGTGTCCCAAGGTGATATCTTGGTTTTTGGGGGGTTCTTTCTTGCCTTTTAGGTTTTTTTGTTTTTGTTTTTTTTTGTTTTTAAGTGCCTGGATAAGCATGTGATCTTATTGTGGGCTGTAGAATATATATGTGTGCGTTTTTGTAATAAAAATCAGTTGGAAGTCTGCGCTTGTCATCGTCTTTTGTATATGTACCGTGTAAAATGTTTGCGCTGAGCAGTTTAATAATGGAATACCAACTAGCCCAATCCCACACTTTACTTCAGTACATTTCTAGTTCTTCGGGCGCTGTTAATTGTTTTTCCATTCGCCCTTTTTTTGCTTGTGACCTTGAGTTCACTTTCCCTGTGCCGGGCACGGGCTCTAGCTTACTGCATTCGAGTAGGGCAGCTACCGCCGGATGTTCAGGCCACGTTAGGGTGCCTGCTTCCGTCTGTCGGACATGGAAGGCGGGTCTGTAAGATTCTGCGTTCGAAAACCCCGAGGCAAGCTCGCCTATATCGGGAGTCTCTTATGTCCAAGTGGACCATGGTCCTGGTGGCAGTTCGGCAAAGACAAAAAAACGGCATCAGTGGGCAGCGCTGATGGACCATGCAGTAGAGAGCAGATGGAAACAAGAACTGTTTCTTCTTCGACGCCTCAGCCGGCGTCCCCGGAACGCTCTGCGGGAAAGCTCCACGTTCAAGAGGGAATAAGCCTTGCAGACTACGTCAAGACAACGATCTCCCTTGGACCAAAGTTTGCCGTGGAATAGAAGAGCTCACCTGCGGAACTGCTGTCGTTTGTGCGGAACGTTTCAAGGGTAGTTCCGGACAGTTAATCTGAAAGGTGTGTTTCAGAAGGTGTTGATGTGCTCTGCCACCATGTACCTCAAGAAAAGACTATTCCAGTGAAAAAGGTCGTCTCCTACCTCAACAGCAACAGCCTTTGCCTGCTGTCTTCTGACAAAGAAGGTGGGTTTTGCGTCGTGAGAACTGGGGCGTTCATGACTAAAGCCCGCGCAGCTATTAGTTCTGTGTTTAACCCATGCCCGGAAGTTAATCTGAAGGACGCGAAGCGCAAATCTTGGAACATGTTTGAAAAGCTTAATCTCAGTAGTCTTGCAAAATCGGTTAACAAGCAAGAAAAATTGGCCCTGAATTTATTTTTCTCTGTGAAGACGCATAAGGTTGACAAGCCCTTTCGTGTCATTATCTCTGAACGGGACACATGGCAGAAGTGTGTTGCCTCCTGGCTTCAGAGTTTCCTAAAGTTGCTGCCAGTTGATGATTCTTTCTTAGTAAAAAAATTCTTCGCAGATTGTCAGTCACCTCAAACAACATGTGCCCAGTCGTTGTGTGGGCGTTTCCATTGACATAAAAGACCTTTATTATTCTATTCCACATAAACCACTTATAAATGCCATTGAAAAGGCAATTTTCGAATTTGGTCGTGTTGCCTTCCAAAACAAGTGTGGTATTTCCGTTTCTGGCTTCCTGGCAGTGCTGAAGCTTTACCTTGCTTCCACCTTTGCAGAGTGGAATGGTGAAGTCTTTCTGCAAAAAACAGGCGTGTGCATAGGCTCGTGCATCGCCCCAGCGTTAAGCGATTTGTATCTAGCTCATTTGGATAGAAAGCTTCATGAACGGTTGGCTGGGATGAATGTTAGTAAGTGCTTTCGCTTTGTCGATGATTACTTGATTCTGTTTGATTACGATTATGATGCAGTTGATGAGTCCTTTCAGCAAGCCTTGAAAATGTTCCAGGAATGCCTCGATCCGCTCTCTCTCATGCATGAGCTGCCGGAAAATGGTTCCCTGAGATTTTTAGATTTAATACTAACATTTTCAGCTGAACACGTCTGTTGGACATATGAGCCACGGGGGAAGAAACCTCTGTTGCCGTACTCGTTCTCTCACAGCAAACTGGTAAAGCGTGGTATTGTAAAAGCATGCTTGCATAACGCTTTAACCAAACCTTGCTTCCACTCAGTACAGGAAAATTTTGGCAAGCAGATTCTCCGTCTTGAGGCAGCTGGCTTTCCCAGTTCCTTGCTAGTTTCTGTTTCTGAGAAGCTGCGCAGACAGTCAAGGGGAGGTAACACGGAGGGCGCTTCACAGGAAACAAATCCCAAGAGGGTTGCAGTGATACCGTATCTACACGGCATCTCACATAAACTCAAAATATAGGCCAAAGAGCGGGTGCGTCGGTAGTTTTTTCCGCGCCGAATAAACTGTCTCAGTTGTGTGTCCGAACTAGTCCTGTAGGAAGTACAGCGACCCATTGCAAAATTAAGCACCGAAAAAAGTTTGTTGAGTGTGCAAAGGGAGTTGTGTACAGTATACCCTTGTCTTGTGGACTGAGGTGCGTTGGTCAGACAGGCAAGTGCCTAAATGTAAGACCACAGGAACATGGCCAAAAAGTAGGAAATGTTGGGAGGGACGGTTTTTTGGCTTCTCATTGTTCTGAATGCGTATGCAGGCCTTTGTTCGAAAAAGCAACTGTTCTCGCGACGCAGCCTAACGAAGGCACTAGAATCATAATTGAGGCCGCAACAATAGCTCAGGGAAGTTGCATCAGTAAACCATCCATTTCCTGATCGGAAAATGACGTATTTGAATTCTTCGGCTCGTGGTGTCCCAAGGTGATACCTTGGTTTTTTGGCGGTCCTTTCTTGCCTTTTAGGTTTTTTTGGGGTTATTTCTTGCCTTTCAGGTTTTTTTGGTTTTTGTTTCTTTGTTTTGTTTGTTTTTGTTTTTAAGTGCCTGGATAAGCATGTGATCTCATTCTGGTCTGTAGCCCATATATGTGTGCGTTTTTGTAATAAAAATCACTTGGAAATCTGCGCTTGTCCTCGCCGTTTGTATGTGTACCGTGTAAAATTTTTCCGCTCAGCAGTTTAATAATGGAATACCAACCAGCGCGATCCCACACTTTACTCTAATTTATTTTTTTGTGCGGTATAAAACATCTGTTCCTTGCGTATCGAAATGGTTTGATGTTGTTGGGACGATGTGTCGGATGCGTTGCGTTCCATAGCGTGTGCGTGAGAAAGGAAAGTGCCAAGGCGGTTGATATCGGACATGATAGGAAATTACGTTTTGTTTAAGTTTCGCGAGTTTAAGAAATATGTCCGATTTCCCGAGTGCTGTCTTTTTGTAGTAGGTAAGTATATAGATATGATATTTTCACGATTTGATGCTGTTTGAAAAGATGGACGGTATGTTCTATAAATGGAGCATTTGAAATAAGTCGAACCGTTTTCTTTTGCAACAGACTCAGTTTTTAACATATTAGGGGCTGTAGTTTTACCCCATACCAGGAAGCAGTAACATAGGTGGGAGTTAAAAAGCGCGTCGTAAAGTAATCTCATTATTGTAGGTGGTGGTGTGTGCTGATGAAGGCTAATTAGTCCTACACACTTAGCCAATTTCAACGTAACCACGTTTACTTGGTCATTCCATGACACGTGCTCGTTGAAGGTGATGCCAAGAATTTTAACGCAATTTTCAATGCGAACAGAGAACGGACCTAGGACAAGCTCCACAGGTACTACAGCCAGCGCTCCGCGACCGCGATATATAACGCACTGAGTTTTGGCTTCATTCAATATACGGCTGTTCGTTTTGCACCAGTCATTCAGCTTGGAGGAGAACGTCCCAGGTCTAGTAGCAATGGAGACAATATTTGGTTGGACAGTAGAGGGACCTATGAGCCACAAACCCTTTTGGACTGTGGAACTCATCCCCTTGTCAGCGTGTTGTGTGATGATGCAGCGGAAATGGAATCGACAGCACAAATTCTACAGTCCTTCTGGCGACTGGAGTCTATGGGCATTACTGACTCCAGCGAATGTCTATGCGACCGGAACCTTCTACACTTTAGGGAAACCGTTAGGAAGTCTGGCGGCCGGTACTCGGTGGCACTACCATGGACAAAAGATCGCAAGCATCTTCTAGGCGACAATCGTGACACAGCAATCAACCGTCTTAACAAGATCGGCAAAAGACTCTCTCAGCATGGTGGCTTAACAGAGAAATATGACACGACAATACGTAAATACTTGCAAATGAGACATGCTGAAGTGGTGCCGGACCGAAACACTGATAATACCGTGTACTATATGCCACATCGCGAGGTTGTACGAGAATACTCGCTGAGCGCAAAATTGCGAGTAGTGTTCGACGCGTCATCACATGTCAAACGATACATGTCCCTCAACGACTGTTTGGACAAAGGAACCCGCCTGAATACGGGTCTGCTTCAAGTGTTGCTTCGTTTTCTATGCTACCCGATAGCCATCAACGCCGACATCGAGAAAGCTTTCCTGCAGATAAAAATACAGGAACCGGATCGAGATTCCTTTCGGTTTCTGTTGTTTGAGAACGTGCCACGTGCTGAAAACGACAGCATAATCGAATGGCTAATGACAAGTGTGCCATTCGGATCGAGATCAAGCCATTTCCTGCTGATGGCAACAATACATCACCACCTGGACAACGTAGGCGAAGAGCAAAGAACATTTGCGTTAACACTGAAGCAGAGTTTCTACCTGGACGACTTGCTGATAGGAGCCGAGAGTTTTGACGAAGGCTTAGACGTGTACAACAACGCAAGGTCGATCTTGGAAGACGGTGCGATGAACCTGCGGAAGTGAAAGCCAAATCAATCAATCAATCAATCGTTTTATTTTCCACTTCAGGAAGTAGAGTGCATGGGAAGAAAAAGCTCTTGTGAGCTTGACTAGGCTTCCCAGCCGATTACAGTTCAGCATACAGTGACGGTATACAAAAAACTGGCGTACATAAGTATAAACACGCAAAGAGCATACATTATTCATGCACATATAAACAAAAATGAACGCAACAGGTGCACGCAATAAAAACATACATCAAAGATAAGTTCAAAGCTGACATTTTAGGTATCAGCTCACGAAAAAAGCATGAAGCGCAGGCCTGCAACAAGAAATATCAAAATCATTTTGCGATAAAAGATTTAACACAGAGGGAAAAGTTACTCTTAGCATGTGGGCCCCGTAATTTGTGCGTGGTGTTCTTGTTTCGTACTTTCTCATGAGCCGTAAGGGATACGAAGAAGAGTATTCAGCTAACTCTGCCAAATCTGCAAGCATTGGAATATTGTTCTTTATTTCATATTTATATCTAAGAACAAGGCGTAAGTTATACGTATTAAAAACCGTTGGGATATCGGCAGCTCGGAAGAGCTGTGCAGAAGGGTGATCTCTGGCCAAGTTATAAATGATGCGTAAAGCTTTCTTTTGTAGGACGTAGAGCTTCCTTAAGGTTGTGTGCGTGCCAGTGCCCCATACAAGTTCAAAATGAAACGTGCCAGTGCCCCATACAAAATGAAACTCAACTCCAGGAAGTTTCCTCGAATAACGAAGAGTGTCTGGAAGGATTTGGCAGTACTTCAGCAACGGCTCTAGGTATGCTCTGGAACACCGAAGATGATTATTTGGCATGTTCTTCAAAGTCTGTCACACAGTTACTGCTTTTGTTGAAGGAGAACACAAAGCGGACCATCTTAAGAACAGCTTCCAGGGTATTCGACCCTCTCGGTATTCTTTCGCCTTTCACGGTAACTGCGAAAATACTATTAAAGAAGCTATTGTTGTTACGGACACGATGGGATTTCAAGTTACCTAGGGAAATCGAGAAGGCATGGAAGGAATGGTGTTTTGAAGTTGCTGAGCTACCCTTAATAAGATACCACGCTACGTCTTGAGTCATCCGAAAGCAGAAATCACCATGACGCAAGTCCATATCTTAGTTGACGCTAGTCCAGGGGCTTATCGAGCATGCGCAAACCTTAGAACAGTGGACATCAATGGCCGTTCTGGTACGAATATCATCGTGGCAAAGTCCCGAGCGGCACCCATAAAATCATTGACAATGCCAAAATTGGAACTAATAGGTGCAATTTTAGGAGTGAGACTACTAAAACACCTCAGGGGGAAGTCATGGGACAGTTCTCAAATATCATGTGGTCAGACTACAATTGTGCTGAGCTGGATTCGTGCACAGCAAGATAAACGCAACCCTTTTGTGAAAAACAGAGTGGCTGAGATAGCTGACTGTACCGACAGACATCAATGGCGTTATTGTCCTGGAGGAGAACCCACCTGATTATCTTACACGGGTATTATCAGCAGCAGCCCTTCGGGAATGCCTCAACTGGTGGAACGGCCCAGAATGGTTGATTCAGCCCGAAACCACTTGGCCGGTCGAACTCCATCCGGTTGGCGTTCCAGAAAATGACAACGAACAAGAAATTCTACAGACAGAACTACTTCTATACACACGAGAACCACTTGAAGATGTCATAAAAGTCAAGAAGTACAGCAGCTTGACCAGGCTTCTTCGTGTTACGGGGTTAGTTAGCGGATTTGTCGAATGAACATGGCGAGTACCAGGGCCACATACGGGGCCTATTGCCACAGAAGAACTGAATTTGGCCGAGAAGTTCTGGATAATAAGAGCTCAGCGAGAAGCTTTCTCTCAAGAAATGGGGCAACTGTCGAACGGACTCGATATCTCAAGACGGTCTATTCTTCATGACCTGCATTCATTTTTGGATACAGAAGGACAACTTCATCTTCGTGGACGCCTACAGAGAGCGCAACTCTTAGTTCAAGAAAAACATCCACTGATTTTCCCTCAGAACCATTACTTCACGAGACTAGTGAATATGGAAGCGCATCGCCGTGTTTTACACGGCGGTGTATCAGCTAAACTGACGATACTTCGTGAGCGGTTCTGGGTTATTCATGCATGCCATGGGACAAAGAAATTGGTCCACAATTGTTACCTCTGCAAACGATTCCGAACTAAGCCCATGAATGTGGAACATGCCCCACTGCCAGAAGACCGAGCAACTATGTCTCACCCGTTTGAAGTAGTCGCAATCGATTTAGTAGGCCCGTTGTATGTGAAATCCATCACGAGAGATGCCCAGTGTACCAAGGTTTACATTTTGCTATTTACCTGCGCGCAACAAGAGCGGTACACCTCGAACTGGCAGACAACGCGTTGGCTTTCAAGAAGGCAAGCAAAGAGCTGCGTGACATAGGAAAACTTATAAGTGGATCCCCATTTGCAATATTTCTCGCCAACCATCAAATATCGTGAAAATCCCTTGTGCCCAAGGCCCCGTGGTGGGGTGGCTGGTGGGAATGGCTCATCCGACCGATCAAGTCAGCTCTTCGAAAAGTTCTCAGGAAAAGTAGTCTAGGAAGCAAGGAGTTGATGACATTATTTCAAGAAGTCGAACCTGTGATCAACTCTCGTACTCTGACTATACGTATACGCAGGCTGGGGCACCGTCACCGGTATGCGCGGCTCAATTTCTCATCGGGAGTTCAATCCTGGCTTATCCGGACCCTCGCCCATGTGAAACTTCCACCTGGCCGCAGGGTACTAGGAATGGTGTTATTCGGAAGGTGGAGTATCGTCAGAGGCTACTGAGCCATGTGTGCAAAACATTGAGAAAGGAGTACCTCCTGGAATTGTGGTCTCTGCATAGGTATCCGCAAGAGTCTAACCGAAGTTTAACTGTAAACGATATCGTAGCGAGAGTGAGAGACGTCAAGGCGCTTAGGTGATAAAACGAAGATGATGATGACGCTACAGATTACTCCCCCCCCCCCGCAGAAATGAGCCCGGAATGAAAACTATGGGGGCGTATATACAAGAATGTTCATGTCGCCAAACGATATGGTCCGTGGGCAGTCCAGGTCGTTAACGTGAAGGTAGCCGTCACAAGTGACAAGGTCTCTGGGGGCGACCCTGGGAGCAGCCCAGCGGGCGAGGGTCGCGACGAAGCGACGCTGTTGGAAGGAGCGAGCGACACCGATAACGTGGAAAGCGGTTGTGGGCCGAGAAATTCTGCAGTGCAGCCCAATGAAATATGAACACACGCGAGCTCTTGTCATGCTGGCGGTTCGTGCGCACACTCGGGTAAAGGTGACTTAAATATCGAGTGGAGCGTAGGCGTGGTACATCTTGGCCAGCTGATTTAGACGTTCGTCGGTACGAACTTCGCCTGGTTGGGCGGGCGACGCAGTTGGCGTGGCGACGGTACCGGTAACGGCGTTGGTGGTGGCACATTACTGGCTGCGGCTGCTCCATAGTCTGCCGTGTAGAGTGCAGACGAGCTGCGAGTCGTGCGCTGCTGCTAAACGTGGCGCGACTAATCTCGGTGTGATGAGCCGTGTTGGAGAGACTGGACGACGGCGCAGCTGTAGTCGCAGACTGAAGTTGTTTAGTAGGTGCAGCAGAGCGCGTGTGCGGGGCGGCAGGCGGGTTGTCTGCCTGCGTGGCCGGTAGGGCATATGCAGTCTGGTCTACCTGTGGCAAGCCCGGCGGGTGGTCCTCGGAATTTTCTGTCATCGTCGCAGCGTCACGCACGTTCGGCCGTAGCTGGTTATGGGCTTCAACGTCTGCTGCGGGAGATTGTGAGGACGATGGCAGTTCCTGCTGGCAAGATGCGCACAGTGTCGAGGTCGAAAAGGCGGGTTCGTTGGACATCGCTGGCGATGCCTCCGCAATTGGGGGTCGTACAGCGGAAGTCACGATGTCCGTGTCTATGGCAGGCTCCAGGGCGTGCGGCGAGGTAGCCGTCGTGGAGCCTGACATGTCAGAAGTGTCGTGGGCCGTGGAGGTCGGGGAAGACGTGCAGATGGCCGACAAGTCTGAAGGACCGTGGGCCGAGGCTGTCGAAATAACAGACCTCTCAGTGGAGTGGCCGATGGCAGCAGGAACCTCCTGTACGTCGTCGGGCGGGTGGCGGGTGGCCGGACGTGAGGTCGGAGGAGTCGTAGCCGTGGAAGTCAAGTCTTGGTCAAGCGAAGGCTGCGGGCTGGGTGGTACCGCTCGCGTTGACGGAGGGGAAACCCGGAACTCACGGGTCCCCGGTAGCGGGCGGTACGTCTCGCCGTAGCGGGCCAGCACCGCAGCGCAGAGGTCGTCATATGGCTGCGGGCTGGATGACGACGCGGCGGACAGATGACGCAGCTCAGCCGGGAGGGCGTCAAGCAGGATGTCGTGCATGAGCGGCTGCGCTGTGACGCCATTCACCGCGAGGCAGGCGTCGAGCTGCATAAACCACGCTCGGGGGTAGGCCGGGTGAAACGGCGGAACTGGAGGGCAGAGTCGCGGAAGCATGGCAGCGGGCCGCTCGGCGAAGGGCGTGTTCTCCGGGTCACCAATTGTAGCGAGAGAGGTAGACGTGACGGCGGCCAACGTGGCCGTGTCGTTGTCTCGCCACTTTATTCGCAGGCCCTAGTACAAGCAGAGCGGCAGCGGCTGCCGGCGTCCAGCTTCCAGGAGCGTGAGCTCGTTCTACTCTGCTCGCGCCTCGAGCGCTAGGCATGAGCTGCGCGAGAGACGCGGCGCTTAGGTGGTAAAACGAAGATTATGATGAATAACGATGATGATGACGCTACAGTGGTCTCTGCATAGGCATCCCCAAGAGTCTAACCGAAGTTTAACTGTAAACGATATCGTGCTACTACAAAACAACAAGAAGAATCGGGCTTTTTGGCTGCTAGGTCGAATATTGCAAGTGCACCACGATCGTGATGGACTGGTGCGGGCTTACACCATCAAGGCACAAAACGGAAAAGTGTTCAAAAGACCCACTGAAGCTCTGCATCACCTGGAAAGGCCTACTACATCTGGGGTGGGGCAGGATTTAGAAAATGATAAATAAGCGCAGCCAGCCAGAAAAGGCAAAAACAGAAGTAGAAAAACGTTCTATCATGGCGAAGCGATGGCTACTGTCACAGTTTTTCTGTACCCGCTAATATCGTTCTCAACGAAGCACTTGGCTACCTCAGTGGCGGTGCTTTTGGGGAGTGCCCCCGCTTCGGCGTAGCGGTTGAGGTAGTCGGTAGCTAAGACGATTCATTTATTTCGGCAAGTCGACGTTGAGAACAGGCCCAGTAGGTCCATCCCGATTTGCTGGAACAGTCAGCGGCGTGGTTCGATCTGCTGAAGGAAGACTGCTGCTCTTGTTGGCAGTATCTTGCGTGGCTGACAGTCTCGACATGTCTTTACGTAGCGAGCGACGTCCGCGACATGGCGCAGCGCCCAGTACTTTAGCTGTATTCTTGCGAGCATGCGGCAGATACCGAGGTGTCCAGCCATCGGTTCGCGAGCAGGGCCTGGATGACTCTGGTCGCACTGCTCAAGGCACCACGAGGCCAAAAAGTCGAGCGCCATTTCGTTAGAAAGACGATGCCAGTCCTGGCCTGAATACATTCTGAACAACGGTTTTACGTACGCCTAAGGTACTTCACAACGCCCCTGAGTTCCGGTTCGTTTCGCTGGGCTCAGCGAAGTCGTCGGCACTTATGGCTCCCAAGAGGCAGTCATTGCCCTGGTCGTCCTGCCGCGGGCGGTCGATGGGGGAGCGAGACAAGCAGACGGCGTGAGAGTGCTTTCGTTTGGACATGTAAACGGCGATGTTTTCGAATGCTTGAAGTCTCAGACTCCATCGTGCGAGGTGACCTGAAGGGTCCTTAAAGCTAGGTAGCCAACAAAGACGTGGTGGTCGCTCACAACTTTGATGGGCCTGCCGAGAGGCAGGGTGAAACTTTGACGTAGCCCAAATGATGGCAAGTTGGCTTCCGCTTTGTATAGTTGGAATAGTTGGAATAGTTGGCTTCCGC
Organism: Rhipicephalus sanguineus; assembly: GCF_013339695.2. NCBI lineage: Eukaryota > Metazoa > Arthropoda > Arachnida > Ixodida > Ixodidae > Rhipicephalus > Rhipicephalus sanguineus. Next base: position 123,687,536 of record NC_051184.2, read on the forward strand.
TTTGTATAGCCAGAGGCAAACATAACTGATGATCCTTTCCAATTTTTAAGTACTCTGTACAAGGACGGCGCCCAGTCCTACGCTGCTTGCGTCGGTGTGAATTTGGGTGTCGGATTCGGTGTATTCTTCGAAATGCGCAAGTATAGGAGGCGTGGTTCCAGTTGTTGAAATGCATCGACTTGCGCCGTTCCCCACTCGCATTCCACGTCGGTCTTCGTGAAGTGCGTTAGTAGCTCAGCGATCATTAAAATTTCTTGATGAACTGTCTATGATGAATTAGCAGGGACAGTTGGGCGAGTTGGTTGAAGTTCGTCTTTAAAAGGCGCGAAAAAAAACCACAACGGACAGGTACGAAGGACGCGCTTCTAGCAACTGAAGCTTTAATCAAAAAGCGAAAGAAGATATACACACACATTACAAAAACAAGAAAAAGAACCAGACCAGGCAAAAAGCAGCAGGGTTCCCTGATAACCTGTTGGGCTCTACCTGCGAGAAGCTTGTCAGATGGGTTAAATCGGGGTGCACTTCAGTGCCTCACAGTAACAAGGCGGAAAAGGCGAAGGTCGCAGTTGTGCCTTATATGCACAAGACCGCGCACCGGTTAAAAAAGGTTGCGAAGCGTTATGATGTTGACGTTGTTTTCAGTGCGCCTAACAAGCTCTCGGGTGTTTGCCCTGCTGTGGAGAGGATAGTTGAAGGAGATGCTCTGAATACGGTCGTTGTCGTGTAAAACATGTGAATACCTATGTGCCCTGCCGCGTTGGCGTAGTATATAACATACCTACAACTTGCAAACGGACATACATAGGATAAACTGGACGGTGTGTAAACATACGCTTGCGTGAACATGAAAGGTTGTTGAAGACCGACAAGCTTTCACACTTATCTGCGCATTGTCATGCTTGTGGGTGTCTTCCTTTGTTTAAAGAAGCAGCTATTTGGTTTTCGAACCGAGTTCAAAGGACTCGTGAAATTGTGGAAGCCGCCTATATTTCTAAATCGGGTGTTTCTTGCATAAGCTGTCCGTCCGTAGCGCTATCAAGCCGAGAGGTAGATTACCTTGATATAAATTAAGCTGGTGACAAAAAACGTGCCCGGTGTTTTATCTTTTATATGCATATTCATTCTGCGGTGGTCTGGTTCTTTTTCTTGTTTTTGTAATGTGTGTGTATATCTTCTTTCGCTTTTTGATTAAAGCTTCAGTTGCTAGAAGTGCGTCGTCCTGTCTCCTTCCTACCTGTCCGTTGTGTTTTTTTTCGCGCCTTTTAAAGATGAACTTCAACCAACTCGCCCAACTGTCCCTGCTAATTCAGTATATTTCTTGTACATCGGGCTCTTCCTTTCAGAATAACTTCGAACTTTCCAATCCTTCCGTCTTAAGCTCCTTAATCGCCGTGTCAGTATGCAAGGCCAGAACAGCGTCGTGGCATGTGCGGTATGGTTTTTGCCCCCCTGAACTTCAATTGCTCGTCGGGCCCTTGCTGCCTTCAACGGGACACTCGCGACGGTTCTGTCGCCTACTTTCTTCGGAATGGTGGCGACAGGTACGCTACCTCTACGACTGCCTGCGTTGTGCCTGCGGAGTGGATCGCGGCAACCCAAGGAGTTTCCGTGACTTCCACTACTGGAGCGCCACTTCGCGCCAGCTTACCGATACACTGTGGAATTCGGTTCGCCCGCACCTGCCGAAGAAGAGAAAGACGGTTGTGGCGGAAGGGACTGTCCTCACCCTCGGCGATGCTCGACTTCCGGACGTTCACAGGCATGTGCTGCAGTTGGGTCCCAAGTATGCTTTTGAGCCGACCCTTAATAGGGCGGAAAAAGTGTCCCTGTGTTCGTCCATTTCCCGCTTAGTCTCGGAGGACGTGCGATCGCGATGCGTGGAGGAGTGCACGGACGTTCTCGCACAAACTGAGGGCAGGCCTCGCAACGCGGGGTGCTTGAAACCTGTTGTCAGCTACTTGGCATCAAATAACCTGCGTGTGTTAACTTCTGACAAGGAAGGTTTCATCGTTGTTTTACCGGAAGCCCTTTTTTAAAGAAGGGTTTAGACGCGCTGGATAAGAATTTTAAACGCGTGACGGTAAAAGAAGAGAAAGTTAAGGAACGCGCACGTGAGCTTTTAGACGAACTTAATCTTAGCCGCCTTTCGTCGGCTGTGAAGAGCTCAAAAGGCCTACACCTTGAAATTTTCTTCTCGGTTAAAACCCACAAAGCGGATAAGCCTTTTCGAGCCATTGTGTCTGAAAGGGGCACCTGGCAACACGCCGTCTCTGGTTATCTGCAGCGCCATCTTTCCTCGTTGGCCATTCAGGACCCGTTTCGTGTGCCTAATTCTGAAGCAGTTGTTGAGCACTTAAAAAACGACAACCCCGGCATGTGTTATGGCTTTAGCATTGATATTGAGGATGTTTTTTACTCGCTTCCGCATGACACGCTGATGGAAAGTGTCAAACTATGCATCACACAGGGAAACGATGAATTGACGTTTCGAACAAGTTGCGGTGTTTCATGGGAGGGTTCTTGGAGCTGTTGTCTTTTTACCTCAAAACAACCTTTGTAGGATGGCACAATGAGCTCTTTGTACAAAAGTCGGGAGTTTGTATTGGCTCCAGAGTAGCTCCCACTCTTTGTGAAATTTTTCTTAGCAGAGTGGACCGGTTGTTGGAAAAAAGTCTTCTTGGGCTCCACAAGCGTCCCTTTCGGTACGTGGACGATTATCTAATTTTACTTGATAGGCATGATCACCAAAGAGTGTGCATCGACATCCTGAAAGTTTTTAAGGAATGTGGTTCGGGACTGAAGTTCACTTTTGAGCTTCCCAAGGATAATGAATTGCAGTTTCTTGACCTGAAGCTGCAGTTCCTCTCCTCTCAAGTATGTTCGGGTTTTTTCCCTAGGTCTACTAAACCACTCCTCCAGTATGGATCAGCCCACTCGAGAATTGTAAAAAAATGGCATAGCGCTTTCGTGTATCAAGTCTGCCCTCTCAAAATGATGTCGTCATTCTGTTAGTGCTAGCTTTGCTCTACAGATCAGCAGGCTAAAAGCAGCAGGGTTCCCTGATAACCTCTTGGGCACCTGCGATAACCTGCGAGAAGCTTGTCAGATGGGTTAAATCGGGGTGCACTTCAGTGCCTCACAGTAACAAGGCGGAAAAGGCGAAGGTCGCAGTTGTGCCTTATATGCACAAGACCGCGCACCGGTTAAAAAAGGTTGCGAAGCGTTATGATGTTGACGTTGTTTTCAGTGTGCCTAACAAGCTCTCGCGTGTTTGCCCTGCTGTGGAGAGGATGGTTGATAGGAGATGCTCTGAATACGGTCGTTGTCGTGTAAAACATGTGAATACCTATGTGCCCTGCCGCGTTGGCGTAGTATACAACATACCTACAACTTGCAAACGGACATACATAGGACAAACTGGACGGTGTGTAAACATACGCTTGCGTGAACATGAAAGGTTGTTGAAGACCGACAAGCTTTCACACTTATCTGCGTATTGTCATGCTTGTGGGTGTCTTCCTTTGTTTAAAGACGCAGCTATTTGGTTTTCGAACCGAGTTCAAAGGACTCGTGAAATTGTGGAAGCCGCCTATATTTCTAAATCGGGTGTTTCTTGCATAAGCTGTCCGTCCGTAGCGCTATCAAGCCGAGAGGTATATTACCTTGATATAACTTAAGCTGGTGACAAAAAACGTGCCCGGTGTTTTATCTTTTATATGCATATTCATTCTGCGGTGGTCTGGTTCTTTTTCTTGTTTTTGTAATGTGTGTGTATATATTCTTTCGCTTTTTGATTAAAGCGGAAGTCTTCATTGCTTGAGGCAGAAGTCTTCATTCGGTCGCGCCATTGGGAATATTCTAGTATTCTCTAGTTTTGCAACGCGAGCAGTTCGATTGTTTTGTTTTGTTTTCTCATCAAGAAGCTCGCTAGCAGACGCTGCCTGTGTCGGCGTTGTCTCTCGCGGGCGAGGGCGCGTACACGTTTGTTGAGAGCTGGTAGTTCAGCATTCATCGCAGAAAGAGCGTTTGCATAGTCAACGTGCGCCGTTCGATCTATCTCGCCACACGCCGAGCGTTGAGGCGGTGGCGCCGCGTCTTGTGCACAAGCAAACGGACAGGACACAGTGATGCATGCCGCGACAGCAGACGACGATGCCCGCAGACACGCCGAGACCCTAAGGTCCTAAAAACATGGTTTATGCCTCCGTCATATGATTCGGTGAAACAGGAAAGTAAAGCGTGTCCTTACAGTAGTTGGATGTTCACTATCCATTGATCAAACGGAGCTTGCTCAATGTCAATTGGTGTTTGGCAGCTACAGCACCGTTTAACGCGGATGCACCCAAGTTGACGCTTGGTGGCGCATCTCCATCCCGACGAGTAACGTCCATTATCAACGATTAGACAAACATTTGTGCTAGTAATCATGTTTGTAGCGCAAAAAACCAGACGTAGACACAAGTAAGGAACACATACACAGGGCGGGCGCTAGACATCAACTGATTTATTACTACAGACAACATAAAAAGCCAAAAAGCCGTCGGACATGAGCGCATGCCCACCATCACACTACGAGGTGCTTCCTTATACCTGCATCACCACGTGTTACCATTTTACATGCGCAAGATTTCCTTTCAGATAGTCAAGCTCTTTACGAGACAAGGCTATCGACGCTACCGGTGTTATGTGCGTGGTAAGTGTCGCGCCAGAAAGGGAGGACAACCACGGGAAAAGTACAATACCTTGATGTAGAGCCACTCCCCCAGGATGTGGAATCTGTACTGAAACATGGTCCGCAATTCGCGAGTGAGACAAACGAATCTCCTGTAGAAGTGCTGTCGCTAGTCAGGAAGGTAGCCGTTAGTGCAAATGAGCAAGATAAGGGTAGGTGTATAGCTGAGGGTGTGGATTGTTTGATTTCTAGCCCTGAAGGCAAGAACAGAAAGCGGCTTCCGGTGCGTAGGTGTGTTGATTTTTTGCGAGAAAGTAATCTGGCGCTGTTGATAAGCGATAAAGAGGGAGCGTTCATTGTTACATCTATGTCAATGTACGGTAAAAAAGCACAAGAAGCGATCACAAAGAACTTCAAAGCTGCAAATGTTGTTCCAGCTAAAGCTAAGAGACAGGCGCTAGCACTATGCGAAAAGTTGAATTTGTGTCGCCTACGAAAGAGTGTACTTGCGGCTAAGAAAGTGTCACTTGAAATTTTTTTCACGGCAAAAACTCATAAAGATGGTGTTCCCTTTCGCGCAATAATCACAGAGAAGAGCACGTGGCAGGTTGAGATTTCGAAGTACCTGCAGCGAAATCTGTCGGGTCTGAAGGTCATAGATCCCTTTTTGGTAAAGAATTCTGATGAAGTGATATAATTTTTCCGGAAATTAGAAAGTCATTCGGAGGTAGTTTTAGGGGCGAAGCTCCTTAAGGCGGCACCCGTTTGTCCCTCGTAGTAGTCGTAGTAGTCGTAGTGCGTAACCAGTCTTACGCTTTGACCTCCAAGGTGGTGCCGGTGGGAGATTTTTCCTGTGCGTTGTTGAACAATAAAAAATTCGCAGCGTGCGCGTTAACTAAAAGCCGAATTCTTCTGTCTCTCATTCCCCATTAGCAGCGATTGGCATGTTCCAGTAGGAAACGTTACTAGAAGTAGAAGTGTAAGTGTTAGCTAAAGCCGACTTCTTCTGTCTCTCATTCCCATTAGCAACCATTGTTTACCTCCAAGGTAGTGCCTGGTGAGATTTCTTCTGTGCGTGAATAAACAATAAAAACTTCGTTCAAAACGCCGTTGATTGATGAAATAAACCAACGAAAGACGCCAGATGTTTTGTAAAAGCAAAACGAAAGAACGCCAGATGTTTCTAAAGCAAAACGAAAAGACGCCAGCTGCTTAACGAAAGACGCCAGATGTTTTCTAAAGCAATGGTTTTCTAAACAATGAAAATTCACAGCGTACATGTAAAATTAAAGTGAGCTGCAATTCGTCATAACTCATCGAACATTTAGTATAAACGCGCGCGATCTCACGTCGGTGATAATGTACTGGGCAAAATTCACGGAAGATTCACGCTTTACCGATGAACCTCCGCAGCTTCGCCCACTCATCATCATTCACTCCGTGGATATGCTGTGATTTTTTTTTGCTTTTTCCGTCGATGCCGAGGATCTTTTTTATTCTATTCCTCAGCAAGAAATTCTGAGGGTGGTAAGAGATGCCATCGAGGAGTCGGACCCTTTGAGCTTTCACAGCTCCTCCGGGCTATCGACTGAGAGTTTTTTTAGAATTACTATCATTTTATCTTGCGAACACATATGTCTCTTTTCATGACCGGGTTTTCATACAGAGGGAGGGTGTTTGTATTGGATCGAGCATAGCTCCGATCTTAAGCACTTTGTTTTTAGCCGATTGTGACAGACGCATTGCTGCGCACGTTGACCAGGCTCCCAGAGCAGTAATTTTTAGATATGTTGACGATTACCTGGTGGTGATAAGGGGGTAGAACCTATTGCACGAGAAAAATGTGTCCAAAGTATTCTAAATGTGTTTAGTGCATGTGCAAAAGGCCTCAAGCTTACGCATGAAATGCCGGAAGGGGGGAGTATCCAATTCCTCGATGTGTGGTTTGAGATGCCCGAGAAGCACGTGTGCTGGAGCTACAAACCACATTCAAAAAAGGAAATGCTCAGGTATGATTCGGCCCATTCGAAACTGATAAAAAGGGGAATTGCTGTCAGCTGCCTTAGGGCGGCCCTCGCAAAGTCATGTGACCACCTTGTTGGTCAAAGTTTGCAGCGCCAAGTAGAACGCCTCGAGAGGGCGCGTTTTCCCAAGGAACTCATCAGTTCTGTGGCAGAAGTCCTCCTAAATGAGGCGAAGACTGATGGGCGGGCTCGATCCAGATCCTCCGGCAAGCCAAGTGCGTGGCCTGTAGCCTTGCCATACATTCACCGCTTCTCCCATCGGCTAAAGAAGGTGGCAGCAAAATGCGGTGTGTCGGTGGTTGTCTCTGCTCCAGAGAAGCTGGCCCGTATGTGCCCTGTGGTGAATGGTCGCAAAGAAAAAAGTGCGTGCTCCAAAAAGCACGCGACACCGTTCGTACCTTGCGAGATGGGTGTCGTGTACAAAATACCCCTCACTTGTGGCAGATGCTACATAGGACAGACCGGGCGCTGTCTTAATGATAGATTGCGAGAGCACCGTGCGGCCGTTGATGCGCAGGCAGCGGGGGGACATTTGGTGGACCATTGCCGCCGGTGTGGTTGTGCTCCAGAACTCACCACTACACGTGTGCTTAAGAAAGGCAAGGACCAGGCAACGCGAGAAATTATGGAATCGTTTGCTATAGGTGAGAATGAAAGAAAATGTGTCAGTGTTGCGTCGATAGCCTTGTCTCGTAAAGAGCTTGACTATCTGAAAGGAAATCTTGCGCATATAAGATGGTAACACGTAGTGATGCACGTATAAGGAAGCACCTCGGAGTGTGATAGTGCGCATTCGCTCATGTCCGACGGTTTTTTGGCTTTTTATGTTGTCTGTAGTAATAAATCAGTCGATGTCTAGCGCCCGTCTTGTGTATGTGTTCCTTACATGTGTCTACGTCTTGTTTTTTTTTTGCGCTACAAATATGATTACTAGTGATTCAAAAGAGCTAGCCCGCATCACCGCATTGACTTCGTGCTAGCTGTAGTACTTAACGATGAGAGCGTAATCTTAAAAAGTGGTGTGGCAGCTAGAAGAGCGTCGACTAAGGTCGCCATTCCTCGGCATAATAAGAAGTCAACAGAACACCACGACCGGTCTAGAGGAAACGCAACGCACGTCATGTCTCGCTATTGGCCTCGAGATCTTGGAGTGGCGTCCTCTCGCATGTGACGCCAGAGCGGGGACTACGCTCTCAACCGCGCTGCAGCAGCCGCTGCTCCTGTATGCGGATTGTCTGCTTCAGGCGGGAACTGTGTCGAGCGAACAGCCTCGCGACGGTCAAGTAACGCCTGCAACGAATGTTTTCGAGTGTACTCTTGAACTTGTTTTAGTTGCGGCCCAATCGACAGGGCCAAGGAATCCCCCGGATGGCCGACGAGTGCGTCGATGCCGCCAACTGCATTGCTGGTAAGAAAGTGAAACTATGTGTGAGTGTTCTCGCTCGTTAACTTGTTTCCGCCGTACGATACTAATTAGTTTGGGTGTTTTGATATTTCAGTAAGCTTGCCGTTCTCCAGCATCTACAAGTATGTAAATAAAGCTTGTGAAAGTTCGCGGTGCCTCATCGAGGGCGAGGCGGTGTACGACGCAGGCCACGTTGTTGAATGCGCGGTCGAGGCCGTCAACGGAGATCGCATCACCGTCGCAGCTCTCGTCCTGCAAACAAGCGCGCAAGTGCCGCCTTCTTGCACAACGCCCTGCCGATGCCCATGAGCGCAGTTTGTCCCGTAATATTGGTTCAGTGAGAACCATATTACGTCGTAGTTCATATTAACCGTCGCGTGGGCCGTCGCATGGGTATTAGAATAGAACGAATAGTTAATCGCTGATTATACCACTCACAGGGCCACAGAGATTAACGTGGCAAAGGCAAGCTGGGTCGAGTTTCACGCCACGCAGCCTAACGAAAAGCTTGAATTTATGATAAGCAGTCCGCGTAAAATACGTATGTACACCATCCAAATGCAGCCGTAGTCTCAGATATCCTGCGCCGCTCAACTGAGCTCACGAGGCGCGCTTTCCTGTGAGGCGATTCGGAGGCCCCGTCGTCGGCTCCTTCTCTAGGGACCTTCGCGGCAGGTTGTGGGACGGCACCGCACCCTGGTGTGCGTCGCCTATGCTTATAGCCTGCGGGCAATAAACGGCTTAAGCATTGGCGAGGCGCTTAAACGCGGTCACAAGCTTACCTAAGAGTGGCGCGTACGGTGGGTAGCAGAAGTCACTGTCCGCGAAGTGCTTGCTGCACACTGTCGATGAAGGCGTGGGGCGCTTTCCCATTCTAAACTTGACTATCCACTTCTTCTTCAGCTTCGGGTCCTTAGGATAGTTGTGAAAGCTAACGCCTTTTTCACGAGCGGACGGAGCACACTGAGAGCAGTACTTCACCATTGCACAGCACTCGCCGTGGAGACAAGCGGCCGCAGTTCTACGAAACAAAGAGCTTTAGTTCTAAGTCAATCAATCAATCAATCAATCTTTTTATTTTCCACTTCAGGAAGTAGAGGGCATGGGAAGAAAAAGCTCTTGTGAGCTTGACTAGGCTTCCCAGCCAATTACAGTTCAGCATGCAGTGACGGTATACAAAAAACTGGCGTACATAAGTATAAACACGCAGAGAGCATACATTATTCATGCACATATAAACAAAAAAAGAACGCAACAGGTGCACGCAATAAAAACATACATCAAAGATAAGTTCAAAGCTGACATTTTAGGTATCAGCTCACGAAAAAAGCATGAAGCGCAGGCCTGCAACAAGAAATATCAAAATCATTTTGCGATTATTGCGCAAATGAACGTTAAAAGCAGACCAACCGTGTTTCGAACAGCGTCAGATAGCCACCATACGCAAGATAGCCTGCTGAACTGCTTTTTTGTTGAGATTTACCACAATGGTGGTTTCAACGCGGCGCTGGGCCTACGTAGCAGACGAAAGCACGCTAGTCCCGGCTCTGACATCATACAGGTGCCGTTCGCAGCGCCGCCATCGGTCGCACACAAGGCCAATAGCAAGGTCGTGATTTTTCTCGGAGCGAGATTAGGGGGGGAACCCGGCGTTACAGAGGCAGGCGCGCGTCGCAGAACTATTTTAAATTTGGATGGATGCTATGAGCGAGGCCGAGGCTTGGGCTATGGTCGCCACCTCCCGGTATGTTAAGGCATTGAAAAATTTCACTTCTGCTATTGGGAACGCGCCGAATGGGACGGACACATAGGAACGCAACCACGCATTGCAGGAGCTAATCGCGAAGGCCAGGTTCTTGATGCATTACTTCACTTTACCGCCCCGAGACTGCGACACCATGCCATTATGATATAAAACTGTATGAGCGCAAATAAGTGACGCCGGAACAAGAAGTTGATTTGCGCTAGAGTTTTGTATCATATTGTTATGCCAACTACGCCACCTAGCTATCCTGACACAACCCCGCCGACCAAGAGCACTGTGAGAGAAAAGTGTGAAATATAAAAAACGCGTTTGTTAAGCCTCGAGTGTGTGTGATGGTGGCGCAGGGCATATGATCGCCGGCATCTGATGTCACGGACCGAAAGGAAGTGGGTTCGACTTCCGTTCATGGATATCTTCTCTGATTGTTTACCTGCCGTCTTGGTGAAGCACGACATAAAACATTTTCATGTTAAAAATTACGCCACAGTGACCTTCCTGCCGCATGATTACCATTACAACGATTCTGATAGTACGTGGGATCAACCAAACTTGTTTTTATTACGCATGTAAAAGTGATCTCAGAGACTTCAGTCAGATGGCCATCTCCCTCAAAGGCAGTGTCCTGTTTTCTGTGTGTTAGTAATCTGCTTTTCAAGTACCTCGAACACATAGGGACGCTAAGAGTCCGCTACAAGGGGTTCGTATTGCCATTGTCTCTTTCTTCAGTTTCTTTGTTCCGCAGCGCTTGAGTGCAAATTGTACTATAGTTGACTCGTAATGCAGTCGCTGCAGTTCGGTTCCACGTCGCACATGCCGATGCCGCGCAAGGCAAATATATTCGCTAACGTACCAATCTCATACAGTTACAAGAAAACACTAGTGCCCATTGATGGGGTCACATCAAATAGCACTAATTATTTCGTTGACAAGTTATGCGCTGATCAGTCTATTTAAATGACCTGTCGGTAGTCGTCAATGGAAGCCGACAAAATATTCGGGCTCACCTTGTATATTAGATGATAGCCATGGTATTCACGGATTTGCAAAAACTGCGCCAATACAGGAATAGCCCAAGGAGTGTTTGGATCGTACTTCAAAGACATCTCGCCTCTAAACAGCCCCACCCTGGAGCTTTGTTTCCTGCGATGTAACACAAAGAACCACATCCAATGCAACCATTAGCCCTCTATCCATAATTATATTTGAAAATGGGAATAATGCCAACAATAATTGTCGGGAAATACAAGAACTTGTATTATTCCTGCTAATACTGTTATCACACTACCTAATTTCATGCAATATTGCGCAAACGTAGCTAGAACAATTTTTGGAAAACTCGTCTCTCATGCAGTGCCTTATTTCTACTTTGACACGGCACCAACACGATACGATGCGCCCTTGCATATGTTTACTGGACGTTCCCAGTTGCGTAGCATTACTACCAGCTGTAGGAACGTGGTGTCGGTGCAGTTGCAATGCACACAGAATGAAGAAATGGGCTTTGATCAAGGTGGCATGAGCTACGTCCCTGAATGTTCTTACAGGTGGCATATCCGGCCTGAGAAAACAATCGCGTAGGTATCCCTCGCAAACTTGCGAAGAAATAACATCACGTAAACAATGAGAAGACCATCGGGACTCCCATCCACTGCTGCTACTTTAGCACTGTGAGACTTAAGGGTTTTTGGCGACTGGGTTGGCCTAGCACACCCAGCAGAGCAGCCCGGCACGTCTCGACACGTATTTTGTCTATACTATGCGTGGAATCTCCCAGCATACGTAGTGGAGCTAGAAAATTGTTTGTTGGATGTTATATCCATAATCTGCATTGCTCATTCGTTACATTCACAAGCTTCGTTCCAGAACATCAAAAAAATATTATCATCGCGTCTTTATGTGACGCAGAATTCATAATAAAAAGCCTCGCCTGTTTTACACCCTGCAAGCCACCGGATCATTTCATTGGGTCCCTTCAAGGCTGTCCTTTGTTGTTTCTTTATACAAGCTAAGTCGGGTAATTAGTTGCAGCCAGCGGATCTGGTCGGCCTGGGATACTCTAGACTATTTTCTATTCCCGCCAGGCTTTTGCTGCCGCCCCTAATCTACCCTCTGCCATTTGATGTGCAACCGCTGCCCTTTCAATCCAGTCTTTGAACTAGCCGCCTTACGTGAGCTTCAGCACGTGACTACGTCTCAACACACTGTTTGGTTCATCCGCCTTACATAATCTTCACCGCGTGACCCCACTTTCAGCGCACTGCTTTATTCGTTCGCCTTACGTGAGCTTCATCACGGGACTCGTTTCCGTCCACTCTGAATGGCCCGCCTTACGAACGCGTCATCGCATGACCCCTTTGCCGCTTCTCCTCTCATCAGATCCCCGCCTCTCGACCCTGGTCACGCGACTTTTATGAGCGTAACCATGCAACGATGCCAGAGGCACAGTATCCCCATAAACAACTTCGCTGTACCTTTGCCCTTGACCACCGAGGCTGCTCAGCGTCAAATATTTCCCCTGCCATCCCAGTCGTACGGAACATAGTTTCACACTACAAAAACTGGAGGGAATCTGGCGCTAGTGTCCATCTGAATTTCCTTGAGCGGCCCTTCAACCACTGCAGGAATCATGGGAAGAACAGGCTTCGGATTTGCGTCGGATGGACCTCATCCTTCAGATTTGTGGCACTTGTTTACCGATTTTGAACAAAATGGTATGATGCTACTCTCAATTAAAATTTGCTTCTATTTTCTGCATGGAAATCTTATTTCAGAACGTTTGCGTGAACGCGGGATTTACGTAAAGGCTGGACATGGTATGCGCTATGTTATGCATTAATATGCCATTGTGTTCTAGATTTTGCACCAGGCCAAACGTTACACGCATACTTTTGGAAGTGTTTCACATGAAAATGGTGGGCGCAGACTGTTTGAGCCAGACGTCACCGTGTTTGAAGGAGAGCGAAATGCAGCTGCTTTGCTGGAATATCTAACAGATGTTTGGATAGATTGACTTCTTTGTTGAGCAGCCTTCCTATTGTCTAGCGATACGCGCTGTGCAAGGCGATGAACAAGACATTTCTTTTTGGTTATTGTTGCAGCGCCTGTCGCTCTACTGGCTCTAAGAACTGCCGTTTGAGACGCCACTCGTGTGGCATATCGGACTCCAGTAGCCTGCCCGCTGGCGCACATGACTTGTCGCTATCGTCGATTTGGTCTTGTGCCTTACATTGCCTACTGTTGCTAAATTTTCCTGCTTGTGTATTCTTGAGCATATTTGCCAGTCACCTCAACATAAATCTGGTATAATGATTGCGCTCCTTAATATAAACAGCCTGATCGTTGAGCCGGACGTGACACTAAGCAATAATGGCAATGATTACAGCACTACTATCGCAACAGTTCTGATTGAAATGTATGGTTCCTGTTTTCGGCCGGATTTTATATGCGAAGCATTTCTCAGTGAACTTTTTCTACCTTGAGCGTATCTATCTATCTATCTATCTATCTATCTATCTATCTATCTATCTATCTATCTATCTATCTATCTATCTATCTATCTGTCTATCTATCTATCTATCTATCTATCTATCTATCTATCTATCTATCTATCTATCTATCTATCTATCTATCTATCTATCTATCTAGCCTCCTACGACTTTGTGCTCTGCTGGCCGTTCCTTAATAGGACGTATACCAAAATTAGTATGGCACAGCATGACTGTATGAAGAACATAAATGATAGGTCATAGCATGAAAATCATGAAACGCTTGTCATTTGCCGATCATTGAATCACCAATAAACAGACCACCTATGACAGATGTCGAAATTTCTGAACAAGGAGTCCTTTGCTGAATTTGAACATAAAGAAAAGCCCTGGGCCTGATGGCATCCCTAATGAGTTTCAGTACCGATACGCTGAATGGAATTCGAAATACCTCGCATTAGTCTTTAGGTCTTCACTTATCTGTGGTTCCTTACCGAAGGAGTGGAAGAAAGCTAACATTATTCACATTTCTAAAAGCAGCAGTACTCACAATATAGCAAACTATCGGCCTCTTTCAATTGCCAGCACTACTTCAAAGCTCCTTGAACAGTTTACAAACATCTATTAGGCTATATAAATGAACACAATATATTATCCAGCTGTCAACATGGCTTTCGACAAGGTTTATCTAAAACATCCCAGCTCATCGAATTATTCCATGATCTTTCGAAAACAATAAATCTTGTGCACAGACGGATATAATTTTCATAGACTTCGCGAAAGCTTTTGACAATGTGTCTCACTGAAAAAATTCCTAAGAAAAATTGATGTTACTTTCCAAGATCCTGCCATTAAACTGGTTTTCATGTTTTTTTTCCTTCTGTTGAGAAATATGTCCAAATTGGCGGCACTTAGTCTGCAGTTTCAGCTGCAAAGTCGGGAGTACCGCACGATAGTGTTCTGGGACCACTTCTGTTCATTTTGCTTATAAATGATCTCCCGAATGAAAGACGTTTCTATCAGGCTTTTCGCAGACGATTGCATCATATGCACAAAATATACACAGTGATTCATCAGATAAAATTGCAGGAAAATTTACACAAAAATAAATAAATGGGGCGAAGAATGGGAAATGGTGCTAAACCTCCCAAAACTGTAGGTATGACAGTCTTTACAAAGAAAAATTACTTTAACTATACGTATTCTATTAATAATCATGACCTTAAAAGCGTTGAGCAACAAAAGTGCCTTGGTTTGATCTTTACAAGCCAACTTCGCTGGAATCGTCACATAGATTATGTGTGTGCAGAGGCCAACGAATCTATCCAGTGTCTTAGGCGCCATTTGCCGTTTGCAACAGAAGAAACAAAATGTTTGGTTTACAAAATGCTTATTAGACCTATCAAAGAGTATGCTAAAATAGTCTGGGATCCTTTCTCTGTTACAAACATCTCAAAAACTGGAAAAATTCAGCGTCTAGCAGTCCGGTTCACATTCAATAAGTATCAGTGGACGGATTCACCATCTCAACTGTGTGCACTTGCAGAGCTACCCACGATTCAGGCTCGAACTAAATGCGAAAGACTTAAATATCTTTACCTGGTCATTAATAATCATGTCCATATAGGTATGCTATTTTGATATTCTTCGTAATGAAACTTCTAGACATCGCCATTCAAAGTTCATTCGTGCTCCTGCTGTTTACACTGATTCTTTTAAGTACAGCTTCTTCCCACGAGCTGTCAACGAATGGGATTCTTAGGCAGAAGAAGCCGTTTCATGCTCATCCGCAGATTTGCTCTTAAAACACATAGATCACATTTTCGTTTGTAGCTAACAAAGCTTTATTTGTCTGTGCGTGATATAGTCCATTTAATTTTTTATCTGGCTGCGTCTCGGTGTACTTCATTTTGTCCCTTTATCTGTAAGTTGTGATTGTACACGTTATTTATGTTCTAATACTGGAATGATTGTTATGTTTTTATGTATTGTTTTTTCACTCCTGTATTAGCCATGTGTAAGGACTGACAGTATCTGTAAAGAAATAACCAATAAATGCACAGCATGATTTACATGACATGTCTCGGAGCGCTCATGGCCGTTTAATTATATGTATATATACCACAATTGGTACGCGAAGCAATTCTGTATGGCGAACATAAACGACAGGCGGTAACATGAAAATCATGAGATATATGTCATGTACGCTATGAAACACGTGGCCCGCTTTAGGTGCACTTGCGCCCGTTTCGCTATCTTGACATGTAGTACTACCAAAGTTGGCATTGCGTGGCGTGACAAATCATGGCACGCATGTCATTTAGAACATGATTTACATGTCACGCTCATGGTGCGCTCGCGGCCGTTACGCTAGCTTTATACACACTAAAATTGGAATTGCGTGACGTGACTGTACGACGAGCATAAATGACCGGTGGTAACATGACAATCATGGCATGCATTTCATGCGCAGTATGATTTACATGCCATGCTCGTGGTGCGCTCGCGGCCGGTTCGCTTGCTTGGTATACACCAAAACCGTTATTTGCTGGTGATTTTGTTCTGACCTGCCGAGTTGGCAGCCAAAAAATCTCGAACTAAGAACGCCGTTCCCTTAGGTGTCAGTCCAAAGACAAGACGCGCTGCTCATCTTTGTAGAAAGCTAGCTTGGCGATGACAGGCCTTCTCTTTCACGCAGAAAACATGTCATGTCGGTGCACATGCTCAAATGCTTCACCTGTTACTGTAACGCACACTTTTTCTGCGCAAAACATGATTACATGCTGTTGGGACGCTGCCCATGCCTCCTTGGAATCGTCATCTAGGCTGAAGAAAACTAGAATAAAACGCCTCATTACCTTTTATATGTCGTTACATTGGGATGCTTTGGGATGCCCAATTTACGACTATTCTGCAATACATTGGAATGTAATAGCGGTCACCTGTTTGGACATCATGCGTACAAAATCAGTATTTGCCACGATGCCGCTGTCACCCGGTGATGCTATTGAATTCTCTAGTTCCGCCACTCAAGCGTTTAATTGCTTCATTTTTTATGAGCAGCAGGCTGCTTTTCACCACTACTTTTTAACACTGTTGAAAAGGCGGCAAGGTCATTCTCGAGCATCTCTATGGTGTTCAGAGCCTGGGAAAATGTATCAACTTCGACCTTAGTCATTGGACCAGATTTAGATTGTACGTCCCCCGAACTCATAAGTAAAAGATCGAATAAAACCAAGCCGCTTGCCAAAACAAGCGGCGGCGTGGCAGTGACTGCCCCTGGAAAACAGCTAATGCAACTCCCCAGAGGCATTAGGTGAACCGATTGTGGTTCAAGGCGCAATACCACAATGATTTTACATGCCAGCAGAGAGTCGGCAGTGAGAACTTCGATTACCACCACCACGGCCAGACAAAGACAAATTTTGGCAGGACTCTAAGCTCTCAGCATGGCGACTGTAATGGAGACAGGGTGGAGTTCGTTCATCACAGGGACGTGCTCAGGTAGTGGGAGACGAGCCTTGGGCGATGAGAGTTGGCCTTGACGTTTCTTATGAACTTCAAAAAACAAGCAGAGCACAAACCAGAACAGCTTCATGCTACTCACCTCTTGTACGGTAGGCTTAGCGCGACTTTCGCCACGGTAGGCCTACCGTGCAACAGGTGAATAGCAAGCCTTTTTGTAAAACACGCGCCAATTTTATATACGAGAAAGGAGAAAAGCTGTATCCCAAACCCAGTCCTCGCTCGTCAGGAGAAAACCTACCTCCCCCGTCTGTCGCCCCTAGCCGTCGTCCGGAATTCGTTGAGACACGCCAGCAGGAAGAGCTTGACTGACGATATCGTGCTCGACGTTGGGGTCTGGGCTGTCAATCAGGGCCACCCACGATTCTAGGGTGTGTGAGCTATCGTACAGTGTCAGACATGTTCACACCATGTTGACCAAATTGCTGCGTCATCACACAGATTTCACAGTGAACGGAATACTTGTGGGTACCGTTGCTGTAGAGTATGGAGTTTGGAAAAACCGCCAAGTGCATTTTTCGCCACATAACCCCCGCTTTCATACAAATAATAATACTATCTGGGGTCTAACGTCGCAAAACTACGACATGATTATGAGAGTAGGCGTAGGGGCGAGTGTGGAACACTCTTTTTCTGCCTGTTGGTGTCACGTAGCACCTGAACATATTACGCGCTGGAAGCTGACCAATAATCCCTCGTATACTACCTGAATGCACCAAGTCTGCCAGAACGAGACCCTCGCTGTGAATGAAGGAAAGAATTGGAAATTTTAGGGGCTCGTTTTTCTTTGTTATACACAACATTAATGAGAACTAACGGAAAATAAAGCCAAGGAAAGTATAGCGGACGTTATTAGGAGTAAATGTAATGTAAATGTGAAGAAGACAAAAATTGGCCGCGTATCTGCGTGCTTCGCTGCAAATGTCGTCTAAAGACGATAGAAGAGGCGCTGCGGGAGATATGGACGCCATCTGGCAATACGTCGGGAAACATGAGTGCTGTGTTGCGGGCTGGTAGTCCCGGCGCACCGGCAGGCGAAGACCGGCGGTGGCCAACGCGACCGGTGGGGACCCCGGCCAGCCCGAACACGCTGTTTGGCGCGATGCGCCGAAGGAGAAGAAACGTCCGCACTCAACGAGTACTCTCCACAAACTCTCTTATTTACACGTCGCCTGGGTAAAACAGGAATGCCAGAGCGGCGCCCCCTGTCGTTCGTACAATGCAATACTGAACCAAAACCGAAACACAACATGAGCTTGTGCAGGGGGCACGGAGGAAGACAAGTTTCAGCGCAGTCGCATTTTCAGCGCACCTTAAGAAACTAGGGTTGTAACATGGTAGGGAGAGTAGGGCCAGAAGGACCGTCACGACGAAAACCTGCCTCCTCAGTCGTATTCGCCTGGAACGTTGGTGTGGCTTCGCGTTCCCTCCTCCGCTCCTGGCCTTTCCACAAACCTACTGCCTAAGTACGAAGGCCCCTACCGCGTCCTACGTCAAGCATCCCCAGTTAACTATATTATTGAGCCTGTTCAATAATCTACGGACCGCCGTAGTCGCGGCCGCGAGACTGTTCACGTCGATCGACTGAAGCCGCATTATGACCCACCAGTTGTACCTGTTCCTTAGGTCGCCAGGATGGCTCCTTTTCCGCGGGGGAGTGATTTCTAACATGGTAGGGCGCAGACAAGAACGCCTGCGAAAGAAGAAGACGAAGGCGGTTGTTGTTGGCGCTCGCGCTTGCTCGGCTTGGACCGCTGATCGCTTCAGCTGTGGCAATCTTTTATTAACGGGTTACTGTCTCAACGTTGAACGCATACCATCAAGGTCTTTAAAATTGCGTATCTATGTATTTTCTAATAAATGAACACACCACCTAATACTTACCTAATGATGTTACGCCTCAGATATGCGTAAAAATTGGGGGACGCTTGAGCTTCGCCTTTAAGAGTTGAACGCGATAGGAATATCCTGCCCCTAGTGCGCAATTCGAACACTACGAGTGTTTAACAGAATGCGCGCACTAATGTGTGTGCCTTATGTAATTGGTAGCATGCATTAAACCAGGGGCAATTATGCGCGAGAAACTTTTTCGAAGTTGCGATGCACCCACTACGGGGTCTTAAGGGAATACGCGCAGTAATGTGTGTGCCTTTTGTAATGGGTGGTTGTCTTTAAACCACCAAGTCGTCGTGATATTGACATGGTGTGACGCCCGATAGTGGTAATATTGGTGGTACGCTTGTACCACGCAATATTACTGCGATATTACATCTCGTACTGTGACACCTGTATACATGACGCGTATTTTTGGGAAGTATGAAAGTTACTTTCAGTGCAGCTCCAAGCAGAGGCGTGGCTGCGTGGTAGAGCACCTGCTTGCCACGCAGACGGCCTGGGTTCGATTTTCATTCGGACCCAACATTTTTATTATTTATTTTATTTGCAGCTTTTTCGATTTTTCGGTCACGGACAAGATGATGATTTTTCGCTCACAACCAATGGCGCCGACGCCGACGGCGGATTTCTGCGATACGAGCTCTTTAACGCTATCGCGTTAATATTTACTTTTTGATCGACAACATTCACAAGTATGAACAGCCGTACCAGTTCAAGATGGGTGGGCGGTAAGCGAGTGGTTCAACTTTGGCCGGTTGGCTGAATCGGGTGACGCGCCGACAAACAGAAAGACAGAAAGACAGACCAAAATTTCTGCGTTTAAGTTCCCCAAGAAAGACTATCGTCTTTAAAGTGGACGAAAAGATAGCTTGCCGAGGGCAGGGACCGAACCTACGACCTTCGAATAACGCGTCCGATGCTCTACCACGTTCGTCCACTTTTCTTTGTTCACATTTACATTCCATTTACAACTAATAACGCCCCTATACTTTCCTTGGCATTATTGTCTGTTACTTCTCATTAATATTGTGTGTAACAAAGAAAAACGAGCCCTTAAAATTTCCACTTCTTTACTTCATTCATAGCGAGGGTCTCGTTCTGGCAGACTTGGTGCTTTCAGGTAGTATACGAGGGATTATATATCAGCTGCTAGCTCGTATTAAGTTCACGTGCTACGTGACGCCATCAAGCAGAAAAAGAGTGTTCCACACTCGCCGTCATGGCTACTGGCGGCGCTGACTGACGCTCCCACGTTTAAATGCACATATATACCCCATAAAGTGGACGGAGGGATGGCCGCCGCGGTAGCTCAGTTGGTAGAGTATCGGACGCGTTATTCGAAGGTCGCAGGTTCGGTCCCTGCCCTCGGCAAGCTATCTTTTCGTCCACTTTTTCTTCTTCACATTTACATTACATTTACTACTAATAACGCCGGGTATACTTTCCTTCGCATTCTTCTCTGTTAGTTCTCATTACTATTGTGTATAACAAAAAAACGAGCCCTTAAGATTTCCACTTCTTTCCACCGATTTTAATTAGTTATTTTCGGTAAAAACACCTACTTGAATAAAATGCCCAAAATTTGGGGGGGGGGGGGCAGGACACCCCCTGCCTATGGGCCTGCATCCACCGTTCCTTTCAGCGTTACTTTCAGCGTCAGATGTGTCGCCTGCTGGAAGGGTTAGTTGGTATTGTGTACCTTATGCACGACATCCTTGTGTTTGGCAGCACCACAGAAGAACACGACCAATCCTCCAGTCAGTAGTCGGTCGCCTCCAACAAGCGGGGGCACCCTGAACGCTGGCAAATACACTTTCGGCGTATCCAGCGTGCGATTCCTTGGCATTGTCGTTGGTGCCAATATGATCACTCCGGATCCAGACAAAGTGTCGGCCATTCAGCGCATGCAAGCTCCTCAGGACGTTCATGGTGTCCCACGTTTTCTTGATATGCTCAACCATGTCGGTCGCTTCCTCCCTGGCCTTTCTGAAACAACTGCGCCAATGAGAAGTCTCCTGAACAAGGCTGCAGCCTGGGCATGGGGAGCAGCGCAAGCTTCAACATTTCAAAATCTCAAGAGCATGGTCTCCTCAGAAATGTGCCTAGCATGCTACAACCCTGCACTGTTGACGGCAGTCACCGCAGGTGCCGTTTCCTTCGGGCTGGGTGCTGTGCTTCTTCAAAACCAGCCATCAGGGGAGCGCCGACCAGTTGCACACGCCTCTCGAGCGCTGACTGAAACGGAACGGATGTACTGCCAGATCGAAAAAGAGACACTAGCTACACCTGGGCCATCAGCCGGTTCGACGAGTTTCTTCGGGATCTTCGTTTCATCCTGGAGACCCACCATAAGACATTAGTAAAGCTGCTAGCAACCACGGATGTCGATGTCATGCCACCACGAAGCCAACGCTTCCGCATCCGCCTTCTCCAGTACCAGTTTGACGTCAGGTACGTTCCTGGAAACAGCTGGCCACTGCAGATGCACTCACGAGGGACCCAGTCGGGACCCAGCCGCATATGGGGAGTGCGCGCAGCTCAAGTTTTAATGTGAGCAAGAGTGGCCTCGGAAAGAGAATCTGCCTCTCAGCATGGCTCAGTTCTGGGCTCATCGGACTGAATTCAGTATCGGTGACGGGCTTCTCCTCTGCCGTGGACGCCTGCTGGTGCCCGCTTGTGTGTGGAAGCACGTGCTCTACCTCATCAACGATGGACACCTCGGAGTGAACCGCTGCCGCGCCATCGCCAGGGGTGCTGTCTTGTGGCCAATCATGGGAGCCAGATCAAGGCCACGGCGGAGAACTGTCCCAACTGTGACAACACGCGGGTCCAGCGAGCCGAACCACTGCTGCCTACCGGGACGCCTAGCAGTCCCTGGGAGCGAGTCGGGGTGGATATCTTTCATCACGAGGGAGCCGACTACCTTCTCCTTGTAGATTACGTCATCTCCATCAAAAGTGTCTTCGCAAGGCAAGCGATCCCAGAGATCATCATCAGCGACAATGGGCCTCGATTTTCGTCGGCAGAACTCCGCGTCTTCGCCCAGAGCTTCGGCTCCTGCCACGTCACCGACAATACCCGGGCTGGCATTTGGCCCCCCGGACTAGCCTTTGGCCCTCTTGGCATACCGCAATGCACCTGGCGTGACTGGGTATAGCTTTGCTCGGCTGCTCATGGGCCGCAGCCTCAGGACTCGCCTTCCGGTCCCAACGGCCGCGTTGCTTTCAGAAGCGCCTAGCGCTGCCGTCTTCCACCGGCGTGACACGGCCCACCGACGTCGCCAGCGTCAAAATTTTGACCGTCGACATGTTGCACAGGATTTGCGGGCCCTGGAGGAGGGAGAGAGAGTGTGCTTTCGCGACACCGATTGTGCCGGAACTGTCCTGAGCCCAGCGCAGCGTCCACGCTCCTACGTGGTCCAGAATTATGCAGCTGCACTTGTCCGAAACCAGAGACATCTGGTTGCGCAGCAGTCTCCCTCATCAGGTGGTCTAGACCTCGGCAGCTTCTGTCCTAAAACAAAGATCCCAACGCCTGCCACAGACTTTAACTCGCCCAGAGCCTGTGTGCAGCAGTCCAACTCCCAGGCCACTTACTCCTCTACCAGTTGCATCACCACCGCTTGCCCCAGGTACTCCCTCAAGACCGCCTGGGTCGATTGTGCGCACTCGCTTTGTACGCTTTGTTAGGCCACCGGTGCGGCTGAACTTGTAGAGCGTGCGATGATACATTTGTCATTACGTTGCATATGAGGGGTTGATTTCTCTTACTTTGCCAAATGGGGGATGTAGAGGGCGCGAGTGCCAAGCCAAACATGAGGCGCCCACTATAGGATGTAGCATATAACGGTGTACTGTGAATAAACAGGGCATATCTGCTGGGGAATCGGAGCATGTGTTTGTACTCCGCGGCTCTCGGGCTTCAGCCTACCTCCTCGGCCGCCTCGGCTCGAACCCTCTCACCACACAACTGGCGTTATATGACGATCGTGTGCGCGGCATTCTCAAGCACACGGACGTAAGCTTTTAAGCGGATGCACTCCAGAGCTCGCGGCAGTTCAACTTCCCTACTACACCAAACCGTTCCTAAATCCTCACGTCTGCAACAACTTACAGACTGAACACCGTGATGTAGGTCGTGTCATTTACGAATGAACAAAATGGTTCCACCGCAGTGAGAAGGTAACACTTGAAATTTTGAATCGGCTGCGGCGGTAGTTTGGGAATGTGTGCACACTAGAGCGAGCCCTCTCGATCTACGCTACCACGACATCTCGTTTTGTGTTGAACAAGGAGTAGAGGTGCTTTGGCTGCCAGGAATTGATTCTGTCGGGTCATTCTTTTCTGTCACTGTAGAGATCTGTTTTGCGATGCGAGAATTGCCGCCCAGAAATACACTTGACACCGATGACTGCGACGCGAGACATGATCTGACGGCAGTGCGCATGTCTGGGGCGACTGGGGCGACTCAACGAACCTACTCGTTCCCTCTAAGTCCCCGGTGAGATGGTGAAATGGTGAATAGACGAGTGCAATCATCTGTCTGGAACTTCCTACTAAGTTTAATATAGGTACGGCAGTCCCCGTCACCCATCCCGATTCCTATTTTCTCAGAACGTTTTTGGAGTCACTGATGACCCTCCTGACGCCCTTCTGACGAACAGTGTTCTGCATACGAGCAAAGTGTCATGTATTATTATTTGATTCTATATGGCATGAAAGAGAAGAGTGATTTACGGGATACTTCTGTATTGCTTGAAAATCATTTACACAATAACAAAAATGAAATTATAAAGGTGAAAACAAATATTTGCTACTTTTCTTCAAGCCTGCTTTCGGAGAGAGGCAGCGCAAGAAAAAAAAGCGAGACCTGCGCGGAAAGAGCAACACAGACACAGCGAAAGCTGGAAGAGCGGCATTTCTACAGGCCGTTGTAAACTCTCTTCGGGCTACTTATGCAGGTACACTAGCAAGGTACTCACTACGCCATGAACCCATTTTTTGTGAAGTTGGGAAGCACCCAATAAACTATTATACGTCATTCTGCGGAGAATAGAAGTACGAGCTGTACATCTGTAAGGCAATATGTGCACTTTGTTAATGCCACAAATGCTGACGGTGAACAATTATGAGTGAAATCTTTGTAATGGGTTGGGAGCTTTAAACGATCCACTAGTGGCGTAATTCGCATAGTGTGATGCCCGGTCGCTATTTCACTCTCCCACCACGCTATATACCATACGTTAACGTGAGAGAGAGAGGGAAACAACCCACGCGTTGCGCAATTCGCATTGTAAGACGCCTGGTTACAGAATGTGCGTCGTGTCACGCCTGGTTCCTATTTTACTCTTCTACCACGGTATATTCCATACGTTAAAGTCGTTCCTTCCCGACGTGAAGCCTGTATGGGTCTTTTTGCAACAAATTTGCAGCACCGGCATGGCTCTGTGGTTTAATACTGGAGTCTCACGCAAAAGGCCCAGGTTGAAACCCCGTTCCACCCTGTACATTTTTTCTTATTTCAGTTTTTTCTTATTTCGCACTGTACCGGTTACGGGCGGCGGCGGACAACTACGGCACCAAAAACGGCCGTTGTTGTGATCTCATAACAGCTATCACTGTAAAAACCAAGGATGCTCAACTACAATCGATATTTTTAAGCAGTGGTCAATTCGTGATAGCTTGAGCTCTGCTGTAGACCTACTGCATCCAGATCAAAATGAAAGGAGCAACGCATATTTGCCACTTTACAGGCAATCTTCAAGCGATCCTACACTAAATTTCACCCTTTTATTCAACTGTTCCTCTGATTTCATCCACCCAGGCCCGTCACCAGGAATTGTTTTACAGCGAATGCTGTTATGAGCTCACAAGTGCCGTTTTTTGGCGCCGTAGTTGTCCGACGCCGCCCCCGGTGTCCGCAGCCACTATTGCGCGGAATAAGAAGAAAAACTAAATAAAGAGAAAAATATCTGCGACGGAACGAGGTTCGAACCTGGGCCCTCTGCGTGGGAGCGCAGTATTTCACCTCAGAGCCATGCCGGTGCTTCAAAATGCTTTGCAAAAAGACCCTATACCGGGTTCATGCCGGGAAGCAACCTCATTACCATATGTAATGTAGCGTGGTAGAAGAGTAAGATGACAACCAGGCGTCACAGAATGCGAATTGCGCAACGAGTGGGTTGTTGTATGCTTCCAACCAGGGCTGGGCAGTATCGCGATACAAGAGTATCGCGATAGTATTTCAGAGATACTTTTGAGTATCTGTATTTCTGTATCGAGATACATTTGAAAAATGTGTTTGTATCTCAGTAGTGAAATACATTTACGATGAATCGTCTGTATCTCGATACTATGCTGGACACGGGTATCTCGTTAGATTGTTTTTTTTTGCGTCGGAAATGAGTTGAGGCGTGTTTACAATGGGGGAATGGCGTTTTTTTTCTTTTTTGTGCCAAGACAAGCAAAGGCGCGCCGCCGGTCGTCGACAGATAGGGCAGCGATGGTTTCCTCTAAAGCACAGAATGGTACATGTGGTAAAGCGCGCGACGCTGCACATGGCAGATTCGCGGGGGCAGTGTTGTCGGCCTCTGCCGACGAAAGTCGCTGCCTCTCAAGATCAGTGCAGCAGGCCTAATTTTTTTCAGGTGGCAAGCTATTACTTCGCGAGCCCCCGCGCGGATACCGCCTTGGAACAGGCATTGCGATGCTTCGCGTGCATTCAGTTCTCAAAGCGGCGGCACATCCAAAAGCAGTTCCCGTAGTCGCGGCGGAAGGGACCAGAAGATGGCTATCTTTGACGCGCTTTCAGCCACCTCTACAATGTCAGGATGCGTTCCTAATTGATTACATGCGTGAAACGGTCTTTTGTGGTAGCAGGCTCGCCCACCGCCGGAGCTGACTTCGCCTGTTGCGGCTTTCTGAAATGGGTGCTGGTAGGGTCGGTGGCGGTGACAGCATTATTGAAGAGTGACCCTTTCGACCTAGGCGACGAGTGCTCGCTGTAGTTTCTGATGGGGCGCTCTGAGCAGCTGTCGCTGTTTCCACGTCTGTTTATAGAGCTGGCAGGAGCGACTTGCGAGGGCTTAAACCCTCTCACTCCCGAGGAACGTGATTTTAGGAAGCCAATGTCTGAATAGTGCTGTATTTACATGTTCGGCTCCATAGCGCATAGGTAATTATGGCCGGCCTACATGGGCAGCGGAATCTTCAGCCGTCTGACCCGGCACCGACAGGGTCAGACGGCTTAGTATTCCGAAGATGGGGACAGGCTTCGTATTCTGAACAGTCAGAACAACCCAAGTGAGGGCGGAAACGTTCAGGTATCTAGATGACCCGAGAAGAGATATCGCCACGGTGCAGGGCAATCCGGCTATGAAGGCGATATTTATTCACTATAACACAAACCTGTGCTCGCCTTCAGCGGTAGACAGACTTTAGAAGACATCCTATTTGAGATGCTCACAAAGGAACCTTCTCAGCAAAGCAGATCTTAAGTGCAAAGTAAATGCATACTTTTTCTCAATTCACCGATGTTCATTAGTGTTTCGAGTGATTGCTTAAAGTGTGCTATTTCTAGCATAGCTAAGTTTGTTCGCCAAGTATGTCGATTTCGGTGTCCAATCCTTGTTACTGTTGCTGTGAAATAATGTATTTTTATTGCAATTGGTATTTGTAATATGCCATTATTGCTAATTATGTACTTTGTCCACCCCCTCCCCTGATATGTCTTAATGGCGCTGAGGTAATAAATATATAAATGAACTGAACGTTTCGAGGCACTGTAACCTTAATTACAACATTATGCTGCACTAATAAGTGTCTGCGTAGTATAAGCATCCTTCAAATAAAAAAAAGTATTCCAGTATCTGTATCGCTGTAACCATATTCCGGAATACTTTTTGTGTGTTATTGCAAAAGTATCTCTGAAATATCCCGTTACGTTAAAACAAATGTATCTCAGTGTCTGTATTTTAGGCTTCCAGTTCATGTATTTCAATATCTGTATTCCGGAATACTTTTCTGAGTATCTCTGCCCAGCCCTGCTTCCAACCCATCGCAAAGGGCTCTGCCGTAATTCTTCATCGTCATTACCCACAGCTTCAAAAAAGAGCACATAATTCCTTACAGGTGTTTAGCGGGTACCACGCATCTCCGCAGAATTCCGACAAATTGGATAGTGACTTCTTCCCTACTTCAAAAAAATTATGACGACTTATAGCGTAGTGGGTTCCTCGCAAGTGCACTTATATTGGTGCACTTGCATGAATGAATCGTGGGAGCCCATAAGGCTCCCACGATTCATTTCCTCATGGTCTTATTAAAGTTATTTCCCTCCATCTCTCTTTCTCACGTTAATTTATGTTATAAAGCGTGATGGGAGAGTTAAATAACGACAGGGCGTCACACAATGCGAATTACGTAACTAGTGGGTCGTTTAAAGCTTGCAACCCATTAAAAAAGACTCGTCCATATTTCTTCATAGTCATCAACCATGGCATCAAGAAAGCGCACATGATGTCTTACTGATGGTACCTCGCTTCTCCACAGAATGACGAATAATGTCGTGGTGGGTGCTTCCCAACTTCACAAAAATTATGATATGTGACATGGTGAGTACGTTGCTAGTGTACTTGTATTCGTAGCCCCAAGAGTTCATAACGGGCTCTGGAAATACCGCTGGTGCAGCTTTCGATGTGCCTGTGCTGCGCTTTCCGCGCAGGTCTGGCCTTCTTTCGGGGGGGGGGGGGGGGGGGGCGTATTGCTGAAGACCTTGACTATTTGAGAAAAATAGCTATTTTCGTTATTTATTTTTCGTAAGAACGATTACTTGAAAAATATTTGTGGGGGTGGGAGCGGGACCCTGGGGCGACCCCCCTTGCCGCTGTGTTTGTTGCCTTCAGCAGGGGCTCAAGAGAGTGCGTATTTACTCTTCTGCTGGTAATTCACACAGGTGATTATATTGACAAACAAGATTAAAGCGAACGTATCAAAATAGGGAACAAAGCAAACTCCATTCCCTTGTTCTTACTGCCAAAAGGGGGTGAAAATCACTATAAATATTGCTAGTCAAATGAAACAGGCACGAGCTAGATGGCGCCTGGCTTCTTTTTGCAAACAGATATTATTTACTGGTCTGTGGTACGGCACACCTTCTTAATTTAACCGTCATTTTCTTTTTTGCAACATCATTCGATGTGTTTCAAAATGAGCCCCACCAAAGTAGAACCTCGAATGTTATTGCGGGCAAAAAAGTTTTATTTTTTGTTAGTCTCACATTCGCGTGAGTCTTGTTACTTGCACTTGTGTATTATCGTCTTACCAAAGCAGCCAAATCAGCTCTACAAACGGCAAAAGCCTCGTATTAGAACAGGATGTCCATGCTGCTTATCCTAAACAATAAAAATAATCTAGAAGCATCAAGCGGCACCTAGTGCATATATTATAACCACATAAGAGTCATTTTGTTGTATGGTGTCTTTGCGCCCTGAGGTACTTACGATGTGGGCCTCTAGACTGTCGCTCAAACCGTCACCTTGGCGCAACTCAACGTCGAGTGTAACGTGGATTGGACAGAAAGAGACGGCCGTTTCGACCGACTCCGCGAGCTCTTCTGCGCCAGCTGGCAATATGGAAGCTCAATTCTGAAAGGGGCATCAATTTCGTTCCCTCTGGAGTTCTCTCAGTGTAATTGTTACCTGAACCTTCGTGCAGCCAATAGAATTCTTGACTGACATCGCAATACCCACATCATTCTGCTTAACCAATATGCGAGTCCATTATGTGCATTGTGCACAATGAGAGCAACGTCCTGATATATTATCGCGCCTTAGAAACAGTGACGCTGCAATAATGCACGCGAAAAAACGTGCATGATTTGTATGCCGTCCTCAACATAGAGAGCTCTGTGAAGATAACACAACGAGACTACCTCCCGGAATATTTTGCTTGTAATAAAAACTGTTTTGCTTGAAGGCAATGCATCGTCATCTTTTTTTACAACGTAGCAGCTGCACAAATAATAAGAGATAGGAGTGACAGTTCAAGTTATAGTCTCGCCTGCCATTTGATTGTTTTATCAATCACGTGCAGTTCAGTTTGCAGGACAAGGCTCACCGACTGATACCAATTATTGGTTACCCAAATGTTTGTTCCAAGGATAAGATCCTGCCTAGGCGGCGGCCAGGTATCCATGAACCGTTTTAGTTTTCTTGGGCTGCCCATCCGCCCACACTTGAGCCTCGATGGCGGGGTTGAGCAAAGCCGTCTCCCAACGTGCGCGGCCCCATCGGAGTCTACTTCATCGTTAATATTGCCTTCAATAAAATTTGTTGCTGGGCTAGTTCGTTCACAGTTAAAATATGAGACGGCGGCGCAAAACGGGACAGGGGCGAATACAAGAATAAGAGACGTATACAAGCGCAAATCATGTGCGCTTGTATGCGTCTCTTCTTCTTGTATTCGTCCTTGTCCCGTTTTGCGCCGCCGTCTTATATTTTCATTATTTTCTTCCTCTTGGAATTCTCATTGTCAGTTCAAACGCACGCTTCTTGTCCTTTTTTCTGTATTTGACCTGCCACAAGTGTAGCCCCTGCGTTGTACATGCCAAGCGGGAATCTCCTGGCACCTTTCCGATCATTAGGGCGACAGCGTTAAATAACTCGTGGCGAATAATTTCCTCTGTCGGCGTCGTCGGTTATAAGCGTCAATTCATACTGACAGGCTGGTTGGTTGACACACCAGCCATTTTGACTTATATGTAATTTCCCACAGCTGTGTGGCAATTCATGTGCAGCCCAAACAATCAATCCACTTAATGCCTTGTATGTTTAATTCCGTAGGTCGCTTTCATTTTGACCTCACCAAGGGTGCGCGCACACATCTCGTGAACTTGCGCTGCCGTGAAAAGACCATCGGCAGTTCCTGCGATGGTCTTTATTATTATTATACTTGATGCGTTACTTTGTGTATGTGAACTATCACCTCGGCCTCGTGTTGCGTTTGTGGGGCGCTTTTCCTTAGTCCTTAACCTTGTGGAGCGACGACTCCACAGTATTGACTATAACAGTCTCTGGATACCATGACGACCGCAATAGCACCTTTTGGTGTTGCATGGACGCAAGACTTTTGGAGGGCGAATTCTAAACGAAGCGACGCAATCGCAAGCTTTTGTATTTGATTCAGCTGAATCAGACGGCAGCAACAGTATGCAATCCTCGCTTATAGGGGCAGCAGACAAGGCAGTGTGACAAAGTAGGGTTCACATCTGAAAACTGCAATTGTCTTATCAAAGGAATATCGTGAGTGAACGACAAGGCCCGCACAAACTGAATAAATCTTTCTAGGAGCTCGTGCGCACCTAGGCTAAAACCATTAGAAATGAGGTCACGCTGCCTAGTAGTCTCCTGCTTCTTAACAACTACTAAAGAATTTCAACATATCTGTGCACCATAACTATTTTTCTCCCTTAAAAGCATTCTAACGTCGTTAAACTGTACGAAGAAACCGTGGAGAAGCCGGGCAGTTTGCGCATCTCGTACTGCTTGCACAGCTCTGAAAAGACCATCGGCAGTTCCTGCGTAGTTGTCATTTTTCATAGTTGATGCGTTACTTTGTGTATGTGAGCTATCACATCGGCCTCGTGTTGCGTTCGCGGGTTGATTTTCCCTTGCCTTTACCCTTGTTGAGCGACGACTCCACAGTAGTGACTATAACAGTCTCTGGATACCATGACGACCGCAATAGCACCGTTTGGGGTTGCATGGACACAACACTTTTGGAGAACAAATTCTAAACGAAGGGACGCAGTCGCAGGCTTCAGTATTCGAGTAATCAAACGGTAGCTACGCTTCGGTAATCAAGCGGCAGCAACAGTTTGCAATCCTCGCTCATAAGGGCAGCAGATATGGAAGTGTGACAAAGTAGGGTTGACATCTGAAAACTGCAATTGCCTTAAGGGAATCTCCTGTGTGAATGAAAAGCCCTGCACCCACTCAATAAACCTTTCTAAGAGCTCGTGCACACCTAGGCTAAAACATTCCAAATAACGTCACTCTGCCTAGTAGCACCCTGCTTCTTAAAAACTACTAAAAATCATCAACATGTCTGTACACCTAACTAGTTTTTCTCCCTTAAAAGCAATGTAGCGTGGTTAACTTGTTCGAAGAAACTGCAGTGAAGTCGGACTGTGTTGCGATTGGTGTATTAGCCAGATCACTTGGTTACGGCAGGACTGCTTATGCCACATCTGTCTGGGCGAACGCTCTGGCCGCCTGTAAACCTGGTGTACCCAAATGGGCTCTCCACCCACAGTGGCGCATGTAACGACTCTGACAGCTGCTCTTTAGAACTATCATCCTGTTATCCTTGAATCCGCTTTAGAGCCCCTAGTGGCAGAGATAACCATTCGGTTAAAGGAGATCACAAAAACACGAAAACATGTGCCGCTCTTCAACAATAACCCCGAAACATTCGAATACAAGTCTGTTTGTAGTATGTGCGAGACCACCAATTTAAAATCAACATCAGTACTTTGGGTCGCCAACGCGGCATCTGGCAATTGCTAGTATATGTTTTGCCGGTTGGCTGCAACTGGAGTTAAATAATGATCGTGTGCGAGGCAGTCCCAAGCACAAGGACGTAAATGTTCATGCTGAGGCACTCCAGAACACTCCGCAGTTCAACTGCCCTGCTGCACCAAACCGTTCCTGAATCCTCACATCTTCTAGAGCTTACATACTGAACACCGTGATTTGGGTCGTGGTAATTACGAAGGAACAAAATGGTTTCACCGCGGTGAGAAGGTAACACTTGAAATTTTGAATCGGCTGCGGGGGCAGTTTGGGGTTGTGTGCACAGTAGAGCGTGCCCTCCCACGCTATTGCTACCCGGACATCTCGTTTTATATTGAACAAGGAACACAGGCGCTTTTGTTGGCAGGAAGCATGGACACTGCTGCAAGTGCTAGCCGATTTCTGCTCCCCAAGATCGTGGCCGCCGTCTTTATGCCCCTTGTCCCTGGGCGCACCCTGACGTGTGAGTGGTAGCTTTGTATAAATTGTAATTTTTTTACTTCAAACATCCGTCGTCCTTGCTATGAGTACTACGGACGGAAAGCCACAAGCCAAATACCAGGTGCCGCAAAAAAGATATTGTATAGGAGCGGTGCCACTTGCGAGTCAATGATGATCAATTCTTATGTATGCGTAGAAACGTGTTAAGTAGTTTGCATATTGAGGACCCTTTACAAGATAAAATTTCCTCGAAGCAATTCATATTGTGCGCAACATTGATTCGGAGGGGTACTTCTTTTATGTCCATGTGGAGATCTGTTCTACACTGTGAGAATCGCTGCCGAGAAATACCATTGACACCGATGGCCATGACACGAGACATGATCTGATGTAAGTGCGCATGTGTCACGATTCAGGAACATCCTCCAAGAGAGTGCGAGCAGCCAGGCGTAAGTGGCCGACATACTGTCGGGGGGAGCGCTCGTGCACGCGGCGTGCGCCCCATCGGGGCCAATGTTAGGGACCGCAAAAATTGCTGTAAATTTGCCTAACTGTTCAAGTTTCTTTCAGCAAATAAATGTGATTCTCGTTGGCCAGCTGTCTCTGATGACCTTCCTTGTGGCAGACGGCCCAAACACCCTACCGCACTATCCTACATAATAATTTCTTCTTTTGAAGCTTTCTTTACCTCCAGCACGGGTTGCCCAGGTGTTGCCCTATCTCCAGTACGGGCCCACTTGCCCCCTCGGGGGTGTGAAAATTGCCGGCAGTTCGTTAAATGGCATTGTGAATAATGACGTGGTGTATTGAAAATAAAGAGGAGGTACCGTATCAAAACGAGCCTCGAATTGGTGTTGAGAACTTCATGTCACTTTTAGTTTTACTTAGGTCTCACCTTCGTGATCTTTGAGTACAAAGTGCATGTTGAGAAACGCAAGGCATTCATTGGTTTGTGCGTGCTACTAGTGATATGCAATATCTCTTTGTAGGCACTGTACAAGTGTTTGAACAGTGGTTTTATTGGTAACGAAGTGCATTAGGCGTAGGACACGAGGATAGATTTAGTCGTTCCTAAATAGGTCCTGCATCACTTTTTCAAGTATCCAGCTAAAGACAGCCTGTAACCCGCTCTCCAGCTAAAACCAGCTAAATACAGCCTGTAACCCGCTCTCTCCTCTCCCTCCTCCATTTCATGTGTATGTAAGCACGTGCGCTCGGTCGGCTTCCGTCATTATAGCTTCGCTTCCGTTCAGATGAGTTGTAACGTTAACGTCGGCGCCAGTTGCAGCAGCACCCCAACCTCTGCCGAGATCGAGGTCCTCGCGGAGCAGCAGCGTTGGGCTCGCAATGCCGAATGCAAACGGCTGCGCAGGCAAGGTGATCCCGACCTCCGGGCCAGGAAAGCGCAAGCAGAACGGCAACGTCGATGTGCAAGCCCTGAGGTCTGCCGATAACGTAAAGCAACGCAGAGACACAAAGTAATGATAACAGAAACAATAAATACAAACCACACACTAACGTAAACGCCGAATGAACGTAACAGAACCTTGGTGTGCGCCCCGAATGCTGCTTCGCATCCCCTCATGATTCCCTAGAGTGTGAGATGGTGTAATTTTTTGGTGAAGTATAAGAAGATGCCCACATGCGCGCGCTCATGAATGCGCACCCTGCAGATAGATCCGGCGTAAGCCAGCCCGGCTAACTGGTGTAAAAGGCGGCTGACGACGACAATCATGCAATTCCGACTTTTCGAACGCACAGCGCCCTTTCATGAAGTGCTTTTACTCACCAGGGGACGTGCGTCTGGTCGGTCGGCGGTGATGAACACGCACGAGGCAGGGACGCGATGAACATTCGAAAATATGTCAATAATCTTTTACGCTAATCCAGCATTAAAGTCCAATGTTTACCATCATAAAGTTGTACATTATAGTGCACATTATAGAGACAAGACCGACGTTGCTCTGTGCCTCACTGAACGTACAATTAATCCGTGTCCCGCTGTCCTCCCACCCCCCTGATCAAGTGGGAAACCTAGGCGTCTGAATACAGTCGAGTATACTTAAACAGAATTGTGTGAATGGAAGAGGTCACAGAAATAGGTGCTCAGGTAGGCGTCTTCTCTGGGTCGGAGGAGGCGCCTAGCTTGTGCATATGTTTGTTTGTTTATCTGCTCTATTTCACTCGCGTTTCATGATAGGACACTGGATGCCAAAGCAAAGCTTCTAATTGCTGGATGTGCATTCCTTCCATTATTTTGGTTGCTTGTAGTACTAAGTGATGAATAAATTTTGAATAGGGCTTTGACCACCCTGGCGGTTGCACTTGTGGCACAGCCATAGTAATGTTCAGGTTTGTGGGATGACGTGAGGCGTTCACTTTCCCACATATTTTATTGCTGCGTGCTCTCCGCTGTACAACCACAGCCGCTGTCGTTCTTGCGGGCGTCTTCTTCTCACGCGCTAGGCTCGAACGTGCGGAGCAGCTGAAGCGCAACTTCGTCGTCTTGTCTCGCGTTGACGGCTCGCCATAGGGCCCCCCCTTTAGCGAGGTAGCCAGTGCGCGAAGGAGCGATCCTTATGAGTAGCTGGTATTTGCTACTGTTGCGAAGCGCGTTCGTCTGGTGTTGGATGAGGGCTTGTCGTCTGCGAGGACGGCGTCAGTGTCGAGGAAGGCCGGCTTAATGCGGTCAATGGAGACACTGTCCTCGCGTCCATTAAGCAGCAGGGCAAAATGCTTGGGGCAACCCTTGATGACTCTAAAGGGTCCGTCGTAAGGCGGTTGTAGTGGTGGTCTGATAGCATCGTGCCGTACGAAGACGTCTGTGCAATCCCGCAATGCACGACTGACGAAACATGGGCGTGAGTGTTGACGTGGTGGGATAGGAGACACGTCTTTCATGGCGTTCCTGAGGCGACTGGCATAATCAGCGACGTCCATTGGTGGTACAGGAGACACGTCGAAAAACTGGCCAGGAAGCCTTAAGGTCGTGCCAAAAACGGGCTCAGCTGAGGAGCAAGAAGCGTCCGTGCGTATCGTGCTGCGAAGGGCGAGGAGGACGAGTGGCAGTCGCTCCGTCCAGGGTATCAATGATCGTGAGTCCATGAGCGAGGCTTTGAGTTGGCGGTGAAACCGCTCAACCATGCCATTTGACATAGGGTGGTAGGCTGTCGTCCTGATGTGGTTGACACCAAGCATGCGTGAGAAAGTCCGGAAGAGCGCGGAGTCAATTTGACGACCTCGATCCGTTGTGATGGTCTTGGGAACTCCGTAGCGGTTTATCCACACGGTGATGAGTCCGTGGGCAACTGATTCTGCGGTGATGTTGGTGAGCGGTAGTGCCTCAGGCCACCGCGTGAAGCGGTCTACGCACGTTAATATATTCCGGCTCTTTTCCGATGGGGGCAAAGTGCCTACAAGGTCCAGGTGCACGTGACTGAACCGTGAGTCCGGAGGTGTGAAGGTACCCAGTGGGCTGACTGTGTGACGCTGGACTTTGGTTTGCTGGCACTTGAGACAAGCACGTGTCCAGCGGCGGACGTCGATGTTCATACGTGGCCATAGATATCGCGCTGTGATGAGGCGTTGAGTCGCACGTATGCCGGGGTGCGACAAGGAATGCAAGGCGTCAAAGACACTGCGGCGAAATGGCGCTGGAACGTACGGGCGAGGACAACCGGTAGACATGTCACAAACGAGGGGAATCACGCAGCCTGGAAGTCGGACATCTTCGAACTTGAGGGAGTTCTCTTGGCGTCGGAGAACCTGAAGTTCGCTGTCCTCCTGTTGTGCAGTAGCCATGGCTGCAACGTCGACAGGCGGGCGCTCATCCATCGTTGCGTTGATTTCTACGCGGGATAGTGCGTCAGCCACGGGGTTGTCCTTGCCACAGATGTGCCGGATATCGCTCGTGAACTCCGATAGGTAGGCAAGCTGGCCGATCTCACGTGGGGTGTGGGCAGAGTTGGTAGCGGTCGAGGTAGACGTGAGCGGCTTGTGGTCGGTGAGGATATGGACTTGCCGACCTTCGAGGACGTGACGGAAATGCTTGACAGCCAAATAGGCCGCGAGTAGTTCGCGACCGAACGTGCTGTAACGGGACTCGGTCTGTGAGAGTTTGCTAGAGAAGAAAGCGACCGGCTGCCAAACTCCGTCGACCAATTGCTGCAGGACTGCTCCGATGGCGACGTCGGAGGCATCCACGGTGAGTGACGTGATGGCGTCGCTCTTTGGATGCGCGAGGAGCGTTGCGTTAGCCAGAGCTTCCTTGATGGAAATGAAAGCTGTGTCAGCGTCGTCTGTCCAGGAGATGGAAGCGTTCGGCTTCGTTTGACCGGAGAGAAGTGCATGTAGCGGTTGCAAGATGGCCGCGCAGTGTGGAATAAACCGACGGTAATAGTTGGCAAGCCCGAGGAATTCACGCAGTTTCTTCGTAGTTGTTGGCCGTGGAAACTGCAATATAGCTTACACGCGCGCCGTCGGTGGAGAGATCCCACGGGAATCCACGCGATGGCCAAGGAAGTCCAATGAGGAAACTCCGAACTCGCTCTTCGATCCGTTGACGACAAGTCCATATTTCCGGAGCCGCGTGAAAACCTGACGCAGGTGAAGTTCGTGATCTTCTGCTGAAGTGCTGAAGACGAGGATGTCGTCGATGTAGGCGAAGCAGCAGGTCAAACCACGAAGAACCGTTGAAAGGTTTGTGCTGCGTTTCGTAGACCGAAGGGCATCCGTATGTATTCAAACATGCCAAAAGGTGTTATTATGGCAGTCTTCGGTACGTCGGAAGGCTCGACAGGTATTTGGTGGTATGCCTTCACTAGGTCGATTTTGCTGAATACGGTGGAACCGTGCAGCAATGCCGTGAAGTCCTGGATGTGCGGTATCAGATAGCGGTCCGGTACCGTCACATTTTTGAGGGCGCGATAGTCACCGCACGGTCTCCAGTCACCTGAGGGTTTGGGGGCCATGTGTAGCGGTGAGGACCAGGCACCGGAAGAGGGGCGGACGTATCCGAGGTCAAGCATGTGCTCGAATTCTTGCCGTGCAATCTTGTAACGGTCAGGTGCGAGACGACGAGCACGTGCAAACACCGGTGCTCCTACTGTCACAATGTGATGAGTGACATTGTGGCGCACTGGGTCTTCAAGAGATGGAGCACGGAAGAGGTCGGAAAATTCTTCCAGAAGCGTAGACCACGGCGGAGAGACTTTGGCATGAGCTTGCACGAGACGTAAGGGTGGTAAACTCGATGTCACGCCTTGAACTGTTAGGTGGGTCTCAGAATCCACGAGGCGGCTATCTCGTAGGTCCACCACAAGCTTAAGATGCCAAAGAAAATCCGCACCGATAATTGGTACACGCACGTCGGCGATTAGGAAAATCCAACGAAACGTGCGTCTCAAGCCGATGTCAAGCGTAAGAGACCTCTGTCCGTAGGTCCGTATGGTGAAACCATTAAAAGCTGTGACAGGCGGCGTTGTCTGGCGTCGTCGACGGTCCTCCAGCATAGGAGGAACAAGACACACTTCGGCACCCGAGTCGATGAGGTACCGAACTTTGGT
Source organism: Rhipicephalus sanguineus (assembly GCF_013339695.2). NCBI lineage: Eukaryota > Metazoa > Arthropoda > Arachnida > Ixodida > Ixodidae > Rhipicephalus > Rhipicephalus sanguineus. The sequence continues at coordinate 123,724,887 of NC_051184.2, forward strand.
GACGCGGTCCGTGACGTGGAATAGGCGGCTGTATGTCGGGCCTGCAACACTGGCTGCCGTCAGTGCGTGGCCCGTGCGTTTCCCGCAAACTGACATGGCTGATGGCACTGACGAGCGCGTGCCCCGTATCGGTGGTGGTACCAGCAGACGCTGCGAGGCAGACTTGGCGATCTATCGCGGCTTTGGCGTCGTTGTCGTGACGTATTGCGTCGGTGGTCTGCTTTCAGCAACCTCAGTTCAGCGGCCAGCTGGTCCATTTTGCGGTTGAGCTCCTCGTTAGCTTGAAGGAGGCGGTCTAAGCGGTCATCGCGGACCGGCGCAAAGTGGGAAGAATCACGTCTCTCGATTGCAGATATGGACGGGGCACCGACATCCATAATCTGGTCGGCCATCTGTGCCAGTGAGTCGAGATTTTCCGTGGAGGACACACTCAAAATCATCCGCACCTGCTGCGGCAGTCGCTGTAGGAAGAGCTCTCGTAGGATGGATGCGTCCAATGCAGCAGGGTTGTCCCCGATGGGATGTCGCATGCGACGCAGAAGCTCCGTAGGTTTGCGGTCACCGAGTTCCTCCGCGGTGAGCAGCTGCTGCAGCCTACGCTGTTCCGACTCGGTTGTCCGGCGGATGAGCTCTGCTTTAAGAGTGTCGTAGGGGTTGTCAGGAGTCGGAGAGCGCAGAATGTCTCTTACGATGGCGATGACAGCAGGTGGTAAAGCGCCGATGACATAATCGTACCTCGCTGATTGCGATGTTACCCGGTGTCGTCGGAAGAGTGGCTCGACGCTCAGAAACCAGAGTTCCGAGTCCGCCTGCCAAAACTCCGGTATCTTGAGAGTAGCGACGACAGGGCCGGGTACCGTGGGATTCGGCGTTGCGTCACTGTTGGGTGTGGTGTCCATGGTCAGTCGGAATGTACGTTGCTGAAGTCCTTACTGTAGTCACCGAAGAAACGGGGATGGCCGTGACGCTCAGTGCGTTGGCGAAGGGACGAGCAGGAGGCGCGTTGCCGTTCGATGTCCGGGTCACCACTTGTGGGATGACGTGAGGCGTTCACTTTCCCACAGCGCAACTTCGTCGTCTTCTCTCGCGTTGAAGGCTCGCCATAGGTTTCTTGCGCCAGCTGTCAGAGAGCATGCTCCGTGAAAATGAGAGCAACAGAAATAAACAACTGCAATGACAGCGAGGCAAAGGCTGCATTGTCAATGCACGATGAGCATTTCTCGCAGCCTATCCGAACACACAGGTATATTTCGTTCGGGAAATGTTTCCCTCCTCGACCCGCTGACGTGGATAAATATTATTTAAAATGATCTCGAAGATGCTACCGCTTAACCCTTGCCAGGCGTGTGACGACGGCCACTCCACATGGAATTGCGTTCACCATAGCAATGATGTCCCGATATAAATAACAAATAAGGCCCAGCGTGGCAGTGAATATCCCCTGAGAACTGTTAATGACACCCGTGAGAGGCATTAATTGAACCGATGGTGTTTCAAGGCGCAGGATACAATACAATTACCTGCGATGAGACTCTCGGCAGTGAGATCGTCGATCACCACCATCACGGCCAGACTGAGACCAACTCTGACAGTACACGATGCTCTCAGCATGGCCTACTGTAAACAAGACGGGGTGGCGCTCGGTCGTCACAGGCACGTGCTCAGGTAGAAGAAGACGAGCCTTGGACAATGGGTTGACCCCCAAGTTTCTTGTCAACGTAAAAGAAATCAAGGATAGCACGAACCAGAACAGATTCATGCAACTCACCTCTTGAAGGGTAGGCTTAGCGTGACTTTCGCCACGGTAAGCCCATGATGCAACATGTGAATTGAAAGGCTTGTTGTAAAACACGTGTCAGTTTTTAGATACGAGAGAGGCAAAAAGTTGTGTCACAAAACCAGTCAATGCTGGTCAGGAGAAAATCTACCACCTCCGTCTGTAGTCCCGAGCCGTCGTCCGGAATTCCTTGAGACACAGCCACAGGGAGAGCTTGACTGGCAATATTGCCACGTGCGTTTCTTATTATCACTTTTGCTGTATTCGGATTTCGCCCACGTAGACGGTCAGCAACGTTCAGCGCAAACCGCGCCTCAATGTTCGAGAAGCTTTGCGATTATTGTAGATCGTTTTGTTAAGATTGCGCGCACGACGCGACCACCAACGATAACGACAGAATAGTCGACGGCACATGCATAAATGCCGACGCGCTTCGCCACTTCTTAATTGACCGACGGCCGATGCTCTGTTCGCCGCTATCAGTGCATACCGTGTGTATTGCTGTAAACTAACTTTCCGTTTCTCGGCCACAAGTTCGGCGATATAAAGAGATTCACCTTGGACACATCGCCTGCGGTTCTCGTGGAAGTCACGACCACGTGAAATGTGGAGGAGGTGCTGTTCGTGCATGCTCCAGACCCCTCAGTGAAGCCGTGAACCAAGCCTCGTTCTTGAAGAAGACACCGACACCATCGAGGACAGTCGAGGAAGCCGTAAACTGAAAGGACTTGGCCCCGTAGGTCCAGAGCTCTGCTGTAGACCTACAGCATCGAGATCAAAATGAAAGGAGCAACGCATATGTGCTAATTTACAGGCAAGCTTCAGGCGATGCTACTCTAACTGGCATCGCGCTCTTGAACTCTTATTCTGATTTTTGGCGTTTTTGGCGCCGTAGTTGTCCGCCGCCGCCGGTGTCCACAACCACTAGCGCGCGGATAAAGAACAAAGAAAAACTAAATAAAGAAGAAATATCCGCGATGGAACAAGGTTTGAACCGGGGCCCTCTGTGTGGGAGCGCTGTATTCTACCTCAGAGCCATGCCGGTGCTTGAAACTGCTTTGCAAAAAGGCCATATACAGCGTTCATGCCGGGAAGCAACCACATTACTTCTGTAATGTAGTGTGGTAGAAAAGTAAGATAACAACTAGGCGTCACACAATGTGAATTGCGCATCGCGTGGGTTTTTGAATGCTTCCAATTCATTACAAAGGGCTGTGCCATAATTCTTCATCGTCATCAACCACAGCTTCAACAAACTGCACAAAATGCCTTACAGGTGTTCAGCGGGTACTACGGTTCTCCGTAGAATGGCAAAAATTGGATAGTGGCCTCTTCCCTACTTCAAAAAAAATTATGACATACAACGTAGTGGGTTCCTCGCATGTGCACTTCTATTGGTTGCCAAGGACGCCCATAAGGCTCTCATGATCCATTTCCTCATGGTCTCATTAAAGTTAATTTCCTCCCTCTCTCTCTTTCTCACGTTAACGTGTGTTATGAAGCGTGGTGGGAGGTTTAAATAACGACCGGGCGTCACACAATGCGAATTACGTGTCTAGTGGGTCGTTTAAACCTTCCAACCCATTACAAAGGGTTCAGCCATAATTCTTCATTGTCATTAACCGTCGCATCAAGGAAGCACACATAAAGTCTTACAGATGGTACCTCGCTTCTCCACAGAATGACGAATAACGTCGTGGTGGGTGCTTCCCAACTTCAAAAAAAATTATCATTTGTGGCGTAGTGGGTACGTTGTTAGTGTACTTGTATTAGTAGCCCCAAGAGTTGATAACGGGCTCTAGAAATGCCATTGTCTCCAGCTTTCGCTGTGCCTGTGCTGCGCTTTGCGCGCAGGCCTGGCGTGCTTTCGGGGGGGGGGGGGCACTTGCTGAAAATTTTGACTATTTGTGAAAAAGACCTAATTTCCCTATTTATGTTTCGTAAAAACAACTACTTCAACAAAATTTCGGGGAGGGCGGGGGGGAGGGCGGAACCCTAGCATTCCCCCTATGGATACGGGACTGCATCCACCGTTCCCTTCTGAAGAGCCGCTGGGCTACGCTGCCTTCAGTTGCTCAAGAGAGCGCGTATTTTCGTCTTGTCATTTACCACCTTCTTCCGCGGTAGCAGCATCTGCTGGAAACTGACAGAGGTGATTATATTGATAAACAAGATTAATGCGTTTCGGTAATGGTCGGGTTCATCCGCGGTTTTAAAAGCATTTCGGTAATGGTCGGGTTCATCCGCTCCGTCAAGCCATTCGCCTGTGGATGGTAGGCCGTGGTTAGCTTGTGTTTCGTCGAGCAAGACGCCAGGATGTCATTGATGACCCTGGAAAGAAACTGCCTGCCACGGTCGGTCAAGAGCTGGCGGGGTGCCCCGTGTTGAAGGATGACGTTATGGAGCAAGAAGTCTGCTACGTCGGTCGCGCAGCTGGTTGGAAGTGCGCGAGTAATTGCAAACCGTGTAGCATAGTCCGTGGCAACGGCGATCCATCGATTTCCCGAGAGAGACGTAGGAAATGGACCAAGCAAGTCGACGCCGACACGATGAAACGGCTCATAAGGGATGTCGAGTGATTGAAGACGGCCAGCAGGCGGGAGTGTAGACTTCTTCCGGCGCTGACAAAGGTCGCACGAGGTCACGTAACGGTGTACCGACCGATACATTCCTGGCCAGTAGAAACGACGGCGTGCACGATCGTAGGTGCGGGAAAAATCCGAGGTGCCCCGCTGTCAGCACATCATGAAGTTGGGCCACAACAGTCAAATGAAGGTGTGCCGGAATCACAAGCAAGAGGTAAGGACCGTCAGGTATGAAACTGCGACGAAGCAAGGTTCCATCGCGTAGCACGAAGAGACGAAGGGAGGAATCAGGAGTCGGTGAGTTGAGGCCGTCAGTGATCTTGCGGAGAGTCGGGTCACGGAGTTGCTCAGCAGAGATGTTGAAGAGGTCATTTATTGCGAGCGCAGATGGAATGGTATCGTTCGCCGAAGGTTCTGGTGGGTCTACGGGATAACGAGACAGGCAATAGGTGTCCTGATGCAAGCGGCCAGATTTGTAGACGACAGTGTACGTGTACTGTTGAAGTCGCAATGCCCAACGACCAAGGCGACCAGTGGGATCCTTCAGAGAGGACAGCCAGCAGAGGGCGTGGTGATCACTGACAACGTTGAAGGGTCTGCCGTACAGTTAAGGACGAAATTTGCCGACGGCCCAAACAAGAGCGACGCACTCTCTTTCTGTAATTGGATAATTTCGTTCAGCTGCGGACAGAAGGCGGCTGGCGTAGGCAATAACGCAATCCTGATCATGTTGAATTTGTCCGAAAACAGCGCCGATGCCATGACCACTCGTATCGGTACGTACTTCGGTAGGTGCAGAGTCGTCGAAATGAGCCAACACAGGGGCGATGTGAGTAGGTCGACGAGATGAGAAAAAGTCGACGCTTGGGCAGGACCCCAAGAGAAGGGGACGTCCTTTTTAAGAAGGCATGTGAGGGGCTGCGCAATCGCTGCAAAATCTTTAACAAATCGGCGAAAATACGAGCATGGGCCAAAAAACAAGCGAACGTCCTTGGAAGAACGTAGAGTGGGGAAGATCGTAACGGCGCGTATTTTTGCAGGGTCAGGCCGTATACCCGCAGCGTCAAAAAGATGGCTAAGCATGGTGATCTCGCGGCGGCCAAAGCGGCATTTTGCAGAGTTGAGCTGAAGGCCTCCTGTGCGAAAGACTTGCAAAATAGCCGACAAGCGTTGTAAGTGGCTTGAGAACGTAGGTGAGAAAACGACGACATCGTCGAGGTAACAGAGGCATGTGGACCATTGGAAACCCCGAAGTAGGGAGTCCATCATGCGCCCAAAGGTTGCGGGCGCGTTACACCGCCCAAAGGGCATGATTCTATGGTCTATGGAAGAAAAGTACCGTGCGCCATGAAGAGAATCAAGGGCGTCGTCTATTCGTGGTAAAGGGTAGACGTCTTTCATGGTGATCTTGTTAAGGTGCCGATAGTCGACGCAGAACCGCCAGATGTTGTCTTTCTCCTTTACAAGAACCACAGGGGACGCCCAAGGACTCGAAGATGGTTTGATGATGTCCTTAGCGAGCATCTTGTCGACTTCCTTTTGAATAACGCCGCGCTCGTTAGCAGAGACGCGGTAAGGACGTCGATGAATGGGTCTTGCGTCCCCGGTATCAATACAGTGGGTTAACAGAGATGTTTGGCCAAGCTGCGGCGAAGCGAAATCGAAAACGTCGCGGTATGGACGCCAACAAAAGTCGGAGTTCCTTGCTTTCAGAAGGGGAAAGGTCCGGGGCAATCATGTCGTCGAGCGGGTCATCAAGTGTTAAACTAGCAGCCGGGCTTCCTGAAGCCAGTTGTGGAGTGTCAATGGCCAGGGCCACAGGGTCGTGTGAGTCTAAAGGCGATATAGTGGCCAGCGTGATACCTTCAGGAAGCAACTCTGTGCAACGTCCAAAGTTGAGGACAGGTAGGCATGCTCGGTTCGCAGAACACTCACAAGGGAGTGAGGCAGAGCTACACGGCGCGTCAGGAGAACGTCCACGGAAGGGATAATCAGTCTTCCACGTCTACACTAAACATATTGCATTGAGCAGGGTTAGACGAGACAAGCAAAGAAACGAGAGCATTTGAATTGTGAACAAGAAAGGGATCCACAATTACCAAAGACTTAAGGTGTCTTTGCAAATACGACGACACACAGTATTGCCAGCTGTCCTTTTCCGTGATTTTCGCTCGGAACGGAACTTGAATTTTATGGGTCTTCACAGCGAAGAAAATATCCAAATTAAGCTTTTTTGCCTTGCCTACAGCCGAGGCTAACGTTTCCAGGTTATGGCGGCGAAGTAGTGACAGTGCTCGTTCCTTAATTTTATCTGAAATTGCCTGAAATTCTTATTAATAGCAAAAGCTGCCTTTTCACAATACACAGTATCTGGCACTACAACAAAGAAACCTTCTTTATCTGAGGTTAAAATGTGAAGGTCATTACTTACAGCATATTGCACAATGTCCTTCACAGACCTAGCCGCCGAGCTCTTTTTTCCAGATCTCTCTAACACGTCCACACATTCACCAATGAAGCGTGGCCTGTCTTCTTCCATCCCAAGACGCGTAATTGTCCTGGTCATAGCTAACCTCTCTGGAGGGCTCAGGCGTGGTTCATGCGCGAACTTCGGTCCCAGACCCAGTGTCCTTCTGTGCTCCTCCGGTATGCTCCCGTCGCCCAGGACCAACACCTTCGCTTCAGCTACCTTGACCTTCGGGGGTTTCGGAAGGGAAGGCCGGATATTGTCTCAAATCCCATCCGCCAGCTGGTTGGAAGTTCTTCGCCATTCTAGGAAAGCCTTTCTGCTCTTTCCTTTGTCCTCCTGCCAACACGCCGAGCGTAGACAGTCCGTGAAGTATCTGGCCTGGTGCATCCATTCTGCGCGCATGATTTTCAACCTCTTGGTGTGTCCCGTCGAAGGCTGTAGAAAGCCACAGAGTGACTGTACCTCACTAGGGCACTGAGCATATCGGGCATGCCACGATAGAATCCTGCTCTTGCAGATGCAGACAGCCATCATCGACGCGAGCTTGCAAGGGTTAGATATCTCCGGTAGTCCACATCTCCGGTAGTCCCATGCAGAGTGGGCGTTGTTTACCAAATCCCATTCTCATGTGGTCACGTATATATAGGCCAAACGGGCCGTTGCCTGAATATTAGACTAATGGAACATCAGCGCTCACTGGTGGGCAATCCGTATTCTCATTTGGCTAAGCATTCCTCAGAACACGCATGCACACCGATGTTTCAACACACCGTATGTATCTTCGCGCATGCGGACCAGGCCACCAGGGAGATTATGGAGGCGTTTTATATCTTCAAAAAAGGCCCTAGTTGTGTAAGTGTGCCATCTATCACCTTGCATGACAGAGAGATTGCTTTCTTGAACTGTTTTGCTTCGTGATACAATATGTTTAGTTACACCTTTGAATTTGTACTGTATCGCTGATATGGCATCATCGACGTGTGCCCACGTTGGATAGGTTGGGCTATAAAATGTGTGATTTCGTTGCTAATAAAGTTAGTTGTGAGACAGCGCTGGTGTTCGTGTTCCTTCTTCTCTGTGTATTCGTTGTTTGCGCTGAAAACCACTCATCATGTTTAACGCAATCCAACTCGCCCAAATGTCGGTTCTTCTGCAGTATATTTCTATTACATCGGGCTCTGTTCCTCGTCTTAACAGCTACGACCTATCTAACCCTTGCAAGCTCGCGTCGATGATGGCTGTCTGCATCTGCAAGAGCAGGATTCTATCGTGGCATGCCCGATATGCTCAGTGCCCTAGTGAGGTACAGTCACTCTGTGGCTTTCTACAGCCTTCGACGGGACACACCAAGAGGTTGTGTAAAATCATGCGCGCAGAATGGATGCACCAGGCCAGATACTTCACGGACTGTCTACGCTCGGCGTGTTGGCAGGAGGACAAAGGAAAGAGCAGAAAGGCTTTCCTAGAATGGCGAAGAACTTCCAACCAGCTGGCGGATGGGATTTGGAACAATATCCGGCCTTCCCTTCCGAAACCCCCGAAGGTCAAGGTAGCTGAAGCGAAGGTGTTGGTCCTGGGCGACGGGAGCATACCGGAGGAGCACAGAAGGACACTGGGTCTGGGACCGAAGTTCGCGCATGAACCACGCCTGAGCCCTCCAGAGAGGTTAGCTATGACCAGGACAATTACGCGTCTTGGGATGGAAGAAGACAGGCCACGCTTCATTGGTGAATGTGTGGACGTGTTAGAGAGATCTGGAAAAAAGAGCTCGGCGGCTAGGTCTGTGAAGGACATTGTGCAATATGCTGTAAGTAATGACCTTCACATTTTAACCTCAGATAAAGAAGGTTTCTTTGTTGTAGTGCCAGATACTGTGTATTGTGAAAAGGCAGCTTTTGCTATTAATAAGAATTTCAGGCAATTTCAGATAAAATTAAGGAACGAGCACTGTCACTACTTCGCCGCCATAACCTGGAAACGTTAGGCTCGGCTGTAGGCAAGGCAAAAAAGCTTAATTTGGATATTTTCTTCGCTGTGAAGACCCATAAAGTTCAAGTTCCGTTCCGAGCGATAATCACGGAAAAGGACAGCTGGCAATACTGTGTGTCGTCGTATTTGCAAAGACACCTTAAGTCTTTGGTAATTGTGGATTCCTTTCTTGGTCGCAATTCAAATGCTCTCGTTTCTTTGCTTGTCTCGTCTAACCCTGGTCAATGCAATATGTTTAGTGTAGACGTGGAAGACTTATATTATAATTTACCGCATGATGCCCTAATGCAAAGTGTAGAAATGTGTATCACTGAAGATAATAATAAAATAGCCTTTGCTAGTGGGTGTGGTGTTTCGGTAGGCACGTTTCTGGAAATTCTGTCCTTCTACTTAACGTCAACGAGTGTAGAATGGAAAGGGAAGTTTTTCATACAAAGATCGGGGGTATGCATAGGATCAAAGGTCGCGCCAATTCTGAGCAATATTTTTCTAGGAAGGGTGGACATGAATGTAAAATGTAAACTGGGTGACAATGTAATCAAGGTGTTGCGTTATGTGGATGATTTTTTAATTTTTGTTGAAGAGTCCAGCTTCCCAGAGACGGTAAAAAACGTGCTTGATCTTTTTCATGAGTGTGGGCGTGGTCTGAATTTCACCTATGAAGTGCCGCAGAATAAACAGTTGCAATTTCTAGATGTCAGCCTTAGACTACGCGAAAAACATGTGTGCTGGAAATACAGCCCAAGATCCGACAAACCCATACTAAGTTTTAATTCTGCACACTCGAAAGTTGTAAAAAATGGTATAGCTTTTTCCTGCTTGTTCGCGGCATTGTTTAAAACATGTAGTCATTTAATCTCGGACAGTTTTTTAACACAAATTGAGCGTCTCAGAGCGTCGGGATTTTCAGATAATGTTCTCAGGATGAGTGTGCAGAAGCTCATAAAAAGAATGAAAGTAACTCGCACCACAGAAATAAATTCGGCGCCAACGAACAAAGCTAAATGTGTCGTAATACCTTATGCACACAGACTGTCACATGGTCTAAAAAACGTTGCAGGACGTTTCAACGTTAAGGTTCTCCTATCAGCCCCGAACGAAAAGAAGAACATTTGTGGAATCGTAGATCGGAAATTGCTTTAAAAAAGAACAAGTTCTAATAAAAAAAACGTGCAAGGTGAAACACATATCTCCGGTAGTCCCATGCAGAGTGGGCGTTGTTTACCAAATCCCATTCTCATGTGGTCACGTATATATAGGCCAAACGGGCCGTTGCCTGAATATTAGACTAATGGAACATCAGCGCTCACTGGTGGGCAATCCGTATTCTCATTTGGCTAAGCATTCCTCAGAACACGCATGCACACCGATGTTTCAACACACCGTATGTATCTTCGCGCATGCGGACCAGGCCACCAGGGAGATTATGGAGGCGTTTTATATCTTCAAAAAGGCCCTAGTTGTGTAAGTGTGCCATCTATCACCTTGCATGACAGAGAGATTGCTTTCTTGAACTGTTTTGCTTCGTGATACAATATGTTTAGTTACACCTTTGAATTTGTACTGTATCGCTGATATGGCATCATCGACGTGTGCCCACGTGGGATAGGTTGTGCTATAAAATGTGTGATTTCGTTGCTAATAAAGTTAGTTGTGAGACAGCGCTGGTGTTCGTGTTCCTTCTTCTCTGTGTATTCGTTGTTTGCGCTGAAAACCACTCATCATGTTTAACGCAATCCAACTCGCCCAAATGTCGGTTCTTCTGAATACTGTGCTCCCACGCAGAGGGCCCAGGTTCGAACCTCGTTCCATCCTGGCATTTTTTTCTTATTTCGAGCGATACTGGTTACGGACACCGGCGGCGGCGGCGGCAGCGGCGGCAGCGGCAGCGGCGGACAACTACGGCGCCAAAAACGGCCGGTGAAATGATCTCATAACAGCTTTCGCTGTAAAATATCTGGGAGGGAACGAGGTTGAAACCTGCGAACTCTGGGCGGAGAGCCCAGTATTGTACCTCAGAGCCATGCCGGTGCTTGAAACTGTTTTGCAAAAGAGCATACACAGGCTTCATGCTGGAAGGAACCACATTAACATATGTAATGTAGTGTGCTAGAAGAGTAAGATAACAACCAGAAGTCACACAACGCGAATACATGTAACCAGGCTTCACACAATGCGAATTGCGCAACTAGTGGGTTGTTGAATGCTTGCAACCCGTTACAGAGGGCTCTGCCATAATTCTTCATCATGATCAGCCACAGTATCAACAAAATGCACATAATGCCTTACAGGTGTTTAGCGGGCACCACGATTCTCCGCAGAATGGCGAAAAATTGGATAGTGGTTGCTTTATTACAGGAGAAAAATTCTTATGATATATAGCGCAGTGGGTTCCTCGCAAGTGCACTTCTATTGGTCGCCAAGGAACCCCATAATGCCCCAATGATCCATTCCTCAAAGTCTCAATAAAGTTCATTCCCTCCCTCTCTTTCTTTTATATTCATTCCCTCCCTCTCTTTCTATGTTATAAAGCGTGGTGGGAGAGTTAATAACGACGGGGCGTCACACAATGCGAGTTACGTAACTAGTCGGTCGTTTAATTTTTCCAACCCATTACAAAATACTCAGCCAAAATACTCAGCCATAATCGTAATCAACCGTCGCATCAACAAAGCGCATATAATGCCTCAAAGATGCATCGCTTCCGCCGAATGACGAATAATGTCGTGGTAGGAGGTGTTTGCCAACTTCACAAAAATTATGATTCCTGCCGTAGTGGGCATGGTGGTAGTTTACTTGTATTCGTATTCTCAAGAGTTTATAACGGGATCTAGAAATGCCACTGTCGCTGTGACTGTGCCGCGCTTTCAGCGCTGGCCTTGCCTTTATTGGGGTGGGGGTGGGGAGCCCACTTGCCGAAAGCCTTGACTTTTTGAGAAAAAGACACATTTTCATTATTTAGTTTTCGTAAAAACACCTACCTAAACAAATTTTTTTTGTTCAAGCCTACTTAAACGGGCCTACATCCACCGTTCCTTTCTGAAGAGCCGCTGGGCTACGCTGCCTTCAGGGGTTCAGGAGAGCGCGTATTTTCGTCTTGTCATTTACCACCTTCTTCCGCGGTAGCAGCATCTGCTGGAAACTGACAGAGGTGATTATATTGATAAACAAGATTAATGCGTTTCGGTAATGGTCGGGTTCATCCGCGGTTTTAAAGCATTTCGGTAATGGTCGGGTTCATCCGCTCCGTCAAGCCATTCGCCTGTGGATGGTAGGCCGTGGTTAGCTTGTGTTTCGTCGAGCAAGACGCCAGGATGTCATTGATGACCCTGGAAAGAAACTGCCTGCCACGGTCGGTCAAGAGCTGGCGGGGTGCCCCGTGTTGAAGGATGACGTTATGGAGCAAGAAGTCTGCTACGTCGGTCGCGCAGCTGGTTGGAAGTGCGCGAGTAATTGCAAACCGTGTAGCATAGTCCGTGGCAACGGCGATCCATCGATTTCCCGAGAGAGACGTAGGAAATGGACCAAGCAAGTCGACGCCGACACGATGAAACGGCTCATAAGGGATGTCGAGTGATTGAAGACGGCCAGCAGGCGGGAGTGTAGACTTCTTCCGGCGCTGACAAAGGTCGCACGAGGTCACGTAACGGTGTACCGACCGATACATTCCTGGCCAGTAGAAACGACGGCGTGCACGATCGTAGGTGCGGGAAAATCCGAGGTGCCCCGCTGTCAGCACATCATGAAGTTGGGCCACAACAGTCAAATGAAGGTGTGCCGGAATCACAAGCAAGAGGTAAGGACCGTCAGGTATGAAACTGCGACGAAGCAAGGTTCCATCGCGTAGCACGAAGAGACGAAGGGAGGAATCAGGAGTCGGTGAGTTGAGGCCGTCAGTGATCTTGCGGAGAGTCGGGTCACGGAGTTGCTCAGCAGAGATGTTGAAGAGGTCATTTATTGCGAGCGCAGATGGAATGGTATCGTTCGCCGAAGGTTCTGGTGGGTCTACGGGATAACGAGACAGGCAATAGGTGTCCTGATGCAAGCGGCCAGATTTGTAGACGACAGTGTACGTGTACTGTTGAAGTCGCAATGCCCAACGACCAAGGCGACCAGTGGGATCCTTCAGAGAGGACAGCCAGCAGAGGGCGTGGTGATCACTGACAACGTTGAAGGGTCTGCCGTACAGTTAAGGACGAAATTTGCCGACGGCCCAAACAAGAGCGACGCACTCTCTTTCTGTGATTGGATAATTTCGTTCAGCTGCGGACAGAAGGCGGCTGGCGTAGGCAATAACGCAATCCTGATCATGTTGAATTTGTCCGAAAACAGCGCCGATGCCATGACCACTCGTATCGGTACGTACTTCGGTAGGTGCAGAGTCGTCGAAATGAGCCAACACAGGGGGCGATGTGAGTAGGTCGACGAGATGAGAAAAAGCCGACGCTTGGGCAGGACCCCAAGAGAAGGGGACGTCCTTTTTAAGAAGGCATGTGAGGGGCTGCGCAATCGCTGCAAAATCTTTAACAAATCGGCGAAAATACGAGCATGGGCCAAAAAACAAGCGAACGTCCTTGGAAGAACGTAGAGTGGGGAAGATCGTAACGGCGCGTATTTTTGCAGGGTCAGGCCGTATACCCGCAGCGTCAAAAAGATGGCTAAGCATGGTGATCTCGCGGCGGCCAAAGCGGCATTTTGCAGAGTTGAGCTGAAGGCCTCCTGTGCGAAAGACTTGCAAAATAGCCGACAAGCGTTGTAAGCGGCTTGAGAACGTAGGTGAGAAAACGACGACATCGTCGAGGTAACAGAGGCATGTGGACCATTGGAAACCCCGAAGTAGGGAGTCCATCATGCGCCCAAAGGTTGCGGGCGCGTTACACCGCCCAAAGGGCATGATTCTATGGTCTATGGAAGAAAAGTACCGTGCGCCATGAAGAGAATCAAGGGCGTCGTCTATTCGTGGTAAAGGGTAGACGTCTTTCATGGTGATCTTGTTAAGGTGCCGATAGTCGACGCAGAACCGCCAGATGTTGTCTTTCTCCTTTACAAGAACCACAGGGGACGCCCAAGGACTCGAAGATGGTTTGATGATGTCCTTAGCGAGCATCTTGTCGACTTCCTTTTGAATAACGCCGCGCTCGTTAGCAGAGACGCGGTAAGGACGTCGATGAATGGGTCTTGCGTCCCCGGTATCAATACAGTGGGTTAACAGAGATGTTTGGCCAAGCTGCGGCGAAGCGAAATCGAAAACGTCGCGGTATGACGCCAACAAAAGTCGGAGTTCCTTGCTTTCAGAAGGGGAAAGGTCCGGGGCAATCATGTCGTCGAGCGGGTCATCAAGTGTTAAACTAGCAGCCGGGCTTCCTGAAGCCAGTTGTGGAGTGTCAATGGCCAGGGCCACAGGGTCGTGTGAGTCTAAAGGCGATATAGTGGCCAGCGTGATACCTTCAGGAAGCAACTCTGTGCAACGTCCAAAGTTGAGGACAGGTAGGCATGCTCGGTTCGCAGAACACTCACAAGGGAGTGAGGCAGAGCTACACGGCGCGTCAGGAGAACGTCCACGGAAGGGATAATCAGTCTTCCACGTCTACACTAAACATATTGCATTGAGCAGGGTTAGACGAGACAAGCAAAGAAACGAGAGCATTTGAATTGTGAACAAGAAAGGGATCCACAATTACCAAAGACTTAAGGTGTCTTTGCAAATACGACGACACACAGTATTGCCAGCTGTCCTTTTCCGTGATTTTCGCTCGGAACGGAACTTGAACTTTATGGGTCTTCACAGCGAAGAAAATATCCAAATTAAGCTTTTTTGCCTTGCCTACAGCCGAGGCTAACGTTTCCAGGTTATGGCGGCGAAGTAGTGACAGTGCTCGTTCCTTAATTTTATCTGAAATTGCCTGAAATTCTTATTAATAGCAAAAGCTGCCTTTTCACAATACACAGTATCTGGCACTACAACAAAGAAACCTTCTTTATCTGAGGTTAAAATGTGAAGGTCATTACTTACAGCATATTGCACAATGTCCTTCACAGACCTAGCCGCCGAGCTCTTTTTTCCAGATCTCTCTAACACGTCCACACATTCACCAATGAAGCGTGGCCTGTCTTCTTCCATCCCAAGACGCGTAATTGTCCTGGTCATAGCTAACCTCTCTGGAGGGCTCAGGCGTGGTTCATGCGCGAACTTCGGTCCCAGACCCAGTGTCCTTCTGTGCTCCTCCGGTATGCTCCCGTCGCCCAGGACCAACACCTTCGCTTCAGCTACCTTGACCTTCGGGGGTTTCGGAAGGGAAGGCCGGATATTGTTCCAAATCCCATCCGCCAGCTGGTTGGAAGTTCTTCGCCATTCTAGGAAAGCCTTTCTGCTCTTTCCTTTGTCCTCCTGCCAACACGCCGAGCGTAGACAGTCCGTGAAGTATCTGGCCTGGTGCATCCATTCTGCGCGCATGATTTTACACAACCTCTTGGTGTGTCCCGTCGAAGGCTGTAGAAAGCCACAGAGTGACTGTACCTCACTAGGGCACTGAGCATATCGGGCATGCCACGATAGAATCCTGCTCTTGCAGATGCAGACAGCCATCATCGACGCGAGCTTGCAAGGGTTAGATATCTCCGGTAGTCCACATCTCCGGTAGTCCCATGCAGAGTGGGCGTTGTTTACCAAATCCCATTCTCATGTGGTCACGTATATATAGGCCAAACGGGCCGTTGCCTGAATATTAGACTAATGGAACATCAGCGCTCACTGGTGGGCAATCCGTATTCTCATTTGGCTAAGCATTCCTCAGAACACGCATGCACACCGATGTTTCAACACACCGTATGTATCTTCGCGCATGCGGACCAGGCCACCAGGGAGATTATGGAGGCGTTTTATATCTTCAAAAAAGGCCCCTAGTTGTGTAAGTGTGCCATCTATAACCTTGCATGACAGAGAGATTGCTTTCTTGAACTGTTTTGCTTCGTGATACAATATGTTTAGTTACACCTTTGAATTTGTACTGTATCGCTGATATGGCATCATCGACGTGTGCCCACGTGGGATAGGTTGTGCTATAAAATGTGTGATTTCGTTGCTAATAAAGTTAGTTGTGAGACAGCGCTGGTGTTCGTGTTCCTTCTTCTCTGTGTATTCGTTGTTTGCGCTGAAAACCACTCATCATGTTTAACGCAATCCAACTCGCCCAAATGTCGGTTCTTCTGCAGTATATTTCTATTACATCGGGCTCTGTTCCTCGTCTTAACAGCTACGACCTATCTAACCCTTGCAAGCTCGCGTCGATGATGGCTGTCTGCATCTGCAAGAGCAGGATTCTATCGTGGCATGCCCGATATGCTCAGTGCCCTAGTGAGGTACAGTCACTCTGTTGCTTTCTACAGCCTTCGACGGGACACACCAAGAGGTTGTGTAAAATCATGCGCGCAGAATGGATGCACCAGGCCAGATACTTCACGGACTGTCTACGCTCGGCGTGTTGGCAGGAGGACAAAGGAAAGAGCAGAAAGGCTTTCCTAGAATGGCGAAGAACTTCCAACCAGCTGGCGGATTGGATTTGGAACAATATCCGGCCTTCCCTTCCGAAACCCCCGAAGGTCAAGGTAGCTGAAGCGAAGGTGTTGGTCCTGGGCGACGGGAGCATACCGGAGGAGCACAGAAGGACACTGGGTCTGGGACCGAAGTTCGCGCATGAACCACGCCTGAGCCCTCCAGAGAGGTTAGCTATGACCAGGACAATTACGCGTCTTGGGATGGAAGAAGACAGGCCACGCTTCATTGGTGAATGTGTGGACGTGTTAGAGAGATCTGGAAAAAAGAGCTCGGCGGCTAGGTCTGTGAAGGACATTGTGCAATATGCTGTAAGTAATGACCTTCACATTTTAACCTCAGATAAAGAAGGTTTCTTTGTTGTAGTGCCAGATACTGTGTATTGTTAAAAGGCAGCTTTTGCTATTAATAAGAATCTCAGGCAAGTAAACCGCAGACCTGATAAAATTAAGGAACGAGCACTGTCACTACTTCGCCGCCATAACCTGGAAACGTTAGGCTCGGCTGTAGGCAAGGCAAAAAAGCTTAATTTGGATATTTTCTTCGCTGTGAAGACCCATAAAGTTCAAGTTCCGTTCCGAGCGATAATCACGGAAAAGGACAGCTGGCAATACTGTGTGTCGTCGTATTTGCAAAGACACCTTAAGTCTTTGGTAATTGTGGATTCCTTTCTTGGTCGCAATTCAAATGCTCTCGTTTCTTTGCTTGTCTCGTCTAACCCTGGTCAATGCAATATGTTTAGTGTAGACGTGGAAGACTTATATTATAATTTACCGCATGATGCCCTAATGCAAAGTGTAGAAATGTGTATCACTGAAGATAATAATAAAATAGCCTTTGCTAGTGGGTGTGGTGTTTCGGTAGGCACGTTTCTGGAAATTCTGTCCTTCTACTTAACGTCAACGAGTGTAGAATGGAAAGGGAAGTTTTTCATACAAAGATCGGGGGTATGCATAGGATCAAAGGTCGCGCCAATTCTGAGCAATATTTTTCTAGGAAGGGTGGACATGAATGTAAAACGTAAACTGGGTGACAATGTAATCAAGGTGTTGCGTTATGTGGATGATTTTTTAATTTTTGTTGAAGAGTCCAGCTTCCCAGAGACGGTAAAAAACGTGCTTGATCTTTTTCATGAGTGTGGGCGTGGTCTGAATTTCTCCTATGAAGTGCCGCAGAATAAACAGTTGCAATTTCTAGATGTCAGCCTTAGACTAGGCGAAAAACATGTGTGCTGGAAATACAGCCCAAGAGCCGACAAACCCATACTAAGTTTTAATTCTGCACACTCGAAAGTTGTAAAAAATGGTATAGCTTTTTCCTGCTTGTTCGCGGCATTGTTTAAAACATGTAGTCATTTAATCTCGGACAGTTTTTTAACACAAATTGAGCGTCTCAGAGCGTCGGGATTTTCAGATAATGTTCTCAGGATGAGTGTGCAGAAGCTCATAAAAAGAATGAAAGTAACTCGCACCACAGAAATAAATTCGGCGCCAACGAACAAAGCTAAATGTGTCGTAATACCTTATGCACACAGACTGTCACATGGTCTAAAAAACGTTGCAGGACGTTTCAACGTTAAGGTTCTCCTATCAGCCCCGAACGAAATGAAGAACATTTGTGGAATCGTAGATCGGAAATTGCTTTAAAAAAGAACAAGTTCTAATAAAAAAACGTGCAAGGTGAAACACATATCTCCGGTAGTCCCATGCAGAGTGGGCGTTGTTTACCAAATCCCATTCTCATGTGGTCACGTATATATAGGCCAAACGGGCCGTTGCCTGAATATTAGACTAATGGAACATCAGCGCTCACTGGTGGGCAATCCGTATTCTCATTTGGCTAAGCATTCCTCAGAACACGCATGCACACCGATGTTTCAACACACCGTATGTATCTTCGCGCATGCGGACCAGGCCACCAGGGAGATTATGGAGGCGTTTTATATCTTCAAAAAAGGCCCTAGTTGTGTAAGTGTGCCATCTATCACCTTGCATGACAGAGAGATTGCTTTCTTGAACTGTTTTGCTTCGTGATACAATATGTTTAGTTACACCTTTGAATTTGTACTGTATCGCTGATATGGCATCATCGACGTGTGCCCACGTGGGATAGGTTGTGCTATAAAATGTGTGATTTCGTTGCTAATAAAGTTAGTTGTGAGACAGCGCTGGTGTTCGTGTTCCTTCTTCTCTGTGTATTCGTTGTTTGCGCTGAAAACCACTCATCATGTTTAACGCAATCCAACTCGCCCAAATGTCGGTTCTTCTGAATACTGTGCTCCCACGCAGAGGGCCCAGGTTCGAACCTCGTTCCATCCTGGCATTTTTTTCTTATTTCGTTTTTTTTTCTTATTTCGAGCGATACTGGTTACGGACACCGGCGGCGGCGGCGGCAGCGGCGGCAGCGGCAGCGGCGGACAACTACGGCGCCAAAAACGGCCGGTGAAATGATCTCATAACAGCTTTCGCTGTAAAATATCTGGGAGGGAACGAGGTTGAAACCTGCGAACTCTGGGCGGAGAGCCCAGTATTGTACCTCAGAGCCATGCCGGTGCTTGAAACTGTTTTGCAAAAAGAGCATACACAGGCTTCATGCTGGGAAGGAACCACATTAACATATGTAATGTAGTGTGCTAGAAGAGTAAGATAACAACCAGAAGTCACACAACGCGAATACATGTAACGAGGCTTCACACAATGCGAATTGCGCAACTAGTGGGTTGTTGAATGCTTGCAACCCGTTACAGAGGGCTCTGCCATAATTCTTCATCATGATCAGCCACAGTATCAACAAAATGCACATAATGCCTTACAGGTGTTTAGCGGGCACCACGATTCTCCGCAGAATGGCGAAAAATTGGATAGTGGTTGCTTTATTACAGGAGAAAAATTCTTATGATATATAGCGCAGTGGGTTCCTCGCAAGTGCACTTCTATTGGTCGCCAAGGAACCCCATAATGCCCCCATGATCCATTCCCTCAAAGTCTCAATAAAGTTCATTCCCTCCCTCTCTTTCTTTTATATTCATTCCCTCCCTCTCTTTCTATGTTATAAAGCGTGGTGGGAGAGTTAAATAACGACGGGGCGTCACACAATGCGAGTTACGTAACTAGTCGGTCGTTTAATTTTTCCAACCCATTACAAAATACTCAGCCAAAATACTCAGCCATAATCGTAATCAACCGTCGCATCAACAAAGCGCATATAATGCCTCAAAGATGCATCGCTTCCGCCGAATGACGAATAATGTCGTGGTAGGAGGTGTTTGCCAACTTCACAAAAATTATGATTCCTGCCGTAGTGGGCATGGTGGTAGTTTACTTGTATTCGTATTCTCAAGAGTTTATAACGGGATCTAGAAATGCCACTGTCGCTGTGACTGTGCCGCGCTTTCAGCGCTGGCCTTGCCTTTATTGGGGTGGGGGTGGGGAGCCCACTTGCCGAAAGCCTTGACTTTTTGAGAAAAAGACACATTTTCATTATTTAGTTTTCGTAAAAACACCTACCTAAACAAATTCTTTTTGTTCAAGCCTACTTAAACGGGCCTACATCCACCGTTCCTTTCTGAAGAGCCGCTGTGCTATGCTGCCTTCAGGGGTTCAGGAGAGCGCGTACTTTCGTCTTGTCATTTACCACCACCTCCCGCGGTAGCAGCCTCTGCTGGTAACTGACACAGGTGCTTCCAATTGACAAACAAGTTTAAAGCGAACGTAAAACCATGGGCAACAAAGCTAACCAAATTCATTTGTTTTTCCTCGAAAACAGGGGTGATAATTATTATAAATATTGGTCGTCAAATGTAAACGGCACCGACTACTTCCAGCCTGGCTGCATCTTGCAAACAGGTATTATTTACTGGTCTGTGGTACGGCACACCATCTCAATTTAGCCGTCATCTCATTTTTTCAATATTATTCGAAGTGTTTATGAATGAATCGATGGAATGATAACTTCGAATGTTAGTGCGGCCAAAAGAGTTGTTTTGAATTATTGTTAGTCTCACATTCGCGTGAGTCTTGTGACGTGCGCTGGTGCATTATCGAGCGCATCTTTCCAAAGCAGCCACGTCACCTCGACAAACAGCAAAAATCTCGTATTAGAACATGATGTGCACGCTGCTTGTTTTAAGTATATTAATAATCGAGAAGCATCGATCGGCACCTAATGCATATATTATAACCACATAAGTGTCATTTTTGCATGGTGTTTTTGCGCGCTGAGGTACTTACGATGTCCAACTCTCGACAGCCGCTCAAACCGTCACCTTGACGCACCTGGATGGCGAAGGTAACCTGGATTGCACAGAAAGACACGGCTGTTTGAATCGACCTCGCGTGTTCTTCTGCGCCAGGTGGCAATATGGAAGCTCTATTTCTTAAAGAGACATTAATTTCGATCGCTGAATGGTTTTCTTAGCTTTATTGTTACCTGAACCTTCGTGCAGCCAATAGAACACTTGATTGACATCGCAATACCTACACCACTGTGCCTAACCACTATGCGAGTGCGTTATGTGCATTCTGCACAATGAGGCCAACCTCCTGATATATTGTCGCGCCTCAGAAACAGTGACGCTGCAATAAAGCACGAAAGAAAGCGCGCATGATTTGGATGCTGTCCTGAAGATAGAGAGCTCTGTGAAGATAGCAGAACGAGACTACTTCTCGGAATATTTTGCTTAATTGTTAATAAATATTTGCCTTGGAGGAAATGCATCGTCAGCTTTTTGATAACGTAGCAGCTGCACAAATTATTACAGATAGGAGTGACAGTTCAAGTTATGGTTTCGCCTGCCATTTGATTACTTTATCAATCATGTGCAGTTTCTTCAACGTTCAGTGTGCAGGAGAAGGCTGACCGTCTTATACAAATAATTGGGAACCGGCAAAATGTTGGTTGCACGCGCAAGGCCCTGTCTAGGCGGCGCCCGGGTATCCATGAACCCTGTCAGCTTCCTCGGCCCGCCGTCAGCCCACAATTGAGCCTCGAGGGCGGAGCTGAGCAAAGGCGTCTCACAACGTGCGTGACCATCGGAGTCTCCTTCATGGTTGGCATTGTCTTGCTCTTGGAATTCTCATTGCCGGCACAAACGCGCGCTTCGTGCACATTTTTCTGTATGTGACCTCCACATGTGAAAGCACTGCCCTGTACAGGCCGAGCGGGAACCTCTTCGTACCTTTCCAATTATTAACGCGACAGCGTTACAGAGCTCGTCGCGAATAATTTCCCGTGTCGCCGTCGTTGGTTTTAAGTGTCAATGCATACTGATACGCTGGTTGGTCGACACACTTGCCATTTTGGCTTATATATAATTTCCCACAGCTCTGTCGGAATTCATGTGCACCCCCCCCCCCCCCGCACAATCCACGTAATAACTGGTATGTTTAATTCCTTAGGTCGCTTTCTTTTCGACCTCACCAGGATGCACGCACACATATCGTACAGCTTGCGTGGACCTGAAGAGACCATTGGCAGTTCTCGCGTAGCCGTCACTTTTTATAGTCAATGTGTTACTTTCTGTATGTGCGCTATCACCTCGGCCTCGTGTTGCTTTCGCGGGTTGCTTTTTCCTTGTCCTTAATCTTGTAGAGCGAGGACTCCACAGTAGCAACAATAATGGTCTCTGGATACCATGACGACCGCAATAACAACTTTTTGGGGTTGCATGGATGCAAGACAAGCGACGCAATCGCAGGCTTTAGTATTCGATTCAGCTGAGTCAAACAGCAGCAACAGTTTGTGATCCTCGCTCATAAGGGCAGCAGACAAGAGAGTGTGACAAATTAGGGTTCACATCTGAAAACTGCAATTGCCTTATCAAAGGAATCTCCTGTGTGAAGGACAAGCGCAACACCAACAGTATAAAGCTTTCAAGGAGTTCATCCACGACTCGGCCAAAACCATTAGAAATAACGTCTCTCTGTCTAGTGTTTCTTAAGAACTACTAAAAAGTTGTCAACATATCTGTACAACTTTACTTTTTCTCACCTAAAAACATTGTATCGTCGTTTAATTGTTCAAAGAAACTGTAGTGAAGTCGGACAGTTGCGATTGGTGTATTAGCGAAAGCACTTCGTTACAAAAGGAATGCTCGTGCCATATCTGTCAGGGTGAACGCTCTGACTGCCTGTGAAACTGGTGTACCCAAATGGGCTCCATCCACAGTAGCACATGTAGCGACTCTGGCAGGTGCACTTCAGAGTTACCATCCTGTTATCATTGAAGCAGCTTTAGAGCCTCGAGTTCCAGAGATAACCATTCGGTTTAAAGTGATCGCAAAGACAAGGGAACCTGTTACGCTGTTCAACAATAACCCCGAAACGTTCGACTGCAAATCTGTCTGTAGTATGTGCGTGACCACAAATTTAAAATCAACATCACTACTTTTGGTCAGCAGTGCGGTATTTGGCAGTTGTTGGTATATTCCCTACCGGTTACCTGCAACTTGTAGAGGGCGCGAGTGCCAAGCCAAACATGAGGCGCCCTCTATAGGGTGTAGTAGATAAAGGGTGTACTGGGAATAGACGGGGCACTTGTGCGGGAGCTCGGAGGGTGTGTTTGCACTCTGCGGCCCTCGGGCTTCAACCTTCCTCCTCGGCCGCCTCGGCTCAAACCCTCCTACCACATGGCGTCAGAAGTGGGGTGCCTGGTTGCCGCCACTCGACATGGATAACAAAGACGCTCCACTTCCTGCTCTGGCTGCCGCCAGTCTTCGGAGTACGGCTTGGTTCTCCTTCGACGATGCCGGTGAGTGGCTTCCCTGGTTACCGCAATTTGAGGACGATGCTTTCGCCACCGGCACGCACGTAGCCCCGGACGAGACTAGAGTTAGGACTCTCCTCTACTGCATGGGTATCCGTGCACACATCGTACTCAGTTCACTCATGTCCGACGAAGACGCGTCAGCACGAAGATGCCGAACCCGAAAAACAATGCCTGTCCCTCACCTTTGGCAACCGCCGACGGCAGCTCACGTGGACGCGGCGACTTTTCATAAACCCACGAAGCGTGCACGCTGACGACGCAACAGACGGGACTCTGGCAACTTTGTTGACTTTGCTCACGTGACCATCCCGACGGTTCGCACAAGAGCAGCAGAGCTGGCGAGGCTTCGAAAAGCGGCCTAGGCCTAAGTGGGCAGTGCCAATTCTGCGGTCTCGAGTTGCACCGACGGTCTGACCAGTCTGACTGTCCAGCGGCCAAAGCGTTCTGTAACAACTGCAAGAAGCGAGGCCACTTCACGTCGGTATGTCGCCCAAAGAAGCGC
Organism: Rhipicephalus sanguineus; assembly: GCF_013339695.2. Lineage (NCBI taxonomy): Eukaryota > Metazoa > Arthropoda > Arachnida > Ixodida > Ixodidae > Rhipicephalus > Rhipicephalus sanguineus. Next base: position 123,748,527 of record NC_051184.2, read on the forward strand.
CTCGGATCCATGGAGCTCCATTCCGTCGCGGCGGTGGCTCGCGACGGGCGGTTGGTTGAGGTGCGTGTCAACGGGCGCCCTCTCGTCTTCAAAGTGCACTCTGGTGCCGACGTCTGGGTAGTTGCGTGCACGTTTCCCGGTTGCCGAGCCGTCCTCGATAAACCGCGCGACGAAGAACTTTTCGGACCGGGGAAACAAGCCCTGCAGCTTCTCGGCACCTTCGACGTGGCGCCGTCTTGGAGACGCAGGGAATTCAACCAGCGCCTTCATGTCGTTGCCGGAAAAGCGCAGCCACTTCTCGGCTATCTTGCTATTGTTGCCCTTGGGTCGGTGCCGTCACACCAGCTCTGCTGGAAGCATCACCTTGTGAAGTCCCTCCAGCCATTTTCCACGGCTTGGGCACATCTTCGGAAGAGTACACGATACATTTCAAGCCTGATGCGGTACCGTATGCCCTGAGGGCATACGGTACCGTATTCCCAACCACTACGAGACGTAGTCAAAAAAGGAGCTCAACAAGATGGAGCAGGAGGGCGTACTAGGGCGCGTCGACGAACCGATGGATTCGTGCGCGGGACTTGTCGTCGTCCCCAAGAGAGCAGAGAGTTGCCGCCTGTGCGTTGATTTGATCAAAAGGAACCAAGTCGTGCTGCGTGAACGCCACGTACACCCGAGCGTCAACGAAACCCTCGGATTTCTCGGCGATGCACGTGTTGTTTTCGATGTTGGACGCAACTTCAGGCTTCGATCAAGTACACCTGGTGGGCAACTGCCAGAAGTACACGACTTTCATCACTCCGTTTGGCAGGTATTGTTACTGCAGCCTCCCATTCGGCATAACATCCGCCCCGGAATACTTTCAGCGTCAGTTGTCACGCCTGCTGCAAAGGTTGGCTGGCGCTGTGTACCTTATGGACGACATCCTTGTGTTTGGCCGCACCACAGAAGAACACGACCAACCCTCCAGGCAGTCGTCGATCGCCTCCAACAAGCGCGGGTCACCCTAACGCTGCCAAGTGCACTTTCGGCGAATCCAGCGTGCGATTCCTTGGCATTGTCGTTGGTGCCAATAGCATCACTCCGCATCCAGACAAAGTGGCGGTCATTCAGCGCATGCCAAATCCTCAGGACGTTCATGGTGTCCCACATTTTCTCGATATGCTCAACCATGTCGGTCGCTTCCTCCCTGGCCTTTCTGAAACAACTGCGCCAATGAGAAGTCTTCTGAACAAGACTGCAACCTGGGCATGGGGACCAGCGCAAGCTCCAACATTTGAGAATCTCAAGAGCATGCTGTCTTCAGACATTTGCCTCGCATGCTACAACCCTGCACTGTTGACGACATTCTCCGCAGATGCCGTTTCCTTCGGGCTGGATGCTGTGCTTCTTCAAAACCAGCCATCAGAGGAGCGCCGACCAGTTGCACACGCCTCTCGAGCGCAGACTGAAACGGAAGGGAGGTACCGCCAGATCGAAAAAGAGACACTGGCTGCCACCTGGGCCATTAACTGATTCCACGAGGTTCTTCGGGGTCTTCGTTTCATCCTGGAGACCGACCATAGGACGTTAGTAAAGCTCCTAGGAACCACGGATGTCGACGTCATGCCACTACGAATCGCGCGCTTCTGCATCTGTCTTCTCCAGTACCAGTTTGACGTCAGGTACGTTCCTGGAAACAGCTGGCCACTGCATATTCACCCTCAAGGGACCCAGTCGTGCAGCTTCCAGCGACTCCATATGTTGACAAGGTGGAGCTGTACGTTCAAAAAGCACTCCGCGCTATTCCTCCCAGATTTGCAGTCCTCCTGGACGACTTCCGAGCTCACCACGCTGTAGATGGGGAGTGCGCCCAGCTCAACTTTTAATGTGAGCAAGAGTGGCCTCGGAAAGAGAGTCTGCCTCTCAGCATGGCTCAGTTCTGGGCTCATCGGACTGAATTCAGTATCGGTGACGGCCTTCTCTGCCGTGGACGCCTGCTGGTGCCCGCTTCTCTGTGGAAGCACGTCCTCTACCTCATCAACGATGGACACCTCGGAGTGAACCGCTACCGCGCCATCGCCAGGGGCGCTGTCTGGCGGCCGACCATGGGGAGCCAAATCAAGACCACGGCGGAGAACTGTCCCAACTGTGCCAACACGCGGGTCCAGCGAGCAGAACCACTGCTGCCTACCGGGACGCCTAGCCGTCCCTGGGAGGGAGTCGGGGTGGATATCTTTCATCACGAGGGAGCCGACTACCTTCCCCTTGTAGATTACGTGATCTCCACCATCAAAAGTGTCTTCGCAAGGCATGCGATCCCAGAGATCCTCATCAGCGATAATGGGCCTCGATTTTCGTCGGCAGAACTCTGCGTCTTCGCCCAGAGCTCCGGCACCTGCCACGTCATCAACAGTACCCGGACTGGCCTTTGGACCTCTTGGCATACCGCAATGCACCTGGCGTGACTGGGTACAGCCCTGCTCAGCTGCTCATGGGCCGCAGCCTCAGGACTCGCCTTACGGTCCCAACGGCCGCGTGGCTTCCAGAACCGCCTAACGCTGCCATCTTCCACCGGCGTGACACGGCCCACCGACGTCGCCAGCGCCAAGATTTATACCGTCGACATGCTGCACAGGATTTGCGGCCCTTGGAGGAGGGATAGGGAGTGTGGATTCGCGACACCGATTGTGCCGGCACTGTCCTGAGCCCAGCGCAGCGTCCACGCTCCTACGTGGTCCAGAAAGATGCAGCTGCTCTTGTCCGCAACCGGAGACATCTGGTTGCGCACCAGTCTCCGTCATCAGGTGGTCTAGACCTCGGCAGCTCCTATCCAAAAACACAAAATTCCCAATGCCTGCCACAGACTCTAACTCGCCCAGAGCCTGTGTGCAGCAGTCCAACTCCCAGGGCACTTACTCCTCTACCAGTTGCATCACCACCGGTTGCCCCAGCTACTCCCTCAAGACCGCCTGCGTCGACTGTGCGCATTCGCTTTTGACGCTGTGTTAGGCCGCCGGTACGGCTCAACTTGTAGAGCGTGACATGAGACATTTGTCATTACGTTGCATATGAGGGGTTGCTTTCTGCTTCTTTCCCTAAGGGGGGATATAGAGGGCGCGAGTGCCAAGCCAAACATCAGGCGCCCACTATAGGATGTAGCAGATAAAGATGTACTGTGAATAAACAGGGCATATCTTGTGGGGGATCGGAGCGTGTGCTGGTACTCCGCGGCTCTCGGACTTCAGCCTACCTCCTCGGCCGCCTCGGCTCGCACCCTCTCACCACACAACTGGCGATAAATGACGATCGTGTGCGCGGCATTCGCAAGCAAAATTACGTAAGTTTTTATGCGGAGGCACTCCAGAGCTCGCCGCAGTTCGACTTCCCTACTAGACCAAACCGTTCCTAAATCATCACGTCTTCAACAGCTTAGACTGAACACCGTGATGTGGGTCGTGGCATTTACGAAGGAACAAAACGGTTCCATCGCAGTGAGAAGGTAACACTTGAAATTTTGAATCGGCTACGGCGGCAGTTTGGGGATGTGTGCACAGTAGAGCGTGCCCTCTTGCTCTACGCTACCCCGACGTCTCGTTTTGTGTTGAACAAGGAGCAGAGGTGCTTTGGCTGCCAGGAATTGATTCTGTCGGGTCATTCTTTTCTGTCACTGTAGAGATCTGTTTTGCGATGCGAGAATTGCCGCCCAGAAATACACTTGACACCGATGGCTGCGACGCGAGACATGATCCGATGGCAGTGTGCATGTCTGGGGCGACTGGGGCGACTCAACGAACCTACTCGTTCCCCCAAAGTCCCCGGTGAGATGGTGAACATCCGAGTGCAATCATCTGTCTGGGTCCTGCTACTAAGTTAAATATACGTACGGCAGTCCCCGTCACCCATCCCAATTCCTAATTTCTCACAGCGTTTTTAGAGTCACTGATGACCCTCCTGACCCCCTTCTGACGAATAAACAGTGTTCAGCATGCGAGCAAAGTGTCATGTAATAATGTTTTCATTCTATATGGCGTGAAAGGCAAGAGTGATTTACGGGACACTTCTATATTTCTTGGAAATCATTTACACATTCACAAAAATTAAAACATGAAGGTGAAAACAAATATTTGCTACTTTTCTTCAAGCGTGCTTTCGTCGAGTGGCAGCGCAAGAAAAAATGCCAGGCCTGCGCGGCAAGCGCAGCACAGACACAGCGAAAGCTAATAGAGCGGCATTTCTACAGGTCGTTGTAAACTCTCTTCCGGATACTAATACAAGTACACTAGGGAGGCACCCAGTATGCCATGAACATATTTTTTGTGAAGTTGCGAAGCACCCACAAAACTATTTTACGTCATTTCGCGGAGAATCGAGGTACGAGCTATATATCTGTAAGGCCTGATGTGCCCTTTATTAATACTGACGATAAATATTTATGACTGAGAACTTTGTAATGGGTTGGGAGCTTTAAACGATCCACTAGTTGCGTAATTCGTATAGTGTGATGCCCTGTCGCTATTTCACTCTCCCAACACGCTATATAGCACACGTTAACGTGAGAGATAGAGAGGGAAAGAACAATATTGAGACCCACAGGAAATGGATCATGGGCACATGGGGACATAGGAAATGGATCAAGAGCACTTGTTTTGGTTGCCAAGGAGGTCCTCCTTGGCAACCAAAACAAGTGCTCTTGAGAGGAACCCAATACGCTATAAATCATCATAATTTTTCTCAAGTAGGGAAGCAGCCATTGTGCCATTTTCGTCATTCTGCGGACAACCGTGGCACCCACCAAGCAACTCTCAGGCATTATGTGCACATTGTTGGTGCGGTGCCTGATGACGATGACGAAATGTGGCAAAATCGTTTGTTATGGGTTTGTAGCATCGAACAACCCACGCGTTGCGCAAATCGCATTGTGTAACGCCTGGTTATAGAATGCGCGTGGTGTGACGCTGGTTGCAATTTACTCTTCTACCACGGTATATTACATACGTTTATGTCGTTCCTTCCCGACGTGGAGCCTGTATGGGTGTTTTTGCAACGAATTTGCAGCACCGGCATGGTTCTACGGTCTAATACTGGGCTCCCACGCAAAAGGCCTACGTTCGAGCCCTGTTCCATCCAGTAGATTTTTCTTATTTTAGTTTTGTCTCATTACGCACAATAGCGGTTACCGGTGGCGGCGGACAACTACGGCACCAAAAACGGCCGTTGTTGTGATCTCATAACAGCTATCGCTGTAAAAACCAAGAATGGTCAACTACAATCGGTATTTTTAAGCAGTGGTCAATTCGTGATAGGTTGTGCTCTGCTGTAGACCTACAGCATCCAGATCAAAATGAAAGGAGCAACGCATATTTGCCACTTTACAGGCAATCTTCAAGCGATGCTACACTAACTTTCACACTTCTCTTCAACTGTTCATCTGATTTCATCCAGCCATGCCCGTAGCCAGGAATTTTTTTACAGCGAAATCTGTTATGAGGCCACAAGTGCCGTTTTTGGCGCCGTAGTTGTCCGCCGCCGCCCTCGGTGTCCGCAACCACTATAGCGTGGAATAAGAAGAAAAACTAACTAAATAAAAAAATATTCGAGACGGAACGAGGTTTGAACGTGGGCCCTCTGCGTGGGAGCGCAGTGTTTCACCTCAGAGCCACGCCTGTGCTTCAAAATGCTTTGCAAAAAGACCCTATACCGGGTTCATGCCGGGAAGCAACCTCATTACCATATGTAATGTAGCGTGGTAGAAGAGTAAGATAACAACCAGGCGTCACAGAATGCGAATTGCGCAACGAGTGGGTTGTTGTATGCTTCCAACTCATTGCAAAGGGCTCTGCCGTAATTCTTCATCGTCATTACCCACAGCTTCAACAAAGTGCACATAATTCCTTACAGGTGTTTAGCGGGTACCACGCTTCTCCGCAGAATTGCGAAAAATTGGATAGTGACTTCTTCCCTACTTCAAAAATATTATGATGACTTATAGCGTAGTGGGTTCCTCGCAAGTGCACTTCTATTGATTGCCAGGCATATATTATAACCACATAAGTGTCATGTTGTTGTATGGTGTCTTTGCGCGCAGAGGTACTTACGATATCGACCTCTCGACTGTCGCTCAAACCGTCACCTTGGCGCAACTCAACGTCGAGTGTAACGTGGATTGGACAGAAAGAGACGGCCGTTTCAACCGACTCCGCGAGCTCTTCTGCGCCAGCTGGCAATACGGAAGCTGAATTCTGAAAGGAACATTATTTTCATTCGATCTGGAGTTCTCTTAGTGTAATTGTTACCTGAACCTTTGTGCAGCCATTAGAATACTTGACTGACACCGCAATACCCACACCACTGTGCCTAACCACTATGCCAGTGCATTATATGCATTGTGCACAATGAGAGCAACGTTCTGATATATTATCGCCCCTTAGAAACAGTGACGCTGCAATAGCGCACGCAAAAAACGTGCATGATTTGTATGTCGGCCTCACCATAGAGAGCACTGTGAAGGTAGTGGAATTAGACTACCTCTCGGAATAATTTGCTTAATAATATTAACTGTTTTCCTTGAGGGCAATGCATCGTCTACTTTTTTTACAACGTAGCAGCTGCACAAATAATAACTGATAGCAGTGACAGTTCAAGTTATAGTCTCGCCTGCCATTTGATTGTTTTATGAATCACGTGCAGTACAGTGTGCAGGACAAGGCTCACCGACTGATACCAATTATTGGTTACCCACATGTTTGTTGCACAGAAAGATCCTGCCTAGGCGGCGGCCAGGTCCCCATGAACCCTGTAAGCTTCCTCGAGCGGCCCGTCCGCCCACACTTGAGCCTCGATGGCGGGGTTGAGCAAAGCCATCTCCCAACGTGCGCGGCCCCATCGGAGTCTACTTCATCGTTAATATTACCTTCAATAAAATTTGTTGCTGGGCTAGTTCGTTCACAGTTAAAATATAAGACGGCGGCGCAAAACGGGACAAGGGCGAATAGATGAATAAGAGGCGTATACAAGCGCAAATCATGTGCGCTTGTATGCGTCTCTTCTTCTTGTATTCGTCGTTGTCCCGTTTTGCGCCGCCGTCTTATATTTTCATTATTTCCTTCCTCCTGGAATTCTCATTGTCAGTTCAAACGCACGCTTCTTGTCCTTTTTTCTGTATTTGACCTGCCACAAGTGTTGCCCCGGCGTTGTACATGCCAAGCGGGAACCTCCTGGCACCTTTACGATCATTAGGGCGACAGCGTTAAAGAACTCGTTGCGAATAATTTCCTCTGTCCGCGTCGTCGGTTATGAGCGTCAATTGAGACTGATACGCTGCTTGGTTGACACACTGGCAATTTCGGCTTTATGTAAATTCCCAGAGCTGTGTGGCAATTCATGTGCAGCCCACACCATCAATCAACGTAATGCCTGGTCTGTTTAATTCCGTAGGTCGCTTTTGTTCGAACTAACCAGCGGTGCACTCACACATCTCGTACAGCTTGCGCGGCTCTGAAAAGACCATCGTTAATTCCTGCGTAGTTGTCACTTTTTGTAGTTGATGCGTTATTTGTGTATGTGAGCTATCACCACGGCCTCGTGTTGCGTTTGCGGGTTGCTTTTCCTTAGCCGTTACCCTTGTTGAGCGACGACTCCACAGTAGTGACAATATCAGTCTCTGGATACCATGACGACCGCAATAGCACCTTTTGGGGTTTCATGGACGCAATACTTTTGCAGGGCAAATTCTAAACAAAGCGACGCAATCGCAGGCTTCAGTATTCGGGTAATCAAACGGTAGCAACACTTCAGTAATCAAACGCCAGCAACTGCGTCCAATCCTCGCTTATAATTGGAGCAGATATGGGAGTGCGACAAAGTAGGGTTCACATCTGAAAATTGCAATTGCCTTAAAGGAATCTCCTGTTCGAACGAGAAGCCCTACACCCACTGAATAAACCTTTCTAGGAGCTCGTGCACACCTAGGCTAAAACAATTAGAAATAACGTCACTCTGCCTAGTACCACTTTGCTTCATAAAAACTACTAAAAGTCATCAACATGGCTGTACACCTAACTAGTTTTTCTCCCTTAAAAGCATTCTAGTGTGGTTAACTTGCTCGAAGAAACTGCAGTGAAGTCCGACTCTGTTGCGATTGGTGTAATGGCGAGATCACTTGGTTACAGCAGGAATGCTTATGCCACATCTGTCTGGCCGAACGCTCTGACCGCCTGTAAACCTGGTGTACCCAAATGGGCTCCACCCACAGTGGCGCATGTAACGACTCTGGCAGCTGCCCTTTTGAACTATCATCCTGTTATCCTTCAATCAGCTTTAGAGCCCCTAGTGGCAGAGATAACCATTCGGTTAAAGGAGATCACAAAAACACGGAAACATGTGCCGCTCTTCAACAATAACCCCGAAACATTCGAATACAAGTCTGTTTGTAGTATGTGCGAGACCACCAATTTAAAATCAACATCAGTACTTTGGGTCGCCAACGCGGCATCTCACAATTGCTAGTATATGTTTTGCCGGTTGGCAGCAACTGAAGTTAAATAACGATCGTGTGCGAGGCTGTCCCAAGCACAAGGATGTAAATGTTCATGCTGAGGCACTCCAGAACACTCCGCAGTTCAACTGCCCTGCTGCACCAAACCGTTCCTGAATCCTCACATCTTCTAGAGCTGACATACTGAACACCGTGATGTGGGTCGTGGTAATTACGAAGGAACAAAATGGTTCCACTGCACTAAGAAGATGACGTTTAAAATTGTGAATCGCCTGCGGGGGCAGTTTGGGGGTGTGAGCACAGTAGAGCGTGCCCTCCCGCGCTATCGCTACCCCGACATCTCGTTTTGTATTGAACAAGGAACACAGGTGCTTTTGTTGCCAGGAGGCATGGACACTGCTGCAAGTGCTAGCCGATTTCCGCTCCCCAAGATCGTGGCCACCGTCTTTCTGTCCATTGTCCATGGGCGCACCCGGACGTATGAGTGGCAGCATTGTATAAATTGTAATTTGTTTTGACTTCAAACATCCGTCGTCCTTGCTATAAGTACTACGGACGGAAAGTCGCAAGCCAAATACCAGGTGCCGCCAAAAGGTATGGTATAGAAGCGGTGGAACTTGCGAACCAATGATGATCAATGCTTATGTATGCGCAGAAACGTGTTAGGCAGTTTGGATACTGAGGACCCTTTACAATAATAAAATTTCCTCGAAGCAATTCATATTGTGCGCAACATTGATTCGGAGGGGTACTTCTTTTATGTCCATGTGGAGATCTGTTCTACACTGTGAGAATCGCTGCCGAGAAATACCATTGACACCGATGGCCATGACACGAGACATGATCTGATGTAAGTGCGCATGTGTCACGATTCAGGAACATCCTGCAAGAGAGTGCGAACAGCCATGCGTAAGTGGCCGACATACTGTCGGGGGGAGCGCTCGTGCACGCGCCGTGCGCCCCGTCGGAGCCAATGTTAGGGGCCAGAAAAATTGCTGTAAATTTGCCTAACTGCTCAAGTTTCTTTCAGCAAATAACTGTGATTCTCGTTGACCAGCTGTCTCTGATGACCTTCGTTGTGTCAGACGGCTCAAACACCCTACCACACTATCCTACATAATAATTTCTTCTGTTGAAGCTTGCTTTATCTCCGGTACGGGTTGGTCAGGTATCTCCGGTATCGGCCCACTCACCCCCTCGGTGGTGTGAAAATTGCAGGCAGTTCATTAAATGGCATTGTGAATAACGACGTGCTGTATTGAAAATAAAGACGAGGTACCCTTTCAAAACGCGCCTCGGATTGGTGTTGAGAACTTCATGTCACTTTTAGTTTTACTTAGGTTTTACCTTCGTGATCTTTGAGCACAAAGTGCGTGTTGAGAAACGCAAGATATTGATTGGTTCGTGCGTGCTACTAGCGATATGCAATATCACTTTGTAGGCACTGTACAAGTTTTTGAGCAGTGTTTTTATTGGTAACGAAGTGCATTAGCTGTAGGACATGAGGATAGGTTTAGTCGTTCTTAAAGGGGCCTGCATCACTTTTTCAAGTAGCCATCTAACTACAGCCTGTAACCCGCTCTCCAGCTAAAACCAGCTAAATACAGCCTGTAACCCGCTCTCTCCTCTCCCTCCTCCATTTCATGTGTATATAGACGTCAGACTCTGCCCAGGCGGCGCTGCGAAAAACACCGCCACCAGAGCCCTCATCGTAGCCCTGGCACTAACTGGGTAGTGCAAAGAGAGCCGCCCGCAAGCGAATGTGCATAGGCCGCAATATAACCTTCCTCTTTCGTTGGTGTCGAGGCGCGATTTCCTGAAAATCGAGGACCTGGAAAGCTTCTTCCGCCAATCCACGCTTCAGAAACAAAGGAAGCTGACCAAAGCGAACTGCGAGTACAATGCAAAATAAGTTTTAGTTATTCCCGCGCGCTGCAACTCGCAAGTACAAGAGAGCATCACACGATACCGAGTTCGAGGCAAGCCCTCCGACACCTGTTCTCTAGAGCCTAAATGCGTTAAAATCGGGTATATGCGTATGCCACAGCGATAAAGTACCTACATACACGATCAATTTACTTAGCTATGCATCTTACGATCAGTGGTACAAAACTCGGTTCATCAGGGGCGAATGGCTCCGGCGATTTTCGCCTTTTCAGTTGCATTCTCCCTTAATTCATCTCTCGCTTCCTGTGCATCGGAGTGTTTTATTACGCATCCTCAAATGGTCTCTTGATGGTCGTCTTCCGTTTGTATGTACTGCAAATGGCGATACGTGCGTGTCCACTTTCGCGGGGTGCAACAAAAGGCAAAACCGTGGCCTCCGAGATAGCTACGGCAACCGCGGAGGACACGGGCGAAACAAACCTGAAGGAGGTCACGACCAACATTTACTTGTATGATGCACGTGGTGTTAGCTAGTTAGAACCAGAACTCTGAGCCTTCAAAACGTACATACATCCGCGATGCTGTGTTGTGACGACACACTCGTCGCGGTGTGCGTATCACGCGTCTCCAGTCTGCCTCTAGCTGCTCACTTCGTGTTACACGACAAGCACCGCGGTCAGAGCCTCTGCTGTCCTTCATAGTCAAGGTTACCACGGTTTTGCAACAGGGCTACGCAAAACAACAGCAGAGCCACACATTCATGCCACCGGCTGTGGACAACGCGGGTATACTTCGCTTACCCAACACGCTCGCAACGGCCCGTATCCAGCGCTCTCGCCTTTCTTCTTCGTACGACAACTATGGGAATCGGTAAAACTGAACGTTGTTATTCAGTCGTTTACGTCCGTGGCAATTCACAGCGCAACAGTGCGTCTTTTGCGGAGTTTCTTCGTAGCGTGCGGAGGGCTCTCGTCTGCTGCTGCTTTCGCCGTCGTTCAAGCGAGTCATCCAGCAAGCACTTCACGACTACTCGGTGGCGCGTCCGACTAGCGGAGAGCAATTCACAGCTCTCGTTCTGAGTGCTAAATGCGCAAACACACGCGGTATTAAGTTCAATCGTTGTTTCGAACTCGCTGGTTGCACCTGGTCCCATAGCAAACTGTGCGAGAGAGTCGGTCTATGCACTACTCAATACTTCTCCGACAGGTGGCGCCACACATCTTGGAAACTCCAGAGTCTGACGTCTATAGGCACGTGCGCTTGGTCGGCTTCAGTCATTATAGCTACGCTTCAGTTTGGATGAGAGCTAACGTTAACGTCGGCGCCAGTGCAGCAGCACTCCAACCTCTGCCCCAGATCGAGATCGTCGCGGAGCAGAGCTTAGGGCTCGCGATGCCGAACGCAAACGGCTACGCAGGCAAGGTGATCCCGAACTCCGGGCCAGGAAAGCGCAAGCGAAACGGCAACGTCGAGGTGCAAACTCTCAGGTCCGGCGCTAACGGAAAGCAACGCACAAACACAAAGTAATGATTACACAAACAAAAAGCCGGCAGATCCCACGCATTGTGGGAATCGATGTAATGCGAAGCAGCCAGCAAAGAGCTGCATACATCGTCTTGCATGTCATTGAGGAAAATGCGTCTCATGGTTTTCATGTTAACTCCTATTATTTATGTTCGTCACACAGTAAAGTCGCGCAATACCACCTTCGGGGTCAATCAAGCTAGAGAAACGGCCGCCAGCGCCCCATCAGCGTGGCACGCAAGTCATGCTGTACATGACATGCGTGTCATGATTCTCATGTTAACTCCTGTTTTTATGTTCGTCACACAGTCACGTCGCGCAATACCAATTGCGGGGTAGGTCAAGCTAGCGAAACCGCCGCCAGCTCCCCTTGAGCGTGGCACGTAAGTCATGCTGTACGTGACATGCGTGTCATGAATTTCATGTTAACTCGTGTTTTTATGTTCGCCACACAGTCACGTCGCGCAATACCAATTTCGGGGAGAGCAAGCTAGCGAAATGGCCGCCAATGCTCCATGAGCGTGGCACGTAAGTCATGCTGTAGATGACATGCGTGTCATGATTTTGATGTTAACTCGTGTCATTTATGTTCGTTACACTGTCACGTCACAAGATGCCAATTTCGGTGTATATAAATCTAGCGAAACCGCCGCCAGCGCCCCATGAGCGTGGCACGTAAGTCATGCTGTACATGACATGCGTGTCATAATTTCATGTTAACTCGTGTTATTTGTGTTTGTTACACAGTCACGTCACAAAATACCAATTTCGGGGTAGGTCAAGCTAGCGAAACCGCCGCCAGCGCCCCATGAGCGTGGCACGTAAGTCATGCTGTACATGACATGCGTGTCATGATTTTGATGTTAACTCGTGTCATTTATGTTCGTTACACTGTCACGTCACAAGATGCCAATTTCGGTGTATATAAATCTAGCGAAACCGCCGCCAGCGCCCCATGAGCGTGGCACGTAAGTCATGCTGTACATGACATGCGTGTCATGATTTTCATGTTAACTCGTGTTATTTGTGTTCGTTACACAGTCACGTCACGCAAGACCACTTTCGGGGTAGATCAAGCTAGCGAAACCGCCGCCAGCGCCCCATGAGCGTGGCACGTAAGTCATGCTGTACATGACATGCGTGTCATGATTTTCATGTTAACTCGTGTTATTTATGTTCGTTACACAGTCACGTCACAAGATACCAATTTTGGTGTATATAAATCTAGCGAAACCGCCGCCAGCGCCCCATGAGCGTGGCACGGAAGTCATGCTGTACATGACATGCGTGTCATGAATTTCATGTTAACTCGTGTTTTTATGTTCGGCACACAGTCACGTCGCGCAATACCAATTTCGGGGTAGAGCAAGCTAGCAAAATGGCCGCCAGCGCTCCATGAGCGTGGCACGTAAGTCATGCTGTACATGACATGCGTGTCATGATTTTCATGTTAACTCGTGTGTTTTATGTTCCTCACACGGTCACGTCGCAAGATACCAATTTCGGGGTAGATCAAGCTAGCGAAACGGCCGCCAGCGCCCCATGAGCGTGGCGCGTAAGTCATGCTGTACGTGACATGCGTGTCATGAATTTCATGTTAACTCGTGTTTTTATGTTCGGCACACAGTCACGTCGCGCAATACCAATTTCGGGGTAGAGCAAGCTAGCAAAATGGCCGCCAGCGCTCCATGAGCGTGGCACGTAAGTCATGCTGTACATGACATGCGTGTCATGATTTTGATGTTAACTCGTGTCATTTATGTTCGTTACACTGTCACGTCACAAGATACCAATTTCGGTGTATATAAATCTAGCGAAACCACCGCCAGCGCCCCATGAGCGTGGCACGTAAGTCATGCTGTACATGACATGCGTGTCATGATTTTCATGTTAACTCGTGTTATTTGTGTTCGTTACACAGTCACGTCAGGCAATACCAATTTCGGGGTAGATCAAGCTAGCGAAACCGCCGCCAGCGCCCTATGAGCGTGGCACGTAAGTCATGCTGTAGATGACATGAGTGTCATGATTTTCATGTTAACTCGTGTTATTTATGTTCGTTGCACAGTCACGTCACAAGGTACCAATTTTGGTGTACATAAATCTAGCGAAACCACCGCCAGCGCCCCATGAGCGTGGCACGTAAGTCATGCTGTACATGACATGCGTGTCATGATTTTCATGTTAACTCGTGTTATTTATGTTCGTTGCACAGTCACGTCACAAGGTACCAATTTTGGTGTATATACATCTAGCGAAATCGCCGCCAGCGCCCCTTGAGCGTGGCACGTAAGTCATGCTGTACACGACATGCGTGTCATGATTATCATGTTAACTCCTGTTTTTATGTTCGTCACACAGTCACGTCGCGCAATACCAATTTCGGGGCAGCTCAAGCTAGCGAAACTGCCGCCAGCGCTCCATGAGCGTGGCACGTAGGTCATGCTGTAGATGATATGCGTGTCATGATTTTCATGTTAACTCGAGTTTTTATGTTCGTCATACAGTCACGTCGCGCAATACCAATTTCGGGGTAGAATTGCTGGAATATTTTCTGCCAGTTTGCTGCAATTGGCATTAAAAGACTATCGTGTGCGAGGCAGTCCCAAGCACAAGCACGTAAGTTTTCATGTGAAGGCATTCCAGAGCTCGCCGCACTTCAACTGCCCTGCAGCACCAAATCGTTCCTGAATCCTCACATGTTCAAGAACTTATAGACTGAACACCGTGATGTGGGTCGTGGTAATTGCGAAGGAACAAAATGGTTTCACTGCACTATGAAGGTAACCTTTAAAATTGTGAATCGCCTGCGGGGGCAGCTTGGGGTTGTCAGCACAGTAGAGCGTGCCCTCCGGCGCTATCGCTACCCCGACATCTCGTTTTATATTGAACAAGGAACACAGGTGCTTTTGTTGCCAGGAAGCATGGACACTGCTGCAAGTGCTAGCCAATTTCTGCTCCCCAAGATCGTGGCCACCGTCTTTCTGTCCATTGTCCGTGGGCGCACCCGGACGTATGAGTGGCAGCATTGTATAAATTGTAATTTATTTTGACTTCAAACACCCGTCGTCCTTGCTATAAGTACTACGGACGGAAAGCCACAAGCCAAATACCAGGTGCCACAAAAAGATATTGAATAGAAGCGGTGGAACTTGCGAACCAATGATGATCAATGCTTATGTATGCGCAGAAACGTGTTAGGTAGTTTGGATACTGAGGACCCTTTACAATAATAAAATTTCCTCGAAGCAATTCATATTGTGCGCAACATTGATTCGGAGGGGTACTTCTTTTATGTCCATGTGGAGATCTGTTCTACACTGTGAGAATCGCTGCCGAGAAATACCATTGACACCGATGGCCATGACACGAGACATGATCTGATGTAAGTGCGCATGTGTCACGATTCAGGAACATCCTCCAAGAGAGTGCGAGCAGCCAGGCGTAAGTGGCCGACATACTGTCGGGGGGAGCGCTCGTGCACGCGGCGTGCGCCCCGTCGGAGCCAATGTTAGGGGCCAGAAAAATTGCTGTAAATTTGCCTAACTGTTCAAGTTTATTTCAGCAAATAACTGTGATTCTCGTTGACCAGCTGTCTCTGATGACCTTCCTTGTGGCAGACGGCCCAAACACCCTACCACACTATCCTACATAATAATTTCTTCTTTTGAAGCTTGCTTTACCTCCGGTACGGGTTGGTCAGGTATCTCCGGTATCGGCCCACTCACCCCCTCGGGGGTGTGAAAATTGCAGGCAGTTCATTAAAAGGTATTTTGAATAACGACGTGCTGTATTGAAAATAAAGAGGAGGTACCCTTTCAAAACGAGCCTCGGATTGGTGTTGAGAACTTCATGTCACTTTTAGTTTTACTTAGGTCTCACCTTCGTGATCTTTGAGCACAAAGTGCGTGTTGAGAAACGCAAGATATTCATTGGTTCGTGCGTGCTACTAGCGATATGCAATATCTCTTTGCAGGCACTGTACAAGTTTTTGAGCAGTGTTTTTATTGGTAACGAAGTGCATTAGGTGTAGGACATGAGGATAGATTTAGTCGTTCTTAAAGGGGTCCTGCATCACTTTTTCAAGTAGCCATCTAACTACTGCCTGTAACCCGCTCTCCAGCTAAAACCAGCTATATACAGCCTGTAACCCGCTCTCTCCTCTCCCTCCTCCATTTCATGTGTATATAAGCACGTGCGCTCGGTCTGCTTCCGTCATTATAGCTTCGCTTCGGTTTGGATGAGAGCTAACATTAACGTCGGCGCCAGTGCAGCAGCACTCCAACCTCTGCCCCAGATCGAGATCGTCGCGGAGCAGGGCTTAGGGCTCGCGATGCCGAACGCAAACGGCTGCGCAGGCAAGGTGATCCCGAACTCCGCGCCAGGAAAGCGCAAGCGAAACGGCAACGTCGAGGTGCAAACCCTCAGGTCCGGCGCTAACGGAAAGCAACGCACTGATCCACGCATTGTGGGAATCGATGTAATGCGAATCAGCCAGCAAAGAACTGCATACATCGTCTTGCATGTCATTGAGGAAAATGCGTGTCATGGTTTTCATGTTAACTCCTGTTTTTATGTTCGTCACACAGTCACGTCGCTCAATACCAATTTCGGGGTAGATCAAGGTAGCGAAACTGCCGCCAGCGCTCCATGAGCGTGGCACGTAAGTCATGCTGTACATGAGATGCGTGTCATGATTTTCATGTTAACTCGTGTCATTTATGTTCGTTACACAGTCACGTCACAAGATACCAATTTCGGTGTAAATAAATCTAGCGAAACCGCCGCCAGCGCCCCATGAGCGTGGCACGTAAGTCATGCTGTCCATGACATGCGTGTCATGATTTTCATGTTAACTCGTGTTATTTGTGTTCGTTACACAGTCACGTCACGCAATACCAATTTCGGGGTAGGTCAAGCTAGCGAAACCGCCGCCAGCGCCCCATGAGCGTGGCACGTAAGTCATGTTGTACATGACATGCGTGTCATGATTGTCATGTTAACTCCTGTTTTTATGTTCGTCACACAGTCACGTCGCGCAATACCAATTTCGGGGTAGATCAAGCTAGCGAAACTGCCGCCAGCGCTCCATGAGCGTGGCACGTAAGTCATGCTGTACGTGACATGCGTGTCATGATTTTCATGTTAACTCGTGTTATTTATGTTCAATACACAGTCACGTTACAAGATACCAATTTTGGTGTATATCAAGCTAGCGAAACTGCCGCCAGCGCTCCATGAGCGTGGCACGTAGGTCATGCTGTACATGACATGCGTCCCATGATTTTCATGTTAACTCGAGTTTTTATGTTCGTCATACAGTCACGTTGCGCAATACCAATTTCGGCGTAGATCAAGCTAGCGAAACTGCCGCGAGCGCCCTATGAGCGTGCCACGTAAGTCATGCTGTACATGACATCCATGTCATGATTTTCATGTTAACTCGTGTTATTTAAGTTCGTCACGCAGTCACGTCGCAAGATACCAATTTTGGTGTATATCCAACTAGTGAAACGGCCGCCAGCGCACCATGAGCGTAGCATGTAAATCATGCTGTACATGACATGCGTGTCATGATTTTCATGTTATGACTTGTCATTTATGTTCGTCATACAGTCATGTTACGCCATACCAATTTTGGTGCACATTCGATGAACCAAGCGACCAGGAGATTACAAAGTCGTAGGCGGCTCGATAGATAGATAGATAGATAGATAGATAGATAGATAGATAGATAGATAGATAGATAGATAGATAGATAGATAGATAGATAGATAGATAGATAGATAGATAGATACGCTCAAAGTCGCAGAAGTTCGCTAAGAAATGCTTCGCATTTAAAAACACAAACCTCACACACTAACGTAAACGCCGACTGAACGTAACAGAAACTGGGAGTGCGCCCCGAATGCTGCTTCGCATCCCTTCATGCTTCCCTAGAGTGTGAGATGGTGTAATTTTTTGGTCAAGTATAAGAAGATACCCACATGCGCGCGCTCATGAATGCGCACCCTGCAGATAGATCCGGCGTAAGCCAGCCCCGCTAACTGGTGTAAAAGGCAGCTGACGACGACAATCACGCAATTCCGACTTCTCGAACGCACAGTGCCCTTTCATAATGTGCTTCTACTCGCCAGGGGACGTGCGTCTGGTGGGTCGGGCGGTGATGAAGACACACGAGGCAGGGACGCGGTCAACAATAAAAATATGTCCATAATATTTTACGCTAATCCAGCCTTAAAGTACAATGTTCACCATCATAAATTTGTACATTATAGTGCACATTATAGAGACAAGACCGACGTTGCTCTGCGCCTCACTGAACGTACAATTAATCCGTGTCCCGCTGTCCTCCCACCCCCTTGATCAAGTGGGAAACCTTGGCGTCTCAGTACAGACGAGTATGCTTAAACGGAATTGTGTGAGTGGAAGAGCTCACGGAAATAGGTGCTCAGGTAGGCATCTTCTCTGGGTCGGAGGAGGCGCCTAGCTTGTGCAAATGTTGGTGTGTTTTCTGCTCTATTTCACTCGCGTTTCATGATGGGACACTGGATGCAAAAGCAAAGGTTCTAAGTGGTGGATGTGCATTCCTTCCGTTATTTTGGTTGATTGTGGTACTAGGTGATGGATAAATTTTGAAGAGGGCTTGGACCGCCTTAGTGGTTGCACTTGTGTCACAGCCATAGTAATGTTCAGGTTTCTTCGCAGCAGCTGTCAGAGAGCATGCTCCGTGAAAATGAGAGCAAGAAAAAAAGACGGCAGATCCCACGCATTGTGGGAATCGATGTAATGCGAAGCAGCCAGCAAAGAGCTGCATACATCGTCTTGTATGTGATTGAGGAAAATGCGTGTCGTGGTTTTCATGTTCACTCCTATTATTTATGTTCGTGACACAGTAACGTCGCGCAATACCAACTTCGGGGATCAAGCTAGCAAAACGGCCGCACCATGAGCGTGGCACGTAAGTCATGCTGTACATGAAATGCGTGTCATAATTTTCATGTTAGCTCGTGTTATTTATGTTCGTTGCACAGTCACGTCGCAAGATACCAATTTTGGTGTATATAAAGCTAGCGAAACGGCCGCCAGCGCGCTATGAGCCTGGCACGTAAGTCATGCTGTACATGACATGCGTGTCATGATTTTCATGTTAACTCGTGTTATTTATGTCCTTTACACAGTCACGTCGCAAGATACCAATTTTGGTGCATATAAAGCTAGCGAAACGGCCGCCAGCGCACCATGAGCGTGGCATGTGTGTCATGCTGTACATTGCATGCGTGTCATGATTTTCATGTTAACTCGTGTCATTTATGTTCGTCACACAGTCACGTCGCAAGATGCCAATTTTGGTGTATATCAAGCTAGCGAAACGGCCGCCAGCGCACCATGAGCGCGGAATGTAAATCATGCTGTACATGACATGCGTGTCATGATTTTCATGTTATGACTTGTCATTTATGTTCGTCATACAGCCATGTTACGCCATACAAATTTTGGTGTACATTCGATTAACCAAGCGACCAGGAGAGCACGAAGTCGTAGGCGGCAAGATAGATAGATAGATAGATAGATAGATAGATAGATAGATAGATAGATAGATAGATACATAGATAGATAGATAGATAGATAGATAGATAGATAGATAGATAGATAGATAGATAGATAGATAGATAGATAGATAGATAGATACGCTCAAAGTAGCAGAAGTTCGCTAAGAAATGCTTCGCATTTAAAAAACTACTGCAATGATAGCGAGGCAAAGGCTGCACTGTCAATGCACGATGAGCGTTTCTCGCAGCCTAGCCGAACACATAGACATATTTTGTTCGGGAAATGGTTCCCTCCTCGACCCGCTGACGCAGATACATATTATTTAAAATGAGCTAGAAGATGCTACCGCTTAACCCCTGCCAGACGTGTGACGATGGCCACTCCACATTGAATGGCGTTCACCATAGCCACCATTGCACAATTTCCAAACAATTAAGCCACAGCGTGACAGTGACTATCCCCTGATAACTGCTAATGACCACCATGAGAGGCGTTAGTTGAACCGATAGGTGTTTCAAAGCGCAGGATACAATAATATTACCTGCCATGAGACTCTCGGCGGTCAGATCTTCGATTGCCACCATCAGGGCCAGACTGATACAAACCCAAGCAGGACTCTATGCTCTCAGCATGACCTACTGTAAACAAGAGGGGGTGGCGCTCGGCCGTCACAGGCACGTGCTCAAGTACGCGTTCACCATAGCCACCATTGCACAATTTCCAAACAATTAAGCCACAGCGTGACAGTGACTATCCCCTGATAACTGCTAATGACCACCATGAGAGGCGTTAGTTGAACCGATAGGTGTTTCAAAGCGCAGGATACAATAATATTACCTGCCATGAGACTCTCGGCGGTCAGATCTTCGATTGCCACCATCAGGGCCAGACTGATACAAACCCAAGCAGGACTCTATGCTCTCAGCATGACCTACTGTAAACAAGAGGGGGTGGCGCTCGGTCGTCACAGGCACGTGCTCAAGTAGAAGAAGACGAGCCTTGGATAAAGAGTTAACCCCCACGTTTCTTGTCAACGTAAAATAAATCAAGGAGAGCACGAACAAGAACAGATTCATGCAACTCACCTCTTGTACGGTAGGCTTAGCGTGACTTTCGCCACGGTAAGCCTACCGTGCAACAGGTGAATTGAAAGGCTTGTTGTAAAACACGTGTCAGTTTTTGATAGGAGAGAGGAAAAAAGGTGTATCACCAAACCAGTCAATGCTCGTCAGGAGAAAATTCACCACATCCGTCTGTACTGGTCTGTGGTACGGCACACCATGTCAATTTAGCGGTCATCTTATTTTTTCAATATTATTCAAAGTGTTTAACAATGAATCCACGGAAAGACAACCTCGCGTGTTAGTGCGGGCACAAACGTTGTCTTGCGACTTGCGCTTGTACATTATCGAGGGCGTCTTACCAAAGTAGCCATGTCACCTCGATAAACGGCAGAAACCTCGTATTAGAAAATGATGTCCACGCTTTTTATCCGAAACAATATAAATAATCTAAAAGCATCGAGCGGCACCAACTGCATATAATATAACCACATATGTGAATTTTCGTTGCATGGTGTTTGTGCGCGCTGAGGTACTTACGATGCAGAACTCTCGAATGTCGCTCAAACCGTCACCTTGACGCAACTCAACGTTGAAGGTAACGTGGATTGGAAAGAAAGAGACGGCTGTTTGAATCGTACTCGCGAGTGCTTCTGCGCCAGGTGGGAAGATTAGGCTCTTATTCTGAAAGGGACATTAATTACGTCCGCTCTGGAGTTTTCTGAAGGTTATTGTTACCTGAAGCTTCGTGCAGCTATTATAATACTTGACTGATATCGCAATACCCAAACCATTCTGCCTAACCAATATGTGAGTGCATTATGTGCATTCTGAACAATCAGACAAACCTCCTGATATATTATCGCGTCTTAGAAACAGTGACGCTGCAATAAAGCACGCAAGAAAGCGTGCGTGATTTGTAGACCATCCTCAATATAGGGAGCTCTGCACAATTCATAACAGATAGGGGTGGCAGTTCGAGGTATAGTCTCGCCTGCCATGTGAATATTTTATCAATCACGTGCAGTTTTTCAACGTTCAGTTTGCAGGACAAGGCTGACCGACTGATACCCATCATTGGGAACCCGCAAGATGTTGGTTGCACGGGCAAGATCCTGCCTAGGCGGCGCCCAGGATTCAATGAACCCTGTCAGCTTCCTCGGGGTTCCCGTCAGCCCACACTTGAGCCTCGACGGCGGAGCTGAGCAAAGCCGTTTCCCAACGTGCGTGGCCATCGGAGTCTCTTTTATCGATATTATTATGGAATTCTCATTGCTAGCTCAAACGCGCGCTTCTTGTCCATTTTTCTGTATCTGACCTGCCACAAGTGAAAGCACTGTCATGTACAGGCCGAGCGGGAACCTCTTGGTACCTCTCCGATTAATCACGCGATAGCGTTAAAGAGCTCGTCGCGAATAATTTCCTCTGTTGGCGTCGTTGGTTATGCGCGTCAATTCATACTTATACGCTGGTTGGTTGACACACTTGCCATTTTGCCTGATATGTAATTTCCCACAGCTCCGTGGCAATTCATGTGCAACCCCACCGCAGAATCCGCGTAATGCGTGGTATGTTTAATTCCGTAAATCGCTTTCATTTTGACCTCACCAGGTGTGCACGCACACATCTCGTGAGCTTGCGCTGCCCTGAAAAGACCATCGGCAGTTCCTGCGTAGTTGTCTCTTTTTATAGTTTTTGGGACGTTAAACCCCAGACATTATATTATTATTATTATTATTATTATTATTATTATTATTATTATTATTATTATTCTGTGCCCACTATTATCATAGTGGGCACAGAATTATTGTTCTTGGGGATTTCAATGCACCTGGAATTGACTGGAGCACGCTTACCTTTTCTCATTACAATCATTTCACAGAGAAAAAGTGCAGCCTGCTCTTGGACTTTCTGGCGTTTAATTCCCTAGTGCAACATAATTCAGTCGTCAATTCCAGTGGCAACGTCTTAGACCTGTGTGTGTCAAAGGATCAACCCCTTGAAGTTTCCCGCTCCAACATCACTGTTGTACGTCCGGACAAATTCCACCCACCACTTAACGTAAGATTATCTGCATCAGCCGAAACAACGAGCTACAGCAGTTACGTAAACAAATCTCCAAGATTTGCGTTCAAGCGAGGTGATTACACGGGCCTCTATCATCACTTGTCCACCGTTGAGTGGTCACAGGTTACTGACAAACCTAATGTTGATGACCAGGTTGATCGGTTTACGGAGCTTGTACTGAGCAGCATGCTTAATTTTATTCCCCAGTATACACCTAAACAACGTAAATATCCCCACTGGTTCTCATCTGAACTTATCAGTGCACTGAAGCATAAAGATCACGCACACAGGAAATCTAAATGTTCTCCATCCAGCGAGTGGAAGGAAGAGTTCAGCTTTTTTCGAACTCTCTCTAAACGCCTATATAAACGGGATCATAGTTCGTACATTCAATTCTTAGAAAAAAGCGCCTCTGACAGGCCGGCTGAGTTTTGGAAGTATGTGCGTAAACGGTCTAGCAAAAGCGGAGAGTCCTTCAGACTACTAGACTCAAATGGGGTAGAAGTGCATGCCGTCGCTGACTGTTTTGCCACACATTTCTCATCCGTTTATAAGGCCTCAGACTCCAGCACTGATATCAGACAACAGCCCAAGGCAGTTAGCTCATCCAGTGCTTTGTCGCTGGATGAAAATCTTATCAGCGAATGCATTAAGCGCTTAAAACCATCCTTATCATGTGGCCCAGATGGCATCCCCTCCGCCATACTAAAAGCATATGGTACTATATTTGTCCCAGTACTGACTACGATATTTAATAACTGCCTGGACACTTCCACATTTCCTAGCATGTGGAAAACTGCTCGTGTTTTCCCAGTATTTAAGTCGGGCTCTAAGACAGATGTTTCTAATTATCGCCCGATTTCTCTACTATGTGCCACATCAAAGATCTTCGAACTGGCTCTTCACAAAATATTGTCTTTTAGTGTGAAAAGCTCACTGATTCCAAATCAACATGGTTTTCTTGCTGGCCGCTCAACTACCACAAATCTTGCTAGTTTCATGACGCAGATCTCCACACCTATTTCTCAGAGAGGACAGGTTGACGTAATCTACTGTGACCTGAGCAAGGCTTTTGACGTAGTCAGCCACACACTGATTATGGTTAAACTTGCGAACTTTGACGTTGACTTGTCGATTGTGAATCTCTTGCACAGCTATCTGCTCAATAGATCTTGTTATGTTGCCGTAAATGGCCAAACCTCTTCTTTGTATAAAGTGACTAGTGGGGTCCCTCAAGGGTCGGTATTAGGCCCACTCCTATTTTTAATTTACGTTAATGATGTTTCTTTTGCCATTCGTAATTCTTCTTTCCTCTTGTATGCCGATGACATCAAGATATTTAAGGAAATTCATTCAGTTAACGACTGTCGCTTGTTGCAGTCAGATTTGTGTTCTTTTTCCGAATGGTGCAACGGCAATAACCTTTCTCTAAATACCTCAAGGACAAAATTCATGTCTATCACTCGCAAAACATCTAGCGTGTCATTTCAATACTTTGTCAATTCTGTGCCGTTATGCAAGGTTTATGAAATCAGTGATCTTGGTGTTGTTGTTGACAGCGCGTTAAACTTTTCTTCTCACGTTAAGCGTGCTGCTATGCGGGGCCTTCGTTCTCTCGGATGTGTTTGTAGAATATCTCGAGAATTCAGGTCTCCCATGGCCCTACACAAATTGTACACGGCAATATGTCTTCCGCAACTTGAGTATGCGTCCGTGATATGGAATGGCATTGCTCAATCCAGCGGTAACACCATTGAACGAGTCCAGAAAAAATTCCTCAGCATATATAACCATCGCTTTGCTAAAAATGACTCTGGATCTCGTTCAAATACTGCTAAGTCATTATCACTGCCATCACTTCACTGCCGACGAAATCGTTCTGATCTCTTATTTCTCTACAAGCTAGTCCACGGTTTCATATCCTGCCCTGTACTTCTCAATTGTGTTAATTTTCGAATTCCGCGTAAGTTAACCAGAGAGAACAGACCGTTTCATGTACCCGCCTGCTTCTTCCAACAATCTACCGTTCACAGAATACAAAGTCTTTATAATATTAATTTTCTTGATCTTGACGTTTTTCATAGTCCACAATCACTGTTTTTATCCGAGCTTTGCACTGTTTTGACATAGTATGGCACAGTGTACAAAGTCTTCCCTTCTCCGTCTTTCCGCATAGTTGTATATGTGCAATCTAATTTTTTATTCCCCTTCAATATTTCTCATATTGTCTTATTTTACTCCTCCCCTTTAGTGTTCATTTCTCTTTGTCTACGTGTTTTTGCTCTTTTTATTTCTGAAGACTGTCTGTATTGTATTGTTTATTTTTATTGATCTTATTTTTGCGTGCGCCTGCACAAAGACCTCACAGTTGTTCCTGGGCACGTTAAATAAATGATTGATTGATTATTATTATTATTATTATCATCATCATCATCATCATCATCATCATCATTATTATTATTATTATTATTATTAATAATATTATTATTATTACAGCACCGTTTAACGTGGATGCACCCAATTCGATGATTGGCGGTACATCTCCATCCCGACGACTAACGTCCATGTTAAATGATTAAACAAACTCTTGTGGTAGCTGTAGTAGTTAACGGCGAAAGCGTAATCAGAGAGCGAGGTGTGATAGCCAGAAGAGCGTCGCATATTGGACGCAGAACTTGGTCGCCATCCCGCGGTATCTTAAAACCTGATTGAACACCACGGCCGGACAAAAGGGAAACGCAAAGCGCGTCCTGCCGCCCCGGTAGCCCAGCCGCGATTTTTCTCGGGCGAGCGCGGCAGTGGTGAACGCGGTTTTACAGCCAGGTGAGGCAGGCGCGCGTCGCAGAGCTATTTTTGGTTTGGATTAGCGTGATGCTATCAGCGAGGCCGACGCTTTTACGACGCTTGGTCTAAGATCGCCACCTCGCGGTGTGTAAGGCCCGCGCCGAATGGGAGGGACGTGTAACGCGTTGCAGGTGCGAATCGCGGAGGCCACAGTAATGACGAATTACTTTACTTTACCGCTCCCAGAAGGCAACACCACCCCGCCGGCCGGGAGAGTGGTCGATATAAACGCGCGTTTGTAAAGACTGTAGAGTCTGTGGCCGTGGCGCAGTGGATCGCGTGCCCGGCATTTGTTGTTGCGGACCGAAAGAAAAACTTTACACCTTATCGGTGTAAAGTTTTTCTACGCCATTTCCGTGACGGAAATACGTCACTGAAGTCTTGGTGGACCCCGGCATAGAACACTTTCGTGTTAAAAAGAAAGAAAGCTGAAAAAAGTGATATACTACTTTAAAACTGCTGTGTCGCGCTATCTGTGCATGGATGTATGCACACTAAATGGACCCGCTCAGCACCGCGCTCTTCCTTATTTTGTTAATTTTTGTTTTCTTAATAATTAAATGCTGGTCTCCACAAAGAGGCCAACAAAGGTTTCAGGTACAGCCGTCATGATGATGGCTAGCGCGACAAGTTGTGTAAGGTGGTGTTGAAATGTCTCGCACGTTAACACCAATTTCACACGAATACAAATGCTGAAAACTAACAAATACCAGCAGCGATATAATGCATTTATTTGGTAATACACTGGACGTTACGTCACGGTTGAACGCGACCTTTGATTGCCTCTTGGGATTGGTCAGCTTGGGAGCAAACGTCATTCGTGATGTTTGCACGTTGAAATGTATGTGGGCAGAACGACTGTGCATACACGGCTGTGCACCACAGTGCATACACTGCAGTCAAAGGCCAAATGCTGCAGTGTATTTTTAAAACGGGCCGGCAAGTTATCATCGCGTCACGGCCAAGAAACAATGTCATTACAGCAAACGTCGTTCGCCATGTGTGCTTCAAACAGTAACGTCTGAACACGTTGAAATGTACTGATTCCTCGTTCGTAAAAGAAGCCGTCAAGACGCACGTGTCCACACTGCATGTAGCAAACACATAATACCAAACTAAAGTGCTACCTACGGGGAATCTGTGCAACCAAAGCCCACTAAAATCCCCAACCTTTGTCACACCAATGAGCCTTGGTGGAGAGCCTTGGCCTGCTCCAAGCGCTCCAACCTCGAGTATCAACTAGCGCTGATCGCGATCGAGGGGCCCAGGAGGCGGGCCGCGCGCGAGCTCACGACATCCCTGACTAAAGGTGCCTCTATATATCTCATCAAGTAAAGACGTTTATCGCCAACCTTAAATAACTACCGTCGTGCTCGCTCTCCCTCTCTCAGCACGTATGATTTCGAGGAATTTCTTGAACATGTAACTGTACTGCAATCATGAAGACTGATGTTTCAACTCGAGCACGACATGTTA
The DNA here is from genome assembly GCF_013339695.2 of Rhipicephalus sanguineus. NCBI lineage: Eukaryota > Metazoa > Arthropoda > Arachnida > Ixodida > Ixodidae > Rhipicephalus > Rhipicephalus sanguineus. The sequence goes on from NC_051184.2 coordinate 123,775,413, forward strand.
CAACTCGAGCACGGCGGGCTGGTTTCACGTAAACAAGCGAGCGCGTGCGCGCACCGCAATGGAGTTGGAGCTGCTTGGAGTTGGGCGAATCTCTGCACAGTGGCGTACCAACCCGTTCGCGAGTTGGGGGCTGGCGTCGCTCTCTTTGTCCGCCGTATATATATATATATATATATATATATATATATATATATATATATATATATATATATATATATATATATATATATATATATATATATATATATATATATATATATATATATATGTATATGACTTCAGGTGGTTTTTGATATACATAGATCTGATCAGATCACTTGCTTTTAATTAGAAAACACAGCGCAAAACCACAGGATAGAGTGTGTCCTGTGGTTTTGAGCTATTTTTCTCTAACCATGTACATCCAACAAGCCCAGCTCTCCGCACATTTGGAAGTTTAAAACAAGGAAGAATCTGCACAAACAGACTGTGCAGGCTGGGCCGCCCTATGCCGCGACAACACAGCTGTGTTTAATAACATTTTGGAAATATTACCGTGAAGTTTAAAAAGAACCCCCAAATTTTAACCTGATCATCTGAGCATACATTGCATCAGCAAACTTTTCAGTCGTAGTTTGACGTTGTTGATACGATGAGTATGAAGAGCCTGCTATGGCTATAGTATATACCCTAAATTCTCACTTATTAAACAAAACATGCGGCTGACAAAGCAAGGCACTTCGCAGAAGTCTTCAGGATAAGCCGAGTGCCAATTTCTTTACTGTAAGAGTCCTCTAATATAAAGTCTTTCTAAAGAAGAAGACCAAGATCAGTCGAAGAATACTTAAGCAAACCACATTGAGCTGGCTGTGCGTAGTTATCAGTTTATAAATGACTGCGAATTTATATGCTAGGTGTCGTTCCTTGACCTCCTACTTTTCCCAGTTTGGGTGGAGGGTGGATGGGAAAGTGGTGAAGTGGCCCTTTACGCCTCCCCTCCGGTTCCTCTAAGTAAATAGCCTGCCTAAACTGTGTAAGCTCAAATTTTCCTTGAAGAAATGTGCGATTATAGCGTTAAACTACCCCGCATTGTTTCCTTCCGTATAGGTCGTTAGCTGTTAATGATTGGTCAAAATTTTCTGGGTCATGCTCACAGCACCTGCTCGTAAAACGACGCAACAAATGACGCGTATATGATCAACCGCAAAATTACCACTTATGCTTGACTGCGTAAAATAATAATAATAATAATAATGAACCTTTTCACTACGGCGTATTCTGTATCATTGGTTCTTCGCTATTCGTCAAAAATTTTTCATGTGCCATAAAATCGCCTACTTGTTACGCGACGTCACAAGTCTGCGAAAACTCGAGGCGTTAAAATGAAGTCTGCACAATAAACAGCATATTACTGCGCTGAACAATCACCCTTTTTTTTCTGAGCGTAATTTAAGAAGGCTGCCGGCCCATCACATTGGCAGCGGCTGCTTATAGCAGCGGGCGAGATGGATTCATATGTGTATGATAGATGCTTTCAGTTATAGTGTAACGATGTTGAGCTGTTTTTGCGCGTTTACAACTCTCTGCGAACTCGTCGTTGCTGACAGAGAGGTACAGAGATAAATAAACATTATTAGGAACAGACACAATCCTTTGCAGGTGGGCAGCCGCCTTAGTCCAGAAAATCATGGACGCTGATCATCTCCCTGGTGAGGTAGTTCAAGTAACGGGGCAAACTTGAAAGCTGGGCTTCTCAATGTGCTTGAGTGCACTGCCTTCTTAAAGCAGCCGGATCGCTGCAGGCTACCATATGATAACCTAAGTGAAGCAGGCTAATCGGAGACTAAAGTGGGAACCTATTTTAGCTGTCCTGGCTAGGCACAACTAAAATATTGGACACTTCTGCACACTCATCTACTCACAGCAGCTTTGATATGAAGCAGTGGTGATGCTATTCATTTTAAAAAAATTCGGCAGATCCCATGCACTGTGGGAATCGATGTAATGCGAAGCAGCCAGCGAAGAGCTACATACATCGCCTTGTTTGTCTTTGAGCCAAATGAAATCATTCATGCCATGGCATCTAGTCCACCATATATCGCATGTTTGCCATGCACACATGCATGCACAATCTAGTGTACACCATGGCAATGAAACGCATATGCTGGTATATAAATGCATGACCTGTCGTTTATGTTCATCACGCACTCATGTCATGCCATAACAATTTTGGTATATATCATGTTAACAAAACGGCCGGAAGCGCACCATGACAGTGACATGTAAATCATACCGTACATGACATGCATAACATGATTCGCATGTTAAGACCTCTCATTTATGTTCGTCATACAGTCACATCGCGCAATACCAATTTTGGTGTATATCAATCTAGCGAAACGGCCACGAGTGCGCCATGAGCATGGCATGTAAATCATGTCGTACATTTCATGCATGTCATGATTATCATGTTATCACTTTTCATTTACGTTCGTCGTACAGTGGCGTCGCGCAATACCAATTTTGGTGTATCCCAAGCTAGCGAAACGGCCGGGAATGCGCCATGAGCGCGGCATGTAAATCATAACATACGTAACCTGCATGTCATGATTTCCGTGTCGCCCCCTCTCATTTACGTTCGTCATGCAGTCGCGTCGCGCAATACCAATTTTGGTGTATGTCAAGCAAGCGAAACAGCACGAGCGCGTCATGAGCATGACATGTAAATCATGTCGTGCATGTAATGCATGTCATGATTATCATGTTACCACGTCTCATTTACCTTCGTCATACAGTCGCTTCGCGCAATACCGATTTTGGTGTACATCAAGCTAGTGAAGCGGCCGCGAATGCATCATGAGCGTGGCAATTAAATCATGACATACATGACATGCATGTCATGGTTTTCATCTTACCAACTGTTATTCATGTTCTTCATACAGTCACATCGTGCAGTACCAATTTTTGTGTATATCAATCTAGTAAAACGGCCGCTAGCGCATCATGAGCGTGGCATATAAATCAGGTCGTACATGACTTGCATGTCATGATTTTCATGTTACCACGTCTCACTTACCTTCGTCATACAGTCGTGTCACGTAACACCAATTTTGGTGTATATTACGCATGCGAAACGGACGCGAATGCACCATGAGCGTGGCATGTAAATCATGGCATACATGTCATGGATATCATGGTTTTCATGCTACCACCTGTAATTCATATTCTTCATAAAGTCACATCGCACAATACCAATTTTGGTGTATATCAATCTACCGAAAAGGCCGCGAGTGCGCCATTAGCGTGGCATGTAAATCATGTCATACATGACATGCATATCATGACTTTCATGTTACCACGTGTCGGTTATGTTCGTCATACATAAATGTCTCGTCATACCAGTTTTCGTATGTATCCCTGCATTCAAACGTCCGCGAGCGCCCCGAGACCATGTCATGTAAATCATACTGCACATGACATGCGCGTCATGATTTGCATGTTAGGACCTGTCATTATGTTCGTCCTGAACTCTTGTCACGCCGTACCATTTTTGGTATATATGAAATTTACGGAACGGCCGTAAGGGCCCAAAGGCCGTGGAATGTAAATCATGCTGTTCATGACATGCGTGTCATGATTTTCATGATATGACCTGTCATTTATGTTCGTGATAAGGCCATGTTATCACACACCAATCTTGGTCTACATCCGATTAACGGAACGGCCAGGGAGCCCAAAGGCCGTGGAATGTAAATCATGCTGTTCATAACATGCGTTTCATGATATTCATGATATGACCAGTCATTTGTGTTCGTAATAAGGCCATGTTATCACACACCAATTTTGGTATACATCCGATTAACGAAACGGCCAGGAGAGCACAAAGTCGTAGGCGGCTAGATAGATAGATAGATACGCTCAAAGTCGCAGAAGTTCGCTAAGAAATGCTTCGCATTTAAAAACTGAATTTCCTGAAAAAAGGAGAGCGTTTGATCGGGCTATGAAACGTTTACTGGTACCAGTAATTCCAGCTTTTCCAGTCTGCAGCCGACAATAACCACTGTCGAAAGTGGAAGGGGGTGGGGGGCTAGCGCCCCCCTTGCGCCCCCGGTAGATACGCCTATGTCTCTGCACCCGTGTACCGTGACGGGCGTCTTCGGCGCCCGTCACAATGCAAAAAAGAAAAACAAATGCTCCACAGCTTGCTCGATTTATTTGCCAATGACGTATATTTTCAACCTACTTATTGAACAGCACAACACAGGCAATGTTTTGCACCAAAAAACGCAATTGCTTAGTTTGTTAATCTTGTATACAAAACCAGTAACAGGTATATGGCACCTGGGCTTTCATACACGTAAAAATTTCTTGTTAATTATTTGATATTGCATCAATTTACAGTAGGCGGAATTCAATGTGCCACCATAAAAGCAGCGAATATTATCGCATGTGTTAATTGCTATATTGTTGAGTCAGAAAACGCCCTCGTGAGGATTCAGTGCCAAATGAAAGTACAGGCTGAAACCTGATGCATATATTTAATAAATTTGTTACTGCCTGACATCAACTGAAATTGGAGGGTGGTGCAGCCTGCATTTTTTTACAATCATGAAAGATGTTGACAATCAAGAAACACATTTTCATTTCTCAAAGTATCCCCCCCATCCGGGCCCTCCCCTTTTAAATTGATGCCCTTATCCAAGCATTCTGCCGTGCATATATGCTAGCGTGATAAAAAAAAGTTTATCCTAGTCCTAAAGTCATGAACAATGAGCTTGGTTGATTTATTTTATCACTAATAAATGAAGTGTTGGAGCTTTTAGAGTGAGGAAAAATGGCAGGAGAGATACTGCACTTCTTCCTATCTGAGGTTCCTGGTAAAGTGCACTAGCTTAATCAGTATGCAGTAGCAGAACATGCACGGCCCTGGATGAATAAAAACAGGTAATTTAGGTAGGCCTAGCTTTGTTTTTCGTCCATGCATGTACTGTGGTTGTGCTGGAGAATGTCACAGTGGTATTTCCTCTGGCTGGTATCACCACTATAGCGGTAATTAACAAATGATGAGGCACTCGATAGCCTCCCCCCGAAGAAGCCATCATCATGAATTCTCCTGCTGAGTGAATTAGTCGAGTCTTTTGAGATGTTTTTTCAGTTTCAAAGTCAAATGACGTACTCATGTTTTGTTGAAAGTGTAAGAATTGGAGTGACGTACTAAGTGATAATGTGAAACTGCTCTCTTGTGCACTTAGACTGTTGGCAATGTTGTGGGGAGTTGGATAATGGCACCTTGCATATCGCCTTGACCTCAATTTTGTCTTCCTCTTGAAACCAATGCGCCTAAATAATGCAGGCTTGCTGCAAGGTCATCGCCCTATCGAGGAAGTTGTGAAGTTCTTGAGCAGTGCCGAAGGTAATAACTTGGCACAAATACCCTTCTGGGGGAATTGTCAACGTATGCACAGTGGCATATGGTCATCTCTGCTGTCTTGTACTGACCATCACCTGACCTCTTTGACCCCTGGTTTGTGTTTGCTTAGCCATGACTGACCATCAGTCCAATGCACTAAAATTGGAATGTTTGCGGTTTGAGTCTTTATATGCATGAAATATGTTGAGGGTTTCATAGCTGTCAAGAAAGAAATGTGTGGTGTTCGATTGTGTATAATATTCAGTGGTCGAGATTTCTATACCCTACCTGCATGGAAGGTTTTTGTTCCAGTTCCTACACACTTTGGAGGTTGAGGGTTCCATGTCATCCATAGTTCAAATTTTCAGACTTAAAACGACTTGCGACCAATGGGCCCCGCGGGCAGTAAGTTGTTTTTGTGTCCACTTTAATGAATTTCCCTTCACGTCATAAACGCTGCAGTCCAATTAACAAGTACTATTACTGCCCCCTATGCTTTCGCTTATTAGCTTCATTATCAGCTCGCTTTATTAGGTTGTGTCAAACAAAGAAACGAGCCCTTTAGTCAATTGCACTTGCCTTGATCAGTGGGTTTCTGTGTATGCCTAAGGAAATGATATGGTGTTGAACTCAGTTATCGGCATATTTTCTTGGAAAGAAGCCTAAGAAATAATGATTACACATTAATCAGATCTGATGGCTCATCGAGTTGGCAGCAGACTTCAGTGACAGTCTGCTGGTCCATCACCCATAATGATTATTTAATGGGCACAAGTGTCAAGGCTCTCCTTGCATGCCTTTCACTCCTAGTTTGATGCAAACTTATTGTGACTTATTCTAGTATTCCGACCTAATCAAAGGAAGACCTATTGACACATACCATGTGCCGATATTATGCAACATCAGTGTCCCCCATTGAAGAGACATTTATGTTGCACAAGTTGATAAACGATTACTTGTCATTTTTTTAAGAATTAGAGCCTCCATTTCAGAAATATTTTCAGGAATCCAAGCACAGTATGTGGATTCATTTTAAAAGTATGAGGCATGCGGTCTACCTTGCGACTGAACCTATACAAATCACCGCTTCACAATGAGCATGAAAGCTAGGGCTTCAATTAGTATGTCAAGTGGAGGTGACTTTTCTCGAGCAGTACATGACAACGGCCCTGATGAAATTATTGCTGCGAGATCTGGCGTTTATGAAGGCAGATAATTATAAAAATTGCTGGCGAGCGTATGTAGTCCTCAATACTGCTTCATGTTCACTGGCACCTAGAAGCACTGTAAAAGTTCCTAACCATGTGGCATTTGTGCTCCTAGCCTGAACAATGCCAGCATGGAAAATCAGCAGTGTGAAACAAACCACGAAATGTTGCTTGTAGATGTTCCTTTTGCTTTAATTGGCACACAATATGCCACTTACAGAAAAGTTCGAGAGGCCCAGGTGAATGCTAAGTAAATGAGAGTGAAGCAGCATTTCCTCTATATGAAAAACTTATAATTTGTGTGCAGTTATATTTCCAATACATTTTGTAAGGTAAATTTATTTTTCTAACTTTCTTAGTTGGAAAGCGAAAAGATTTTCATAATAGGCTCCAAATATATCGGTCATTTTTTTGTACCAAACCTGCAAGCGAAGCCTGTGATCGCCTCCTTAATTTTAGGTTGCATGATTTCTTTCTTCAGTGCAGCCTACATTAGATGGTTTACAAAATGTTTACCCTTGACTGTGTGTTTTTCTGAAGTTGCTTGGTGGTTTGAGACTTACTATTTCAATATTTCACTGATGTAGTTACACAAGAATCATTGTAAGTGAATTGGCCCATATTATTTTCAGGTTTTTTAGGTGTAGGCTTCAGGTTATGTCTAAATTTTCTATGCGACAGGTGCTTACATGTGTATGTTGCTTGAGGTTCAACAGCAGTTTAGTCATCACATTCATAACCAGACAAGGTGGCTGTTCTAGTTACTGAAGCATCTTCCAAGGTGTACAATATAAAAGTAACAATTAACAGGGACAAAGAATGACATGGATGAACAGGGACTTTCAAACTAATTCTATTACAAAAAAAGCTTTGAAATATATAAACAGAGCACAGATAACATAACCTAGCTTGAGTCATTGGTTAGATAAACAAGAACCCGTTGTTTATCTGCACACTCCCATGCAGGTTTGTAAACTGAAGTAATATAGCTAGTTGAGAAAGTCTGTGCACAATTTCAAATAGACAAACGGTTAACGCTTTCTCTTTCGCAGGCACTTGTTGCGTGTCCTTTTTGTTGAATTCCTTCAAGTATATTTGGTTCATACACAGCCAAAAGCAAGCATGCACATTCTCACCGTGGTTCGCTGTAGATGGAACAAACATCTGCATACTTCTTACAAGAAAACAATGGCAGATTTCGCCTGATGTAACTTTAAATAATGGAAAGTGGGAGGAAGTAACATCCAGCATCTTCACAATAAGTAAGCTGTAGTTGGGGGTGCTCGAATAATTTACACCCCCTGGTCACTGTTGATATGCGCCCATAGAGGAACTGAAAGGCAATGTGTAATTTGCCTTCGTTTAATACGACCGCTGATCCTGAAAACATTGTAATTACTTTGTTATGTCTTATTTAATGGGTAGTATAACCCTGTGATCTTGTTAACGTGGGCTAGCTGAGCTTATGTAGGCGATAAGGTACAAGAATAGGTGTGCCATATGAAGGTAAGAATATAGAGTGGTCAGAAGTGTGGGAGCTCGACGAGCCTGAGGGAGCTAGACACAACCTATCTTAAATATTCGAGCTAGCTTCACAAAGAAAGAGATGGGTTGTACGAGAGACAGAGGAGGCAAAGGATTTAGGAGGGCGGAAACTGGCCACAGGATGATCCTTCATTTTTTGGAGATAAATCTTGAATTTATGAAGCGAAATCGGTATGAACTATCAAGCATCTTTGGAAGCTGTATCGTTTTTTTTTTGAAATCTGAAAGGAGTATCTGTCTGGTTTAGCTGACGTATGCTGTTCAACTCCTTTACTTCAGCATTCATATAGGATCCTTTCTCCTGTTTAATGTACTCATCATTTTGATGATTGGACTGTGATATGCCGTGGTCTTGTCTTGGGCTCAGCAAATCATTCGCTTGTTGATCATGGTGAAACATTGTGTTTTACTTCTTCGTTTTCCTTTCTTCCCTTGCATGGACTGTTCTGGGTTGTAGCAGCACTAATGCTGCAGAGTCATTCTAGAGTGGCAGCTCATGATAGCTCTCAATTTCGAAATGCGATCAGGGTTGCTTCAAATTAGTTTCCGCTTTTAGCGATATTTTTACAATTAGGCGCAATCTTATGAACATGAGGTTGTTCTCAACTGTGAGTTCAACTTTTTATGTGAAGTATACGTGCACATCTCGGGCTATTTGGCACTTATCTGCAGGCTGCAGCCAGCCTGTCAATATGAGGGCTTTTATTTTTTGCAGTGAGTAAGCACTGTCGGTCACAGACCGCTCTGCACAGCTGTATATTCGCTGTATGTTGACATGTCTAGCTGGGCGGGGGGGGGGCGTTTCTTTCATCTCACCGGGGGGAGGGGAGTCGTAGGGTAGGGATAAGGACAGAGGTAGAGTAGAGGGCAGGGACAAGATTCTCCTTCCCCATTTTGTGTAATGGTAGCCGAAGCAACTTCATAAAGGAGATGGGCGACAGGCACTGCAGGAAGCGGGGGGGCGGAAAGGCTGACACTGGCTTCCGGGGGGGGGGCGGTCTGCCACTTCTTGTATTGCGGCGTATGGTGATACTAACTTTATTATTATGAACAAGGTGTGGTGCAGGAATAAACGAAGATGGGGAAAGTAAATCATGTTGGATCTGTGGGATACAGTAAAAAATTTTATGAAACAATGAGAGACTGAAAATTTTGTGGTGGGATGCAGTTGATGGTAATTCGAGAACAATTTTCACGTACATGACAATTGCTTTAAAGTTGTTAGTCATAAATCTGGAAGGACTAATTTAGGCAAGTTCCATTAAATTATGTAGCTTGCTAGTATATGGATGCCATATAGCGGGCACGTATTCAAGTTTACTTGTGACAAGTTCTGTAAATTATGGACTTGAGAGACGAAGATGTAGAACAGACGTTACAGCGACGATAACCTAGCATGCGATTAGCATTGCTTACAGTATTAGGTATGTGTAATGTTTAGTCAAGATCAGAGGCAGTGTGATTGCCAGGATAGTGAAATGTAAAGACAAGTTCAAAGGACGTGCAATTAAAAAGATAACAGAGAGGGTTAGTGGCAGTTCGAGTTAAGTGGAGTGCTTTACATTTTTAGGATTTAGCTCTATGAGCCACATGTTCCAACAGTTAGATGCAGCATCTAGGTCATTTGTAAGGCCGTAATATTATTATTGTTTATTTCATGAAATGTCAATTGTCCGCAATGAAGTGAATATAAGACCACAATTTCAAAGGTCAATAATGTGTATTAAGAGGAGCGAAGGGTCTATAACAGACCCCTCTGGTGCAGCAGAATGAACAGGCTTTCTAGAGGTCATGCCACTGCATGCAACAGACTGAATAAGCAAGGTGAGAAGACGAGGGTCTATATTTATTTGCTTGGTTTTAAAGGGGTCCTGCGACACAAATAATTGTGTAGTTTTCATCGGTTCTTCTCGAACTGTCGAATGCACTGAGATTGTTGCAGAAGTGGCAACGTCGAAAACAAAGCGGTTACGATTTTATTTCAACGGAAAAAACACATTGGTCTGGGACTAGAGTGACACACAGCGACTATTTTTCCGATAGCAAATGAGGCTTCATCACGTGGGATTGACGACATTGGATGGGCGTGTTGATTGGTTTGACGCAAAAAGTCGCGCATAATATTCACATGGTCCCAGATAGGCCACACTATTGTGCGGCCTATCCTGCAAAATTAGAAAAGGACACTTTATACTTCATCAGACACAAAAGGATTTCCGTTTCTAAATATGAAATTTTGAAAACAATTGCAACACGACGCTAGGTGCACTGCACATCAGCCACCATGAGGCGAGTCGTCCGGTATGTCTGTAAAAGGTGCGCGGTGATTAGAACCAGCCTTTGCCGTTCATCGCAGGTTCACCGCAGCCCCCTGTCCGCCTACTAAGTCAAAGTATGGGACAGATTTTGCGCCCCTCCCGCTCTTAGGTGACTAGGGAGGCATTGCATTGCAAGGCCCCTTTAAGAGAAGAACATATTTTATCAAATGCTTGCTAATAAACGACAAAAATACTGTCAGCTATTGAAGAACAATGTGTAAGTGCAATTCGTGAATGAAAGAAAGGAGTCGAGTTTCACAAGGAAATAATTTACAAAACTCATACTGGCTGGTGAAACCGAGATGGAGTCAAGAAAATTTATTCGCTGAGATGATAACATATATCTTTGAGCATTTCACATGAGATGCTAGCTAGGGAGACCGGGTGGTAAATGGTTGACCCGTAGACTTGTGGACAGGAATTGCCTTCTCATCTTCCAGTACTAGCAAATCAAAACTTTTTCGAAAGAATGATGGATGAGTGCATAATGTTCTATAAAAAAGCTGTGTTATTGAGGTCTGCACAATGACTAGCAGATATCTCAATTGAGTCGACGATTCTCTGGATGACCACAAGCCATGGCTTCACGGAGGTATGGATGAATGGGCTTTCCGTCCACTCCTGTTCCGACAGACTGCCCCATTGATGGAGAGGTCATTGGAAATGTTTTCATTTTATGTTATTTTTAATCAATCACACTGATCACAATATTCACAAAAAAGAAAACAGGAAAGAAAACAAAGGAGAGTGGACTGGGGGGAGGGGAGCAGGCCTGGGAGGGGGACTGTGGACGAATGGGGAGGAAGGGCGCTGCACGGTAGACAGGAATTTCAGGCTGTGTGAGAACGTGCCTGCCACGCTCTTCCCATTGCAGTGACACGTACTGAATATATGATCACTCGTTTGCGGTGCCACTTAACCATTTATGCCTATACGCTTTTGCGAGAGTAAGGCCTTGTTTCAGAGGGTTTACAGGTACCACACTTGATGCACTTCGAGTGTCCTGTACAGCTGAAACCACTCTGTTAGTGTACCCAAATTTAGGATTTGCGTCATAGATATCGTTGCAGAACAGTTAGGCTAAGGCGACCGACCACAGCACGCCAGTTTTGGCGCTTGCGTGCGCAGTTGCCGCAAAGAGTCACTCTTCTAGATCCATTGGCAGGCAGGAAAACGTCCGTTTCGCTACAATACGCGCATATATATGTCCAGCGTGAAAGCAAAGATGGGCCGCGCATGCGCCATGTAGAAGTTTCTCAATTGCTGACTATACTTGCAGCGATCCTTTTTGAGGCATCGATCTATCGAATACGTGCTGTTTCATGTTCTCTCATGCTTTGATGAACGCGCGCATGCTAGTTAACACGAAGAGGCAGCCCCACGGGCCCGTCTCATCGCGAGTGCCATATGCAACACTCACTCAGTCGCTGTGGCACATTGTCGGTTTCGGAAAGTGACACAGTGCAACGTTTTCGGTGCAAACAGCGAGGCCATTCCATGCGCACGCTTATGTGCGCACGCACATATGCCCTAGCATGGAAGCAGAGACGGCCGGGCCACGCATGCGTCATGTAGACGTTCATCAATTGCTGACTATACTTGCAGCGATCCTTTATATGAGGAATCGATCTATCGAATACTTATCATTTCATGTTCTCTCGGTCTGATGAACGAACGCAACTGAGTTAACACCAAGAGGCGTCCGCACGGGACGGTCTGATAGCGGGCGTCATATGTACAACGCTCGCCCCGTCGCGGTTTGCCACGTTGTCGCTGTCGGAGAGCTACCCAGTTAAATGTTTTCGGCGCAAACAGCGACGTTATCGGTGTCGGTCGTGCGCAGACGAAAATCTTTTAGTACGGACAGCTCTTTGTTGGGGTCGGAGGTCGGGAGAGAATGCCCTTCTCGTACGGACAGGCACCTTTGTCGGTCTCGGAGGTCGGGAAAGAATGCCCTTGTCGTACCGACAGGGACGTTATGGGTCTTGAAGGTCGGCAAACGAGCCCTTGTCGTACCCATAGGTGCCTTTCTCGGTGCCTTTCTCGGACCGACAGTTACCTTTGGCCGGCCGACAGTTATCCTTGACGGGCCGACAGCTACCATTGTCGGGCCGACAGCTATCTTTGTCCGACCGACAGGGGAGCTTTGTCGGATTTTTCGACTGGGTAAATGCAAAACATAAACATTTATGTTTGCGGGATGTATATAAAATCCACCCAACACCCACCGTTCAAAGTCTAGCGCAGAGCCGGCACTTCCAATAAAAATAAGTGGCGTAAAAGCATTATATATTTTTATTTTGTTGAAGCGACCCTTCTCTACCTTTGCGTAAGCATGAGCATGAATTCAAGTAAACACGCGACAAACACATACGCAAAAGCAGAAAACGCACTGCAAAGAGAAAATTGGTTACCTCTAGATCTGATTTATTACTTTCTTCAGCAAAGGTGACAACAGATGCAACACGCTTTATGATTGCCTGTGTCAGATAAGCGAATAATAAAAAATGGGGCTCGTTGCAACAGCCGCGCAGCGCACCGAACATGTTCCTGTTGCTTTGTCTCGTGACTGATTTCCGGTTATTTGTGCAAGATCCCGAGTGTTTTCGCTTACTCTATAAAAGGGTACACGCCTTGCGAATACAAAGACCGACTAGACTACACACACCAGCGAAACGCGGGGTGTAATACGTGGTTGAATTGATGAAGCAACGAACACCACAATCGAGACTTGAAAAACCGCACCAACCACCTGTCAATCGAATGTTCTTCGCGTAATAGATGTCAAGTTGTGCAACGCCGAGGAGAGATGACGCCGTCCTTGCTTCGATGAAGCCCAAGCACACGTGGAGGGCACGACTCACCGCGAGCTCACGCATCTCTCTACGTGCAGGCCCTGGAGTGGGTGGCGCACGATGTTTTGTGAACTTGGTGGCATCTCATAGCAGCGGAATTGTGTATGAGAGCGTTCACTTGTAATCTGATAGCAGAAAGCTATCGTCATCACGGACAGCCACACGCCCTCTTCGTCCTCTTCTTCAGCCTCTGCTTAGACAGATACAAAAAATCGACAGACAGATACAAACTATATAGAGGGAGAAAAAAGGAGTAACAATATAAACAGACAAACCAGGCGTAGAACAATGGCGAAGAGATGTAGAAAGTAACATAATACTAAAAAGCAACACTTACTTCAGGCTTCGCACCACTAGGGTGGACTGCCCTAATTTCGTTTCTCCCGTGGTGCCAGCCTGATAACTATTAAGCGTGTTTGGTGCTTTGTTGAGACCAATCGTTTGCTGTACTTCACGGCGAGTTTTTCATCGCGGAATGTCAAGTAGACGAAATTCGAACGAACGTTTTTTTTCTTGCCGCACGGAATGGCTTTTCGATTTCCTCGTTGCTGCCATTTTGTCTGCTGTCGTCTGCTAACGGTTCTGTATCGTGCCGCAATTTATCACCTGATGTATGCTCTTAGCTACTATCGAAGCTTCACGGAATGCGAATCATATAGGCCCGCTGCGTAATAAATTAGACAAAAAGGAACTTAAGAAGTTCTTTGGCACAAACATTGAACGAAAATATGAGCCTATTTTGTTTTTGTGCATCTACCCAGGTCGTTGCGGAGTTTATGACCATTTCTAAAATTAGGAGTTTAGGAAGCGGGCTCAATTACTTTAACCGTACTGAAACGCCACCATCGCTTGCAAAATCATTAGGCTATATAAAATTGCTGCTTTTATGATTTACTTTCCGGCTTTTAACACCCATTTTGTGTATACATTATCCGCTGTTCATCTTCTGACGTCAGCCTTAAACAAGCATTTCCGCAAGCATTTTTCTTCATTATGGCATTCCAGGGCGCCAATGCGCCAGCGAGACTTCACTGTATAGCAAACTACCCTTGTCAATGACCGCACATGCTGAAAATACTAAATTCGGATCGCAATCTAACACATCAACCAATAAACCTCTAGTTGATTATGTAGGTCCCCTGAAGGATGCATCAAGGCAATTCTAAAGTTACAATCTGAAGGTTACAACACATGTCACGGTGAGGTTGCCTTTATAATGACATACCACTCTGTATTCATACCTGTATGTAAGGGGGACTTGAAGCAAACACACATATCAAATCGTTTTACTAGACATGTAACTCATAAATTATAAGTTACTTCCCGTGAAATGTTATTCTAAACGTGACCGTGATTAGACCGGAGGCATGTCGCCATTCAGGTCTTTAGACGAAGCGTCGTCGTATTCGCCCGAACGACCACATGCATACTGTGCAGTATTTTGCTTCACTCTTCATTTCGGTGAGCACGTGCGTTCTCGCTTCGAAGCAGAAGCACTATAACAAGAGCCACTGCTGTCGGCCTGTTCCTCATCGAACCACTTGAGCTTTCTGGTGAGTTCCTCGCATGTGTGGTCCTGATCTACTTTAATTAGTTCTGGGTGGTGAAGCCATAAGCAAAAAGGCAATAGTATCTTTCTGTGAGAGGCTACAACCTTTATTGTGATTAGTAAGTCATATATGATTCTCGATTAGCCAGAGGTAGCCACTACAATGAAATTGTTCTTTTAAGGTATCGCCCCCGAAGGTGGCCTGCGACTGGCATATACATCAACCAGCGCGATATCTCGACTACACCTATTAGTTGCCCTTAAATTAGACTGAGTGCCGCTATTTTCGCGAATTAAACCTCCTCTACAATCAAGAATGAAAACATTGTATATATTCCAGTCTACCTGTACGACGTCTGCCTGGTTAGAGCTAGCATTAGTGGATTAGGTCAGTGCCAGGCCCGGGAGTTCAAAAACACGAAACTATCGAGCTAACACAAATTACTGCCTTTTGATTGCAAGTTGGTTACTTGGCTTTACTTAGTAAATGTAAATTGGGACGCGGTTTGGGAAGCGGTTTTTTCCGATAGGGCAATATGATGAAAAATACCACTTAAGCGTGGTACGAACGGATCTGAAACACATCATGTGGGCTTCCCCTCTGGTGCCTCGAAGAAGCCATAAAATACTTCATGAGGAGCAATGGGAGGCCGTACACCTTACCTCGGACCCGGAAGAGCAACTCTTGGACGTTCATCTGGCTGACAATGCTGACAGGGCGTGTTGGCTACTCGTCGTCATTTAGGCTTAGGGCTGGTTGCCGCTCGGCCCAATAAAATTATATATATGGCTCTTTCTATACACTCCGTTCGGGATCTGTAGAGGGCGCCTTGAAAGACGCACCCAGCGCCACTTGCGGTGCGGCGAGCGTGCAAAGGTGAGATCCTTAGCAGACAAGAGAGCTTCATTGCTTTGACAGCTATGGCGGCGCAAGCGCCCGTGGCTGGCGAGTTAGTGCTTCGAGTTGGATTTAAAGATATCGTAGTGGGATCATTCTTCCGCGATCCCACCATTAAAAAAGGGGAAAACTTGCACGAGAGCGCCCATGTTTTTGACGCGTGTGAACGCTTTCCTACGGCGTCGTCAGCACTGACGGCTAAATGCGTGCATCAGGCGTGCGTCAAACAAGAGGCTTACTTTATAGCTATCGATGTAAGCTGTCATTCTTTCAAGCTTAGAATATTATTGGTGCATGCCCACTACCCGTGTACTTGCAAAATGCACAGAACATTTAGAAATATCCACGGCCACTCGCCGTGGAAACTATGGAGAGTGGCCGGGCGGCGTGGTTATATGTTGGTGGCTTCGTGTCATGTCGATTCGCAGCCACCGAGTTTTTTACTGGAAACTGTCGCGCCTAGCAACGACCTCATTCCAGCATCATCATCGTTCATTATAATAGTTTCTACCTCGGCGCTCGCGCGGCTCATGCCAAGAGCTTCAAGTGCGGGCGAGAAATAAACTGATGTGGCGCCGACGACGGCACGGTCACTTCAGCCACCATCAGTCTCCCTCATTCGCTACAACCTCTTTCGTTGTTTATGCTTCTTTCCGAAACAAACATTGCGCTTCCGTCGCAATAGCGGTCGCAGAAAACCGCAAATATGGCCAGATCTGAGATGAAAATGAACAGCCTCGATTTTATTTCCATGTGCACATTTGTCTACATGCTGCAAACTTTCTTCGTTTCATCAACGCGAATGATTACAGAGATGTTTACTACAAGTATCCACCACTTAAAGTGCTTGCGCTTTTGACTCTCTCGTCTGCGCGAGCTCACTATACGCTTTTATAATTTGCGCAAACTCTGGTGTAACCCAAGCTACGCTCTAGCGCAGAGGTGCGCATACATTTTCGGCACCAAGGAATTGGACTGGGCTGTCAAAATCGATAAAAAAAAACCAGCGGTAAACACAGGCCACAGTGAGTGCCCCGTCGTTTCCTCTCACTCTGTCCTGTGTTTACCACTGTTTCTTTTAGGGGCGAAGCTCCTTAAGGCGGCACCCGTTCGTCCCTCGTAGTCGTCGTAGTCGTAGTGCGTAACCAGTCGTAACGCTAGTACCAGATCTTGATCTCCAAGGTGGTGCCGGTGAGAGATTTTTTCTGTGCGTTGTTGAACAATAAAAAAATTCGTAGCGTGCGTGTTAACTAAAAGCCGAATTCTTCTGTCCCTCATTCCCCATTAGCAGCCATTGGCATGTTCCAGTAGGAAACGTTAGTAGAAGTAGAAGTGTAAGTGTTAGCTAAAAGCCGGCTTCTTCTGAGAGCAGAAATCTGGGCGAGATTGTAAGAATTCATCGTAGAGCCTGTAGCGCGAAAATTACGGGGACACAAGAGAGCAACATAAACACGAGACGAGCGCTAACTTCAAACTGAAATGTATTCTCAGAATCCACGCCTATTTACAAACCAGCAGAGATCAAAACAGCACATCGTCACCCAAGAACGTGTAAGAGCAGATCAAGATGTTGCCATACCATTCATTGTGGATTACGATGTACGTTCTTGGGTGACGATGTGCTGTTTTGATCTCTGCTGGTTTGTAAATAGGCGTGAATTCTGAGAATACATTTCAGTTTGAAGTTAGCGCTCGTCTCGTGTTTATGTTGCTCTCTTTTGTCCCCGTAATTTTCGCGCTACATACCGACTTCTTCTGTCTCTCATTCCCATTAGCAGCCATTGTTTACCTCCAAGGTAGTGCCTGGTGAGATTTCTCCTGTGCGTGATTAAACAATAAAAAATTTGTTCAAAACGCCGTTGATTGATGAAATAAACCAACGAAAGACGCCAGATGTTTTCTAAAAGCAAAACGAAAGTACGCCAGATGTTTCTAAAGCAAAACGAAAAGACGCCAGCTGCTTACCGAAAGACGCCAGATGTTTTCTAAAGCAATGGTTTTCTAAACAATGAAAATTCACAGCGTACATTTAAAATTAAAGTGAGCTGCAAGTCGTCATAACTCATCGAACCTTTATTATAAACGCGCCCGATCTCACGTCGGTAAAGATGTACTGGGCAGAATTCATGGAAGATTCACGGTTTACCGATGAACCTCCGCAGCTTCCCCCACTCATCATCATTCACTCCGTGGATATGCTGTGATTTTTTTATCCATATTAACATTTTCCGGACCACGACCTCTCGAAGCTTCCGAGTGCCGTAGGGCTACACCAGCCATAGTCTTTCTGCCTTATTACTAGGATCTCTCGGAACAGCCGCACCCACCTTAAATTTTTTTCCCTCAACATCTCGGCGAAAGGGGATCGATTCCCAGTTAGCTCATCTCTACTTAACAGCTCCGCTTCCGCCAACACTAAAATCATGTCTGCAGGAACCGCGCGAACGTAAAGCGCGGGACGTAGATGAAACATTACGAGGACACGAGCGCTGACTATCAACTTATATTCGGGAAGCACGGACCGCTTACGATACTCGTCAGGAAATATCGTTGGCACGTACCACGGGGATGACACATCCTAGGACGGCACACCCCCAACGAAATGTGCACTGGATATCTTCGAGTGCC
The DNA here is from genome assembly GCF_013339695.2 of Rhipicephalus sanguineus. Lineage (NCBI taxonomy): Eukaryota > Metazoa > Arthropoda > Arachnida > Ixodida > Ixodidae > Rhipicephalus > Rhipicephalus sanguineus. Next base: position 123,793,803 of record NC_051184.2, read on the forward strand.
GAGAGGGCTCCCAGTTTGTTCCGTCATGGCTGAAATGTACTGATGCTAGCGGCACAAGGAAAACAAAACCACAGAACGCGAGACGGCAGAGGGAGTGGGAACCAATCTAACTTTTTTTCTTCGCACAGCCGTGATCCACTTCTGCCGCTGCCCAATAAAGCACGGAGGAGTTGAGAAACGGTGAAATGTCGTTCCCGCGGGGCACGATGTGTACATGTTGTTAGAACCGACGACGCAGCAGTTCATGACTGCGTCACAGAACACGTACAACTGCGTGCTAGCGGGCGCGAGAAAGCGTTCGCTTCTGCTTGGGCTCTCGCCGTCTGCCTTCTCTGACGACCGCGCGGTGGCGCGCCAGTCGCAGTGAACGGAGTGTATACCCCAGGCTTAAAAAGGGTTAAGCTCTCCTTCTAAAGGCAGACGCAGATCAATATTTTTTTTTTGTCAAAATCTAAGGCTAATAATAATTGCTGGGGTTCTACATTCCAAAACCACGATGTGATTATGCCGCATACCGTAATAGGACACTCCGGACTAATTTAGGCCACCTAGGGCTTTGTAAAGCGCACGTCAGCCAAAGCAGAGAGGTTTCCTTTACTTCTCTCCCCTATGGTTAAGTGGCCGTCGCGGTCTAGAATCAAACCCGCGTCGTCGAACTTAGTAACACGACACCCTACGTGCTAAAATGCCACGGGTTTTCAGAATACAAAATATATTTTGAAAAAAAAAAAAAAACCTACATGCCCGCAATGCTGCCTAAGCGTGTGAGGCTAATCTGCGGTTGTTTTAGCGTCTCTGACTATGTATCTAGGCGACTAGTGCTATTTATTCCTGATGACGGCTAGTACCATTTCATTGTATTTCGTGCGCTTGTACTAAGTTGCTACCCCGTAGAACGTCGTTGCCGGGTGACATCATCATGGCGTATTTATAGTCTTTCTAGCGGGTGGCAGCGTTACGATCGACCTAATGAAAATGTCTTTACCGCGACTACCGAAATACGCGAGGAATATCTTTTAATAAATTTGCAGAAAGTTGGACTTTTACTGATCTGTGCACTCCGTCAAGTCAGATGTAGTTGTCGCCCTATCGAGCTTGAACACAGCCCTATGTAAATGTGGCCTCCTTTAAATGTTCTTATGCACTGCCATACAATACATTCAATTGGCACTGGTATGAGCCCTTTCTGCAAGCGCTAGTGTTGAGTCAAGTGCTTAAGACAGTCCGGATACACCAAAATTATTTTGGTGTATGCGTTATTTATTTCTAGGAATTCGTTTGAAGTGACGGGCTGATTGCCCAACAGGTTTCCATATTAGTTGGCCCGGAAATTCTTGCTCATTCAAAAGAGACAGAGTGATTAGAACGCAGGAAGGTGTTGCCAGCAGTTTAGCGGCAAATTATATGGTCAGAGGCTTAACACGCTGCTTCTTACACTGCTATATGGGAAGACTTTTTTTCACGGTAAGGACCTAAGCCTCTGCGGGATAATATTGAAACCTTAACTACTTGAGGATTGGTTTTACAAACTGGACGAATGGTGTTTACATTCGAATACTTTCTTAGCGAACCTCAGGCACTTTCGCCGTTTCTATCTAAGCATATAACTAGCCGCCTACGTCTGGCCGCTCTCCTGGTCGTCTCCATAACATGTAATATATCAGAATTAGTATAACAGTCGACCAGTGTAGGATTAACACGCATCATTGGTCATGACATGAAAAGTCAGTTTCGCCGCAAGGGCGAAGCAATGAATGCGATAGCAAGAAATCGGAATGTCCGACGAAGAACGACAAGCAGCCAGATAATTGCAGCGCGCCGCTGAAGCACAATGGACGCCCGAAATGAATGCATAGGTATACACAGGACGAGGTTGAACTAACAACTGTTACAGTCGTTACGTTTTTGTGCTTGAGCAACGTGCTGCAAGTGTCGACAATACGTTTCTTTGTTTTTTACTCAAATTTATGGCACATAGCCACTGTGGGGGATTGACCAAGACTGCGTGTCGACGATGGAGAATCAGACGCTCTTAGATATATATTTTTTCTTTTAAACTGCGGCGCGTGGAGTCACCCCTCTGCGTGGTCTGTCACACGGGGGCGTCTAGCGCAAGGTGTATCCGGTGTTCTTTTCTTTTCGTTCCACATCACGAGTGGGTACAGAAAGGAGCCACTTTGTCGTGCGCGTGTGAAGGCAGTTTTCAAATTGAAAGAAAATGCAGGAACGTGGCGTGATAGAAAACACGCTCAACCTCCTCCGAGGCCTGCGAACGACCGGCGGTAAATGGTGAACATAGTTAGCTCGAAGTCATTTCGCCGGCACATACAAGGCGCGTGGTTGAGTTGTCTAACGCAGCGCGCTGGGGAGCGAGGGGTCGCTGGTTCGAATCCCCGGTCGGACACTTCAGAATTTTTTCTTGTCCTTTATTCTTCTTTGTGCATATATATATATATATATATATATATACATATATATATATATATATATATATATATATATATATATATGGGACATGACGATGACGGCGAAAATCAGCCGACTGTGTCCATATAATTGCTATCGCAATAATAACGCAAAACGCCTGCTGCGTACGTCATGAAACTATTTCCCTCAGTCACGTGTGGCGCATACCCACATACCATAGTTCATGTAATGCGGGTATGTGCCACAACTGATTCACAATCTCAGTCAACACAGTAACAGCGAACATACACCTTGAAACGCAAGGCAAGTGAGGGAGCTGGCTCGACTGCCATCCACTCGTCCACGTGGGCCGCCAGAATGACGCAGTGTTCGCTTCACTTCATATAAGGCTGGGAGATGGCCTCATGCTGACCGAGGATGAGGTCAGATAGATTCGGAGCAACTTCGTGACACGCGAAGTAGCCTCCGCTAGGTGCCCTGATGGCATACGGCTATAGGCACCGGGCGGCCGTCGTAAGGCGCCAGCTACGCCTCTCCTGAAAAGCGCCCCAAGCGGTGGCAGGGACAGCACTGGCATGTGAAGCAGACGACGCGGAGCAGGCTCTGCTACTTTCGGCCCGTATTCGAAGAGAAGCGCGGCGTTTCGTTTTGAGCAATTCGAAGCTGTATGCTGTTGCCTCTGTTGCCGAGAGGCAAAGGGAAGCGGCAGCAACAGTGTTCTTTTGAACAATGCACGAAGCGTTCGACTCTCGAACATGTGTTCAGACAACGGGGCCCGTTGTCTGGCTTCAGGCAGACTCCCGCGCAGTCATTTGCGGCCGTGGACGCGTTTAATGGCCACCAAGTCATCTAGAAATAATGACGCGGTGTTCCTCTCATGTCCACACCGACGAGCGCTGTCGGAACATCAAACGAGTCAGCTTCTTTGCGTGGCGCTGTGCTTGTAGGCGTTTGTTTTCGTTCGGAGGCGGACCAGAGGGGGCACAATGCCTCCTCCCTTTCGGGACTGCAAATGAGGCAGGCCCGATTGACGACACGATGTAAAATAAGCATATTTGCATTTTGAATGCCGAACTCGCTGTTCCTCATTATTGTATGGAGGGTCCCTGGCGCGAAGGCGAGTCCTGACAGCGCAAGTGCCCTCATGGCACAGCCAGTGTTTTTGCGCTGCAGTTTCAAAGACTTGTCCAGTTGGCGTACGCGTTTTCATGCGTCTGCTCTAGAAAAGGGCCTCCACTTGCACGAAGCAGGTCACGTGCACGACATCACGGAATATAAAGGCGACAACGAGTGCAAGTAACGTTGCAAGTGCGCCTTGCAGATGAAGCTTAACCCATATATGTCCGAACTCAACAAAAATGATAAAACAAATATTTTTTGTCACAAAAAGTGTACTTAATGAAAGCACCAGTTTTAATTTACTGCCAGGTAAACGCAACACTGTTTTTCAAGCCGCCCTTTATATAGAAGACACTGGGCATTAGGGACGCTATATGCTGGTGTGGTATGCCTCGAAACATTTCACGTGCGCACCAACATTGTAGTTCTTCCTCTTCATGAAGTCATTCATGGAAAGCACGCGTTTGTCCGGCGACAGAGGTCGGCATTTTACGTGCACTTCCTCTCCAGCAAACATTGTCTAGGCTTGCAGACGTTGAGAACAAGACCTTGGTGTGCTGTAGGTGGCGCTAGTCGTCAGCTAAAGAAATAGCTATGTAAGAGTGAATCAAAGAAGCGTTCTATATGTAGCACAGTGGGCATATATGGGTTAACGCGATAAGCTACGATGTCGAGATAGATGTAAGTAGCACCATTTCCATTTTTTAAATGCGAAGTATTTCTTAGCGAACCTTAGGCACTTTGAGCTTTTCTATCAACGTACCTGTTTATCTAGCCGCTTACGTCTGGGTGCTCTCGTGATCGCTTCGTTAGCGTGGTGTAAACCAAAATTGGCATGGGAGGGTAAACGGATTTGACGAATATGACTGTCTGTTCATGGCATGAATAAAGTGAAAATCATGTCGCTTACGTTATCAAACCATTTCCTCCAGACACGTGTGGCACATACCCGTTTACCACGGGGATCGGTGTACGGGTATGCGCCACAGGTGACTGACAGTTTATATGTACCCAGGAACGGCGAAAACATACGTTGGTAATTAAAATGCGAGAGCGTTAAGAAAAACCGACAACGTCAGCGTTGACCCGACGAATGCAGAGTATAAAAATTAAGATCCCAGCAGGAATCGAACCCAATGGTTCTGCGTGGCAGTCAGGTATTCTACCACAGAGCCATGCCAGGTCTCGAACCTGCTTTGGAAAAACACCCTATGCAGGCGTAATGTCGGTGCAATGTCAGTTGTGGTTGTGGTGCTGGCTATCAAATTTTATAACAATGCAATAAACACTACATATGTACACCTATGATACAGGCTTCGTGTCAGGTTAACGTCTGTGGTTCCAGTGTGTGCTCTGCTTTTATAGCAGTGTAATAAACGTTACATTTGTATTCCTATATGATTCGGCAAGCTATATTCAAGCGTTTCTCGAGCCCGGAGGAATACGCAAACGAAAGTTACGTATGATGTTCACATAATCGCACAGTAAAGTGCACTTCACTGCGAAAATACTGACGTATGTGCTGTAACGTGGGTGCTGACGTTAAGTCAGACCATAAGTTACCCTTTGTACGACAGTGTAGTCGACGTGCCTGATAAGACCACTATGTGTACACAACTACTGCACTTACAAAGACACGTCGATCCACCCCGTGACGCTTGGCTCAACACGAAAAAAATGCAGCATAGAACTACTCGCTGAGTGGTTCCCATGAAACCGATTTCCACAAGGCGTGGGATCTGCCAAATATTTAGTACCTTGTTATTCTGTCTACACGTTAACATTGTCTCCCAACATTTGAAAAGGATACCCTACGTCTCCTACTCAATTTTCGGCTTTCCTTACGCAATTGGGCGAATATACATGCTGTTCCTTCGTTGTACATCTTGCAAACTCCTGTTCCCGTTTTGCTTTCCTTTTCTTTTCCATACGTCGCCGGTTCTAATATTTTAACAGCTATCTTCAGTCTATGTACTTCATGTAGCTTGAGGCAACGAGGACCGTCGTTGGCGGCCGATGCGCAAACAAGGCCGTCGGCGACTGCGATTGCAGACGGGAACCAATGGAACTGGATCTTCTCCCCAGCTTTATCCATGTTTGCATTGCGGTTTGTGCAGCCTAAAGCGCAGCCTGTCTGCTCGGGCTTGGTTCCCGGGGCCTTTCGGCCCAAGCGACACAAGCGACGACAGTACAATGAAGCGCAGCCAACATCCAGCACCGCGTCCCTGCAGCAAGCGCCTGCTCCTTTCTGGCACTCACATGCCATTTGTTCCGCGTCTCCACCGAAAGAGGCGCCACCAGTCCAAACTCGCCCCACGCCGGTGCCTATACTACAGCAATGCGGACGTCAACAGCTATAACACACGTCGCCTCAACGCTGCGGACAACGGCTATGTCATCCTGCATGCGATAACATAACTGCCTTTAAGAAGGAGCAGGGACACAGTGATGCCCTGACCAAGGTGGGCAGGATGAAAGCAAGAGACATAATTGGCCTGCCGGCCTCAATTTGTCTCAGCATCGGCAAGCCGTATATGGCACGGTTAACATAGATGTAAGCGACGGCCTCGTTAATGGAAACATAGGCACCTTGCGGTACATCGAGCATGACGAACACAGGAAATTCGTGTGGCTGTGCCTTGAATTTGCGACTTCCACGGTAGGCATTGTCGTCCCAGCCGGAACGAAGCACATCACTACCACACATCCCTCAATATGATTCAAATGTGTGTCCACGGTAATGCAAGCCACCACAACCACGATATACGCCGGAAAATTATGTGGTGTAAGAGGACATAGCGTCCCCTTTCGCAAGTAGACGTCATAGTTACATATAAGTCAGAAAGGGCCGTGTACGCTCAGGTAGCCTAGGGATATGATAAGCGCCAACCACTGAAGTTGATTTACGTAGCACTTTCTAGGGATACCAGCTTGGATGACCTATACCTCACAAACGCAAAATGAGACTTCAGTTTCCGACACGTCGCAGGCTCTATCGACAGACAGTCTGTCGGCGGCATGAGCCGGCTAGCAAACAGGTCTCTAGACGTTGTCTTGGGGTGAGCTACCACCTTCATTGGATGCTACAACAACAAGAATCGCCTAAGGCTCGCCGCTTTCAGCGTAAAATCCGTCCGCGTGCACGTGCACGACGTCGAAAAAGACTTTCTGCTCAAAGAAACTGAAGTGTTAGTACTTTCTGAAACCTGGAGCAATGAGCCCTTTGTGTGCTGCACAGCAAGCAGCTTCATTGCAGATGCGGTAGCGTGGGGACATATATGAACACGGCGATGCACAACTTCAAGATAGGCCGCATCCCACTTCGCTGGCCACCAGACAAAGAACCCACACAATCAGCGGAATCGGCGAGGTCTGCGTACACACATCAATTACAATAACGACATTCCGCTCGCCACCATCTACCTCAGAACTCTAAAAAACCCCTTCCACGCATGCACGCTTGTTCGTAAAACGTGCGTGCGTTCTCAATCATAAAGGACAAGTATAAGCACTACATAACAGCTTACCGCGTCTGCTGTTGTTAATACCCACGTTACTGTTGCCATCGTTACGCAACTGTAAACAGCTGGTTAAATAACACATGTGTGACTCTTCAAATAATATCTATGCGTGTACCGTTTCCACATACCTTTGGCGTGATTTCGTAACCTTTCGCTCAATGTATAAAATTATGCCACACTCACCATCCCGCCGCATGCTTTGCATAACATCTATTCCAACCGTATGCGGGAACTACCGAATATTTGAAAATAAAAGTCTACTTACGATCTTATGATGCGGTTCAAACTGGATACAGTAACACTATCGGGGTCTTCAATAAACATATATTCGTCATCTTGCGACTTGTTATCTTTACTAGAGACAAAAGGATAACCATGAGAACTGAGTATTCATGCAACCTTGTTTTTGCGAAATGTGAATCAACAAACGAAGCAGATGGTACTAACAATATTGTTACATAGCAGCTATATAAAGGTGTCTTTAAATAAATATTCTTCGTTGCTATTTCATAACCTCCGCCTTACATTCAAAATAATAAATAACGCAAACGTTACTATGATCAAGCGTTGTCCATGCCGCTTTTTCCGACATGTTATTTTCTGGGCTGGACCTGATGGCTAGAATAGTTAGAATTTAGAATTGTTAGCATATCTCGGAGCTGTAACCTGGAATACTGTGGCTCCAAAATTAAAAACTACGCGTAATTTGGACCTTGTTGAAAACCGTTTTTATTATCTTGTGGATTGCAACACCGCTTCTTTCGTAGACATGTACATCGTTAGAACTCGCATATATATACAACCAATAATTTCATGAACAATAATGTCCGTTGCTAAACATGATATACTTTCGCTGTTGGACCAACTACTAGCCACGTAGGCTATGTTCCAAGTATTTTGTGCACATTCTTGTAGTGACACCCGAATAAAACACAGCATATTGATTTGATTTGATTTGATTTGACAAGTTGTTCATATATTTGTACCACAGTGTAGGCGGCACACCTCATATTCGGTCAACGGCTATTTTGAAGCAGGGGTATTGGACCTCTACTTACTTGTGGAGCTAACATTGCAAACCACCACGTTTGAAAGACTTCGGGCTGGCGTGTGATGTGTTAATGTATCAATGAAATACGTGGATAGGGTGGTCGCCCTACTAAATCTTGTCTTTAGCCCTTTTATGTCCAGCGAGTCATTCATTGAACGTACCTTGTGAATTCCTGGTTCGTCCACTTTTTCTACCGTTGTTTTACGATTAGAGGAAACAAGGAGTGCTGCAGCCAATCGGGAGAACTGAAGAATGAGTCTGTATAGCAATGAACATTTCCGCCATCCTGGGCTCAAAGTCAACACTGTCTTTCCCAACTTAGCTTTAACAATAATTCAGAGGGTCCTGTAATAGTTCAGCGGGAACTCAAATTGTTATCCAAAGTAATAAGAGGAAGCATACAAGATCCGGTATTTAGCATGCGTATCCGCGCGTATTTGCTGACGGACACGGCAACATAGTCAACAATTTTATACGTACAGTGCCTTTAGACAGAGCTATTCTTTCTTCCCTGGCTATTCTTCTAGATGTAAAAGCTTCGGAATAGGCGACGTGACTTTGAATACATCACTGCCAGGGATGCGGACGTGTCCTGTCGCGGACTGCCATTTTTGCCAGCCGGCAGCGCGCTGATTAGAGAACGCTGCGCTCCCCCGCTGACTGGCGGGACCGCTTGACTATCGCAGGGTTTTCTTTAGAGCCGGGAAGTGCTGTAAGGGCTGTTCCTCTTCAAACTTTCGCTGCCGAGGTTTGATCCGTCGCACCTGTACCAACGCTGACGAAAGGGTCGTTGAAGGCCGCGAGTACCCCGAAACAGGTATAGACAGCGAGACGCACCAGATGATAGCCATAGAAACGGGCTTTCCCAAGGAAAAGCTGGGCATCCGTATAAAATCTCCCGAACAGGTTGCACTCTCACTCAATTGAGAACGCTCCTATGATTAATATAGGGAGTGGCGAATGTATTTTCTTGCCGGAGTTTGTAACAATGAAACGCGCATAACTGAACCCATGTCGAGGTCCCGATATTTTCAGGGAGATAATCTGAGGACACGAAGGGTTTTTAGGCGCGGGATGTCGTCCTGTGAATCGGTCTAGTTACTTGTCCAGATAGTGAGAAGCAGATC